>NC_051308.1:12781307-13406307 GCF_015220235.1 Choloepus didactylus | reverse complement strand
GTTAACTCAACCTTTCAAAACTTACCTGACCAATGAGCCTTTTTAAAACTTCTTATTCCTTTTTAGCACTCCACTGAACAAGTATTCCTCAGAACACAGTTTTTGGAACTACTGATTTAAAAACGTTATCTCTTTTGGTGGAATTTAAAGTATTGCCCAACAGACCAGAAAAGGAGATTTTTTTTTTTAAATAGGCGCTCTTTCTGGCTCCACATTTATTCTACCTTATGTGTAAAACAAGAAATAGGTCAAAGACAAGAGAATCTTCCCGCACATATGTGAGGACAGGCCCAGGGAGCCTGGTTAGTTTCTCAGCCTCAACCTTCAGAGGTAGAAGCAGCAACTCGGTGGGTTCTTGGTCCTCTTCCCAGTGAGGTGGGGTGCACCCTCCAGGAAGCCCCGCGAGCACGGCACTGTGAGTGGGTATGTGGACTGTGTCACCAAGCTGCCTGGGTTAACATCCCAGCCAGCCACTTACTAGCTGTGTCACTCCGGCAAGTTGCCCATCTCTCCAGCCTCAATTTCCTCATCTGAAAAATGGGTACGATGATAGTCACACTCGAACAGGTTGTCGTGAGGACTACATGAAGTACCATCCATATGGCACCTAGGATAGCATTTGGGATGTAGAAAGCACTATGTGCTAAGTGAATTAAAATAGAATCCTTCTATATCAATGCCTAGGACATCGTCTCAATCAGCAGACCACATCAACACCCCAAGCTTCTGCTCCCAGGATCCTGATTTTGTCCTCAGATGCCCCACAGAATTCTCACAGGTATCTGCGGCCATTGTTGAGAATGTCCAGGGTCGGACTTGGCCTTCACACCCGCAGAAACGGGGTTTTGGGTCTCGGACACAGTATTCTCTTACATTCTCCCTGAACCGGCTACTAGAACTGGGTCAGTTCTGATGAATGCACTTCAGTCTTCCACAAAGCAAAACATTTAGGATGTGTGAAAGTTCAAGCCGGGCTGATGGGAACAATATCTCTCGTACTTTCCCTTTGCTCTTCCCAAGCATTTCTAAAGCTTTCTTTTATTCATTCTGTGGATTATCACATAAATAAGGGCGGCCAGCTTACGCATGTAGTCATCGTACAAGTAAAACAGCCCAAGAGAGTCTGAAAGTGGTTTCAGTGCTTTGTTTTCTTTCAGTTTTTCTAAAGTTACTGAATGAGGCACACAATTCAGAGCAAATAAGAAAACTCTAGCAATGTTTTTTCTTTTTCTTTTCTCCTCACAAAACAGGAAGATTCTAGGTAGAAATTGCTGCTTATTACTCTTGAATGTTTGCCCTTTTGCTCATGCATTAATGATGGTAAAATCTTAAGTTTTATTTAAATAATTGGACATTTTGTAATTCACAGAGGGCTGGGTTTGATGTTTCTGATGGTAAATAAACCATATGTTGGCAGGAAGCCCCCGCTTCAGTGAAGTCTGAAATTGGATTCCAAAGGTGTATGTTCAATTCCTAGTTATACCAAGAAATACTCTCAGACAGACCATTGGTTTACTAATCTGTAAAATGGGGACAATAACAGAAATACATATTTCATAAATTTAGGAGGAGTCAACAAGATAATGAAAATAAATAAGCTTCTAACTGCAAAGCTATGCAAATAAAAATATCCATTGTTTATAGATAGTATATATTAAGCATGAACAGGATTGGGAGAAATTAAATATTTGAGGTAATATTTTAAAGCTCCATGCTAATTGCCACTTCCTCTCTAAATCTATTATTGCCAGTTCCCTAATGATCTCTATTTGGAATTACTTACTGAATTGTACAAAATTATTTTCAACTTAATGTAGCCATAATTTTTTATAAAAATCATCCTATACTGAAATGTTTCCCTAGTTGAAAGTGGCTGTTTTAGTTTCCTGACAGCTAAAACAAATGCCATGCAATGGGTGGGCCTGACAATAGGAATTTATTGGCTCATGGTTTCATAAGTTAGAAGGCCTGCTTCCTCCTAGGATGGTGTCTTCTGGCTGGCCAACAATCTTTGGGGTTCCTTGGCTTTTCTGTCATAAGGTTATGCATTTGGCAGGTCTTCTCCTTTCCCTTCTGGGTTTCATTGATTTCCAGCTTCTAGCTGCTCCTGAAGCTTCTCTTCCTGTGTCCAATTTTCTTTGCTCATAAGGACTTCAGTCATGTTGGATTAAAGCCCACCCTCATTCAGTCTGGGCTCACCTTTACTAGCATCTTCAAAGATCCTTTTTATAAATGGGTTCACACCCACAGGACCAGGGGTTCGGACCTGAACATGCCTTTTGTGGGGGACATGATTCAATCCCCAACACCTACTCAAGACAGAATTTTCTTTACAGTCAAATAAACCCTTGGGAAATGATTGGTTACCCGGATCCTTCTTGTCCTTGGTAAGCTCCCAGAGACTCTGCCAGAAATTCTGCAAATAGAAAAGTAACATGATTGGGACTAGCCAGGAAAAAGAATGACAACTTCTGGTGAAAAAATGTTTGTCTCTTTTGGCTTTATTCAGTGTTTATAAGGAGAAGTTAGTTTGTGAGATCTCAATTGATCACTCACCGTATTCCTCCAAGGAGGAAGAGTGTCTGCAGCCACAAGCCCGCAGAATCCTGAATCCCCCCAAGGAAGCTCCCAGCCCCGGGGCTGTGAAAAGTTCTCTACAGTCAACAGCAAAGTCTCGGGCCTGGGGCTGTGAAAGGCTGTCTCCCAGGTAACTGCAAAGATGGCTGCATGGGGTGGACATCTGCCTGCTCCAACCACTGGTCCCTGGCACAGGGGCTCTTGGCCATGGGATGTGAAGGGTCATCCCCTGGGCTTGGTACTTTGGAGGGTATCTGGGGCATGGAAGGCTACTTGGCTGCACACAGGCAGCCAGCTCCAGTTCCAGCCACCTGTTCTCTGGCAGTGTTCCAGGCTGAACACTCACCAGCCTTGAACACAGTCTCTTGGTTTCTCCAAGCACATACTCACTGTGGGTGTAGAAGTCCCTGCCCAGCTGGTGGAACCCTGGAACTGCTGTTCTGGAGCACTTTCTGTCCTTTATTTAGTGTTTTTCATGGAGGAGAATTTTGCTCTGTCTCTCCTAATCTACCATCTTTGGCTCTTCACTTAGTTTTTTTTTTTTTTTTTTTTAGTTTCTCCTCAGAATTAAAAGCTTCTATACCTCAAAGGAATTTGTCAAAAAGGTGAAGAGGCAGCCAACTCAATGGGAGAAAATATTTGGAAACCATGTGTCTGATAAGAGACTGATATCTTGTATATATAAAGAAATCTTAAAACTCAACGATAATAGTACAAACAGCCCAATTATAAAATGGGCAAAAGACATGAAAAGACATTTCTCTGAAGAGGAAATACAAATGGCTAAAAAACACATGAAAAAATGTTCATCTTCATTAGCTATTAGGGAGATGCAAATCAAGACCACAATGAGGTATCACCTCACACCAATAAGAATGGCTGCCATTAAACAAACAGGAAACTATGAATGCTGGAGGGGATGTGGAGAAATTGGAACTCTTATACATTGCTGGTGGGACTGCATAATGGTACAGCCACTCTGGAAGACATTTTGGTGTTTCCTCAGAAAACTAAGTATTGAGTTACCCTACAATTCAGCTATTTCACTTCTCAATATTTACCCAGAGGATCTGAAAGCAGTGACATAAGCAGGTATTTGCACACTGATGTTCATAGCAGCATTGTTCGCAATTGCCAAGAGATGGAAACAACCTAAATGCCCTCCATCAGATGAGTGGATAAACAAAATGTGGTATATATACACGATGGAATACTATTAGGCAGTAAGAAGGAACAAGGTCAAGAAACATGACAACATGGATGAATCTTGACATAATGCTGAGCGAAATAAGCTAGGTACAAAAAGAGAAATATTGTATGTTACCACTAATGTGAATTCTGTGTCTTATATTGTAGAATATGGGGGACCTAGAGATAGTAGCTAGGGAAGGCGGAACAATCTAATAAGAACAGAAAAGATATTGAGGTTGATCTTAATGATATAGGAATGCTCAGGTGTGACTATGGTTTGTTAATTTTCTTTTGGCATAGTAGGAGTATATTGGGAGGAATGAAGTTATTTCAGGATATTTGTTTTTCCCATTGCTTTGCTTTATTTTGTTTGGAAATGTGTTTTTTTATTTGATAAATAAAGTAACTTAAAAATATCATTCACTCACCACTCCTTTAAAAGATTAATTTTATTTTAAAGAATGTGTTTTCTTGACAGTGAGTATAGAGATAAAAGATGGCACACTTTAAAGAAAGGTCCTCTAAAATATGATGGCTGAGCCCTCCAAATGTTCTGTAAAAGGAAAGCCTTTTGGTTGGATCTAATGAAGAAACTAGTAACTACGTATTGCCGCAGGTGAAGAGAGCTGTGGGAAAAATGAGCATCCTCACTTTCTTATGCTTGTTGTTTTTTAACTTCCAGTAAATTCATTCTTTTCCTTCCCTGCTCCCTCCTCTTTCCCTTCCCTTCCCTCTTTCTTTTGTATTAGTATGTGTGTCTACTTAGCCACACATTATCTAAATCCTACTTAAGATAAACAGGAAAGGGGATTTAGTAGTTAGAGTGGAAAAGTCCTTGAAACCTTAAGCTTGGTATATGAAAACAAAGGGGGTTTGGGTCAGAAAGAAAAAAAAAAAAAAAAAAAAAAAAGTTTAGAGAGATTTCTAAGAACTGAATGTTGAGAATTATTTGCAAATAAGTCATACAAATGTAGTAAGAGCTGGACTCCACAGGGAAGTACCCTCATGGATAATTAGAAAGAGGCTCCTACTATAAAGCATAAAGGAGGATAATTTTAGAAGCCTTAAGTTTGCATATTTTGCATAAGATTAAAATTTAGCAAGGTAAATTTTGGGGGTATAGGCGTTCAGAGTGAGGAATAGAGATATCAAATTGACCTTCAAGAAATATCATGGTTGTTACAAAGAACTCCACATGTGTTTAAATAATTCTTGAGATTCATATAGGATTAGAGATCTGTGATGCTGTTTTGCAAGCCTCCACTCTTCAATTCTTCCCAATTTGTAAGTACTATTCCTGTCTGGAAGCCCCTGCAAGCTTAGGCTAAAGCCTCCTGCCTCCCCAGAGCTTTTCACCACTTGTAAGAGAGTCTCTGCCACGAAGGTGGAAGATAATGAGGCCACCCTGAATTGCCATTTTATAAACAGAGAAATAAATCAAATGCTAGTCCAAAGGTCACAAGGCAAGGTGGAAGCTGAGCCCATTCTGCTGCCCAGTGTTTCAGCGGAAGGATGTTCACTTTGACTGGGGTTCCCTAAAGAACTTCTAAAATACCTGTGGTGTCAAACAATAGGATTTTCAAGGTATGGCTGATTCCAACTGTTCCAAGAGTGTACCCACTACTGGTCCCTTCAGAGATTATATTAAAAAAAGATCTACTGACTCTTGGTAGAATTGACACATCATTTTCTCCGGTTATTCTCTTGGACCATCTTTTGGGTCTCCCATACTGAAGCAAAAGGGAGCAGCCATCCGACCCCCAGCTGAACCGGGGGCTGCCAGTTAAACATGGGGTGATGCATTGTACACTCTGCACCAGTGCGGATGTCTGTGCTTTCACCGGCCTCAGAGTGAATAATGGGGGCAGGCCCTCTAGATGGCTTTCACATTGTCCAGACACAGCTAAAAGAAAGCGGATGTGCATTTTGATCCCTTCCAAGCATCCTCATTGCATGGAGTCTGAGGTGTTTACAGTAAGGGGCTGAAGCCTATCAGTGGCTTAATATCTGCAAACTGGACATTACTGATACTCCAGGCCCTCTCTTGTCCAAAGGCAACCTCCAGAGAGGCAAACATAATACAATGAGTATGCATGAGGCTAACAGAAGTGACAGATGACTTACTTTCGTCCATGCTTTGACCGTTCCTCTTTAACCATGAGCTCCGGCCACCCCTCAAGGGTTAGTACTGTCAGGGGCAGTGCTTCCCATGACTGGGGGCAAACCTCAGTGAGTTGGGGAGGGCAGGAAACCTGGGACGGGCATTCACACGTTGGCCCCAACTTACCCCTGCATTTTGCTTGCCATTCCATCCCCCGGGGAGGGGGGGGTGCATAGCTTTTCCTCAAAGGTGGCAGACATTACTCACCCACACTTCCCAGAATGACAGCCTCAGTTCCAATGGGGACCTGGCTGGCATCCCCTGCTCTCCAGTGCCCAGGGCCAACTTTGAGTTGAGGATGGCTTTCTGTCACCAGATTCTGGGTCGCAATTTGTCACTGTGTTGACATAAACCTGCCTGTCATCAAAGTCCAGAAATGAATCTCCTCTTCAGAGAAGAAAAAGGTGGACTGAAGAATCAATCCAATACAATTTTGTTTCGAGATCAAGTGAAGGAGGAATGGTTCTATACTGGTCTTAGAGCTAAAATATTTATCTTCCATTTCTGATTGATCTACTTACTACCTATTGACCTTGATTAGGTCCTTTAGCTTCTCTAACCCTCAGTGCACCCAGCTATAAAATGGGAACAGTGACCCTCCCTCACACAGTCATTCTAAGGGATAAATGTGATAATGTGGAAATACTTCATACTTTTCAAATGTAAGATATTAAGTCTAGACTCTGTGTTAACAATTCTAGAGTCTGCGTTAACAAGATTAATAACAAAGAAAAAACTCTTATGCTGTGTTTGCTAGTTATCAGACATTTCCCTTGTCTCCATTCATCAGCCAAGACTAACCTTGTCCTCTTATCTAAACCTTCCTCCTTTGGACCCTCCCCTTCCTATGGTTGAAATAACGAATGACTCTGGAATCTGGGAAGAAATCAGTCACCAATATTAGAAAGGAGAGATAGTTAAAGAATCCTTTCTGGGCCTGTTAACTGATTTTATTGACATTCAGGAAAATTTTGTCTCTCAGGTCTCAGACCTATAAGTAAACACTGAAGAGTAAAGCTTCCTAAATGCCACATTTCCCTAGAGATTTCTTCACACCCTGCGATTTCTCCTCTGAAGAGGTCAAAGAATCTCATCACTTTTGTTGAGCTCAATTATGATCTCCGATTCTCTCCAGAGAAAGCTTCTAGAGCAGGTCTTCTGTTGCTGGGGATTGAAGTCCGGGACTGTGGAATCAAGGTCTCAAAATGAGACAGCCCATAGAGAATTAAAATGTAAAATTCAACCATGTTGTAGCATGGATCAGAACTTCATTCCTTTTTACAGCCAAATAATATTCCTGTGTGTGTGTGTTCGTGTGTGCACACCACATCTTGAAGACATTATGTTGGGTGAAATAAGCCAGACACAAAAGAGCAAATATTGTATAAGCTCATTTATATGAAATAATTAGAATATTTAAACTCATTGAGTCAGAAATCAGAATGCAGGTTACCAAGGGTGGGTTGGAGAATGGGGAGTTAATGCTTAATTGGTAGAGTTTTTGCTTGTGGGATAGAGAAGCTTTGGTAATGGGTGGTGGTGATGGTGGCCCAACATCACGAACGTAATTAACATCACTGAAATGTGTACTTGAAAGTGATTAAAATGGGAAATTTTATGCTGTATATACATTGCCACAATAAAGATTAAAATAAACAACAACTATAGAATTGAACAATCCAAAGACTGAACCCTAATGTAAACTATGGACTTTGGTTAATAATATAATTATTATAATAAGGATCCATCAGCTGTAACAAAGGTAGCATACTAATGTAAAATCGGGTGTGAGGGGGAAGGTATAAGAGAACTCTGTACTCTCTGCATAATTTTTCTATAAACCTACAACTACTATAAACACTAAATAGAAAAATATTTTAGATGTCAAATTCATGAGTTTAAAAGTGAATCCATCATTAACCATCTTTCAGGTGAGCATGTGAACATATTTCTAATGCCCAGAACATCACCTTTGGAGGAGTGCCCAGACCAGGGCTGGGGGTAAGTGGAGCAGGCAGCCAACAGGTGTAACCTGTAGGATTGCGATGAAGATCAAGGCAAAAAATATGAGGGAGTGAGCTTGCATGGTGGAAGGACTGGAGAAGGAGGTAACAGTCCTCGGTTACTAAATCCTGGTTAATCAAATTATGTTACAGTCATTTGTTGAGTATCCTTTAGGCCATTAAATGATGGTTCTGAAGTCAATGTCAAATGTGGCTTTTTTAAAATTAAAATATAAATTTGCCATTTTAACCATTTTTAAGCATACAATTCAGTGGCATTAATTACATTCACGGCGCTGTGCAACCATCGCCACCATCCATTTCCAAAATGGTCCCGTCACCCCAAACAGAAACTCTGTGCCCATTAAGTGATAACTCCCTATTCTTGCCTGCCCCAAGTTCCTAGAAACTTCTAATCTTCTTTCTGTAGCTATAAAACAACTTGTGCTTTTGATACAGGATTTAAAACTATATATCCTATGAATAATACATTGCCTCAATGATAAAAAGGAACATAAAAATGGTAATTTTTTGAATCATGGTGATGTTTCCTTCTGTTTTTCAAATTTTCATGAAGTTGTAACATTGTTTTACATCTTTCCATTGTTTTCATAATAATATTAAAGATGGGTCAATCGGATTTTTAAAAAGTTCTTTAATTCAGAGGAACCTCTGGGGACCTGGAGAAATGATTAATTTGTGCTAGAGATGGTGAAGTTGCAAATAAGACAAACAAACAAACAAAAGCTATGAACATGGCACATCCTCTCAGGGCCAGAGGAGCCCCCGGGTGGCAAGGCCTGGCTGCGAGGTGCTGGGATTGGGGGAGCACTGGGGGTGGGAGGGGCTGCCATGCTCAGCTGGCCACCTGGATTCTCTGAAGACTTTCCTTCCATGTGAGATAAGATGGGCTCAGGGGACTGCCCATTCGTAGGCCTTTGGGAAGCCTCTGTCAGGGTCCTGCATCCAAGATTAATGACTAGGTAGAGTCCAAGGGGTGGGAAGTGAGGCAACTCTTAGGGTAAAACTAGCCCCCGAACCAGAATCAGGTCTGCTGTTCCTTCCTGGGGAACAATTTGGCCGCTTGCTTCTCCTCGAGACCCCCAGACAATGGCTCCTTGCCCCAGACTGGTGTAGAGACTGAGGGCACAGAATCCAGGCCAGGCTGCTCGGGGTCCAACGACAAGTCTGCTGCCAACCAGCTGTGCCACTCTGGGCAAGTTCCTTAACCTCTCTCTTCTTTAGCCTTCTGATTCATAAAATTGGATTGACCCTAATGCCTACTTCGTAGGGTTGCTGTGATGATAGTTCCTGTAATAGTTCCTGGCTGTTCTCATTTCTATACCTTCATTCTTACAACTTTGCCATTCTTGGGATGCATGTATTCTTTCCCCAGGCGAATATCTACTTACCCTACTTGTCCCTAAGGTGAACGTCTACTTATGCTCCAACTTTCCACTCAAATGTAATCTCCCAAGTGCTCTCTGACCCTCTCACTACCTTCTGGTCGTGTCCACAGATCCTTTGTTGGCTTGTTATAGGATGTTATCTTAGTTTGCTAACGCTGGAGAATGCAAAACACCAGAGATGGATAGGCTTTTATAAAACGGGGGTTTATTTCGCTACACAGTTACAGTCTTAAGGCCACAAAGCATCCAAGGTAACACCTCAGCAATCGGGTACCTTCACCGGAGGATGGCCATTGGCGTCCGGAAAACCTCTGCTAGCTTGGAAGGCAGCTGGCATCTGCTCCAAAGCTCCGGCCTCAAAACGGCTTTCTCCCAGGACGTTCCTTTCTAGCAAGCTTGCTTCTCTTCAAAACATCACTCCCAGCTGCACTCCGTTTCCTCTTTGAGTCAGCTCATTTATATAGCTCCACCGATCAAGGCCCACCCCGAATGGGCGGGGCCATGCCTCCATGGGAACATCTCATCAAAATTATCACCGACAGCTGGGTGGGGCACATTCCAAGCAAATCCAACCATCACCAAAACGCCTGCCCCACACAAGACCACAAAGATAATGGCATTTGGGGGACACAACACACTCAAACCGGCACAGATGTCTTTTTCTACTCCTCTCTGTCCGCTCTTTCTCCCTGACCTCCACGTCCATGTGCTCTTATGCATTCCTCACACCATGCCTGGTTCACAGCAGGGCCTCACTCAAATATGTGGAATAGAACCGAAGCCAAACCATTTCACACTTCTGCTCTGAGAGCCTCCTGCAGGCAGCTCCTCAGCTGCTGGCTGGCTTAGCATGATGCTAGCAAGAAAGCTTGGCCGAACTAACCTCAATAGTTAGTTTTGAGCAGTAAAGGGTAGTCAGACACCTTGTCAAGCTCAAGCAGCAGCTTCCCCAAGGACTGCACTTAATTTATTCACAGAACTAGTGCCTAAGTTGTGCTTACTCTGCCAGGCCTTTTTCAGGCAATGACACAGATATGAACACGGATACACGGAGGGCGCACAAGTGGGTGAGTAAATAATACACCACCTGCGACTAAAGCTGTTGGAGCACAGATGAGGGAAGGAGGAAATGGCTAGAGACAGAGGGAGAAGCCTTTCAAGAGGTGCAGTCCAAGTTGACAAATTCACCAGGAAGTTACCAGGAATTCACCTGGGGAAGGTGACCCAGGGCACGGGGCCAGTGTAGACAAAAGCCAGGAGGCACAGAAGGCAATGCAGCTCCTTTCGCCTCGGTATCCCTCTGGGATCAAAACATTTTGAGAGTTCTATTTGTTCTACAAAGCCCAGGCTCCTTGGGAGTGCCCTAGGCTTGGTGGTGGCATTTCAGAGGTTCTGCAAACATTTGATTTGAATTTCGTTTTTTTTTTTAAATCTCTTTTAATCAAAAATTATTCTTTTGCTGTTTTAGCCAGGCAGAAAAATAGAATAATAGAGCAAACACTCACATACCCATAAAACAGATTTTTTAGAATATTAACTTACTAACTTCAGAAAATGCTAAAGATTTTAAATTAATAGATCCAGATGAATGTTCCAACCTGAAATTTGCATGCATCCCTTCCTTTTTCATCTTCATTGTGTATGTATAAACAATATGAATTTTAATCGTAATCAAAATCACACACACTCGGGTGGTCTAGCTACAAAATTTACACATACTTTAGATCAGCAGCTAATGCTGCCAGACTGTTTTGGTGCCAACCTCAAAATAAAGCTTCTCTTGATCCTTCTATGCATTTATTTAAACTTCCTTAAAATGAACCAATGACAAGGAATTTTGTAGCTCTGTGCTGGGTCTTTTAAATAAAAACCAGGTCTATGTGGCCATTCATATCACATTGTCAAAGTGACCGCAGCACTACATACACCCAGGCTGTCATTCACTATTTGTGCAACCTTAGGTAACCTATCTTTGCTTTGGTTCCTTCATCTGTACAATGGACACTGAAGTATCGACCTCACAGAATAGTTATGAGCATTAAATGAGCTAATACACACAAAGAACTTAGAATACTGCCTGGCCCATGAAAAGCCCCCGTAAGCAATGGCTATAATTACTATTATTATTGCTATTATTATTATTATTAACCTCATATCTGTTTGGCACATGATCTCATCAGGGCATGGCTGTGGTTTTCATGCTTGTTGTGGGCTCTGCTTGCTTTCTGCTTCACTTTTATATTTATAAATGCTTCCCCCCCCCCCAAAGTAAAGCAATGATTCAAGGACTGAACTTGAGTATTTATTAAAAATAAGAATTCTTTTTAAAGAGGCACATGCAGCAAGATTGCCTAGGCTCATGGTAAAAAGGCATTATGCCAAATTCCAGATCAGTTCTTCAAACAGTGTCACCCACATGGACAACACAGTAGGACAGAAAAGCAATGGGGGGAAAAGGGTCACTCAAAGTCAAGAGAGTAATATCACAATTATTTATTATTGGGGCTCAGCATTTATTGTGATAAAAAAATCTTCTCATGCCTTTAATGTGTTTATGCTGCTGCTGCCAAATTGACATGTTTTGAAAAGAAAACATTAGAGAACATAAAGACAGGGCTCTCATCTTACTTCAGTGCAAATTAAATATTCCTGATAAATATAAGAAAAATTAAATCAGATGATGGAATGCATGTATGGGGTGTGCAACAGAAGTTACATCAAATCTGAGAGCAAAATGCAAGTTACTTGGGAAAAAGCCTATCAAACCCTATGCTGTTGAAACTTGGCAGAAAATGTATAAAATGAGTGAGCCTCAGGAAATGCAATTTGTCTTATAAGAGTCCAAAGAAGTTCCAAGAAGCCTTGTCCAAAGGACTTGATGGCTTAGTTCAAAGGTTGAGATTGAGGAAATTTTACCGTTCTGCTTACATTCTGCTTTTCTTCATTTTACCTATTTTTGTAAAATATTTTCACACAGGTGAGGAAGATTTGTCTTAGGTAAAACTTGACACATTCACAACTAAAGAAAGCATTCCATTCAGATAGTCTTTTAATATCCCATCAAGTCAATTGGCAAAAATGTAGCAACATCTGTCCCTGGTAGAAGGAACCTTGGGACATCTTGCAGTTACCAGGGGCCAGGTAACAGCGGGTGTTAATTGTAATTGTCTGCTCTTGCACAACAAAGCTTGGTGTCAGTGGCTTGGAAGAAAATCCTGAGAATGAAAGTGGAGAACTCTTAGGAAATGCTGCCTTACCCACACTAGTGGCAGCTGAGAAAGAGTCATGTGGAAAATGCAAACAATGATGGGTTTAAATTTTCAAGTGATTCAGAAGAGTAAGACTTTGTAAAAAAGTTTTGTGAACATCTTAGCCAATTGATTCTTCTTATATGCTCCATTTTCTGTAACAGTGCTAGGTGATAAAATTTTTTTTGGAATAAATTTAAAAAAGCACGTCTAAGAATTGTAAAATAAAAGTTCTAAGACTTAAGGAAGTAGTGTCTCTTTTTGACAGTGTTTTTCCTTTCTTAGTGGTACTTAAGATTAAGGCATTATCTTAGAAGACATGCACCTCTGACTTGATGAAACGTGGTAAGTTGTACAAATAAGCATAATGCTAGGATCCTTCAAATTGCTGTTGGACAATGTTGCTGAAATGGTCAGTTTTATTTACAATGATTTGTGATGGTATGTAAATTCCAGAATTTATCTTTTCATAATAAAGTTTGATGTCTATTTCTAGAGAAGAGGTTATGCTGGTAGGAATATTTAAATGAGATTCAAGAGCACTATTTTTTTTTCTAATTAATGTAGAAACTCTACCCAGCTAAATACTGCCAGATCTAACATGGTTGTTCTAGTTTGCATGTTTTGCTGATTATTTTAAATGAATGGAACAAATTCAATTTGGCAAAGAGGGTTTCAAAATTACTATGCTTACAACTGGGGGAGAATTGTTGGCAATGAAAAAAAGAAAAGTTTGAATGCAACCCATAAAATTAAATAAAATTGACTTTTAAAACTTTGCTTAAATATTTTGCAGAGATAGGCATTAGGGTATCTAAGGGTTTCTAAAATGTTTGCGTAACATTCAAAATGTTTTGAGATACACTAGGAAAGTATTTTTGCAAGAAATGGGAAAGCATTCTTTGATTTCCTACAGATTGAACACTTTCTAACTAATGATTTGAAACAATCATTTACATCTTTTTGGTTAATGATTCAACTTTGGAACAAAAATATTTGTTACTTTCTTGAGCATCTATATCAGGGGCTGGCAAACTACCGCATACAAGCCAAATCCAGTTCACCATCTGTTTTGGTATGACCCACCAGCCATGAATGGTTTTTACATTTTTAAATCATTGGAAAAAAATCAAAAGAATATTATTTTGTGACATGTGAAAATTAGATGAAAATTTCTGCATCCATAAATAGAGTTTTATTGAAACATACCCATGCTTATTTGTTTGCATATCATTTATGGCTGCTCCTGATCTAGAAGGGTAGAGTTGAGTAGCTGTGCTAGCTACTATATGGCCCGCAAAGCCTAAAATATTAACTATTTGGCTCTTTATGGAAAAAATTTGCTATTTCTTGATCTAGATCAATCTGAGAGAAGAGCATCCTGACGTTGCAAAGTGAATTTTTAAAAAATCGTTGGCATGAACAACTACTTATCTGAATGAGCCAGACTTTTCTCCAAGCTCTGCAACTAAAAACAACACAGAGAAATAAATTGGTTGGTAGGGCTGTGTGGTAAAGTTTGGAGCTGTTATGGACCCCCAAAAGGCCATTTGCTTTTAATCCATTCCTGTAGGTGCAGACTTATTGTGGGTGGGACATTTTGACTAGGTTATTTCAATTGAGATGTGACCCAGCCCATTCAAGGTGGGTCTTAATCCTTTTACTGGAGTCCTTTATGATAGGATAAGAGAGATAAAGCCAAGAGAAGTTCATGAAGAGGAAAAGCCCTGGAGAAGCTAAGAGAGGACCCACAGAAGCTCAGAGAGGAAGCCACTGGAGCCA
Organism: Choloepus didactylus; assembly: GCF_015220235.1. Taxonomy (NCBI): domain Eukaryota; kingdom Metazoa; phylum Chordata; class Mammalia; order Pilosa; family Megalonychidae; genus Choloepus; species Choloepus didactylus. The sequence goes on along the minus strand of NC_051308.1, from coordinate 13,391,936 downwards.
GAAGCTGAAAGCATCAGAACTCGGGAGAGAAGGACCAGCAGATGCCAGCCATGTGCCTTCCCATGTGACAGACATGCCCTGGATGTCAGCAGCCTGTCTTCAGGGTCCAGGTATTATCTTGTCAATGCCCTAATCTGGACATTTTCACAGCCTACGAATTGTAAATTCTAAGTTAATAAATCCGCATTGTAAAAGCCAGCCTATTTCTGGTATATTGCATTTCAGCAGCTTTAGCAAACGGAAACAGGCTGTTATAGATTAGTATTTCAAAAATTTTTAAATTAGAATAGATTTGTGGTTATTGATGATTGAATTTGAAATTAACAAATGCAACAAATTTATGCTAACAAAACTTCACTTTTGGTTTTATATTTTGGCCTTTGACATAATTTGTTACTTAAAAAATGGAATCTACCCTTGTGAAAATGTGAAATTCATTGGAACATAAGAAGTAAGGGTTAAAGAAGTAGTTTCTCCTAGGCACTTAAATTCCACTCTTGAAGATTCATGTCAAACTCCACCTGAAGAGGGACTCAGATAGAATTTGACCACCTTGATTCAAAGTGTCCTTTTCTTCCTTGGAGAGGTATAGTTCTTTGCTTTGCTCTCATGCCCTATGTACTTCTCTTTTCAAAGTCTTTTTCTCTGTTTGAGTGTTATCTCCTCCTTGAGGGTCTGAGTTCCTGAGGACAGGTGAAATGTCTACACCCACCCCCACCCCAATACCAAATTCTTATTTATTAACCGAGTTATTCTGTTTGGGATATTTACAATTTATTTGAGCTTTGTCCCTCCCCCAACTTTCAGGTTAGTTCAGGGAAATACCCTGAGCTAGTGTTAATGTTATCAAATTAATATTAGACCAGAGATTTGCCATTAAAATACATTTTTGCATATGTGATCACAATTGATCCTTCCTGTGTGTTAGGAAGAGCTGGTTATAATTCTATAAGTGAGGTTAAGTGACCTGGCCAAAGGTAACTAGTAAGGGAGCTCTGAAATCAGGATTGAAGTTTGTGGTTCTTAGTTTAGTGTTCACATCACCACTGGCCTTTCAGCTCCAAAACTGAAGTCTCAGACAAGGCCAGATGGTAGGGGGCTGGATGCAGGAAAATGGGCTGAGAGATGAGGCTACACATGGCTTGAATTGTGTGTCTGTTGTTTGAGGGTGAGGGGGGTAGTGGTTTGTGTCCCAGGAAAACTCCTGCAGGGTGGTCTTGTGAGGGTCTAGCATTTCTTGAGAACTTACTATGCACTTATACTGGGTTTTATGACATTTTCTCATTTATCCCTGAGAATAACCCCATGAAATAGGTTCAAAAATTCCCATTTTATGGATGTGAAAACTGAAGCTTCATGGGTTTATTAATCTGCCCCTGGTCACACAATTGGAGAGTGGTAGAGTCTAGATTTAAGGCTAGTTCTGTCTAGTTTGGAGTTTGTCCCCCAGGTCACCCCAACAGAGTCTCCCTATTACCCTGCCACTACAAGGGCTTGTCTTCCCTGCTTATTTGACACTACGTGGAAGAGCCAGTGTCCTCACAGGGAAGCTGACAATAGGAGAAGGGAGTCCAGGCAGACAAAGAGGAGATGGGACTAACCCCAGCAAACAGATCAGGATAGCAACATGAAGTGGAAAGAGTGAACGTGCTCCCTGGAAACCACCAGCCGGGCCCCAGGATCCAAGGAGACCAGAGGAGCTGGGCTGGGCCCCTGCACCATGAGCATCTTGCTTTGGTGGTGCCCAGGTCCCATCATCTCCCACCACACTGAGTCTTGGAAAGAGGGCTCAAACCATATGCCATGATTTTTACATCTCTGGTTCCAAATTCTTGGAAGGCAACAGATTTCCTCTTTCTTTCTGAGCTCATCATCAACTCCTTGTCTGCTCAGTTGTGAAACAAGAAAGAAGAGAAATATTTTTTGCATAAATGACAATGCATGAGTTTTTAAGTGTACATGCTGGGCAGCACTTATCCAAGCCCAAGGGCCTCTACCTCTGGTTGAAGACAAAATGAGAATTCCCTGGGAAGGAAGGGTGGGCTCTGTTCATTAGGTGCCTCTTCACTTCAGGAGACTGCTTGGATGGTTTTGACTACAGAACTCTGTGTTAATACCAGCCAGTACACTCTGCCCTGGACCCCTTTTCTCACCACACATTTATTATGTGCCTACTGTATATATCAAGGCCTATAATAGACCTTGCCTGAAAGAGTCATATAGTTAGTAGATTGCCAATGGTAGGTATTAACTACAATTTGTCACATATAGTTACATGCAATTTTTATAATCTGTGTTTTCTCAGATCATGCCAGAAGGAGGTTAAAAATAAGGTCACTGTTCTGTTTTGCTAAAGCTGCTGGACTGCAATATACCAGAAATGGACCGGCTTTTAGCAAGGGGATTTATTAACTTACAACTTACAATTTTTAGGCCATGAATATGTCTAATTCAAGGTATCAACAGAATGATACCTGGACTCTGAAGACAGGCTGCCAGCATCTGGGGCTCCTCTGTCACATGGGAAGGCACATGGTGATGTCTGCTGGTCCTTCACTCCCAGGTTTCGTGGCTTCAGCTTCTGGCTCTCTGTCTGTAGTTTCTTCTCTCAGCTTCTGTGTCTTTTTCTGTGTGCTTCTCTTAGCCTCTGTATGTGTTTTATCCTCTTACAAAGGACACCAGCACAAGGATTAAGACCCACCTTGGATGGGGTGAGTCACATCTCAATAGAAATAACCTAATCAAAAGGTCCCACTCACAACAGGTCTACACCTACAGGAATGGATTAAAAGAACATGGTCTTTTCTGGGGTACACAACAGCTTCAAACTACCACAGTCACTTTGACAATAATAAAGAAAACTTTCTGATCCTCACCCCTGTCAACTATTGCTAGAGCATCAATCCCTGTCAAAGCCTTACTGAGGATGTCCCCCGGAAAGGAGCCCATGTGGGATTATAAATGAAATGTTATCCTTTTTGTTGTGACCCAGAGCCTAGCCTCCTTTTATACCATCTCTAGGATAGTCTTGTTCTAAAGAGGGTTCGAGTGAGTTGAATAGTGTCCCCCCCAAATTCATGTCCTTCCAGCACTTCAGTATGACCTCATTTGGAGACAGGGTCATTGCAGTTGTAATTAGTTAAGATGAGGTCATACTGGATTAGTGTGGGTGTTAGATCTGGGGACTGGTGTCCTTATAAGAGGGGAAGACACACAGAGATACATACAGGGAAGAAGTTCCTGTGAAGAAAGAAGTAGAGAGTGGAATGATGCATCTACAAGCCAAGGATTGCCAAGGATTGCCGACAACCCCCAGAAGCCAGAAGGAGGCCAAGGAGGACTGACTCTTCCTTAGACCCTTCAGAGGGAGCACGACTCTGTTGACACAGTGATTTTGACTTCTTGCCTCCAGAAATGTGAGAGAATATATTTCTGTTATTTTAAGTCTCCAGTTTGTGGCGAATTGTTACAGCAGCCACCAGAAACTACTACAGGGGTCTACACCGGAAAGAGTGAGAGGCCATGGAAAAGGATTCCACTTACCTGGCTGATACCTCCATAACTCACCTGCCCACCAAGGGCAAGCACCTTCCGGAAGAGGGCTGCTGAGCCACGTGGACAAGTGAATCATTTCCTTGTCTGCCTACAGCTCAGGGAGCTGAAGTGTCACCCCTCTTAGCCTTGCTGTTTGACCTTAGAAGACACTGAGCCCTTAAGAGTTAAATTGGGCCACCCACATGGGTTGCTGATGGGAGATGGACATAGACAGGGAAAATTAAAGGCTTTTAGAGACTGAGCTCATAATGAGAGGGAGGAATGTCATTGCCAAAATAGAATGGCTTAGGGCAGGTTTTTCAAGGATTGGTCCGAGTGTCTGGCATGGAATAAAGTGTTCTGTGTTAGGGAAACTGCATGTATGTGCCTCTCACATTGCACATTAGCATAATTAAGGCATTGAAGATCTGTACAGTAAAATTAAAACAAAAGAAAAGAAAATGCACTCAGAGACAAAAACTTTTTGATTTTTCTTTTTTAAATTAGTATTTTCCTTATGTTTTTAATTTAATCAGAGACTCATTTTTTCCACTTCCTATAGGACTAGGGCCTAGAACAGTTCAGGTGACACAGCCTTAGGGCATCAGTCCAGGCAATGTAGGAAAGGCTCTTTATTCCCCTCCTTGGCCCCCCAGCTTCCACCTTGCACCTAGAACATCCCAGACTGGTCTTCTCTCTTCCTGGCTCTGGTGACATGTCCCACAGCAAATGCAGCCACAGGGCTTGGCTGACACGGGACACACATTTCTCCACATTGTTAGCTGGACTGGCTGGGGGCGAGTAACACATGCTGGGCAGCAAAGCCTGGTTTGGGAACTGGGCAGACAGGCCAAGTACTAGCTTGACTCTCAACTGTGTGATCTTGGCCACAGTTAAAAGTCCCCATAATTCTTTGTTTCCTCATTTTTAAAATGAGAAAAATAACACATATCTTACAGGCTCTTGTGTGGATAAAATGAGGTAATATGTGAAAGCACCAGACATTATGCTGGACACACAGGGAGTGTGCAGTGATTGTTAGTTCCCCCTCCCCCTCCCTCTCCCTCTCTCTCTCACACACATAGAATCATCTGATTTGTTCCCTTGTCAAACTGGCCATGATTGAGGATCCTTTCCAAAATAGAAAATTGGGACCAAGGGCCAGTTCAGGGGAAGGGATGGGAAGATGTTCTCCTTCTCTGAAGGGAATATGAAGCTAAAACAGATTGAGGGTCCTTGAAACACACTTCATCTGCTTTCAAGTTTCAACAGCTTGCTTTATATCATACCTTGATTCACTGGACAAAAGAAACTGAATCAAGCAGAAATGTATGAAAAAAAATGGCCCCTTCACTTCACGCTCACACCGACTTCCTACCCCTGTCCCAGTCCAGGTGGAGGAGGCCGTTCACACCGCACACCTGAGACAGGGCCTTTGCACTTTCCATTGGTGGCTGTGTGAAGGCACAGAAGAGCCTAGAATATTGGAGATGGAGTATTTTCTTCTGTCTTGAAAGTACATTACTTGTGGATTAAGAGGCCATTGTAATCTACCTCATGGGTAAGCAAAGGGGAAGAGCAAAGGCTCATGTTTCCCCCCAGGCCTTCATTATCTCCCTCAGCCATACTGAAAATGGATGAGAGCACTCAATTATCTTAGGACTGGTTTATGCTCCCTTCCCTTAATTTAAGCTCACACTTTCAGAAGGAACAATATACAGGTTATTATAATAGCAACAGAATCTTCTTTTCAGGCTTATATGATATTGTTTTAGAGCCTGTGAAACCCTGACAGTAAAATCTCTAGCCATGAGCCCGATAACATGGCATTTTGATTCTGTTCAAAAGCAATATGCCCTCGAGAGAGGGTAGATCGTTTGAAATATCCGCTGGCATGAAGGCTGTGAAACTGGAGATAGAGTCTGCATTTTTGACAAAAATTTATTCATTGATTATGCCCCTGTGGTGAACCAGGGTCTGTTAGACTCCAAGACGTGTCAAAATGAGCCATTAATAAAGGTTTCTTCCCTGAGTGTATCCGAAGGCAGGAAAAGGCCGAGAAAAGAACAACAGTGTGATACGGTGTTTAAACATAGCAAAGGAAAGGATCCCAAAGGCCTTCCGCTATCAGTTATGAACAACCTTAGTGTCTGTCCTTATTAAGCAATCAGGCTTATTAGCAATCCGGCCTTCAGAGTGTCTCCTCCAGAGGACAGCTTAGGGCTCTGTGGCCGTAGGAGGTCCATAAATATTTGTTGACTGACAGCCTCGACTGCTTGTCTTATTTATTACAGAAACACATGTGGTCCTGCCCCTGCTGACAGCCCCCCAAAGTGGCCCCATCAGTAAACGCGGGGCAATAAACCGAGATGGATGGTCTGCCTGGGGAGTAACCCTGCCATCCATTTGGTCTTCCCCTCCCAGCTGTTTCCTTCATTTAAGTTGCAGGACAGAGTAAATGGTTTCCACCAGGCCCCAGGGGACCAGTGACATGAGGTCGCCTCCTTCTGCTTTCCTCCCTCCCCTCTCCTTCCCTGACCCAAGCCGGGATGGACAAAAGAAAACACGGAGTAGGGTCGAATTATTGACCTCCAGTTTCACACTGGCCTGGCAGGGAGGCCATAGCTTAAGTTTCACAAAGTCAACAGATGTGCTTCTAATTATTTATTAGAACTCCTCTCAGTGTGGTTCTCCTAATGAGACACTTTCAACTTCCAAAAGCTCTTTGGAGATTGGGCTTGCCAGCTCCACTGTAGGTGAATTATACAACCAGGGTTAGGAGGCAAGATGGGCAATCCAAAAACACAGTCCTGCCTCAGTTATAGCCCAACCGTTGCCTGGGTTCCAGGCATGTTGTGAAGTGTAAAATGTACAAAGTCACAGATTTAAATCCAAAGTCAAGAGAAAAGCATTGGCGGTTGCAGTCACCTAAATGTTGACACGGAGTGACCTAAGAAAGGCTATCTTTGTATGTGGGTGATGACTTCAGTCTCATATCCCATTTTGATGCCAGTCCTGAGTGGCTGTTCAAGGGGTCTTACAGGTCCACAGTCCCTTATTCAAAACCCTGTGTCTTGGACTTCAGAATTTCTCAGATTTTAAAAATATTATACATGCACATATCATATGTTACCTCACACACCTAGTGTGTCTGGCACGGTACCCCTAATCAAACACTGATGTTTCTGAAATGAAACAGAATGTGTGTGTATGGATAGGAATATAAAAAAAGATGTGTATTTGTACTCAGAGGGATAAATAAAGACTACATATAACCTCATATTTGCTCAGGTCAGAATTTGCCACCAAATTAGTTAATGATAAATGTACAAATACTTTTGTGGGGGCTGGGGATGGATTTTAGAAATGTGTATAGGATATTGAAGACCTACACCCTCACCTCCTGACTTTAACCTTTATAGAGGAAGAAATCAAGACTCAGAGGTTAAGCAGCTCATAGGGATCACACAACTCATAGAAGACCAGCTGAGCTCTTAGATTCTATCTTCTTACTCTCAGATCCATTTCCCTCTGAATGAGTCCACGTTGCTGAGCTTCCCTCTACCTTACCAGGTGCTACCTTTCCCATCCAGGTGTAGTCCACACCCAGGTGACATTCCCATTGTCACATCCTTTGTTTGCTCTTGTTATCATTCTCTTTCCACATTGAGCATTTCTCCAATTGTCAACAGAACATCTTCTAGGCTCACATCTCTTTCCTTACAGTATCATAGTTTTGGGATTGGAAATGATCTTAAAGATTATTCTAGCAGAGTAGCTCCCCGTACCAGTTTGGATGTATTATGTCCCCCAAAATGCCATGTTTTTCAATGCAATCTTGTGGGGGCAGACTAATTAGTGTTGACTAGGTTGGAATCTTTGGATTGGGCTGTTTCCATGGAGCTATGATCAACCCAACTGTGGGTAATACCTTTGATTAGATTATTTCCGTGGAGGTGTGGCCCCACCCATTCAGCCTGAGTCTTAATTAAATCATGGGAGCCCTATAAGAGCTCAGAGAGAAGGAGCTTGGAGCTGCAGCCAAGAAAGACATTTTGAAGACGGCCATTGAAAGTAGACTTTTGCCACTCCAGCATTTGCCTGGGAGAAACCAAGAGAATACTCTCAGACACCCAGAGAGAAATGTCCTTGGAGAAAGCCATTTTGAAACACAACCTGGAAGCAAAGGAAGAAGACGCCAGCCACATGCCTTCTCAGACAACAGAGGTTTTCCAGACACCATTGGTTAGTCTTCTGTGAAGGTATCCTGTTGTTGACGCCTTAGCATGGACACTTTTATGGCCTTAAGATTGTGACTTTGTAACCAAATAAACCCCCTTTATAAAAGCCAATCCATTTCTGGAATTTTGCGTAACGGCAGCATTAGCAAACCAGAACATACCTTAACTCTTTTAAAAGCATCAAACTCTTATTTTTCAAATGTAATCCTACATCTCAGACTATAAAACAGATACAAGTTCAGCTCTGCCAGGTGAAGCCAGCTACCTTCCTCCTGCCAACCAGAGGAGTCCAAAGAAGCTCCACAGACCCCGAGGAGCCCCCAAATATGATCATCCCCTGCTGATGTAGTGTACCCCTATATTAGTTTCCTAGGGCTGCTGTGACAAATCACCATGAACTGGGTGGCTTAAAACAGAAGAAATTTATTCTCTCATAGTTAAGGAAGCTATAGGAGGAGATCCCATTCCTTGTTTCTTCCAGCTTCTGGTAGCCCTAGACATTCCTTGACTTGTGGTAGAATAATGCCAATTTCTGCCTCTGTTTTCACACAACCTTTTTCCCTCTGTGTCTGAGCGTCTTTGTGTCTCTTCTTACAAGGGCACCAGTACTATTGGATTTAGGGTCAATCTTGATCCAATATGACTTCATCTTAACTTACCTAATTATGTTTGTGAAGATTCTATTTTAAATAGGGTCACGTCACAGGTACCAGGGGTTAGGATTTGAATATGTCTTTTTGAGGAACAGATATAATTCGACACACGATCCCCCATACCCCAGACTACAGAGGAGAGAAACAAGCTCTGCCCAAAGTTCACAAAACCATCTAATACTTATGTGATGCCCACTAATTATTCTTAGCCTCATTTCATAGGTTCAGAAACTGAAACTCCAAAAAAGTCCATGGGGAAAAGAAACAAGTGCAAACAGACAGCTGTTTCCAAACCAGCCCGAGAGCTGGCAGCAACATTATTAGTCTGTATGCTTTTAGATATACATTCCTAGCATTTCATGTCACTCTCCTATAAGTTAAATGAAAGAGCAAGAACTTACTGTTGGAAATGCAGCTCCAGTTGTTTCCTGGGCCGCCAGCACTTATTTATGGGGAGTCTTAGTAGTGATGGTTTCTCTAACAGGATCCACAAACTCTCACTCTCATTCTTGTGCCCAAATGTTCACAATAATTGCTAAGGATTGACTTGTGTCCCTCAGAAGGATAAACTCAAGTTCTAAACCCTGGAACTGGGAATGTGATCCTGTTTGGAAATAGGTTACTTCAATCTTTCCCTGAAGATCGGGAAAGTGATTAAACTAGAGGAAGGAGTAGTAACGGACAAGATGGAATTTAATGAAGGATTATGAATACTGAATCTCTATATAATTTTATTTTTCTTAGTTGCTAGGTTGTTGGAATAGCCGGAAGGAAAGAATTGAAATGGTGGGACTGTAGCCCAAGGTATCCTTTGGAATTTGTTCTATAGCTACTTGTTAAATTGTGGTTTGAAAGTTGTCACTTTCGTATATATGTTATATTTCATAATAAGGAAATAACTAAAACTGTGGTGCTGTAACTCATAACATTTTTGGAAATTTCCTATATAATGACTTGTTAAATCATGCTTTGACAAATAGTACCTTTTTGCATGTATGTTATATTTCACAATAGGGAAATGGCTGAAACTGTGGAACTGTAGCCCATAATAGTCTTTGAAATTTGCTTTCTAAAAAAAAAAGAGAGAGAAAGAAAGAAAGAAATAGGATCTTTGAAGATGTTTTTTGTTGGAAAGAGGCCTTGCTGGAGGACAGCAGCCCTAATCCAATATGACTAGTGTCCTGATAAGAGAGGAAGAATTGGAGACAGCCAACGAGAAGACAGCCATGTGACAGAGGCCGAGACTGAGTTATGCCATGGGTCAATAGCAAGCCACCACCGGAACCCTACAGATTTCAGAGGAAACACGGCCCTGCCAACACCTTGATTTCAGACTTCCAGCCTCCAAAACTGTGGGACAATAAATTGCTGTTGTTTTAAGCCATCTAGTTTGTGCCTCTTTGCTACAGCAACCCCAGCAAACTAAGACAATAATCCAATAATTTCTAGGTTAACAAAACATAAAGAAAACCCAAAATATATTACATAAGAGGTATTTTTATTTCTCCACTCTAAAAAACTGCCAAATGGAACTTGTTCAAACTTTCCTGCTTTAAAAAAACAGCCTCTGGACTAAAACCCAAATTGAAAGAATTCAATCCAAACAGGATGAATTTTTAAAAGGTCATGATCCTGTGAACGTGCTGGATTTTAGTGAGAATTAAAGTTTTCATGTTAGGAAAAAAAATATCTAAGAGTATTGTGGTGGTTTGAAGCTGTATGTACCCCAGAAAAACATGTTCTTAGATTAAATCCATTCCCATGGGTGTGGACCATTGTAAATAGGACATTTTGGTGAGGCTACTTCAGTTAAGGTGTGCCCCACCTCATTCAAGATGGGTCTCAATCCTGTTCTGGAGTCCTTTATAAGTAGAATGAAATTCAAACACACAGAGAGAAAGGCACAGAGGGAGTGGCCAGAAGATGGACATCAATGGAATCTGGAAGAGGAGAAGCAAGCAGGTGCCGCCATGTGCCATGTGAAAGAGGAGCCAAGGATCACTGGCAGCCAGTCCCAGAACACTGGCCTTTGGGAAGAAAGTGTCACCTTGATGATGCCTTGATCTGTACTCCCTGCTAGCCTCAAAATAGTAAGCAAATAAATTCCCAATTGTTTAACCTGATCCATCACATGGCATTTGTTTAAGCAGCCCAGGAAACTAAAAAGGAGTGTACATTTTTGAGAAATTTCACCAAAAAATCCTTGACAATCCCTTTGAGTTTTGTAAAAGCTACTCTCATCTTTTCCTTCACCTTCTTGATTGCATTATGAAGCTCATCTCCGAATGTTTGAGAACATCTCCAGGAATTTCAAAGTTTGGGGTTGTAGTACTGGTCAGTTACTGACTGAAAAGTGAGATAAGTACTATAAATTGTCCTCTAATATTCACCCTCTCTTCCTTTTGGTAATAGAATCCCCAGAGCATTAGCAAGGCTCATAGCTGTACATATAGAGATTACATTTCTTGGGCTCCCCTCCAGCAAAGTATTGCATTTGATAAAGTTCTGGACAAAGGATTGTGAGTAGAAGTGATATGGGGCAACTTCTAAGTTACATCCTTAAAGTGCCAATACTTGCTCCTCACCCCCCACCTCACCCCACCCAAAGAATAGCCCTGATGGTCTGTCAGTGTCATGTGATAGTAGACAGTTTCCTAGGGGTTCCTAAGTGGAAACTAGGTCCTGGATTATGACCTGAAGCAGCTTTCCCCATCTACACTGGACTATAGATTTTTGGGCCTCTTTGTTATAGTGGCTTAGTTTTATACTCTAACTAGTATGAGAAGTTACATATAGGTATGGTTATTACAAGAATAGCAGGAGGCCATCAGTCTGCCACTTCTCCCATAGGTATTTTACTTTACTTCCTGACTCATTTTCTACTTGTCCTATCAAGGTCCTATTGGAGGAGAGGGGCTCTGACCTAACAAAAAATGTCAACAGAAAATGTTGGGAGGAATTGGTCTGATTAGTGCACTGGACTAGAACCTGAGCAAGAGTTCTGGTCTTGAACAGTGGCCAAAACATTAAGTCAGCTTCGGTAAAGACATTCATGGACTCTTGGAAAATTAGCCATTGCAACCCAGGGCTAAGAAGGCTACAGCATTACTGAAGAATTCATGGCTTGATGTTGTACGTACAGATAAGAGCAATTTTACCCAATGAAAGATCCTGCTTCAGAGCATGGAGATGGGTTATCAGGTCCACAGCCCTCACATCTGGCTCAAATAATGATATCTCTGGCAAGCATCCTAATCACCCCTTTCTCCCAGAGGGCTTTTCTTCATGGAGCTCTGAACAGATGTGAACTTTCCATCCTGTGGTGGGGGTGGGTGGAGGAGACCTGAGATACTCAATATTTTGCTCATTCATTTATCAACAAATATCCATTGCAGGCTTATAGCAGGCCAGGCACTATACTTGACAAAACAGTCAAGGCCCCCGATCTCATAGAACTCACATTCTAGTGGTGGAAGACAGATAAAAAATAAGTGAATAAGTAAATAGATGATTTCAGATAATGATTAGAGCTATGAATACATATCAAAATAGAGTAGCGTAACAAAGAATGAATGAGGGCTACTTTAGAAAGAATGGTCAAGGAAGGCCTCTTCAAGGGGCTGACATACAAACTGAGACCAGAACCATGTGAGGGATTAGCAAGTGAAAATGTCCTGGGACTGCAAAGATCTTGGTGAGGTCAAGAACCTAAAGAAGGCTGTGTTAGCTAGAGCACAGGGAGTTCAGGGCTGAGTGGTATGAGCCGAGGTGAGAAGAGTAGGCAGGGGTCAGAGGGTCTTGTGAACTCTGATGTGGAGTTCAGATTTTAGTGTGATTGAAGCCATTGGAGGATTTTAAACAGGAGAGGACATGACCTGATTTACATATTGAAAGGATCACCCAGCTGCTGTGTGGAAAATGTCTTTTAAAAGGACAAAAATAGAAATAGGAAGACCCTATTATATATTATAATAGGAAGGTAGTGCAGTAATCCAGGCAAGAGGTAGTAACTGTGATTATTCCCATTTCATGGAGGTCTAAAGATGATGTAATTTATGCAAATGCACACAAGAGATAATAATAATGCTTTAATTTTTTTGCATAGTGATATAAATTTTACAAAGTTTTTTTTTTTTTTTTTTTTTTCACCTATATCACTTCATTTGAACTTCACAACCACCCTGGGATGAATTATTATTCCCAATTCTTAGATAAGGAAACAAGACTCAGCAAACTTGGAACCTGACAGGATCACAGAACTATTGAGAGCATCATGGTATAACTCTCAGTCTTCTGATTTTCAGTCCTATGCACTTTCCACTCCCCTTCTTCCTATACCATGTGGCTTCTGCAAATTAAAAGCAGTGGGTCATATAGAAGCAAAACCAAGTAACCAACCATCCAAAGTCTCACCTTCCATTAACTCTGATGGGTTCTGGGAGGAAGCCCCTGCAGGATGCCAAGCCCTGTTGTAGTTGTTGTAGAGGGGTTTGAGAACAAAACAAACAGAAGACATTTCTTGGCTTCTAGGCTCTTAAATTAAGTTGGAAAAATTAAAGAGACCTCTATAAATAATTGAAGAATGCTCAGCAAATTAAAAGTCCTATCCAATTATAAAAACTTTTGCAAGAACTCAGATTCTTTCCTTATGGCAAATGGACATGAATCCTATTAACAAAGTTAGTGCCTTTAAACAGGCTGGTCTTAAGAGTACTGGAGGACAGTATCGTGGATTGAATTATGTCTGTCCCCCAAAAAGACATGCCTAAGTCCTAGTTCCAGGTATTTGGGAATGTGATCTTATTTGGAAATAGAGTCTTTGCAGATGTGAACAAGTTGAGATGAGGTCATAATGGATTAGGGTGGGACCTAAATCCAATGACTAGTATCTTTATAAGGAGAGGGAGATTTGGAGACAGACAGACACCACACAGAGAAGGAGGCCATAATACAATGGTAGCAGAGATTGGAGTGATGCAGCTGCAAGGCAAAGAATGTTAACAATGGTGATTTAATTTCCCAGGCTGCTTCAGCAAATACCATGAAATGGGTTGTCTTAAACAATGGACTTTATTAGCTTACAGTTTTGAGGCTAAGATGTCCAAATCAAGGTGTCATGAAGGCAATGCTTTCTTCCTGAAGACCGGCTGCCAGTGATCCTTGGCTCCTCTGCCACATGGCAAAGCACATGGCAGCATCTCCTGGTCTTCCTTTCTCTTTCTTTTTTCATTGATTTCACTTTATTGCTTCCTTGACTTTTTCTCTCTTTGTCTGAATTTTATTCTCTTATAAAGGACTAAGAGGATTAAGACCCATTCTGTTTGAGGTGGGTCACACCTTAACTGAAGTAGCCTCACGTAAAGGTCCTACTTACAATGGGTCCACACTCACAGGATTGGATTAGATTTAAGAACACATTTTTCTAGTGTACATACAGCTTCAAGCCATCATAGATGGCCAGCTAGGAAGAGGCAAAGAATGATTCTTCCCAAAAGCCTACAGAAGGAGCATGGCCCTGCCAACACCTTGGTTTTGGACTTCCAGTCTCCAGAACTGTGAGAGAGTAAATTTCTGTTTTTGTAAACCACCCAGTTTGTGGTAATTTGTTATGGCAGCCCTAAGACACTAATAAGGCAGTTACTGGCATATTGACCCTATTTGCAGCATCATACCTGTGATATTAGACAGGAGAAATCCTTTTCAAAGGTCCCCCGTCATTTTTTTGTTGCATGGTAAGACAACCCAAAACACAGTGGTCTGATACAATAACCGTTTTTGCTGTGCTCCTGAATTTTATGGTTCAGGAATGTGCATAGGACATTGCAGAGGTGGTTGGTTTCTGCTCCATAAGACCTGGTTCTCAGCTGATATTAAAATGGCTAGGGGCTGAAACAACCATGGCAGCTGCCAGTGGTAGATATGCAAGAGAGAGGAGTATTGAAGAGCATAAATAGCAGACTTGGATTGCCAGGGCCTAAGTGTGGTGCCAGGCTGAAGTCAATTTTGGAAAGGAAGAAAGGTATAAAGAACAGAAGCAACTTCAGGGTGAAGATACATGGATGCTACCTCATGTTAATGAGCAAATTGAACAATTCTCACAGAAACACTCTGTGAAGAAAAAGAAGAAAAAACACAAGCATTCAAAAAAAAAAAAAAAGTAAAAGAGAAGAAAAAAATCAAGAAACATAAATATGAAAATGAGTCAGTTGATAGTTTTTCAGGCACTGAAGATGAGTGGGTTGAGGCTGTTCCATCCCACACTTCTAGCAAAGAAAGCTCCTGGAAAGTGAAAGACAAGAATTCGGATCAAGAAGATGACCAAGTTATTCACAGGGATGAGTGGATGACAGTTTATTTTATGTCTGTTTAACTGTATTACAATAATCACTCAAAGCTGAAAAAGAAACTCTATGGAAAATGGAGCAAGAGAAAACCTAAGCAGTTGAGCAGTCCAGACTATTGGAAAGAGAATAGAACCCATACTGGAAGGATGGTGGGACAGGCCTTCCACCAGAAAATTGTAATGTGTCATTAGTAACCGAAGTTTGAGTAGTAGAAGACGGTAGGTTAAGCTGGCTAAGAAAGTCATATGAAAGAATGAAGGAACAAGCTGAGAAATAAAATAGAAATTTTGAGGACATTGTAGCCAAAAAATATGGGTCTATGGGAATATTTCAGTTGAAATCAGAAGCTGACAAAATGCATCCATAAAAGAAGATTGTATACCTGAAACTATCAATCTACAACCCAGAACCCATGAATCTCGAAGACAGTTGTATAAAAATGTAGCTTATGAGGGGTGACAATGGGATTGGGAAAGCCATAAGGACCACACTCCACTTTGTCTAGTTTATGGATGGATGAGTAGAAAAATAGGGGAAGGAAACAAACAGACAAAGGTACCCAGTGTTCTTTTTTACTTCAATTGCTCTTTTTCACTCTAATTATTATTCTTGTTATTTTTGTGTGTGTGCTAATGAAGGTGTCAGGGATTGATTTAGGTGATGAATGTACAACTATGTAATGGTACTGTAAACAATCAAAAGTACGATTTGTTTTGTATGACTGCGTGGTATGTGAATATATCTCAATAAAATGAAGATAAAAAAAAAAGAAGATTGTAGATGAGAATCAACATATTCAGATAAAGCACAAAATAGTCAAGAAGTAGAAAACCAGATTCAGTAAATCATAATAAAATTTCAAAAGATAGATATGGTACAATAGATATTGCAAACAATATCAATAAAGATAAGTTTATTGGTGATGAAAAAGATAATAGATCTGGGTCTTTAGAAACATGTAGAAGAGAATCTAATCCAAGACAAAAACAAGAGTTTTTTTCCCTTAGAAATTTGAGACCTAAATTCTTAAGACCCTCTGATGGTGAAGAACTATCATTTCACAACAAGGGCAGAAATTTTGAATCAATGAGTTCGTTTTTAGCATTGGTAGCTCAAGGCTCTTTGAGTTGTGGTTTTTGAAAACCCACTGAGGACATTGAGAGTTTATCATCAAGGAGTGGGTCTGACAGGAGACAGGGTGTGGTAGCTGATGCTGAATGGACCCAGGAAAACCATGCCTTAAAGCTAATCTATTCCTGTGGGTGTAAGCCTATTGTGGGTGGGACCTTTTGATTAGGTTATTTCAGCTGAGGCATGCCCCAGGTAGGTCTTAATCCTCTTACTGGAGTACTTTACAAATGGGATGAATATGGAGAGAGAGACAGAGAGGAAGCCATAGAAGGTGAGAGAGAAAACCACAGAAGCAAGAAGCTGAAAGCAATGAAACCTGGGAGAGAAGAGGGAGAGACCAGCAGGTGCTGGCATGTGCCTTGCCATGTGACAGAGAGGTCCAGGATCACCGGCAGTTAGTCTCTGGGGGGAAAGCATCACCTGATTTGCTTTGGTGTGGACATTTTTCTCAGCCTCGAAACTGAAGCTTGTAAGATAATAAATCCCATTGTAAAAGCCAACACATTTCTGGTCTATTGCTTTCAGCAGCCCAGCAGGCTAAACCAGAGGGAGACAGCAGACATTCAAATCGAAAGCCATTAGAAACCAGTAGTAGTGTTGACTACCGAAACAGTCCAGACCATATAAGAGGAAGATCGTAGGATGAAAGTTTGAGAAATGATTCTCTGAAGAAAGAACATCTGCAGGACACAAAGTCTTCATTTTCTGGAAGAAGTTCAAAGGATGAGTCCATCTACATCCTGAGAGTTGATGAGAAGAACAAGTTAGTTGTCAAGATTTTCAAGGCAAAGATGATGGGGAATATGGAATTAGCTGGACAACTTAAAGCACAACTTGAAAAGGCAAATAAATTCAAAGGAACTACAATACATATCATCCAAAAAATCTGAGGAAGAGAATGAAGACCAGTAAGAAATGATCCTTATTAAAACAGATCAGTCTGAAAGAATATGGCCTGTGAACACACTAAGAAAATCTCTGAGATCAAAAGGAGAAAGATAGAGAAGACAGATGGTTCCAACTCCTGAGGAAAAAGATAGGGTCAGATACCTTCATGATGATTGTGCTGCTTTGGATATATTATGTCCCCCAGAAAAGCCATATGCTTTAATGCAGTCTTGTAGGGGCAGACTGATTAGTCAGTTGATTAGGGTGAAATCTCTGATTGAATTACTTCCTTGGAGGTGTGGACCCTGCCCATTCAGGGTGGGCCTTGATTAGTTCACTGGACTACTTAAGAGAGCTCCAGAGCAGGAACCAATAGAGATGCTTAGAGATGCTTGGAGTTGCAGACAGAAGGATGTTTGGAGATGCTAAGCTAAGAGATGAAGCCCAGATTTGGGGAGCAAAGGATCAGCAAACATCAGCCATGTGCATTCCCAGATGACAGAGGTTGTTCTAGTTTGCTAATGCTGCCAGAATGCAAAACACCAGAAATGGATTGACTTTTATAAAAGGGGGTTTATTTGGTTACAAAGTTACAGTCTTAAGGCCATAAAGTGTCCATCAACAAAGGGTACCTTTACTAGAGGATGGCCAATGGTGTCCGGAAAATCTTTATTAGCTGGGAGGGCATGTGGCTGGCACCTGCTCCAAAGTTCAGGTTTCAAAATGACTTTCTCCCAGGACATTCCTCTCTAGGCTGCAGTTCCTCAAAAACGTCACTCTTAGTTGCTCTTGGGGTGTTTGTCCTCTCTTAGCTTCTCTGGGGCAAGAGTCTGCTTTCAACAGCCATCTTCAAAATGTCTCTGTAAACTGCAGTTCCTCTCTCAGCTTCTGTGTATTCTTCAGAGTGTCCCTCTTGGCTGTAGCAAGCTCGCTCCTTCTGTCTGAGCTTATATAGAGCTCCAGTAATTTAATTCAGACCCACCCTGAATGGATGGGGCCACACCTCCATGGAAATCATCCAACCAAAGGTCTTGTCCACAGTTGATTGAAATACATCTCCATGGAAACACCTAAAGGATTCCAAAATCTAAATGACACTTATATGTCTGCCCACACAAGATTGCATCAAAGATAATGGCATTTTGGGGGACATAATACATCGAACTGGCACACAGGTGTTCCAGACACCATCAGCCATTCTTCAGTGAAGGTATCCTCTTGTTGATGCCTTAGTCTGGACACTTTTATGGCCTTAGAACTGTAAATTTGTAACCTAATAAATCCCCTTTATAAAAGTCAATCCATTTCTGGTATTTTGCACATCGGCAGCTCTAGCAAACTAGAACAATGATGATAATCTAATTCTAAATGATTTCATCAAAAATGAAAAGATGGGAACAGCAGAAGATCAAAGCAACCTTTTTATGTGACTGGCATCTAAGTTTAAGGGAAAAATGGCGACTATTATACTCTGGATGACATGTTTGTCTCCAAAGAAGCTGAGAGAGAAGGCCTTGGTGAAGAAAATGTGAACCAGAGGAAAAAAGCTACTATTGAGCACCAGAGACTTACTGCACAAATGGAAAAAATATCATAAGTGTTTTGACAGCTTGTAATTTCCTAAGCATCTTATTATTGCAATAGGTGTTAAGGTTTATTTAGGTTTACCCAACTTTAGGTCTCTTACTGAGGGGCACTGCCTGGTGATCCCTTTGCAACACCATAGAGCAGCCATCCTTATTGGATGAAGATACATGGGAGGGAATTCAGATGTTCAGAAAATCATTGGTAAAGATGTTTGAAAATAAAGATTGGACTGCATCTTTTTGGAAACTAACATGAGCATGAAAAAACAGTACCATGTTTTATGAATGCATTCCTCTCCCAAAGGAATTGGGTGATATGTCTCCCACCTATTTTAAGTATGCCATGATGGAATCTAATGAAGAGTAGGCTATGAACAAGAAATTGATTGATCTGTCTTCAAAGGCTATCAGAAAGTCTGTACCCAGAGGCATACCTTACTTCTGTGTAGATTTTGGCCTCCAAGGAGGGTTTGCCCATGTTACTGAAGATCGGCACAAATTCCCTCATTACTTTGGAAAGGAAATCATTGGTGCAATGCTAGATATAGAACCAAGACTTTGGAGGAAAGGAATCGGAGAAAGTTTTGAGGACCAGAGGAAGAAATCATTGCAGTTTGCTCAGTGACGGAAACCATATGACTTCACCAAAAGTAAAAAGTGTTGAATTGATTTTGCAGGAGAGCTCTTCATTTTCAATGAGCACATAATGTCAATGCTATTCTTTTTGCTAAAGGAAAAAGAATGCCCCCAAAGTAATAAAGAATTGATAATGAAAAAAAAAAAGTGGCTAGGGGCTGGCTGGAATCATCTGGCACTCCACATGTCTGGCTCTTGGGCTAGGATGACTCAACGGCTGAGTTTAGCTAATCAGAGTATCTCCATGTGGTCTCTCCATGAGCATGGCAGCCCCAAGGTAGTCATATTTCTTAGATGGCAGTTCAGAGCTTCAAGAGCAGGTGTTCCAAAGAAGAGGGTGGAAGCCACATGGCCTTCTATGACTTAGCCTTGTAAATCTCAAAGCATCATTTTCACCACAGTCAATTGTTTGAAATAGTCATAAGCCCACTCAAACTCAAAGAGGAGGCCATAGACCCTATCCTCAATAGGAAGAGTGTGACAAATTTACAGTCTTATTTTAAAACCATCAGAGTCCCCTTTTGGCCGCAAGCAGTGGATTATTACATATGAATGATAAATAAGATTGGGAAATGAGATTTGTGCCAGTGTTTGGATTTTTGTTCTTTGAAGCTAATAACTGTAGAGGACACAGATACCTTATTATAAATTACTTGGAGCACAGAATTTTGCTGCATTATAATCAATAAAACACCCCAGTCCATTGGCTAGGATCTAATAATGTTGTGTTGTTATTGATTTGTGTGTATGTGTGTGGAGGGGTACTTTAGAGTAAGATTTGACCCTTGTCAGTAAATATAAATTAATAGTGCATAAGGTATGCATATAAGTATTGCTGGTATGCAGAATAAAAATCATAACTAGAATTAAGATTGCCTAGTCATGAGGGTATTAATGCAGACATTTTTCTGGAAGATTCTTTTCAGTCGTGTTTTAAAGGATTTGAGGAAACTTTCATTTCAAGTGAATGCTGCTAATTATAAATGAATCAGCCCTTTTCATTAAAGCAAGCCCAGCAGGACATACACTTGAAATACTTAGTGAGAATTAATAGTTATTATGTACTTGAGGTAAAAATAAAAAGAGAAAGCCCTTGATTGCTAGATGGGAAAAAGTAAAGTGCCAGTGTTAAGACCCACCAGTTCAAAAAGTGTGAGTCTATCTGCTGATTCTTTTGGTTGGCTCCTGGCCCACTGGATAATCAATGATCTGGTAGCAAGTGCAAGATGGTTTCATACCATGTTGCTGAGCAGTGTCAGTGCAATTGGTCTGCACACGGTGTTTTAGAGATTTATTAGCTACTTTTTAAAGAGAGTAACAAAAGGAAGAATAGGTTTTCTTCTCGCATGGTAGGATATAATGCATGTGTGCACATGGTAGGAAAAAAAGTCTGGGCTAATTTGAACCTCTTCCATTACTTTTTAAAGCAGCTTTATTGATATATAATTCACATGCAAAATTTAACGCCATGAGGTGACTAATTCAGTGGTTGTTAGCATATTCACAGAGTTGAGCAACCATTGCCACAATCTAATTTTAGAACATTTTTATCACCCTAAAAAGAAACCCTATACCCATTAGCAGTCACTCTTCGTCGCCACCCCTCACTCTCAGCCTTGGGCTTCCACTTATTTACTTCTTCCTCTATAGATAAGAGAATGTAATGTTTTCAAATTTCAGTCATGTAGCCTGTAACAGTACATCATTCTGTTTTATTGCATAATAATATTCCATAATAATATTCCATTATATGGATATATGGATATACCACATTTTGTTTATCAATTTATCATTTGGTGGGTTGTTTTCACTTTTTGGCTCTTATGAATAATATTGCTATGAACATTCAAATATAATTTTTGTGTGGATGTATATTTTCATTTCTTTTGGGTATAAACATAGCAGAAATGATGAGTCATATAGTAATTCTATGTTACTGTTTGAGGAATTATCAAACTTTTCCAATGTGGCTGTACAAGTTTATGTTCCCATCAACAATGTATGAGGGTTTCAATTTCTCCACACCCTTGCCAACAATTGTTATTTTCTGTCTTTTTAATTAGAGCCTCCCTATTGGTTGTGAAACTGCAAGAGAAAAGCAGCATGATATGTACTAGGGAGTCTCAATTAAATTAAGTGATGATTTCTCAATAGAAATCATGGAGGCAAGAAGGCAGTGGGTTGAAATATTTAAAGTGCTCAGAGAAAACAATTGCCAACAAGAATTTTATACTGGTGTCTTTCTTTCAAAAATAAGGGAGAGATGAAGACATTACCAGACAAACAAAAGCTGAGGGAGTTCATTACCATTACATCAGCCCTATAAACAATAATAGAATTTTATACTGGTGTCTTTCTTTCAAAAATAAGGGAGAGATGAAGACATTACCAGACAAACAAAAGCTGAGGGAGTTCATTACCATTACATCAGCCCTATAAACAATAATAGAGAGAGTTCTTCAGAATGAAAGGAAAGGATACTAGACAGTGGCTCAAAGTGGCATAAAGAAATAAAGACCTCTGGCAAAGGTAACCATATGGATAATTATGAATGCCAGTATTATTGTATTCCATGTTTTATTATGTAATTCCACTTCTTACTTCTTACAGGTGCTCAAATGCAAATGCATACAAAGTAATGATGAATCTAGGATTGCATTTAAAATATACAAAGATAATTTGTAACATACAAAATAAGGTCCAGTGGATGAAGGAGTATAGTTACAGTGTATATGTTTGCTACTGAAGTCAATTTGGTATCAAATCAAATATGATTATTGTATATTTAGGCTATTAAATTTTAATCCCATGGTATCCACAAAGAAAACATATGAAAATGTAGCCAAAAAGAAATGAGAAGAAACTCAATATGGTACAATACCAAAAAAATCAAATAAATACGGAAGTAGGCATTAGTGGAAGAATTGAGGGGCAAAAGAGGGATCAAACTTACGAAGACAAAGTAACAAAATGGCAGAAGAAAGTACTGCATCAACTGTAGTTAATTTAAATGTAAATGAATTAAACTCTCCAGTCAAAAGGCAGAGATTGGAAGAATGGATGAAAAAGCATGACCCAGCTATATGCTGTTTACAGGACTCAGCTTAAATTCAAAGACATAAGTATGTGGAAAGTGAAAGGATGGAAAAAATATACCATGCAAGAAGTAACCCAAAAAGAGCTGAGGTAGCTATACTAATACCAGATAAAATAGACTAAGTAAAAAACTGTGAGGGACAAAGAAGGTCATTATATACCTTATTAGGTATGTGGTTTCAAAATATTTTCTCCCATTGTGTAGGTTGTCATTTTACTTTTAAGTTCTTTGATGCACAAAAGTTTTTAATTTTGATGAGGTCCCATTTATCTATTTTTTCTTCTGTTGCTTGTGCTTTGGGTGCAAAGTCTAAGAAACCATTGCCTAACATAAGCTTCTAAAGCAGCTTCCCTAGGTTTTCTTCTAGGTGTTTTACAGTTCTGGCTCTTATATTTAAGCCTTGATCCCTTTTGAGTTGATCTTTGTATATGATGTAAGATAGGGATCCACTTTCATTCTTTTGCATATGGAGATCCAGTTTTCCCAACACCATTTGTTGAAAATACTATTCTTTCCCAACTGAGTGTTCTTCACTGCCTTGTCAAGAATGAATTGGACATAAATGTGAGGGTTGATTTTTGAGCTCTCAGTTCGATTCCATTGGTCTATATATCTGTCCTTGTGCCAGTACCATGCTGTTTTGGTTACTGTAACTTTGTAATAAGTTTGCAGATCAGGAAGTATGAGTCCTCCAACTTTGTTCCTCTTTTTCAACGTGGCTTTGGCTATTCAGGGCCCCTTATCCTTCCATATAAATTTGGTGATTGGCTTTTCCATTTCTGCAAATAAGACTGTTGGAATTTTCATTGGAATTACATTGAATCTGTAAATAACTTAGGGTAGAATTACGTCTTAACAATGTTTAGTCTTCCAATCCATGAAAATAGACTGTCCTTCCATTTATTTAGGTTGTCTTTGATATCTTTTAGCAATGTTTTGTAGTTTTCTGTGTACAAGTCCTTTACATCCTTGGCTAGGTTTATTGCTAGCTATTTGATTCTTTAAGTTGTCATTGTAAATGGAATTTTTTTCTTGACTTCTTCTTCCAATTGTTCATTACCAGTACATGATTTCACTTAAATGAAATAAGTAGAATATGCAAATTCAGAAAGATAGAAACTAGAACACAGGCTACCAGGGGCCAGTTGGGGATGAGGAATGGGAAGTTTATGCTTAATTGGTACAGAGTTTCTGTTTGGGGTGATGGCAATGAATGTTGTTGATGGAGGCACAACTTTGTGAATGTAATTAATTCCACTGAATTGTATATTTGAATGTGGATAAACGAGAAATTTTAGGTAGTGTACAAGTTAGCAGAATAATAATAATAAAAAAAAACCCAAATCATAGAACCATACAAAAGAAAGAATAATATAAAGAGTGGACTAAAGTTAATAGCATAATTATGATAATATTGTTTTCTCAATTGCAACAAATTACTACACTCATGCAAAATGTAGGTAGAAAAACCGGGTGTGTGAGAGGGGAATGAATGTATGGGAACTTTGTAGCTTCTGCATGATTTTTCTGTCAGCCAACAGCCCCCCACCCCCCCATCCCCCCAAAAAAAGAAAATATCATTTTGGCAAAACCCTTGACCAACTAGATTTTGGGTGAAGATCAAGTCTATTCAGAAAACTATTTTTTGCTCTATCTCATTCTTGGAAAGGGCCAAATGCATGTCATCATTTTCAATGTTCTGTGAAGTCCCGCAGCAAACACCTTGCTTAATTTTGTTTACCAAGGATTTCCTAAATGCATTTGACCACAGAATTGTTTTGTTTTCTTTTATTTGTTTAACACCTCTTAAGTAAGTGTTCCTCAGAATCCACTAAACCAACCTTAAAATTGTATTCCAAACTTGTTCTTGGAGCAACCTTTTGCAGCAAAGGCCTGAGCAGATGGGTATCTGATGAGTTTCCAACTCCCCATTAAATACCATGGGCATAATTTGGGCCTTAATTTCTCTTTTCTTTAGACTTAATCTGATTTCTAATAATGCTGACTATCTTTTTGACCTTGTTGGAAGACATGAGTCCAACCTAATTTATGATTTCCCGTTTTTCACAAATATCCTGTTTGACTGAAGAAAACTACTTGATTTATTTGTGCTTTTCTTCCCTTCCATCTAAGAAAGGATGTGTGACTAATCTCCTGTAACAAGGCATTGCAGTAGAATGAATGGGTTTTGTCTTCTTCAGCTTCCTCAATCAATAATGGATTCTTAGAAACCATTCAGCGACTGAGGCAGAGGTGTTGTAGAACTAGCACTCTATGTTTCTGCACCCATTCAGCCAGCCACCCACTCACACACACATACACACATGTGCTGAACTTTCCAGCAAGTGTGCCAAGGCCTGGGTTTTACACGTGTGCTGAAGCCTGGCAGGGGCTGGGGTGGGGGAGGGAGAACCAAGCAGATAGCGTCCTACCCAGGGCAGCCTTGCTCCTTTATCACAGGGGGTCACACAAACATTTTTCTTTCCTCTGAGTATGTTTGGGAAGGCCTGCTCCAGGACTCAGGAGCATCCTTCCTGGGCAAGCGAATCAGAAAACTCAGTTCTAGTTTTGCGTCTGACACTATTCTGGGAAATTCACCTGCCCTTTGTAAGTCTTCTTCATAGGTAAAAATGAAGACATTGAACTTCAAGATTTCTACAGTCCTTTTCAGCCCAGGAGTCCTTTGAATTTTATGATTTATAATGTCTTGATAGAGCAGGGAGTCACAGGGTTATATTTGGCCATGGTCCCGTAATAGGCCCTTCAATCTCCTCCCCACCGCGTCCTATCAGGCCCGCACAGGACATGCCACCAGAAAACGGCCTCCTTTCTGGTTTCCATCAGCACAGCAATTGTGGGCTTCCTGTCATGTGACCCATAAACGCCAGTGCCTGAGTCAAATGTGGAGAAAGGACCAACTGGCCTATGAGGAAGGAGTTGATGAACAGGCGTGCCCACATCCTTATCTCCAGGCCTGAATACAGGAAGCCCCTGCCCCACTTCCCCTGCAATAAACCCCCACGTCACCACCACCTTGGCCTCCAGGTTTTCTTGGAAGCTTGGGTAAGTCTTTAGAGGAAGTGTCTGAGCATATGATGTCAGCAAGTCTCCTTCATAGGGGACTCTCTTCTCTTCACCACCAGCTCCCCTAACTCCTACATCTCCAGCCCAGCCAGTCTCTTCAAATCAAAGCCAAGGCGCTCCCTGGAGCCACGAGCGCTGAGGATTTCCCATAAGCAGCCTCAGAGCTGAGCTGAGGGAACGAATTGTTTACGCAGAGGGTAATTCCACATTTTTACAACTCTAATTGGGTGCTTATGCAACTGCAGAGAGTTTATTAGAAACATACACACTCAGACACAGAAGATAGAGACCACGAAAAACTTTGCTTATTTTGCAAATGCAGTGAAGCAAGACTCCAGTGTCACTGCTGACATCAGACTGACCAAGAGTGGACATGGCATCTTTCCAAGGAGACAGCTGGGCCTGGTGGAGCAATTCAGGGATGCATATGCCTCAGTAGAGAATCCCTAAGTCACTCCCTCCCCTGTATTTGATCATGTGAGGGGGTGATACTATGTGGATGAAAGTCTTGCAGACCTGCATGTCTGAGTGCTACTGGCCTTGGGAAATGCCAAGTAAGGGCAGGCTGTGCCACCAGATGGAGGAGCTGGAGAGCACGGGAGATTGGACAGCAGAGGAAGCATGCCCAGGGCCTGCTATATTGTGGGTGTTCAGTAAATAATAGCTTAAAAAAATAAATAAGAGCTCTCTCTTCGGCTCCTGACTTATCAAACTGCGTACTCAACAACTTGATGTGCTAACAGACACCTCTAACTGATCATGTCCAGAACCCACTCTTGCCTGCTGCCCCAGCCCCTACCAACCTCTTCCTCTCCAGCATTTCCATCTTGGAAATAGCAGCTCGGCTCACTAGTGCTGAGAGGGGATCCTAAGGGTCCTCTTCTTTCACACTCCACATCCAGTCTGTCAGCAGGTCCTGCCAGCTCTACTTCCAAACCCATTTGCTTTTCTTCATTAACTTTGGAACCAGCCTACTTGCTACCACCATCACTTATTTAGCCACTGCCTAGATGATCTCTTTGTTTCTCTTCTTACCCCCTACAATCTATTCCCCAAGAACAGCAGGAGCAAAATTTTGAAAACATAAATTGGGTAATATATAGATTGCATACATTCCCAAGATCCTCCAGTGGCTTCCCATTGCTCTTGAATAAAATCCAAACTCCTTATGTGAATGTCTAAGGTCCTGTCTCCCTGACTTCATCTCTTATCATTCTTGCTTTGTACTATGATTTGAACTGTGTTTCCCCAAAAAAAGATACGTTGAAGCCCTAACCCCCAGCATCTCAGAATATGGCTTTATTTGGAAATAGAATCTTTGTTGATGTAATTTGTCAAGATGAGGCCAAACTGGATTAGGGTGGGCCTTTAATCCAATGTGACTGGTGTCCTCACAAGAAGAGAAAACAGACAGAGATGCACACGGAGAAGACCGAGAGAAGAGGGAGGCAGAAACTGGAGTGAGGCTTCACAAGCCAAGAAGTGCCTGGAGACACCAGAAGCTGGAGGCAGGGAAGATTTCCTCCCCTGGAGCCTTAGGAGAGACCGTGGTCCTGGGGACCTTGATTTTGAACTTCTGGCCTCCAGAACTGTGAGAGAATAGAGTTCTGTTGTTTTAAGCCACCCCGTTTGTGGAACTTTGTTACAGAAGCCCTGGGAACCGAAACACCTTGATTCAATTTGTTCCAACCCCGTGGGGCTGAACTTCAGTCTCTTCCTTGAACTCAACTTGGTTCCTCCTCAGGACTTCTGTTTGCTATTTCTTCTGCCTGGAATGCTCTGCCCTCAGATGTTTACAAGACCAGCTCATTCTCATAATTCAGGTTTCAGCAAAGCATCACTTCCTTAGAGAGGGTTTCCCTGCCCACCCAGTGGACAAGTATCCCCTCCAACCCCAACCCCTGCTGCCAAATACTTTCCATTTTATTATTTGCTTCTTAGTAGCAGTTACCATCCAAAATTAAAATGATCTTTCACGTTATTTGCTTGTAATTAATCTCCCCTAAAAGAATAAAGGCTCCATTGGTCTGTCTGGCTGACCACAGGATCACCAGTGCCTAGAACAGTGCCAGGCCCCAAGAGGTTGTTTAACAAATATTTGCTGAATGAATCAGATGAGATGAATTGCATTGAACAGCCTCTACTCTTAAAAATCAATGCTACCCTCACTAGAGATTTCTGTCATTTGGAGAATAATGACTTCACTCGCATGGTTACAGGACTCCACCCAGCAGGCTGAAGCACCCATATTTCCCTGCATGTTGTACACTGAACTCTAGTAGAGACCCTGGTGTCCACCTTTTTTTGGGGATGCACGTGTTCATCCCAATGGCGAGGCTCAGGCCACACTGGACAAGCAGCATCTGCACGGCTGGGGAAGGGACACGCTGTGGCTGACGCCCAAGCGTGTCCCTTCCCTTCCTCCAGCTGAGCGTTACTCCATCTCTGTGGAAGTTTATGAGTAGAGAAAAGGACAAGGCAAAAATAAGAGTAGCCCAGTAATTTCAGGGTTTTTTTGTTTTTTTTTGTTTGTTTGTTTGTTTTTTGCTTACCTCCATTTTCTAATATAGCCAGTTCTCATTATTTGCAATAGCTATGCTCTATGAAAGTCCCTGTGAATACCGAATCAGCAACTACCAAACTAGTCTTGTTCAACTTCCGCTGGGACATTTTTTTTTTTTTTTAAATTCAGTTTTATTGAAATACGTTCACACACCATACAATCATCCATGATATACAATCCACTGTCCACAATATGATAACATAGTTATGCGTTCATCACCACAATCTATCTCTGAACATTTTCCTTACATCAGAAAGAACCAGAACAAGAATAAAAAATAAAAGTGAAAAAAAACACCCAAATCATCCCCCCATCCCACCCCATTTGTCCTTTAGTTTTTATCCCCATTCCTCCACTCATCCATACACTAGATAGAGGGGGTGTGATCCACAAGGTCTTCACAATCACACTGCCGCTGGGACATTTTTGACATTCTGCACATGCAAATATCCATGAATGATTGCTAAAGGGCTGCAAATATTTTTAATCAGTAGATAAATTCAAGAAAACTTAATCTGCGAATAGTGAGGACCAACTGAAAATTTAAGTGATCACATATTTCTTTCATAATTTTTTTAGAAAGGATAGAACATGATCATTGTAAAAAATTATTATTCCATTAGATTAACATCAGCTGGAAAAGAGAGAGAGAGAGAGAGAGAGAAGGCTAGTAATAACAACAGATCAGGGGTCAGCAAACTCTAGTCCACTGCCTGTTTTTGTAAATAAGGTTTTACTGGAACACATCATATTCATTCTACAGATGATGTTACAACATCAGAGTTGAGTAGTTGGGGCAAAGACTGCATGACCCACACAGCCTAAAATCCTTAATATCTGGCCTTTTACAGAAAAAGCTTGCTTACTCTCACCATAGATAGAAAGTTCTGTGCTCTGCATTTTCCATGGCTCCTTCCACTACACACTCCCTCGTGTATCTGTCTCTTCTCCACCTGAAGGGTGTCAGTCAGAAACTAGATTCATCTTTTCATTTTTGCAGAGCTTGGCACATTTTTGGCATCTGAATGAAATGTATACCATGTAAATATTTTGATATATGTAAGGAAGTCTTAGCGACATCACTCTTTTCTGCAGACTGAGGTGTGGCTGGAGAGGCGGGGTCTGTGCCACACTGTGTCACCATGGCGGGGAGCCCACCACAGCTGCCCCACTTTCAGCTCCTTGCCGCCTGCGCCTCTTTGCTTGAAGGCTGCCTGGCAACAGAGGCGCCTGTGTCTGAAAGCTCTTGGCCACGCTGGCTGGCTTGTGCCACAGCTTGAGACTGCCATGTAAGATGATCTTCAGAGAGCCAGGCAATAGCAACCAGAAACAGGATCCAATAAACTCTCAGTAGTATAGACAAGTTGGGGGAGGGCTGATCTGGATTAGTCCAATCTGAGATGCAGATTTTTTTTTTTAAGAAATTCCATTTTGTTCCCTTCACACAGAGATCAATTGGACTCTCGCTTATGAAATATTTCTAAGCAAGCATCATGCTGAGAACAAAATGAAAAGTGTCAATTCATTTGTAATTTACAGCAAACACCAATGGTGCAAAAAGGGCAACCTGGTCCGGTAAATTTAATCTGCCCTCCATTCTTGGGTATACTAGGAGTTAGGTTTTTAACAAATTCTCTCTTTATAAATAATGTAAAGGCAAATAACAGCCGAGTCTAGCTCCAAGCCAGACCAAATGATCACAAATTCTACGCTAGCAGAATTCAGTTGTAAATGCAGCAACAAACCTGATAATTCATCTAATATTAGAAGATAAATGTCTATTGTGAGCAGGCTTCCGGAAGCTATGAGGGTATGTGGAGATGGGTGGGGAGTATGTGGGGGAAGGGGGTGAGAGAGTCAAGCATTTTTTGAAGGGAGGAGGAAGTGATTTAGGTTGCATATGAAGTTCTCTCACCTTTGCCAAGTCCCTCTCCCCCACCCCCAATTCCAGAGAAATGGCCATTTGACTAAAGACTGGGGCTTCTCATGGTTCTCTGAAGGAACTGGGTGTCAAATAAAGCCTTCCTTTCTCAGCAAAGGGTGGTGGATTCACATTACAATCAGGCTCACAGTCTTTCCCAGAGAACTGATGGTCCTTTCAGGTTCATGGCTCAAGGCAAATTAACTCATCTCTTCCCTACTCTGTGGGAAATACCTGGGGGGTTCTCCTCGCTATAGCTTAATTAAAGAACTGCAGGCAACTGTGTCAGCTGGTGGCCCAGTCCTTGACTTATTGTAATATTTTGCTCATTAAATTTCTGGAAGGAGACATAAGCTTGGTCCCTCACCATCCCTCAACCCCCAAAGCAAGCAAGCCAATGTTGAGCATATCCTCCAGAAGTCTGATTCCTGGGGAGCTGCCAACACTGGGCAGAGGCTCATCGCTGTTGGCCCAAAGCACATGGCGCTGCTTAGCCACAGAGCAGATATTTTGATTGTTTGCCTGACAGAATCACAGGATTCTCTGACAACTTTATTCTGGGCATTGCAGGAGAGACTAGGCACAGCGAGATGAGTGCTTCCCAGAACACCCCTATTTTGGGAGGAATTGGGGAGAACACATGACAATAAGATCAACATTTTCTCTGTCTCTTTCATGGATTTCTCCTTACTTTTCCATTCCTCATATCTGTAAGTTTCTAAACTGATTGTGCAAGTTTTTCTTGGGAAACATGCTAAAATGCAAATTCCTATTCTGATTCGGAAGGTTGAGATGGTTCCTGGGAATCTGCATTTTAATATGATGATTTTGAAGCAGGTTACCTTCAGACCCACTTGGAGCAGCTCTGCCTTAAAAACGGAGGCCCCCCAGAGTCTCCCCTTGGTCTCACAACTCGTCTATTTGCTGCCTTTTGGCAACCTCACCTATGCCCATATGTTAACCACCCTTTTTAACCTTTCCCATGGCTCTAGACATCCTGTAAATAATCAAGACCATCATCACCAACCCCACTACCACCATCACCATCATCACCATCATCATTCTCATCGTTTGCCAGACCCTGTGGAATTTCTTTAGAATCATCTTCATTTAATTTTTACAACAACCCCACGAGGTGGACATTTTTATTCCAGTTTTACAAATGAGGAAACTGTGACTTAGAGGTTAAGCACCATGCTCAAGTTCAAACAGTTACCAAGGGCAAGAGCTGGGTTCAAATCCAGCTCTGTCATCCCCTAAAGCCCTTATAATCTACAGAATAAAGCCGCAGCCCTTCAGCACGCCAGACTGTGACCTGGGGCTTGCCTGCATCTTCATACTCAGCTTCCAATAGTGGCACCAGCTTTCTCATATTTTCCCATTCACACCAGGCTCTTTCCTGCCTTCCATACTTTCCCCTGGTGGGCCCTTTCCGTTGTTCTTGCCTGGTTAACCTTTGCCGATCTTTTTAAAAATTTAGTTAAATTATTGTTACTATTGTTGTATTGCCAAACTTTTGAGATTCAATTCATGAGTCATTTCCTCTACGAATCCTGTCCTGAACTCTGATTCCTTCTTTGAACACCCATAGGCCCTTGTGCCTGAAGCGATCTTTACTAAAACCAAATTGTATTCAGTCATACCTGTTTCCCTGACTAGATAACATGCTCATTGAGGGCAGGCACTGCCCAATTTACCACTGTGCTCCCAGCATCTAGCACAGGCTCTGGCACATGGTAAATGATAAATAAATGTTGGCGACACTCTAAGCTGAGTTGAGCTTCTCCCCTCCAGAAGAAATGCTGGAACCCTAAGTTCAAGGTGTACTCTCCTTTCCCCAGACTCATGCACACAAGCCTCTTCTGTCCTCTGGCAGGGCCCTAGGGTGATGACATTCTCTCCTTTAACTCCTTTTCACTGTTCACCAGTCTCAAAGTCTGCTTTGCTCCTCACTGTTCAGCGCTGCCTAAAGGGCCTGTCCCTGTTACCCTTGCAGCAGCTGCCACGTCTCTTTGTGCCTCAGTCTCCCTGTTGCCTTCCTTGCCTCTTCGCTCCTCCTTGGTGGTCCCAGAGACTGGGAATCCAGTGGGATATTAAAGAAGCTGGGGCTCTCCTGCCCTCAGGAGCTGGAGTAGCGGGATGCATTAGTCCACAGGGGATGGCTTTCCTTCTGCCTTCTATCTCCACCTCTCGTCCTCCTCCACTTCCTCCTCCTCATGTCAATTCAACTCTGCTTCTGCCCCCTGATCTTCCTGCTCAATACATGGATTCGCTCTCTCCCAAATCGGGACTCAGGCTAAAGAAGATAATTTAAAACAGCAGATGAGAAAAAAAGTGGTTTCAACTTGGACTGAAAATATGTATTACATCATACGCATTATTTTTGCAGCACCAGCAGCATTTTGCTGCTTTAATAATTTTTTGCATGTGCTAATCTTAAAAGTGAATTAAATTTCCAGAGTACACACTAGCTAGTGTGTGCTTGGTACATGAGGGTGTCACTCACTATTTTCCGTGGGATCTTGCACCTTGGTGCAGAGGGAAGAGCAGAAGGCCTGAGAGCCAGAAAGACCTTGGTTCAAATCCATCTCTCAGGTGGGTGCCTGTGGATAAGTCTGAGAGTGTAGCTTTCTCCTGCAGCAGGTTGTTTTGAGGATTAAAGATTCTGTGTTAGCTAGTCAAGTGATAACTATCACTGATAGCTATTGGTATTAATAGTAGTATTCTTTCTTCTCAATCTAGTTTTAAAATCCCGGGATCAAGTACAGTGCAGCCTGCTTTCCCTTTACTACCTATCACGGAACAGGGTATTATTTATTTTTTTCTTACATATTTATTTATTTTTAAATTTTTTCTCTGTTCCCTATCCCCAGCTCATCCCCTGGTAACCTATATTCTAGAATCCAACTCTGTGAATTTGCATATTCTAATTATTTTATATCAGTGAGATCATGCAATATTTGTCCTTTTGTGTCTGGCTTATTTCACTCAACATGCTGTCTTCAAGCTTCATCCATGCTGCCTCATGTATCAGAACTTCATTTCTTTTAATGGTTGAATAATAGTCCATTGCGTGTTTATACTATTATTTCTTTTTTAATTAAATGAACGAGAGAGGGAGAAGAGGCGATAGTATGTTTGGGAATGAAGCAAAAATAGCTTTAGAGGACCAGAAAGGAGGTAACTAAGAGTTGCCTGTACTATTAGGTATGGCAGAGGCAGGCTGGAGCAGGGATCTGGGAGGGGAGATAAGATATTGTGAAGATGCCCTTGAGCAAGGATGGTTAATCAAGGTCAGGAGGGCCTGTCTTGCACAGACTGCCTGTGGCCACCCACTTCAGGGAGCTAAGACTCTCTGAGGGAGAAGTTGAGGCAGGATTAGAATTAGAGCAGTGGCTGGCTGATGAGCAAAGGGCAAATTCCAAGAAGCAGTCAGGCCCCAGGAAGAAAGACATCTCTGAGAACAGCAGTAAACAGCGGGTCATCTGCCATCAAGCATCAGCAAAGGAGGAAGAAGGGAAAGGTAGTAAAACAGTTAATACAAATTACAAAAGGAACAAAAATCTATAAAAGCAGATTGCCCCAAAGTGCCGGGGCCTCTCGTCTCTTGCCTCTATCTTCTTGCCAGAATGGCTGCACACCCATCTCATATGTGTATGTAATACATTTTCTGCCTGCTTGCTTGATCTGTGCTGGGCCCTTGAATTCTGTCTCGCAGCATGGCCAAGGACCTGGGAACTCAAATCCGGCAACATTACTGTATTTCTTATTACTTGTGACTGTGTATAGCTGGGGCCGCAACAAACTGGTAGGTCACATGTCCGGTTAGCTCCCAGTTATAATTATTGGGTTAAAGAACCCCATGCAGGCTTTATTCTACACCTTGCTTGGCAAATCTCTTGGTATTTTTTCCTTGCTTGGAATAGATATGCATTTTTTCTTTGTTTATTTGTTTTACCTTGTACCCAATGTCACATAAGACTTCTGGACCTTGTGCACAGTTGGTTTTTAATTTAACAAGTTACAAATCAAAGGAAGAACATGTGAAGACATCTTCTGCAGAGAGGCACTCACAGGAATGTAAAAAGAGGTCAACGTCATTACCCTGCCCCGAGGGAGTTTACAAGCCAGTTGATAAATAGGCCTTACCTTTAAAAAAATTTTTTTTTTAAGAATATGCAGTATGAGCAGTGCATAATGAGTGGGGCAGAGATGTTGAGTGCTTCTAGAGAACAGAAGAGGGAGAGGTGGCTTAGGGCTGAGGGTGGGAGTTAGGAGTCATCTATAAAAAAGATAAGAAATACAAGAACAAGAGCACAGAGCTGGGTGATCACTTTCAAGGATGCCTCCATGTCATCCCCGCCCCAGGCTGCTGGAAGACTCATGGCCTGCTCCTCCCCTCTCAGCACGACAGAGGAGGGATGGGCTTCACTCCAGCCCCAAATGTAGGTTCCTGGCCCCTCCCCAGGGAGGCTGCCTGTCCCAGAGCAAGCCAAGCCCCCTTTCCCGGAGATGGAACGACCACAGGACACTCTCCAATCTTCCCCGGTCCCAGGGCAGGTGGGATGTCGCTAACAGGACTGTACCCCCTGCCCTGATCCACCAAGACTTATCTCACTTTGGATTTATTCAGACCATTTTGGCAGGCAGGATGGCTTGGGGGTGGTTCTTCCTGAGATCCTCTTTAATAACAACATCAATAATAAAATCAATATCATATGACTGTTATGATGTTGATGCATTTGAGAACATAAAGTACTTCCGAATCAGTTTGCTCATTATACAACATCCAATATATATTATAATATACAATGCAATGTACAATATGAGCCATGCTATACAAAGTATTTCACTATATACAAGATGATACATCATATAAAATATGATACAGTGAGTATAGTTCATTATATATAAGCATATCCTAAATGACATGCATTCTACTGGGGAACAAATGCTAAAGCTTTGGGGACCAGAGACTTTCTAGGCATCTCAGTCAATTCAGTGAGATGCAGAGGAGCCTTTCTGCTGGCTTCTTTTCCTGGGCACATCAACATGCTCCCAACAGGACTTATTTTCCCAGTGACCTCCAGCTTTCCTTTCTGGGCTCAGCTGCACATCTCGGCACCTTCTTGGATTTCTGAATTCCCGGCTCCTCCACGGGCTCCACCGGAGCCACCCTCCTCTGTCCTCTCTCCCAGCCCTAGAAGGAACCCTCCCTGGTAGAATTTTGTTTTGCAAATGTTTATTCACTTGCATTTCCTGCTGATGAAACTATGGGCTACAGCAGCATATTCCAAGTTTCTCATGACCCATTAGTCAATCATGAAATCAATTTAGCGAACTGTGATCAGCACTAAAAAACAAAAAAAAAAAAAAAAAGAAAAGAAAAGAAAAAGAAAAAGGAAAAAAGAACAGAATAGAACCTATCTGGATGCATCACACATAGTAGAGATAATTTTATTTTGTAAAAAGTTTTGCTTCCGGAGTGTGTATGTGTGTGTGTGAACTGGGTTACAATGTAAAATATCTTGTATGTTTTACTGTTGATCAGGATCAAAAATGTGGAAAGCCACCAAGCTAGAGGGCTGGCATTTTAAAATTCATTTTTGTTCCCCTCAGTACCCACAAAGTGTCTGGCCCTAATAAGTACTTACTGAATGAATAAATGAATTACCATTTCCATGAAAGAGTTAAACAAATTGATGGGCAGAGTAATTGCCTATTTCTCACCTCCCTTCCACTCCAACTGCAGGTCCCTGCCCCTCCCCCCACCACCCCAAAGCCTGCAACCTATCACTGCCCTCAAAACTTTCCCCCTCCCATTCAATAAGGGATCTCAGACTAGGTGCTGATCTAATTAACACACTTGACACTGCCTGATGAATGGTGCCAACGTGTAAATCTCCCATTTGGATGTTTGCAAAGCTGAAGACCTGAACTCAATTGCATCTCACAGCATGTGGCTGGGGCCAAGTGCTACTGATCCTAAGCACCAACAGCTCCAGGCCCTCTTCTTCCTAGCCTCCCACCCTCCTACTGCCCTTCACCCCTCAACTCGTGCCCATTGAGTGGAAAAACATCCCTAGAACCCATGCTAGAGGATCACAGGCAGGCACACGCCCGGCGCTCCCTCATCCCTTCTGTTCTATGGGTCTAACCACACTGGGCCCGGCAAACACCAGCACTTTCTTGGGGGAGCACCGAACTCTGCCAAAGTGGGTGTTTCATAGCAGTGAATTTGGATGGTAACGGCTGCAGTTATCTGTCTGCATATATGGGGTGCCCCCAAATGGGTATATCTCAGTGTGCTCTCAGGGAAAATCGAGAGGTCCTGTAGCATTGTCCTGTAGCTGCCCAATGTCCTGCTGGACATGGACTAGAAGCTTCCCTCTAGAGAAAAAATATTTCTGCTTTCACGGATCCAACTTCTGCTGCTTTTATTCCAGAGAGCCTTGGGAGCTGAGCCAGCATCAAACATTTGGCATGAGATGAGGCACCGAGCCAAGCTCATTCTAGACATGCTGTTGCTGTGTCAGCAAACCAGGCAGAGCCACAGGGACCAAAACAAGGGAGGTCAAGAGCCTAGAAGAAACTGGGCAGAGAAGAAAGCTGGACACGTTTGGGAAATTCTCTAAGCGTGTTCCTCAGAAGGAGTGAACGTCACAGCTACTTAGCAGCTATTTAGCATTGGGAACACAGATTGTTGACAGGAAGCAAAGCACAGGTCTTGGCCATTGGGCTTTCCTGGGGGCCACCAGTATTTCCCGAGACTAGGTGTGCTGGTTTGGATCTGTTATGTACCCCATAAAAGGCCATGTTCTTTTAATCCAATCTTGTGGGGTCAGACCTATTGTGAACCTTTTTATTAGATTATTTCCGTGGAGATGTGACCCGGCCCATTCAAAGTGGGTTTTAATTAGTTTACTGGAGTCCTTAAGAGAGCTCAGGGAAAGAGAGAGAGAGCTCAGAGCTGACACAGACCCAGACACTTGGAGATGCAGACAGAAGGACATTTGGAGATGCTTAGCTAAGAGATGAAGCCCAGAGTTGACCCCAGAGAAGCTAAGTGAGAACCCAGAGATGCTTAGACAGAAAATGCCCAGAGACATTTTGGAGAAAGCCATTGAAACTAGAATCAGGAGAGAAGCTGAGAGATGAAATCCAGAGTTTGCCCCGGAGAAGCTAAGATGCTTAGAAAGAAACAAGCAAGTATGCACAGGAGCTAAGAGAGAGAGAGAGGCTAAAACAGAAGCCCAGAGACATTTTGGAGAAAGCAACAGAAACAAGAAGTTAACCCCAGGAAAGGCCCAGCAGACTCCAACCATGTGCCTTCCCATGTGACACAGGAACCCCAGATGTCATCAGCCTTTCTTCAGAGAAGGTATCATTCTATTGATGCCTTAACTGGGACATTTTCACAGCCTTAGAACTATAAATTTGTGAACTAATAAACCTCCATTGTAGAAGCCAGTCCTTTTCTGATATTTTGCATTTTGGCAGCTTTAGCAAACCGGAACAGTAGGAATGGCTGTTTCCCCATTTGCTATGTACCACGCTTAACACCTGTACTGTTTATGGTCTGGTGCATGCTGGACAATCAGTTAGCATGTAATCAATGATTGCTGATAGAATGAATGACATTTTTTGTTACTGTTTATTATTTTATGGAGAGAAATTATTCCTTAACCCACATATTCAAGTTTCATAGATAGGTCAGTGACAAACAACCAGGCAACTGAATCAAAAGAAATTTTTTATGTTTCAAAATCAATTTGCACTCTGAAAGATACCAGTGTTCCTCATCTCCTCAGTCTTTCATGGAATCATAGTTTCTGTAGAAATCTGCATATGCTTTCTTTCTCGGCTCAAACTTATAGAGCTGCAATCCTCAGGGACACAATGGATACTTCAACAACGTGAAACCACAGACGCTTGGCCAAAAGGCTTCGCATCTGAGGTTTCCCCAAAGCACTGGAAGGCAGAACAGCTATTCTGCTTAGTACCAACATCCTGAAGAACCTTTTTAAGTGTCTTTAGGAAGAACCTTTTTAAGTGTCTTGTAACTGGGCTGTTGATTCCAGAAAGCAGAATAATTATGTCTCCTGAAGAAAAGCAATTAAGATGTGAATTTAAAACAAACAAGCAAACAAAAAACCCTAAATGTTCCAAAAGGCTATAGCGGTCTTATTATTGGGAACAAAGTGAGGTTAGGGATTCTGGCTTTCATTTTTAAACTTCCAGTGCTTAGGCAATGCATGGCACCAACAGAGGTGCACACTCAATGTTTAATGAGTGAAGACATTTCTGTTTCTAAGGCCAAAGAAAGCTTCCTCCCAACCTCCATCCCTCACTCCCTCATGAAAGCATCAGCGTTCTCTCCCCACCCTCTCCCCCGCAAGCCTCCTGAGGTTGCATGATCAGAGACACTTCCTTTTATATTGAGGTATTTACCCTTAAAAAAAAAAAAAACCTTCATGGGGTTACATATTAAAGTGCTTCATTGGTATAGAATTTCTGTTTGGGGCAATGAAAAAGTTTTGTTAATTGTTGGTGGTGATGGTTGCACAATATTGTGAATGTAATTAACACCACTGAATTATATATCTGAATGTGGCTTAAAGGGGAAACTTCAGGATGCATATGTCACTAGAATAAAAATTTAAATAGAAGACATAGGACTGTGCAACAACCCTAATGTAAGCTATGGACTATAGTTAAATGGTACAATTATAATATTCTCTCCTCAATTGTAAAACAGGTACCACACTAATGCAAAACGTTAATAAGGAGGGCTGGTATATAGGAACTCTCTGTTTTCTACATGATTTTTCTGT
The DNA here is from genome assembly GCF_015220235.1 of Choloepus didactylus. Taxonomy (NCBI): domain Eukaryota; kingdom Metazoa; phylum Chordata; class Mammalia; order Pilosa; family Megalonychidae; genus Choloepus; species Choloepus didactylus. Next base: position 13,353,424 of record NC_051308.1, on the reverse strand, counting down.
AAACCTACAACTTCTCTAATTAAAAAAAAAATAAAAATGAAGTCTTACTGTTTACACCCAAGATTGAATGGGTTTGCCAAATTCTTTCTTGAGAACTAGTTGAGATGGGAGAATGGTGAGGAAGCAGACAGTGGACTGGGAACTGACGACAACTTTAGTGGACTGGAAAGTTGCAGGTACGGAATCCTCCCTCCTCTTTTTTCCCTTCCCCTCTGCTCTCCTCCTCTACTGCCTCCTCCCTTCCCCTGACAACTTTTGGCCAAGAGATAACCCTGCAGAACAGAAATTTAGTCAACAGTAATCTGTGCCTAAATCTTAATAATTGCAATGCAGTTATCTTAAGTAGTAAGCTGCAGGTCCTGTTGTCACACTCTTAAAGGGAATCAGATTTTTTTAAAGAAAGAAAAAAGCATGATTTTAAACAGAAAAGTTGCAACCTTTCACAAAAGGACTGAGAAATAAAAATCAGATTTGGATTGCAAGCAATTAGATTAATTAGATTAATTAATTAGGCAATTAGATTCAGAGTATATAAGAACCTACCACCAGCAGGTAAAGCTGCCTGGGTTTTCTGCTGAGAGAGCAATAAACATAATTTCTGGGTGCACAGGTATCCCGGGGAGACTAGCAATGAGACAAAGAAGTAGGATTCGGATTCTTTCTTGTGGAACTATGCTTCCAATTAACATTTAAAAATAACAATAAGAATTCTTAGGCTAGAAGAATCACAGTGATGGACTAGGGATACTGAGACCCAAGGAGGGAGAAAACTTTCCTGAGACCATACAAGACCATTATCAAGAACCAGGGCATGAACCCCCAAATCTTGATTTGCAGACTACAGGCACATTTATCATCTTTTGCTTTTGTTAGAAGGACTGAGAGGGGATGATTAGGGTGTCATCATAGGACTGGACTTTGTTTGGGAAGACGGCGCCAGCAACTATATGTCAGGTTTATGGAAATCAATTATTTATGGTCTTAAATGACAATACTTCCAAGCAATGCTCTATTAATAGAGTTTCAGCCCTGGTATGATAACACAGTATAAACAGTTCTCAGTCTGTGCAGTGTGTTTAGGACAATGCCACCATGACCTCTCAGAAATGGCAGTGGCAGCAGGCAACTGGAAGGCTAAAGAGCTTGCACCATCAGCTCCGAGAGGCACTTTAAGGGATACCCAGACCCCACCCACTCTTGGCCATGGGGACTTGGGAGACTGGAGAGTAAATGGCATGGAGGGCCAAGAATCAATCTAGGGGTGTTAGGAAAGCACTTGGGAAGCCCAGCACTGCATTCCATGGTGAAGAGAACCGAACTGCTACAGGAAAGTGAGGCCCGGACCTCAGTTCACCCCCGTGTGTCCTCCTAAATGGAAATCCCAAGAAGGAGTCTTACTATCTGGGAGAGGCACCTGAAGATAGTCTCTCAGAGGTGTATTATTTCAGCCTGGGCAGCTGAAATACACTTCCCAATGCGACATTTCCAAGGCTGCTAAATCCCAGGCTAAAATCTCACCCCAACCTCCCCATGATAGATGCCCTATGCATTTCCGGCTGGACAGCACCTTAGGGTTCCTTCCCAGTCAGGCTTCCCAGTGAGTCCTGGGCAAGTCTCTGAACAGAGCAAGGAGCAGAGAAGGCATTTGGGAATGAATGAATGGATGAGTGAAATAATCGTTTCATCTCATGTGACAAATTATTCATTCATCCAAATATGTACTGAATGCCCAATAGAAGATCAGAATGGTAATAATAGGTTGCTCTTTTTCTTTCCCTACATGGTTGATAGAGAACCAATGAAACCTAGAAACAGAATTAGTCTGCAAATAATGCCTATTGTACAGGGAATTTTTCAGGCAAGAAAATCGAGTTTAGGGTGTGCTGTGTGTGAGGCAGACCAAGGAAGAGGAAAGGGGAGGCAGAGGGGAAAATAAGAAGAGGAAGGGGAGAAGTGCAAGGTAGGAAGAAAAGATTTTAAATTCAGGATTCCCAATCCAGACTTTATGCTAATGGTATAACAATATGCAGACAATTGAGAGTAGCTCAACCTGAAGTACCTATCTCCATTTCTGATGCTGCAGTCTGGTTGTTAGCATTTTTGGTCCCCCTGGAAAGAATGGAGCAGAAGGAGTCACTGCAGGAAACTTGTGATAAAGAAAGGAAAGTGACTTCTGCACCTGGACCCAGAACTATGGCTACTGTGTAAACGCAGGACTGAACTAGAAGATCTGGAGGTACTGGGGCCCTTGAGAAAGTGGCGGACTCAGAAGATATTGGCTTGGGCCCCTGGAGGAGGAGAGACCAAGCCTGAGGTAGGGCAGGAAAATTAGGAGAACATTGGATCAAGCTAAGGTGTCCAGGTATCCTTTGTTAGGCAGAAGAGGCCTGGGCCTTAACTTTGTTGTTGTTGCTGCAATTTTCCAATTTTATTTTTTTTTTAAATTCAGTTTTACTGAGATATATTCATATACCATATAGTCACCCATGGTGTACAATCAACTGTTCTCAGTACCATCATATAGTTGTGTGTTCATCACCCCAATCAATTTTTGAACATTTTCCTTACACCAGAAAATAAAAATAAGAATAAAAGTTAAAAGTAAAAAAGAACACCCAAATCATCCCCCTCCTCATCCCACCCTATTTTTCATTTAGGTTTTGTCCCCATTTTTCTACTCATCCATCCATATACTGGATAAAGGGATTGTGAAAGGGGTTTTCACAATCACACTGTCACCCCTTGTAAGCTACATTGTTATACAGTCATCTTCAAGAGTCAAGGCTACTGAGTTGGAGTTTGATAGTTTTCAGGTATTTACTTCTAGCTATGCCAATACATTAAAACCTAAAAAGTGTTATCTATATAGTGCATAAGAATGTCCACCAGAGTGACCTCTCAACTCCATTTGGAATCTCTCAGTCACTGAAACTTTATTTTGTTTCATTTCACTTCCCCCTTTTGGTCAAGAAGATTTCTCAATCCCATGATGCCAGGCCCAGGCTCATCTCTAGGAGTCATATCCTGCGTTGCCAGGGAGATTTACACCCCTGGGAGTCAGGTCCCACATAGTGGGGAGGGCAGTGAATTAACCTGCTGAGTTAGCTGAGAGTGAGAGAGAGGGCCACATCTGAGCAACAAAGAGGCACTCAGGGGGAGACTCTCAGGCACAACTACAAAAAGGCCTAGGCTTTCCTTTGCAGCAACAAGCCCCATAAGGGCAAGCCCCAAGATTGAGGGCTCGCTGGGCCTTAACTTCTGTTTCTTTTAGCATGTCTCCTCACTGACACTCCCCCACCCCCACCGCCCCGCTGGATTTTTTTCCATGTTTTTTTATTGCGGAATATAACATATATACATTAAAGTGATAACTTTCAAAGTGTGATTTAACAAGTAGTTAGAGAGCAAATTTCAAAGAATGTTATGGGTTACAGTTCCACAGTTTCAATTATTTCCTTATTGTGAAATATAACATATATACAGAAAGGTGATAACTTTCAAAGAACAATTTAACAAGTAGCTATAGAGCAAATTTCAAAGAATCCTATGGATTACATTTTAGTTCTTTCCTTCTAGCTATTCTAACACCCTAGCAACTTAAAAAAAAGAAATTACATGAAGATTCAGTATTCTTAATCCTCTGTTGAATTCTATCTTGTCTGTTGCTACTTCTTCCTCTAGTTTAATCACATTCCCGATCTTCAGGGATGTCTAGGCAGTGACCACCCTAACTTGTTCATGTTGAAAAGTGCAGTTGACATTACGGGAATAGGGGATGCATCCGGTTAATGTGCAACAGCCTCTTCAGGTCCCAAAACTTATTTGGCATAGGAACATTCTTGATTTAAGTTTCTGAAAAATATGCTTAGTGAGTGAAACTTTCATAGAGTCTCAGATAGGGATCTGGGTATTCTTTAAGGTTTGGGGGACTATTGTTGATTTGGGCTTATCATACTGTGTCCATTCAGCATATCTTGCTGAAGCTTGCATAGAAGTAACCTCCAGAACAGCCTCTAGACCCTATTTGAAATCTCTTAGCCACTGAAGGCTTATTTTGTTGCCTTTCCTTCCCCTCTTTTGCTCAAAAAGGCATTCTCAACCCTTGATGCCAGGGCCAGGCTCCTTCCCGGGATCTGTGTCCCCTATCATCAGGGAGACTCACCTGGGAGTCCTGTCCCATGTGGCGGGAGAGGGTGATAAATCCTCACTGACACTTTTAATTCTCCCCCAGGCCCTCTCCCTACGTTCTCCTCTTTTTCATTCTCTCTGTTGAACGGGTGTCATATATTAGCTGGCCAGGACCATTAAGATTTATATGGCATAGTTCCTCTTTCCAAGGGAAGGAAGACTCACACTTCAAGAGTGTCTTCCATTATCTCATTTAATTTTCACAGCAAAGCGTGATGTGTCTCCGTTGTACAAATGGAGAAATCAAGGCTCCCAGAGGTGAAGTGTCTTGCCTGATGTCATCCAGGTATTCAGCCATAGATCCAGTATGTAGAGAGGATAAAACATAATGACAAATGAGTGTGACTCTACAGTTGAGGCCTTTCCTCCCCTCTCCCCTCCTCCCCTGGTGACTAGCCATCCCTCTACTCCCTTCTTTTGCTGTCCTGGGCCTGAGGCTCCCTGGGCTTGTCTCCAGGATTGGGAGTGAAATCCAGGCACTTTAAATAAGAGGATTTATAAGATGGGGATTCAGGCTGAGGTAGAGGGCCAGAGGCCTCCTCTGGAGAAAGCAGGCCAGGCTGGTTTCCATGGTGATTTCAGAGCCAGGACGCCTCTGCGCCTGAAATACTGACCTCCTCTTCCACAGAAGATGCAGAACCCAGTGTGACAGGTTTCGTTCTGATGTCCTCCCATCCTATCCGGTTGTCTCTCCTTGCCTCCTGTCCCCTTCAGGCAGCATGGCGGGGGGGAGCTCTGCCTTATTTCCTCTCAGGGCTCTGCCTTTGGGCTGAGACAATGGCCCACAGGGCTGGCAAAGCTCTAATTGCATCCACACGACAACCCCCCACGCTCCTCTCTCACTCCCCACCAGCAGCCTCAGGCCACTGAGGCTCCATGTGGAGAATGAGGTGGGACTCCGAACAAAAATGAAACAAAGGCATGGAGAGAGATCAGCATCAGACACAAAGGCTTGCATTAGCCCAAAGAATAATGGATTTGGAGCCAAGCTGAGCTGGACTCATGTGGAGAAAAGGGAGGGGGAAAAAATACCCACCACAAAACTCAGACAAAACCAGGGGGCAGAGGTCACTTGGCGACTTAAAGTTACCTTATTAATATTTGCCAAGGACTAATGAAAATACCCCAGGGAAGAGGGATGGTGAAAAGAGTGCTTTAATTTGGATTCCTTGCTGTGGTATTCCCGCAGGTTGCAGGTCGACCCCAGGTGGGTGTAAGAGAGTTGCAGTTGGGGGTCACTCAGAGGAAGAGAGAGGACGAAGGCTTCTGATCACGTGCTGACAGGCCTGGGGAGGACGGAAACACAGGCCCAGGGGTAATACTGAGAATCAGGCCTCAGTGTTGGCTCCACTGGTTTCTTCCTTGGGTTGTATCCCTAAAATGTTAAGAAATACTCCTGAGTTAATAAGTTCAGTTCAACAAAGAGTAGACTGTGATGTGGCCAAACACCCAGGAGGGTTCTATGTAGGAATAGGGAGACCAGAAGCTCAGAATTATACCCTAGGAGGTTTAGAGAACAGCTAAGATTGGAATGCATCCTCAGAACAAGACATCAAGAGAAACAAAGTTTAGGGTAACCTCTAGACTAGGAAGGGAATATCCCCAGAATCCCCAGAGGGGCCACTCCCACTGAGCGAGTGCACAGGTCACAGATCGAGAAGGGGTAGAGCTATTATCACTCAAGGATTAAATCCTTTCTTCTTATGCTCCCTCTATACTATTTACAGTATCGCTGATGGTATTTTACGATAATTATTTGTTAAATTACGCTAGACACACACTACATCAAATATGCTATCAGGCCGTCTGAGGGCCTCAGTGAAACAGCCTCAGGTTTCAATTTTAAGGAACCTCACCCTGGGTTTAATCGTTTTCAGTGGAACTTGCCATTATTACAAGATGTCACCTCTACCCCTGATACAGTAACCAAGAAACAGCCAAAATTTGAGGCTTTTTCTTTGGAGATTCATATTAGGAGGTAATTGTTAAGAGCTTTGAAAACACTGCACATTTCTTTTCTCTACAAGCCACAATTATTATTTCTTTGTAACTTATTATTCAGCTTGGCAATTGCTTCTAATTTGATGGATTGATAACATGGTATAATATATTTGAGCAGTTTGAAACTATTAATTTCTACACACTTTTAAAAAATCACCTACTTAGGTGAGACATACAATAAAAATATCTGTGAAATTAGGGAAAGTTTACGTCCTTTTAAGAAAGAAGTATTCATAATCATTGATTACATTATGACAAAAGTGCTTATTTTAATTTACTTAGATGATGCAGTTGGTGGAAATGATAAACATTTAAAGCGTTAACACTTTGTGAATGTGCTGGATTTAAGAGAATAAACATTTTACCAAAAAAAAAAAAAAAAAAAATTGAGGCTTTTTGAAGTTTATGGCCTGGCATAATATGTTCCTGTTGGCCTCACCTCACTCAAATGTTGGGTGTTAATATCCTACAGAGGAATTCCATCAATGACTCATTGATGCAAAGATTCAGGTATGTTCTCTAGGCATTGCTGAATGAATGAATGAATGAATGAATGAATGAATGAATTTTTATTCAAGCCTGTTATAAAATGCAATTAGCATAAAACAAGAGTTTTAAACTGTCACTCCACACAATTTCAGAAACAGTTTACAATATTAAAATTATAGTCAGCACTCACTGAATGTTCCAGGTATTATTTCATTCAATATCTAATATGTGGTTATTATCCCCATTTTACATAAAAGATTATTGAAGCTTAAAGAGGTCCAGTAAGTTGCCCAAGGTCACACAGCTACTATGAGGCAGAGCCAGGATTTGAACCCCTCGGGCTGAGTTCAGAGCCTGTGTTACCACATTCATGACTTCTCTCTAAAACCTTACATGAAAACTGCCCCAGGGGTGCAGCCTAATGGATAGGTGCATGTAATAAGATCATTCAGTGAGCCAAGAGCAAGGCAGCAAGGAGGCCAGGCTATCAATTCCCCTCTTGGGTCAGAAGTTTAGAAATTCTATGACCCTTAAGATATTTGTGAAATGAGGTAATGGCCCCAGACCAGTGGATCCCCAGTGTTTAACATCACAAAAAAGTCTCGATTCAAGCTGCCCATCTGTGTGGACACTCTCCAAGTCAGCCAGGGGCTGATGCCCACCCAGTGGCTAAAGTGTCCGCCCTGGAGCCGGCAGGGAGGAGCCCTGCAAAGGAAGGAGAGAGGTCAGAGGGAGGGGAGATTGGCAGAAGCACCAGAACAGTGGTCTCAGAAGCACCAAATAGTGGGCTAAAATGGAATAACAGGGGAGGGGGAGTATTTTTTCCCAACTAAGCTAAACTTAAATTGAGAGAACATTATTTTTAAATTTCTGCCATAAATTTTTTTTTTTTTTGAAATTTTAATGCCTCCTACTATTTGTCTGTTAAAAAGAGGCAGAAGAGAACAAAACAAATGGAAACAGGAGTGCATTAATGCATGTGCAAAATCATTAACAGCTAATTATGCCAAGTTTAATAGTTCATTTTTTATGTGCTCATCTGCTTGTGATTTTATAACCCATGCTTCAAACTCATTCACGGATTCTGCCAGCAATGTTATTCCTCATTCAAAGACTGAAATTGAAAATACCAGAATGGAGGGAGGCAGCATGGTGAAGAGGAAGGGCCACAGGCTGTGGAGGTGACATTGTCACGTCCTACTACCCCTGTGTCTCCACACAAGTCACTCACCTCTCTAAGCCCTGGCTTTCTTCCTGTAAAATGGGGACGAATGGTATTTACTCTGTCAAGTTGTTGTGAAGATTGGAGATGAAGAATAAGCCACCTGGAAAGTGAGCAAGTGTTCAAGTTGAGCTACTGTTTTTATTCTTTTTGTATGGAGTATTCCAAAAAGAAAATTGGTCTGCAATTTCAAGTGGTTTGGTACTTGAACAAGTTTGAGAACTACAGACTTTAATGTTCCCATCTTCATTCATTTGTCCAGATTTGTAGGACACTTCAGAAGTAGGATCCTTTTTCTGGCCTATGGGAAAAAGGGTCCTTGGGTGGCATGACAGGAGGTGAGCTCAGTATCTTTATTTACTTTTCTTTATCATCTCTAGCAGCAGCAGCAGCAGCAACCACTTCCCCAGCACTGTCCCTGATATCACTTGATCGATCAATCAGGAGAGGCTGGGTTCTGCTATGGTAACAAATAATATCAAACTCTTAGCACCTCATCAGAATAAAAGTCTGCTTTCATTCATTCTGAATGGCCAGTGTGGGTTGGCAGGGGGTTCTGTTTTTCATAGATAACTGTGGACCGGGGTGAGGGAAACTCCATGTGGTCTATTTTTCAAACATCCCCACCAGGAAGGAAAAAGAGAGAGAGGGTGCAAATTGAGCACTGGCTTTTAAACCTTCCACCTTGAAGGTTTCCATATCACACTCATGCACGTGTTGTAGACCAAAGCAAGTAAGGTGGCCCATCTAAACTTCAAAAAGGAACGGGGAAGCACGAGCCACTGTGCATTTGGACAGCAGAGAGCTAGGCATTCTAGATAAACGGTGCTCGTGACTGTCACTGTCATCATCATCTAATGAGCACCTTTACCATCTGCTAAAGTGTGTATGAGCTGCCATCCTACAAAATGGTATAAGGCCTGGTTTCTCAGGAGAAGCATCAGGTTGGGGAGGCACAAGAAGCTGATAATCACAGGTAAAACAATACATAATGCCAAGTCACTGTTTTCTTCACTTGAAAGGCAACAAAAAAGCCACTCCAGATTTCTCCAGGAAGGAGAGAGTCACAAGGTAAGGAAGTTGAGGGAAACGTCATGGGCAAGGGGACACATGAATCAATGTTAAAGAAAAGGCAGGACTAAGGCAGCCAAGAAAAGGAAAGACATTCTAGGCAGAAGAGCAGAGTGAAAAAGGCTCAGAGACAGAAATGCCTCTATAGCATTCTGAGAACTGTGAGTAAACCCATGAAGCTAAAATGGAGGGATGCTTTAGGGAAGATGTGGTAAACAAGGGTGGCAAAGGAGCAGGGGCACCATCTTCTTAATGTTCTTAGGTTCAGGGCTTAGAAAAGAAGGCTTTACCCTCTAGGTGGATGGAAATCATTGCAAGCTTTTCAGTAGCAGGTGACATATGCAAAGCAAAATTTTGCAGTGATCAATCTATTGGTGGTATATAGTATGGATAACAGAGGCAGAGCCTAGAAGTAGGAAGATGGGTCACAAGACTATGTAACAATAGCCCGGTTTGAGGAACGGAGGGCCTGGATGAAGAGGGAGACCAGGAAATAAAAAGGAACGGCTAGAGAGGTCTGCTTCTGGCAAGGGCTGACAGATTGTTTAAACCAATTTTCCCACTGAGAAAAATTAGAAAAGCTGGATAAAGTAGGAAAAAAAAAATAAGAAGCATGCTTGAAGTAGGGGATAACTACCCAGGCATTGAAGATGTGCAAGGCGGAGGAGGGAAAAACTGTGAGAGGTGATTTCTACGCTTAAGCCCACTTCTCTCCTCAAGGCAATAGCCAGTTCTAAAAAACAAAAACAGGCTGTTAAGCTGAGAAGTTCAGCAGGGATTTTGGTACCATCATGGGTGGGTAGGACAGGATAAAAATTGGTGTTTAGAATGTAAGGTGGAAGACGCCTGCCAAACTCCTTTTTCAATTGGAACCCCAAGACTGTACTGTGGGAGTAAGATCGCACTGGAAGTTGCCCAGCTCTCACAAGGACTGGAGCCCAGCTCTGAACCATCTTTGTTTCCTAACCATATTAAAATAATCTTCCCCTAGTTTAACTATAAAAAAGAAAAATTACAGGTCAAGCCTTCTCATGAACACAAATTCAAAAACCCTAAACAATTTTTAGTGAACTGAATCTAGCAATATGTGTGTGTATATATATATATATATATATATATATATATATATATATAACACATATCAAGATCAAGTTGCAAATTTTACATTTGAAAATCAACCAAAGTAATGACAATGGAGAAAAAATCATATAATCATCTCATTAGAAACAGAAAATTTTATAAAATTCAACACCAAGAACTCTAAACAAACTAGCATTAAAATGGAACTTCCTTTATCTAATTAAAAATACTGTAAACATCATATTAAGCGATAAAATTAAGATTTTCCCTCTGAGGTTGAGAATGAGATAAGTCTGCTCACAATCTCCACTTCTATTAAACATTATACTGGAATAAAGTGAAATAAAGAATATAAAGAAATATAGAAATAAAATATATGAGGGTTAGAATGGAGGAAATAAAACTGTCATTGTTTTCAAATGGCATGATATTGTATGTAGAAAATCTAAAAGGATCTATACGTAAGCTATTAGAATTAATAATGAATTTACCAAAGTCTCTGGATATAAAGTTAATACACAAAAATAAACTATATTTCTATATAATACCACCAAACACTTAAAAAATGAAGTTAAAATATTCATTTATCATCGCATCAGATCAAATAGCTGGGAATAAATCAAACAAAAGAGTCACAAGACTTCTTCACTGAATACCATAAAACATTCCTTAGAGAAACTGAAAAACCAAATAAATAGAGCAATATACCATATTCAAAACTGGAATGACTAAATATTTGAAGTTGTTGAAGTTGTTGATTATTAAAATTTGGTCCAAATTGATCTGATGAAGTTCTCATCAATATTCCAGCAGGATTTGTTGTAGAATCTGACAAGCTGATTCTATAACTTATATGGAAATGTAAAGAGCCAACAATAGCTGAGACAAACTTGAAGAAGAATTGGAGGACATAATCTACTAGACATCAAGACTCGCAAAACTACAGTAAGACAGTGTAGTTCTGACAGCAAGAATATGCAAGGGATCAATGGAACAGAGTAGAGTACAGAAATAGACTCACATTTTATGGACATTTGATTTATGACAATGGTGACCCATAAAACAATGAGTAAAGAATTAAAAAAAAATAATTGATGTGGGGTTATCGAATACTCATATGGAAAAAAATACCTAATCTTGACCTCAGTCATACACAGAAAGCAATTTTACCTGGACTGCAGATCTCAATGTGAAAGATGAAACAATAAGGTTTATAGAATATGACATTGGAGAAAGTCTTCATGACCTTGAGATAGAATATAAACAACACTGATGATACAGGAAAAGATTTATAAATTGGACTATATTAAAATTAGCAACTTCTGTTCATCAAAATATGCCATTAAAAGAATGAAAAAGATATCCACAACATAAAACAAAAAGGCTTATATCAGGAATACGTAGAGAACTCCTACAGATCAATATGAAAAACCCAAACAGGCACTTCACAAATGAGATTATCCAAATATCTAATAAACATATGAAAATGTGCTAAGTCCTATTAACCAACAGGGAAATTCAAATTAAAACCAGTGTGATACCCCCATGCAATCACCAGAGTAGTTATAATTCAAAGGACTGACAATATCCAAAATTGGTGAAGATGTGAAGCAAAAAGAACCCTCAAATACTGCTGGTGGAAGTACCAATTGGTCCCACCATCCTGGATAAATGTTTGACAGAAGCTGAGCACACCCTTATTCTAAGGCCTGGCAATTCTGCTCCTAGGTGTGTACCCTTCCCCCAAATGCATGTACAAAAATGTTTCTCTTAGCATTATTTACTATAGTAAACAGTATACAGTCAACAGTAGAATGGACAAACAGAGGCATATTCATAGAAAGGAATCCTATGTGGCCAGGAAAACACTGCTGTGTGTGATAGCATGAATGAATCGTATCAACATAAAATTGAGCAAAATAAGCCAGAAACAAAGAGCACACACTGCATGATTTCATTTATATAAAGTTCAAAACCAGGCAAAAATAATCCAGGATATTATAAGTGAAGATAGAGTTACTTTTGGAAAGAAGCAATATTGGTTGAGAGGGGACGTGAGGGAGATTTAGGGGTGCTGCCAATGTTCTCTGCTCTCATCTGATGGGAGTGACATGGGTAAACTTACTTTGTGAAAGTGCATTAGGCCATACACCACGGTTTGTGCATTTTTTGATGTGCATGTTATATTTCAACAAAAAGTTTAGTTTCAAATAAGGAAAAGGCAGTCTTTGGGGTTGGTAGACAGCTGCAACTCTTGGTGCACGTTTGAGACAGAGAGAGAGAGAGAGATTCGGTTTGTGTGTGTGTGTGTGTGTGTGTGTGTGTGTGTGTGTGTGTGTAGGGAGATGGTGGTTAATTTAGCTGAACAATGTCTGCAGCAATTAGTGGGTACAGCTACCCAGCTATTATGGACATCACAATGGCATTTTTATAGCACTTATTGCGTGGATTCCCTTGCAAAGAGAAAAAGATACCAGCATATACAGGGACTTCACCAAGCTCTCTCAAAACAAACACACACCTCACACTTGGGGCTCCCATCTCCATGGGACTTGAAATATCCCTTACAAGGAGGTGGTCATTCTACCAATCAGCCTGACCCCCTTTGGTGGCTTTCCCCCGGTTCTATAAATTCGAAGACCACTCTCTCTGCTAGTTCCCTTGCATTGTAGAAGAAGGAAGAAGAGGAAACTAATATTAGGTACACTCAGGGCCTCTCAGAGCCAAGAGAGTCCCATGCAATTCTCATTTTTTAAGGCCCCTAGAAATACGTATGCATAATATATATTATATATTATATTATACATATGTTTAACATAATATATATTATAAAAATATAAAAAACCAAAAGAGTAGTAAAAATCATGCTATTTTTTAAATGTTCACATTTAACAAATTAATGTTTTTAATGTCCTCCCCCCCCCCAAAAAAAAATACACATAAGACACAATGACTGTGCGAATATCATCTAAAAAATACAGCTCAATACCTCAATTTGATATCCTTTGTGAACATAAGGTCAAGGTCAAATAATGTTTCTTCCCACTACTCATTGCCACCCTCATCACCAATGACAGGTCCTACAGAAACTGTGTGAGCAGAGTACTATCCCCATTTCAATGCTAAGAAACAGAAAGGTTAAAGGCTTATTCCAATAATCCCTGGGCACAGCCATCCCTGGGCCTGGTCTTTTCTCCCTCCTCTGTGCTTTTTCTCCACAGGCACACTGCCTGTCCATAGGGAATCAGAGCCCATCACCTTCCAGGGAAATATTGTTTCTTTACATAACAGCAGCTTGGGTTTACAGATAACAGGATGTGGCTTCTCCAGGCTGACTCATAGAACCAGAATGCAGGGCCACGCCATGTAAGGAGGGAGGCGGGGAGGGGTTGTGGGGTGGTGGTGGGAGTGGTGAGCCCTGGGTCCTTCTGAGCTCAAGGCACCTGTTCTACCTTTTCTCTAGCTTCTCCACCTAGGTACAAATTGATTAAACAAGCACAGTTCCTTCGCTTCAGGAAGGGAGCTACTTTGGGGTTTGGTTCATCTTTTTTCTTATATTTATTTTTTTGTAATTCCTACACAGTAAGGCCTGGAGGGTACATGTACAGCTGGGAGTTGAAGATTTTGACCTCCCAAGAGGCTCTGGGCAGATTTCTTGACTTCGAGTTCAGCTCCTGCTCTTCCTCCTCTGACATTTGAAAAACTCTGAACTGAATCAACTCACATTCCTTTTGTGTGAGATAGCAAGTTCCAAATGATGGAAACAGTTTGCAAAAAAATGCGCTAAAATATTTTGAAAACGACTTGTACTTGAAGGAACACAGGAGAGGGTGAGGTTTTCAAAACTGATCTTTACTTAAAGAGATGGATCACTTGCAATTGTTATCAAAAATCCCCGAACTCAAATCTTTGCAGATGTGCATTTTTTTTCTTACCTGAGAAATAGTCTCTAAGGGGGTAGAAAATGTCCTTCCTTCCCCTCCCCCTGCCTTTTATTGGAATCCTATATCCCTTTAAGGTCTAGAGAAAGTTTGACCTCCATTTTGACCGCTACTTCCTGCTCCAGCCCCAAATGTTACTTCTTTTCCTGACCACTGCAGCATTCACCTGGTGTTCTATTTTGTTTGATAGTTAATCATATAAAGTTTTATATCACATGTGTTTATCTTCAGAAAAATATTGTGAGCTATTAGAGTAATTTTTAGAAGATCAAGTTGGCACCTAGTATCAAAAATACTTGCCAAATAAATTAATATTTATTTTGTATAATTGTGTGTTCTTCAAAGAGGAAATTTTTTAAAATCCTAATCAGGATGCCTTTGGCTGCAAGAAGCCTAAAACCCTGACTCAAATGGCTTCATCAGTTAGGGATGTATGATCTCACATGACAAGATGCCACAAGATGGAGCAGCTCCAAGTGTGGCTAATCTGGCACCTGAACAGCTTCTTTGGGGACTAGGGGACTTCTTTCTACTCCGCTGTCTTTGTCTTCAAGCATCTCATCCCAAAACAACGTCCAGAAGAAAAGGAACCGTGTCTTCCTTGTGTACTTTTCAGGAGCGAAAATCTCAGAAACCCCCCGAAACTAATCAGCAAGGGGAAAGAGATTGCTGGGATTGGTGTAAGCCATTCTATAAAGGCTAGCATTAGGATTTGCCCCTGAGCTAAGAGTAGGATGGCTTCCCAAAAGGGTAACACCTGAACAAAACTGGGGTTTTGTCAGTAAAGAAGAGGGAATTGAGTTGGGATGGGCAAACACAACATCTGCTACATTTGTCTTCCTCTTTGCTTGGCTTCTTGGGTTTACATTCTTGTGGGTTGATTCTCTACTTGTCTTGATTTCCTTTGATTTCTTTGTCCTGCTGGTCTGATTGTGTTTTGTCAGCACGTGACTTGCACATGGTATATACAGAAGAAAGCCATGTACGCCTATGCGTGCATTTTCAATAGGGGTCATTACATGTGACTTTGAGGCACGTGCTCCCAATCACTAGGCATGCCCAGAGGAGAAATGTGCTGCACTACAGGATGTATTTCTCACACTGAGGAACACACAAATTAAAGGGGAGAAAAATCCTGACAGTTCTGTGGTGTTGACATTTTTGTCCTTATATTTTTGTGTGTGCTTGTATGTATATTTCATAAATAAATACACATATAAATCTAGTTTTATACTCTTAATATAGATCATGTACAACTATAAAACCTAGCAAATATATAAATATTAAAAAACCTACAAAAAATCTGCAAAACTCAAATTGCCACCACTAATGTGGTAAATGATGTTTTATAGACACTAAATAGAAATTCTCAGTATGAATATAGCCATAATTTGCAGGTTATTTTCAGTTTGATATGCCTACCCTACCATGGGCTCTGTGATGATTCACTTCTCCTATCATGTTTTTCTACATGAATTACTGCCAACTTTTCATTTGTAGGGTATGCACTAATGTCATTTAGCCTTCGGTCGGCCTTAATGTATCATATGCTTATGAAGTCTCCTTCTGTTGTTTTGTTATTAGCTGGTGATAAATAAAGTAGCACCACTTTGGGGCCAAGTATTATAAAGACAAATACTAATGTTAGGACATGAAAATTCTGTGGCAGTTCTCGCTCATAAGAATGTCATCTAGGTGATGCATATATATTTTGTAGTTTATCTTTTTTTATATATTCATTTTATTGAGATATATTCACATACCATGCAGTCATACAAAACAAATCGTACATTTGATTGTTCACAGTACCATTACATAGTTGCGCATTCATCACAAAAATCAATCCCTGACACCTTCATTACCACACACACAAGAATAACAATAATAACAATTAAAGTGAAAAAGAGTGTAGTTTATCTTTTAAATTGCAATATAAAACTTAAACACCCTCACTGAGAACAGTCAGACACCCTAAGAGTATGTCTATGAACCCCCAGGGGTTTGAAAAACACTGATGTCTCAGAAAGAATGTGGGACTTGATATTCCAGCTCTGTCCCACCCTGAGCAAATTTCTTAACTCCAGTGAGCCTAATTGGTATTTTAAAAGGAAAATTATAAGAGATAAAAGCATATATGGACGCTCCTGATGCTCAAGAAACGCTGACTTTACTGTAGGGCCTATATTCTTCCTTCTCACTATGAGGCCCATTGGGCCATGCTTCTGGGAATACCCCTTTTCACACCCACCAGTCCCAGCCAGACAGGTGTTCCATGCACAGGGAGACGGTTATGTATTCCATTAAAACTCAAGGGACATTCTCATCCAGTGAGAGAACTCCAGACATTTGTTGAAATATTTTATGATAGCACCGTACTTTCAAATTGACACAACAAAGCCCCTTTCTTTCATGGAATATAACAAAATACTTCATAGGCTCCATATGTACCAAGTTACCTGGCTTGCTCAGTTTTGGGTCTGGGGTACCAAGCTCAGTTTGGGCTTATATCGCAAAAGATGTGATAGAATATCTAAAAGACCTCACTAAGAGAGAACCCCAAATAACTAAATGTTAAGAAAAAGAAAAGAAAAGTTGTAGGAAAAAAATTTTAAAACAGAAGCAGCCTAAGAGAAAGTTCTCTGGGTTTCTATCACCCATTGGGCATAATGATTCTTCATCTTCATTCCATTTCTGGTTCTGTGTGATGATTACAGGCGTGTGGGCTCTGTGAGGACAGGGACTACATCTTTTTCAACCCACTACTCCTGCTACCATCTTAGAGCTTCTGGGAGTAGCCTGAGAAATTAAGTAATTTTTTTTCCTTTTTTAACATTCACTAAAATTAATACACACACACGCACACATACACACACATCTCAGTAAATAAAGAGGTTAGCAATAATGATTTATAAACTTACAATTATTATAAGAAATACTCATTTTCCAATTAATTTTTCATCCTTTGCCTCTTGGAAATGTTCAGGCTCTTCCATTTTACTAGCTTAGACATGTTTATATATGGATTTTATCTTGTTCTAGTCAATTGCATGATAGAAGGCCTTTCTTTACCTGTGTGTTTTTTCCGTGTGTGTGCCCTCTCTCCAAAATTCTCTGGTTTTGTGACTCAGAGTAGTTAACTCCTGACACATTCAGACTCACAATGGAGCCAGAGAAAAAAAGGAGAGAGGATGTTTGAGATGATATCTGAGAACCTTATTTGACCCTCCCAACCTGGGTTTGTGGGTTGTGTCAGTTTGTGTATGTTATGTCCCCCAGAAAAAGCCATGCTCTTTGGTGCATTCTTGTAGGGGCAGATGTATTAGTGTGGATTGGGTTGGAACCTATTGGTTCAGTGTCCATGGAGATGTGCCCCATAGCTGCTGGTCTCTCCCTTCTCTCCCAAGTTTTGTTGCTTCCAGCTTCTGGTTTCAGTGGCTTCCTCTCTGAACTTCTGCATGTTTCTCTCTTTTAGCTTTTGTCTCTCTTAGCTTCTCTGGGGCATTTATCCTCTAATAAATGACTCCAGTAAGAAGATTAAGACCTACCCTGAGACACTCCTCAGCTGAAATAACCTAATCAAAACGTCTCACCCACAATAGGTCTACACCCACAGGAATGGATTAGCTGATCTTTTCTGGACATGATCTTTTATGGGGTTCATAAAGCTTCAAAATCTTCACACTCAGTTTCCAATCTATCTCCTGAAGCTTCAGTGTAAGACCCCTTCTCCTTACCCTGCCTTCTTAATCTCTCTTTTTCTATCCCCAGACCTTTCTAATGGTCTCCCACAGGAGTAACTTGTACTTAGTGAGCACTAAAGCTAAAATTCAGAAAAGAAAAATAGAAGCAAATTCACATATACTAAAATATCAAAATTGGGGAGTGATTTCTGCCTATTTGTGCTTCTTGAGCTTAAAGAGCATACAAATCCCAAGTATCAGCATCTACAGAGACTTTATTCTGTAAACAGAATGAAATCTTAGCTCAAAAACAGAGCAGTAGATATGTATGGAAGGAAGGAGGAAGAAGAAAAGGGAATTTTTTTATATTCAAGCAATTTTATCTTCCCTTTTCTTGTGGAAGGGAGCAAGGCTAGCAGAAGTTGGAATTTTCTTACTGACTGTCAGTAACATCACTAGATGACTCTAATATATAGCGACTGTGCTTGTTTTTCTCATTATTGATGGTGATACGCAATAACACTTTGCACTTCCCAGCACGGGGTTTGGCTTTGGTCCTTCTCCCAGTCTGGGTTATGAATTCCTTTTTTGTGAGTGCAATAAGATATTCCGGGCAGTGCATTCCTTGGGGATTCTTTTACTTCATGGGTCTTTGGCCTCATGTTTTAGAACATTGACTTAAGTCATGGATAATGGACCAGAAATGCATTCTCTGCCATGTCCTATTGCTTAAATGGAAGTAGCTTACAGAAACTTCCCCCAATCCTAGAATGTAGCAATTTCTTGGTTCCCTCCACCCAACTGAATCTAAATATACCCCTCCCCTTAACCCAGGAGAAACATGTAAGTCTTTGCTTTGTAAGCTCTAGGAGAATACACACTTCTAGGAAAAATTGGAATAGTTCAGGCTCTCAGGACAGGGAACTAAGGAAACAGAACTGTAAACTTAACGAGCATTTTCTCAGCCACCTTGGCAAAGCATTTATGGAGAATCAGGTAAAGGTTATATGCACAACACCTGAGCATGTCTCCAGTTTCCAGAAGACAGAAAGTTCCCACAGGGTGCTGAGACTGCTGAGGCCGTCACCAAGAGTGGTCCCTGCTCAGGCTTAGAGGGGTCAAAGTAGACTTGCCCAAGCCAAATGCTTCTTTTCACCAAGTGGTCCTGTTGCCTTTTGCCTTCCCTGAGATTTTCCTGCTGACTTCTGCAGGAAAAGTCATTGGCTGGTCCTTTAAGATTTGCATCCCCTTCCTCTTGCAAGGGTAGAGGGGAAACTATTTCTACCCGAGGGTTAGTGCTAAGGAAGGAAGTCAGACAGTATTTTATAGTAACTGGGTGCAAGTCCTAGCTCTGCCACTTAAAGCTCTGTGACTTTAATAAGTTATTTACAATGTTTTTTTTTTTTTTTTGAGCTTCAGTTTTTTCATTTGTAAAATGAAAATAATAATATCTTCCTTTATTAGGTGATCATGAAGATGAAATAAGATTATGCATATGAAGCAATCAGAATAGTCTGGCTGATGGTAAATGGGACTCAGTAAATAATAGCTGTTAGTAGTAGTACCCCCAGCCCCCCAACCCCCCCCAAAAAAAGACTTGTAAAGAAATGGAAAAGTCTTAGAAACATGCAATTTTCGATTGGAAAAACCCTTAGTGGTGACCTAGTCCATCCCAATCCGAGGTCTCCTAGAGCCTTGAGACAGGAGATAGGGCTATTCTTGCCCTCTTCTCTCCTATTCAGGCCTCTGCTTTCCTTGCTGCCATCTCACCTCCATGCTGGGAATAAAATCATAGGCTTGCACTGTCTTACTATATAGAAGATTGTAACTGTTCCACAGGAAGGGGGTGTGACACACAGCTGTATGTACGGCAACTTCCCCAGACCTATTACAATATGCAAAGCTATATCACACTCATCACCACTTGGCCAAATTTTGTTTTGTATTGTTCCAGTTTGTTTCATGAGTGTCTTGCCTCTCCAACTATTTGTTAAACTCCTAGAGGGCAAGGCCTGGGTTTATACCTCATTTGGGCCTCCCCCAGCTCTTACATCAGGTGCTTACTGAAGACTTGCTGTTTGCTTGAAAAAGTATTCTGCATTTCATTGGAGTTTAGTGAATGATGAAATAAATATAGAAATGATATCTTCTCTGTCATACAAGATAATCTTCCCACGGCCCACAACATCTACTGCATTTAAGAAATTTCTTCCTACTGAGATGAGGTATCCTAATTATTTAGGAACTCTAGTTTTCGAAGTAATTGGTGACAATTCTAGAATTTCTATAGGGAAGGGGCTCAGGATCAGTGAGTTGATTGGGAAAGTATATTAAAGAATTCACCTTGAAACTGTTATTGTGTAGCAAGTCCATTTTCATGCTTATTTGAATTAGCTTTGGGAAGTATTGGAGATTATGGGGGAAAGAGGTTCAAAGACCTTCATAAGCAATGTAGCATTTAGTGACAGCACCACTAGAAGTAGTTATTTTAATTCTGAAATTTACAGGTCTAATCCCTTCCCCATTGTGTTGACTATCTGTTATTGCATAATAAATTACCCCAGTACTTCATGGCCCAGTTTCGGTGGGTCAGGAATTAAAAAAATGGCTTAGCTCAGGGTCTCCCATGAGATTGCAGTCAAGATGTTGGCTAGGGCCGTAGTCATATGAAGGCTTGACTGGGGCTGGAGGATCCATTTCCAAGATGGCGCCTCACATGGCTGTTGGCAGAGGCCTCAGTTCCTCACCATGTGGGCTCTCCATAGTCTGCTCGAGTGTCTTCATGATACTTCAGCTGGTTTTCCCCACAGCAAATGAACTCAGAGAGAGAACAGGAGGAAGCCCAAAGCCTTTGGTCTTACACCATGGCATCAGCTTGATTCTGTTTATTAGAAGTAAGTCACTGAGACCAGCACACCCTCAAGGGGAGGAAAATTAAGCTCTACCTTTTGGAAGAAGAGCATCGAAGAATTTGAAGGCATATTTTAAAACCACCAATGCATTATTAGCAAAATCAACAGGATTGGGGAGAATCCCATGCCTCTGGTTTACACAGAGTGTTAAGTAAAATAAAATGGCTGTTTGCATTGGTAATTGCTAGGATGGACCCCTTTCCAAGAAGAGATTTTCAAGAAGACAAAAACAATTAACCTGAAGTGGCTTTCTGAGAAAATGGAACTCACCCCTTAGGATTGCAGATAAGTTACACTTGGTGATAAACCAATTCAGTAGAGCTAGGTTATTAGAATGGACAAGGATGCCATACTAATCAATATATATCTGCTTTCTGCTTCCCACTTTTTAAGACCATCCTGCCATGTAAAATGGAGACTTAACATCAACCAATCAGAACATTTCCTTCCTTGCTTCCACGTTTGTTCTATATAAGCTCCCCCTTTCCACCCCCTTGACGGGGCCTCCTTCTGCTTTCCGAATGGGATGCCACCCAACTAATGAATCACTCGAAAAAGCTCCGAGATCTTAAATGGCATGAAAAGTTTTTTCTTTTAACAAGAGCCACTGTTGCTAGCCCCTTCTTGAAAATATTTCAGGCTCTATCTATCAGGATGGCTGTTGTAACAAACAGCCCCCAAATCTTAGATGATGGAGACTCCATCTCCACACATACTTCCATGATTGCCAAGACAGGAAAAGGGATGTGGTGAATCTCTGCTCGTAAAGCTTCAGCCTAGAAGAGATACACATCACAAATTTTATTGGCAAAAATGAGTCACTCGACCTAACTTAAAGGGGGAGGAAGGGATAGGGACTGCAATCCTACCAAGTGCCTGGAGGGAGGAGAACCAGAACACTTATTAATATATATAATAATGACTATCATCACCTCTCTTTGACCCTATCTAGTATTGCACTCAAAAGAAAGAACAATCTGTGCATTCACTGAAGCTCCCAAGGGAATGACTGTTCTTCGAAGCATTTTAAATCTCTTTTACATTCAGATTGGCCTGAACGCAGGGGGCTAGAGCAGAGGATACAAGAGAATAGAGAATGAGGGTTGGGGTTTTTTTTCCCTCCCAGATGTACAGATGGGTTGTCTGCACTTCATCCTTTAAGTCTTCTCTCACAGCTTGGTAACCGAAGGGCAGGAAGTGTGGCCTTACAGATGCAACTGACAACAATTAATTTTAAGCATTCTATCTTTTTTTTTTTACTTAATTTAATATCCACTGTGAATATAGTGATTTTTCAGGTATTCACTCCAAATAGTATGCTTTGCTGCTTCCCCAGGAACTCCTCCAATTTTCAGCAATAATTAATGGCCTGTTAGCATGTTAAGTAACCCCTCGTCATTATTTATTAATCTGGCATTAAACAATGATGGGCCTGTCATGGAAGAAGTCATTGCATTGTCCCCTGTTGGAGACAATCACTGGGCACCACGAAGTAAGAGGCTGTGTATGATCTGCCTCCCCAACTATGGATTTTTTTTTGGAAGCATCAATATTCTAGTTTTGGAAACTGCAGCCGGGAAGTTGTGGAGGCTGTGGTTCAATTCAATTAGGTCTCTACTGCAGAAGGACACAATGGATTTAGGGGAACAGCCTAAGATTTTCACCATCTTCCAAATTATGGTTTCAAAGACACAAATTGCTGAAGTAATAGAAGGGGGTCTTCTCTCATAACCAAACACTTACTCTACAATCCCTATGGAAGTAGCCGCATACTTAAGGACTTAGCAGAGAAAAGGACCACTGATATGCATGAATTCTACTTTTTGGACAATCATCAATGAGCCCAGGCCTTCAAATCCAATGACATAAGCAATTGCTTTCTAAGAAAATTATTCGGACTGAGCAGGCTCCAATCCTATTTTCCAAACCCTGTCTGTGTGTTGAAATCTGTTAGTGCCTGACCTGGACAGTGACTTGGGAGTTTCTTTCCCAATTGTCCTGCTGCATTATCTCATCAATTACCCAGGTATCCCAACTTGCGAGATCCTAGCTTTCCCTCTGCCGCACAGACAAAGCTTCAGGAACCCTTCCCTACTCCCAAAGCATTTTGTTTCTCTAGCCTGACTGATGGCATTTAGCATACTTTTTTTTTTTTGGAAAATAAATATTCACTTTTGTTTTCACTTCATATTTGATTCCTTTGTTTTGTTTTGGTTTTATTTATTTATTCATTTATTTTTAATTTTTAAAAAGCAGTTTTATTGAGATATATTCAGACACTAGACCCTCCATCTGAAGTAGAGCATGTATTTTTTATTCTCCTACCTGCTTATATCACAACCACCTTTATGGGACACTTCCCAATGACCACCTTGGCTCTTTCGGTTATATTTTTCATCCTTAATTTCTTTAAGTCCCATTGGCCATGTTCAGCATTTCTCCCAGGCCCTCAGGTGGAGGAAAAACAGTGCTCAGAGGAAGGGCTGAAACAGGGAAGGGGGAAGGAAGGGCATTTCTCAACCAGAACTGCAGGAACAGCCCCAGGTCTGCAGAGACCTGGCTACTTTAAAATACCTTCTCTCCCAGGGATTCAGAGAGTTGCCATCCACAGAGATAAGTCTCTGATTCTATGACAAAGAATAATAAGGAAGTGGGATTCCCTGGATGGAAACTTGCTCTCCCCTATAACAAAATAGTGAATTAGACAAGGCTGTCCAGAGTTAGAATCCTGGCTCTGCCATTGACAAGCAAATTATGCAACACCAGTAAGCTTCAACCTTCTCTTCTTGGGGAATATGGATAATAATAATAATAATAGTTCTTTGTTGTGAGGGTTATTGGGAGAATTCAATGAAATAATGCATGTAAATCATTTAGCACCAAACATAAAGTGCTCTGTCATCAATACCAATGATTTTTAAGTCATTGTTTCTATTTGGCTTTCCCATATTACTTGCATTTTTCTACCCAATTTCTTTGCCCTCTTCCATACTCTTGGGTGTGCGTTTGGTGTACACAAAACCAATGTTAAATTACTCAAACAAGTTAGGTAGGCAATTTTTGTCATATCATCATCATCATCCCTCCTAAAAACCAAACAAATGGAGTTGGGATTATTCCTTCCAACCCTGTAGATAATCATCCACACTGGAATTCTCTCAAAACTGTAGATGCATTTTGTGGGGAGATAAGGGTAACAGGTCTCTCTCATGTAGAGAGGATAGGCCTGGTGGGAAAGGGGTAGTATATGGAATTTGCTCCTTTCCTTCTAATAGTCAGAAAAAGGCCAACTGTGGAGGTGGAGCTGCAGAATCTGCACATGAGATAAAGGAGAGATCTTCAGGAGTGACATGGTCCTCACCTGCCTGGCAGCAGTCATTAAGTGGTGGGAAAGGGACTGGAGCTCAGGTTCTGGGGTGGTGCACTGGGCTCAGCTTTCCTCCCACATCCACTGACACCCCCTGTTCCGGTTTGCTAATGCTGCCAGAATGCAAAACACCAGAAATGGACTGGTTTTTATATAAGGGGGTTTATTTGGTTGTATAGTTACAGTCTCAAGGCCATAAAGTGTCCAAGGTAAGGCATCATCAAAGGGTACCTTCACTGGAGAAAGATCATTGGCATCCGGAAAACCTCTGTTAGCTGGGAAGGCACGTGGCTGGCGTGCTTGCTCTCAGGTTGTGTTTCAAAATGGCGTTTTCTAAAATGTCTGCATCAGCTTCCAACAGCAGTCTTCAAAATGTCTGTCTCAGCTACCACTAGCTGTGAGCTCCTTCTGTCTGAGCTTTTATAGAGCTCCAGTGAACCAATCAAGGTCCATACTGAATGGGTGGAGCCACACCTCTATGGAAATTATCCAATCAGAGTCATCACCTGTAGTTTGGTGGGTCACATCTCCGTGGACACAACCTAATCCAAAGATTCCAACTTAATTAACACTAATATGTCTGTCCCTACAAGAATGCATTAAAGAATATGGCCTTTTCTGGGGGACATAATATACACAAACTGGCACACCCCCCATTTAAATAGACTTTAGGGAGAGCACTCCCTCCACCTATCCATGAATTACAGTCACCAACAGGGTCTCTTCAGAAAGGAAGACCAGTGAAGAGTCACTGCCGGGACCCCTGCCCGTCCCGGCTCCTTCTTGTTTATCTTTCCACTTATTGCTGTCCTTGGTTCAGCTCCTGAGAGACACCAAAGCAAAGCTCTGGTGGCTGAAAGTAATAAGCCAAACACCCCCCTCCCCTGCTCCCCCAAGTCTCTATCAAATAAAGCTGCACATCAGGTTCCTCCTACACAATCATTTTCTCCAGAAATCATAGGCTCAGGCTTCCCTGCCTTCCCTTCCTAATTAACCTATCAGGCCAAACTGGACAATAGTCGTGAAAAAAATACAGGTTTTATGCATAGATTTGCCTCCAAGGAAAGTTGGGGGAAATCACCAGGGACTAACACTTTTCTGTGCTTTTGCCTGATCTGCCCCCACCCCCACCCCCCCCATCCCATCCCCACCGCTGCCTGTGCTCCCTCCATACGTCTGTTCTCTTGTGATCCTGCAATCTCATTCACTGCAAAACTTTGGCTGTTTTCCTTAGTGCTAAATGGTCCCCTGGATGAGTTGAGATGTGATACCTTTTACATGGGCTGAGATGTCTGCTTCAATGAAGTGTTGGTGAGAAGCAAGCCCTTGAATTTCAAAGTGTGCTGTAACTGCTCCAATATCTTGCTCCCACTCTCCTTTCTGTTTCTTTTTTTTTTTTTCCTAAAACTTCACCATGTAATGTATGTTCTGCAGCCACCTACATCCACACTGTGTACAAAAATTGAGTATGCACTCGTGGGGCCCCTCAAGGGGGAGACCTGGGTCAATCATTTTGCAGCACCCTAGAAGGATAAATGTCTTGTTCAAATTCTCTTGCTCCCTAAGGAAGGGACAGACAGTGTATATAAATATGAATATATTTCTTTATATCTATATATGTATATCTTTATATGTATATGAATATCTCTATTTCTCATGTCTATCACCTTTCTTTCTACCTATCTATGTATCTATGTCTTTCATCTGTCATCTTTCATCTATTTATCTAATCTTTGAGCAGACTGGTTGAGCCATGGCCAACAGTGAACTACCCCTTAGCCAGGCCCAAGGAGCTCTAAAAGGGGCCTGCCTTGGAAGCATCTCTTGTTGCAGCACTCTCCCTCTGGCCCCATGAAAACTGGGCTTGGGTCAGGAGCTATTATTTGTAGAGTGTTTGGCGACTTGAACAGTTTTTGCTTTATCCCATGTCCCAGCCATAACTTTGACCCTGGAAGTTTATTTGGGGGAGCTTTGGCATCGTACAGTTTCCATTCCGAAGACATTCCTGAGACCTGGATTGAGCTGGATGGTGAGGGTTATATCCCCAGGCCTGCTCCAGTGCCAAGCTCGTGGTTCACACTCAGTATGTGTTTGAAGACGACAGACACATGCGTGCTCGAGTGGATGAGCCGGACATACTCCGAGGCTGATGGGGCGATCTTGTTGGCCTGGATGAGCTGCCTCCCTCACTCTCTGCTCTTTGATCATTCTTCTTTTCTCTTCTGTGCACCGTCACACAATATCATGCTCAGTCACAGAAGAGCTTTGGGGAGCCACTTCTGGGGTTCCTGGGGCTGGCAGTGGGTGGCACAACTGGGCTGAGATTGTAAGGTCTGATCCCATTCCTGGAGGAGGGTCTTACAGCCAGGCTCTGTCAAACACTGCTTGTCATTTGCATGTTGCATACACTCGGTGGGGCCCAGAGACAGCAATAGTTTTGACCACAGGGTTCCCTGGAGGCCTCCCCTCACCCCTGGGTTGCTGCTTTGGCTCCCCAGCCCTCCTTAGTGCCACCATCCCAGTGGAAAGGGGCATCTTCTGCTCCTCGCAGGCTTCAGCTGTTCTGCAGAGTGTTTGTGGCTGTTCTTCAGTGAGTCAGCTTGAACCCCCATCTGCCAAGCAGAGCTGAGCCACCACAACCCTTCTTCGAGACTGGTGGCCCTGCCTCCTCGTGGCTTAGAGTGGTTTATGATTGCATGCTCAAAAAGGATCACAGTCCCATGTAGAAACCAGACCTACCCTGTGGTCAGGCCAATCTCAACCCACCAGCCCCTCCCCTGGGGTGCTGTCCCTCTCAGCATCCAACCAGCACCCAGTTGTAACTGTCCAGGCAGCAAGATCTGATAACAGCTTGCTGCTGACTGAATAGGGTGGGGGGTGCAGGGAGGGAGAAATGTGGGTCCGAGAAGAAGTGTTTCTATACTTGTCTTCAATCAGATCATGGTCTTTGGTATGAAGTGGAGGGCTGTTCCAGGGGCCGGGAATCAGAAGATGCAGGCTTGGAGGCTCAGCTCTAATGTTACTACCCATGCATTGAGGGCCTCAGTCTGCTCATCTGTAAAATGGGGTAACAGCAGCAACAGAGTAACCTACCTTTCCGAGTTCCTTTGAGGCTCAAAGAAGTAAAGGTATGCAAAGCATTGTGAGAACCATGAAAAAGCAATAGGGTTTATTATTAATTATTGAATAATTTCACCACAGTCCATCTGTCCAGGAGTAAGTCTCACAGTGCAAACCATTAAGAAAACAAAACAAAACTGTTTTCTATATCATGCTGTCAAAAGTAAGGAGCAGTATCTCAGCATGTGCATGTTGACAGGGGATTCCCAAGTCATAGGGGCCCTCTCAGAATTCTGAGTACCCCAAAGATTAGAGGAGGCAGCTTGGCTCTGTGATCTCCAGGCGCCTGCTCTTTCCTACCTGCTTTTTACCTGCTAGCTGGTGAGTGAACACCTGTGGCATATGGGCCATCCAGGAAGCTGATCCGAGTCTTCTGCTCTGATTACTTAGCATTTTGCATTTAATCCAATATGGGCTTCATGCCCTGACTTTCCAGCAGGAAACCACCAAGTCACTGACTTATCAGCATCTGACTCTTCTAACAAAGGCCACTGAGCCCTGTAACGTCCTGCCTGGGATTGGTTATTTGTAGTGTTACCCTCAGGCTGACACCACTTTTGGGGGCAGCAGGGAAATGAAAACGGCTGCTTAAGGGCCTGGTTAGCTCATTCTGTTTGGCCCTCTCATCTGGGCTCAGAAAAGTTGATTCTCTTAGCTGTGCAGATCCTCCCACATCAGAAAGGGTTACCATTTCTTCCCCTTTGGGCTCTTCCTAACCCCACCACTCCTACAAGGCTGGAAGAATGGCGAGAAGCTCAGACAACCTCTTCCTGTTCACAAAGCATTGAGGGGGGAGAAGCTGCATTCCCTGCAGAATCCAGGGAAGGCCTGAGCTGTGGGAAGAGGTGAGCTGACCAGGGGGTCAAGCCTCATTCTCTTCCCTGCTAGTGTGTGACCCTGAGAAGTAGCTTAACATTTCAGAACTTCTGTTTCTTCTCCATAGGTGAGGGTAAAATGACCTGCCTCATGTGTGTCATAAAGATATTACAATGTGCAAATGAACAACCCCTGATACACAGCAGAGGGTTAATCAATGCTGTTATTATTAATATTATTATTATTTCTCTGAGAGTATGATCCCACATAAGCAAAGAAAGAAAGAGACAGATAGACAGACAGACTAGCTTCACAACTAAGTTTGCTGTCCCAGGCAGAAGGGAGGGGGATGCCATGACAGGCTGGGAAGGCCATGCATGGCTCTTTAGAATCTGCCCAGGATTCCCTCCCAAATTGTTAGGATAAAAGTGAGGGACAGAGTTTCTGTTTGGGGTGATGGAGGCAATGGGAGCCCAACATGAGTGTAGTCAGCACCACTGAATTGTAGACATGAGGGTGGTTAAAATGGACTTTTTATGTTGTATATATGTTGCCACAATAAAAATTAAAAAAAAAAAAAAAAAGGGAAGGGACCCTGCAGTTTAGAAGCAAAGCAGAGGTAAAAAATCTTTGGGGTTATTTGGTTGCCTAGAATAAGGCTTCTTGTGCCAACAGCTGTGTACAATCACTTGTGGTTTTGAGGCCGGGGTAACTGGCATGTCTTGAGCTTTCGCCTCTGTTTTTGGCATTTGACTAAAAACCACACTGAGAGAGGCCAGGCTCCGGGCAGCACCACTCTGATGTGGAAACCGAGATTGGGCCTTCTGGGATGCGGGTGATCTGTCGAGAGCACTCATGACTCGCCAGAGGAAAGCTCACCCCTCAGGAGGCAGCATGGGGAAGCAGAAAGATGGCTCTAAAGCCAGACCAGTCTGGGTTCCAATCCTGGACCTACCTCTTTAGACTTCAGACCATCTCTCTAATCCTCAGTTTCTTCATCTGTCTGGCGGTAATAGTAATATCCAGCTCCCAAGTTACTGAGAGGACCAAATGAGAGAATCCAGCCAAGTGCAGAGGGCAGTGCCTGGGGCAGAGGGGGCTTGCAAAGAGTGAGCTGCAGCTCTACCGTATTACAGGTGAGCACACTGGCCAGGACTTTTCTAAAATAATGCACCTAGGAAGTGACATAGCTGAAAGTAAAAATGACGTGATCGGACATCCAGGGTCTTCACACCAAACAATGTTTTATTGAGCATCTCCCTTCCCCAAGACTGTGTGTGCAGGCTGGTGGAGGTGCCAGTGGGAATGCTGGCTTGACACGCTGCCCTGGCCTCTCTGCTCTGTGCCAGGTGACCTTCACAGTGCAAATTATGTTGCCAGGCAGAGGGAGTTGCTACTGATCCCTCCTCCTCCCAAAGAGTGCACAATGTTCCCAATATTCCGGCAGACAGAGATACAATTGTTATCACTGAGCAGGGGACATTTCCATCAATAAAACAAGAGAGCCTGTCTGCTGAATGGGTTAAATGCATTGGATAAACTATGAAATGAAAGACTAAGTGGACTCAAAGAAAAAGAGGAGCATGTGGCCATAGTGGCTATAAAGGGGCCAAGGGGGAGAGTGCGTGTGTGGAAGGCAGGGTCACATGACCCACTTTCTACTCAGCAAGGGCAGTGGGAGAGGATTCTCTTGGAAGAGGACTCAGCCAATTCCCTAAAGGGGGAGTAGGAATGAGAACCAAGAGGTGAGTGTCTCTAGTACAACAATTAAACACAATTCTTTACCGCAGGATTTCTAAGAAGGGGAACACAGTGAGAAGAATTTTCCAACCTTATTTAATCATGAAACAAATTTTTCCATAGAAGAACTTCCAGTTGTAGTGTTGTGATGGTTTAAAGCTGTGTGTACCCCCCAAAAGATCATGTTCTTTTAATCCATTCCTGTGGGTGCAAACCTATTGTGGTTGGGACCTTTTGATTAGGTTATTTTAATTGAGATGTGACCCACTTCATTTGAGGTGGGTCTTAATCCTCTTACTGGAGTCCTTTATAAGAGGATAAAAGTCACAGCAAAAAGCTCCAGAGAAGCTGAGAGAGGAAGCCACTGAAGCTAGAACCTGGAAGCAACAAAGCCCTGGAGAGGACCAGCAGACATCACCGTGTGCCTTGCTACCTGACAGAGAAGCCCAAGCTCACTGTAGCTGGTCTACAGGGAGAAGGTATCATCCTGTTGATGCCTTGAGTTGAGACATTTTTCGTGGCCTCAGAACTGTGAACTTGTAAGTTAATAAATCCTCATTGTAAAAGCCAACCCATTTCTGGTATGCATTGCATTCCATCAGCTTTAGCAAACCAAAACAAGTGTTTAAAGGAATAAAATTGTATGAACAGTGCTTCAGGGGTCTAATAAAAATGTGTTGAATCTGAAAATGGAAAAAGATTCAGACAGAGTCCATACTTTTCATCCCTACCCTTCTAGCCATGTGCCTTAGCACCTTTGCTGTGGGGGGGGGCGTGGAGGGTGGGGGTGGGGGATGGTGGGGGGGGGCTGGGTGAGCTGCTGATCTTAGCCTATGCAGTAATCATCAGATTCCCAAGAGTCTGTGACAGACAGCACACTGTCTGCTGAGCCAAAGAGTACAAACATTTCTCCACCCAGGCATTGCCACAAGTGCAAGGAGGTATAAATCCCTGGTTCAAAAGCAAAGGACACAGCTATGACACAAATGGAGAGACACAAATAAAATACAGTTTCCCAGTGGATTAGTTGTCAGGATACCTGGTTTTGGCCTGGGTTTGCCTCTAACTAGCTAACCAGATGGGTGATGCTGGACAGCTCATTGAGGAAATATCAGACCCGATGGACAATTTCAAGAGTTTTTGTTTGCTTGTTTTTCAATTTTTGTTTTATCAGAACTTTTTCTTTAAAATAAATCATATGCAGAGCCCCAGTGTATTAAAAAGACAAAGGCAGGACCTCTTGGAGGAGTGGGAGTGAGGACCCCGGGGTCTGTCACCAGATAGTTCACACAGGCAGAGCATTCTCTGACCCTGTAGGGTGTCTTGTTGGGACTGTCCTTTTGACACAAGCATACATCACCCTATATTGTGAGACTTCCCCCTTCCCAGATCCATGTCTTTTCTTATGTTCCCCATTAGATTGCAAGTCATTGCAAGTAGGGACTGTCTTAGAGATCTTTGGGTGCCTGGAGCCCAGCATCCTGCTCACAGGGCTGTGGTTATGTCTAGTGGTGGCAAGAGGTACCAGATAACTGTAGCAGGGATTCCCAGACTCCTGGATTTCATGGGGTTGTCAGTTTTCTATTTTGCCAAAGAGAGGCATTTTAAAAGGCAATTTTCACTACTGCAATCATCACCAGTTCTTCAAAGAAAAGGCATTTTAGCAATAACATGGCCTGGAATTTGGGAATCACTATTCTATAACTGTTTCACATCCTTAGCTTAATTTTTGTCATATGCCTGTCCTCACTAATCAGTCTGACCTTGGGTTGATTTTACATCCATTGGGCTTGTCCAAGTTCAACTTCTTGGTAGTCCCTAGGCTTTCAGAGCCATGATGTGTCTGAGGCAGATACCCAGGGAGACTGGCCCTGAGTGTTGTCTTCTTTGCTGGCATGATCACTGTGACATCTCAAATTTGGTCCCAAAGTCCTGCCTACACTTAATAGAACAGGACATCTCTGTCATGACCTCTGGAACAAAGAAGGCTCTGGAGTTAAATTAAACAAAGTGACTCTCATCACCAGAACTTGCCCAGGGTACCAAGGACAGAAACAAAGCAGTGTGGTCCCCTCCTCAAGGATCTCATGTTTCAGCACATGGTTACAAGTCATGAAAGCCAACGACATAAGTGTATTAATAAAAATCTTCACAAAGTTGTGGAAAGAATTTTTTTGGCCTGGGGTTGTAGGACAGGGTATGTGTTTCAGGGAACCAGGGAAGGCTGCCTATAGGAAGAAACATTTGAGATGGTTCTTAAAGAATGAGGAATCTGCCAAGCTAAGAAAGTGGTGCAGATACAGCAGACTGATGGAACAAAATACATAGTGGCACAGAAGACTGAGAATGCCAGTAACGTATGGGAGAACTTCTCTACATCATCCCTCCAACTAGACCATTTTCTGGAAAATAAAGTGTCCACAAAGCTCTCAAGTCTAGTTAGGTACATGCTTAGGTGTGTGCCAGGTCATTGCCAGAAACCACAGCTTTTGGCAGCCCATGCTTTGCAAATAACTGTGCATAACGGTAATGATAGCATGGACTTTGAGGTGGAACCAGAAGACTCAGAACTATTTTGAGAGAGCTTTTTCTTAACCCAGAAAAGTTTTTTCTTGGAAGGATCCTGAAAGTAAAATGAATTTGTGATCAAAGTGTCTGTGTGATTTCCCATGGAAAGTTAGGGTCTCTTGGATGATTGTGGGAAGTTTCCTGGGATGGCAGAATCAATCCCAGGCCACCTTCCATAGTTTCAGGCCTACTTTCCAGAATGTGTAGCCCTTTTGCATGCAGAGTACCATGTCAGACACAGAAGATGAAAAGATTTCCCAAGGCACCAACCCTATCCTTCCGTAGTTCAGGTTTCAGATGGGGTAAAAGACAAGAATGAAAGTTAGATGATGCATTCCATCACTAAAGTTTAGTGATGATGCAAAGGCACATCCAGTTCGTGGACCCAGAAAGACCCCACAGAGAGGGAAGACAGGGTGAGTTTTGAGTGATGAGAGTCTGAGTGTTGAGAGGTGGGCTACAGAGAAAGAGAACAGGGACTTGTGTTCTAGGTCAAGTGAGAGAATAGTATAAGTGAAAGCAAATAAACACGAGACATGACTATCCAGCCTCCTTCTGAAAAAGCAACATATTTTTCTCATAAAGGCTTGTCCTCTCCCAGCTGATAACTCATTTTGACAGCTTGTGATGGAAGAGAATTCCTCAGGTAGTCTCTCAACCGGGCATTTTCTCCACGCCCTCTTCAAGATCAGGTCAGCCTGGGGTCCCGAATGATAAATCACATGATTTGATCGGCACAAACAGGTGGGTGAGAAAAGCCTTCGAAATATGCAGGAGAGGTTGTACAACATAAGCTTGGCTCCAAGGGGGCTGACAGCTCAGGCCATTGGCATTCAATTTTGTTATCCCTGGCAATATGAACAGAGCATGGAGCACAGAGTCATATCACTGAGATGAGATGGTGATGGTGATACAGAGAGGGGTGTTGGCTTATTATTCAAAAAAGTCTCTAGACTGGTGATAAGCATGCCTTATGAGGGTTCATAACTAAATGCTGTTGTGTAATTCCTTGATTCCTGAGATAACTACCAGGCTTTAAAATTTTTTCCTCATCAATTAGTTCCCAGACAAGCAATTACAACCCTCTCTGTTTTTAACTTTCGTGGGTTACAGATGCCTCTGAGAATCTGATGAATCCTTTCCCCACAAAAATGCCTGCACATATACTCAAAAAGCACAGACTTTTGCACTGAAGTTCCGGGTTTTCATATACCTGTACACTAATGTAAAATGTTAGGAAAAACCAGCAGTGGCCATGGCTCATTGTGATGTACTAGCAAAAACTTGAAAGTGGAAATCAACGTTGGTTCATCGTGATTTTGAAGACTGCCTGCCTGTCTCCATGACTTTGGAGATAGGCTTTGTGATAAACGATGTGGGAAGTTATTGCTGGCGATTAAGGATGTTCACAAAGGAAGTCGGTGCCCATCTGAACTTAAGGCTATTGATGCATCAGTTTGCAAACACGTCCACGTGCAAGTTGCAAACACTGCAACGTGCCCCTGTGTCTGGTGAAGATACAGCCCTTGTGCTACCCCATCAGCCAAGCAGAAGCAGACATGTCCAGACAGATCCACAGTAGCCTGCTTTCCTTTGCTCTGTCATCCTTATGGCAGCAGTGCTCTGCCTGTACACGGTGAGCAGCATGGAGATAAGAAATGGCTTCATTTCTTTCTGTGGCATGCAGCCTTGCATCTTGCTGCTTATGGCTCTCCCTGCAGGGTCCTCTACTGAGTTCCTCCAAGATAAATGACAGGCTTTTAGCACACAGGTCCAGGAAACAGGCTGACACCCAACTCTCTGATACACACTCGAATGGTCACTTTAAGTGCAAGATCAAGAGCACTTACCTGAGAGGAGGCACTCAGTTGGTCGTTGCCCACCTTTATTTCACCCCATCTCATTTGAAGATGCTATGCTAAGTTGCAGCAAATGCCAGTGGACAGACACACAGCAGTATTCTTGTAATAGGGCAGAAACTACACCAAAACAACCCCATCCTAAATCACTCAAGGACCCTCACAGCTAAAAATTGTCAAAAAGAGTAATGTCACTCCTTGGCTTGCATCACTGACTTCCACAAAATAATTTAAACAGCCCTGCACCAAGACTCGCTCCCATTCCTGATCTGCCAAACATTCAATGGCTCTAAGTGCTTGCCCTATCCTCTCCCTGCCCTTTTCAGGATGAACTTGTGTGTGAGAATGGGAGAGTGAAGGGGGAAAGAGAAAGTCTTCAGGGACTGAGATGTCACATCAGTTAAAAGTGTCCTGTGGGTGGTGGGTGGTAGCCCAGACATATGTCTGCTCCTGACCATTCATTTGGTGGCTTTCCAAAGAAAAAGGCAAGAGGAACAAAATAGAGATGGAAATTGAGTGAGAGAGAAGGCTTTACCATATGTGATGATGGTTGCGCCTTGTCTGTAGAAATTCATCACCCTTGGCACATCTACCGACTCAGCTCTCCCTGATACTATCCTGGTATGTTCCAATATACCTAGTGGTGATTTGAATAAAACTACTGTGGTCAGATGCCCATCACTGCTGCGTGTCTCGCCTTAACCCACACTTTGGCAATTGTGGCAGGTTGAATTATGTAGTCCAATTTAGTCGTGTTCATTATCTTAGTCTATGTCCCCATGGATGTGAACACATTGCAAATAGGACATTTTGGAGATGCTAGTGTTCAGTTAAGTAGTGGCCAACAGAAGAAGGGTGGGTCTTAATCTGGATTATTTATAAGGAGTCAGAAGACAAAAGTTAGCAAGAAATGGGAAAAGCAGGCACGAGAGGAGAGGACATTCCCCATGTGACCAGAGGCAGATATGCAAGCCAGAACCCCTAGGATTGCAGCAATTCAGCCCTAGGACACTTCAGGGAGGAGACAAGCCTTGCTAATATTTTGATGTTGGACTTTTGACCTTTGAAACCATGAGCCAAAAAATGCCTATTGTTTAAGCCCACCCATTAGGTGCTGTTTGTGATAGCAGGTCAGCCAAACTAAGATGGACATAGTTTTCTGATCTCTAAGATTTCTAAAGGGTAGTTAAAACTTAAAAAAAAAAAAAGCTCTTGTAGCCATTCTCTTTCGAATCCTTGTAACAACCCTGTACTCTATTGCTGTGACAATGTTACAGACAAGGGAACTGAGGTTTAAGAGAGGAGGTGGAATTCACCGGGTGTTGTACAGCAGTAACCTGGCAGTGCTGGAGGGTCCAAGCCAGGCACTAGTTCTCCATCTCCAGTCTAACACTCCTGCCCAAAAGGGTCCTATCAATTCCCTTTCACAAGCAAATCTACTTCCGTGTAAAACTCCGGGGCATCTGTTCTCCCCTCAACACTTCACTCTGTGAACATTTATGGAACTAGCCTGAAAGGTTTGGGTTCCAGTCACATTTGCCTAAGTTCATACTCCTTGCTGCTCCTGCTTCTCAACTGGAAATCCTCTTGCTGAGGGCACGGAACATGGAACGCACATTCATTAAAACAAGTATCTACCACTCCAGCCCCTGCTCGCACAAGCCGCGGCACGGTGGACAGACAGGGAAACCAAAGCCATGCAATTAGTGGAAACTTCAAGTTGGAGCTCATTTATGGGAGTGTCAAAATGACAGAGCCCCTCTCAGGGATACCGGGGAGCAGGATAGGGCAGCCCCAAAAGAAATGAGCCTTTCTGACTTCATCCTATAGGGTGCCACATAACTGGGCCCCTCTCTTGGTAGGTAGCAGAATTTTGAAGACAAATACCTGTTGGCTTCATTTCATTAAGCACTATTTTCCCCCCTGGGTTTCATACATGGCTTAAACACACACACACAGCTTTACTGATGTATAATTGACAAAAAATAAACTGTACTTATTTAAAATGTACAACTTGATGACTTTTGACATTTGTATACACTTGTGGATCTATCACCTCACTCAAGGTAATGAGCATGTCCATCATCCCCAAGTTTCCTCGTGCCCTTTGTAATCCTCCTTCCCGCCCCCACCCTGCCTCCCACTCCCTTCCCAGGCAGGCACTGATCTGTTTTCTGTCACTGCATATTAGTTTGCATTTTCTAAAATTTTACATAAATGGAATACATATACATATACATATACATATACATAGTATATACTCTTTTTCTTTTTCTTTCTTTCTTTCTTTCTTTCTTTCTTTCTTTCTTTCTTTCTTTTTATTTATTTATTTATTTTTGATCTGGTTTCTTTCAGATAGCCCAATTACTTTGAGATTCATTTAAATTGTTGCATGTATCAGCAGTTTATTCCTTTTGATTTCTGAGTAATATTCTGTTGTGTGGAAATACCATAATTCATTTATTCATTCACTTCTTGAGACATTTGTGTTGTTTCCAGTTTGAGATGCTTCCAAATACAGCTGCTGTGCGCAATCATGTGCAAGTCTTGGTGTGAACAAATGCTTTCTTTTCTCTAGGAATTGAATGGCAAGGTCATATAGTGGTAAATGTTTAACTTTTTAAGGAACTGCTAAGCTATTTTCCAAAGTGATTCCCATCATCAGTGTAAGACAGTTCCAGTTCCTCCACATCTTCACCAACACTTGGTGTGGTCTGTCTTCTTAATTTTAGCCACTATAAGGGGAGTTTATATCATTTATTTTAATTCGCTTTTCCCTGGTGACTGATATTGAACATCTTTTCAGGTGCATACTTTCCGATTTGTGTATTTTCTTTGGTGAAGTGTTGTTCTAGTTTGCCAATGCTGTGGAATGCAAAATGCCAGAGATGTATTGGCTACACAGTTACAGTCTTAAGGCCATAAAGTGTCCAAGGTAATACATCAGCAATCGGGTACCTTCACTGGAGGATGGCCAATGGCGTCTGGAAAACCTCTGTTAGCTGGGAAGGCACGTGGCTGGTGTCTGCTCCAAAGTTCTGGTTTCAAAATGGCTTTCTCCCAGGACGTTCCTCTCTAGCAAGCTTGCTCCTCTTCAAAACATCACTCACAGCTGTACTCTGAGTTCCTTCTCTTAGAGTCAGCTCATTTATATGGCTCCACTGATCAAGTCCCACCCTGAATGGGCGGGGCCACGCCTCCATGGGAATATCTCATCAGAGTCATCACCCACAGCTGGGTGGGGCACATTCCAAGCAAATCTAATCAGCACCAAAAAGTCTGCCCCACAAGACTACATCAAAGACAATGGCGTTTGGGGGACACAATACACTCAAACTGGCACAAGTGTGTTAAACATTTTGCCCGTATTTTAAATTGGGTTGTTTTCGTATACTTCTTAACTTGAGTTTTAAAGTTCTGTATTTTTATTACAGCAGTTGTAAGTTTCCAGAAAAATCATGCAGAAAATAGTTCTCATATATGCCCCTCTCCCCAGTTTTCCCTATTATTAACATTTTGCATTAGTGTAGAACCTTTGTTACAATCGATAAAACAGTATTATTATAATTATATTAAACTATAGTCCATAGTTTACCTAACAATTCACTCTGTGTTGTACAGATCTATGGTTTTTTAAAAATGTTTATTCTGGCATCATGGATACAATAAGTTTTTATATATTCTAGATACAAATCCTTTGTTAGATATGTATTTTGCACTTAATTCAGTATAATATATAAATCACAAGAACTGCTTACTGGGAATGGCTGAACAACACCATGACATGAAATATGCACCACTTACTCAACTATTACTGTAACAATGATTATAAATACAAAAGTTACAAATAACACACATATATATTACTTTTAATCCCTTCCCAATGGCATTGGTGGGACTTTTAGCCAAATGGGGCTGAAAGAAATCTCTCTGTCCCCAGCCTGTACAGAACTTATTTAATTTTTACCATTTATCCCCAGGTCCTTTTCTGTTTCCCATGTTCCACTCTGATCTACCCCCAACACGTCAGACAAATCGTTTGCAGGGTCAGAATTAATAAAATAATTGCAGAGCTCTCAGACCATGATTGCTCAGAAGTCAGTCTTCAAGGAAGAGTCTTCATTAACCACCTCCTGTAACCCTCATTATTTCTTTTCCTGCCTGCTGATGTCAAGAAGGTGCAGCTGCCTGGGGATGCCCATTTTCTCTTCACTGCTACAGTGTGAGGACTTTCAAGATTCTCCCGACTTTTTACAGGAAAAGACCAAACTAGAACCTAGGTCTGCCTGTCAGACAAGTGAACGATTATAATGGAGTGGAATTACTTAAATGTACATACTTAAATATTTTAAATACTTAAAAATATCATTGGAAATTCCTATGAATGTCTTCAGAAAATATAAGAGTTGCCTCTAAATACTCAAATGTGTTTCAACAAATATTACATAAGCTGTGATGTTTATTAGGACCAAACTCTGGGAAGGAAGGGACAGTCAGCTTGAACAACTGGGGTGGGATTAGGAAATAAAGAGTGCTTTAAACAAAAACAAGGGACAAGGGAAGAAGACAGGAGAGAGAGAGGAAAGCTAAACATTGACTGTCTAGGATGCCAGGGAAAGACATTCCCAGGACTGAAGCCAGTGGGAAGCCAGGAGATGTGGTGGGAGTGGGCGGGGAGTACACTGAGAATCGTTTTGACTATAAGCCAAATAGGAGTGGCTGGTTCCCAGACAGGACAAGATTTGACTACCCCAGGACCAAAGGGCTGGAATCACTCAGCACGAATAGGCAGTCATAGGGCTGACTAACCAGAACTGTCACTAAGGCTAATAAATATGGAGGACACAACTAGAGTCCAGGTCCACCTGTCAGGCAGGTGAATAGTTGCAATGGACTGTGGTAAGTGCCTTAATAGAGGCACTTCTGAGGAGCCTGGCACAGAGAAGGGAGCCATTAGTGATGGCATCTGAAGGGGTCGAGGAAGACTTCACAGAGAAGGACCTGCTCAGAGAAGCAGTAATTCATGAGATATGCAAAACAGGGAGAAGTAAGGGAACCTATGATGAGAGTATGGACAGCCAAGATCTGTCTGAGATCCTGGTAAGCAACTGTCTACCTATTGAGCACACATGCCGTGATTCTTCCTCTTGGTCATGTATTTTTACTGGTGCCACGCAGAGAAAGGACCACCACTGGATGATCTACAAAGTGAAATTTTAAAGGGGGACCAAAGTAATGGAAAGGTTACACTATGTGATATTGAGAATGTTTCTAAACTCGTGAAAAAACTCAACCCTCTGAGAGATTTTTAAATCATGCACCTTCCATTTTGTTCTGTTTGAGTGCTTAACTTCTCACTTCTCTTGTGTTCAGGATATACCCCCTTGGATAGCTCACTGTCTCTTTATTCAACACATATGAAACATGCTTTTTCTTGGTATTCTCCCTGCTGCCCCCTGGCCCACGTCTTCTTTGCCACCCTCCTAAACTTAAACAGCTTCCTAATTGGTCTGAGTCTCTACCCCCATCATGTCCACACAGCTCACCTAAATAATCTTATGATGTCCTTCCATCATGTCATTTCCCTCCTCACAACCCTGAGGCTGCCCCATTACCTAAAGGGTGAGAAAACATCTTAGGGTTCACTATGTCAGCTCAACCTTCTTACTCACACACTACTCCTCAAAATATCCTTTCACTATGAATATAGTGACAAACAATGGACTACTGTCTCTGTCCAGTGCTTATAGTCTGGGGTGGTAGGGTTATAGTAAACAAAGAAATGATTACAAATATGACAAAGTCTTAAATTTAATAAACAATGCACTGAAAGATTAGGACAAGAGAGCCAGATTTTGACTGCAGAGTCCTTTTTTGAGCTACCACTTGGAGGATGAGTAGGAGCTGGCTAGGGGAAAGACTAATGAAGAGATGTGCAAAGGCGCAAGGTGGAGAAGATCTTGGCATGTTGGAGAAATGGATGGAAGTATGGGTGGTTGGAGTGCAATAAAATTAAGAGTGAGACTGGAGAGGAAAGCAGGGTTAGACCATACAGAGCCTTAACAGCTGGAGAGAAGACAAACTGGAAGTCTGGAGATCTTGGGAGGCTATTGCAGTAACTGAAGCAAGAGCAGATGGTGATGATGGGTTGGACCCAATGGAGAGAAATAGCAAATGGGAGAAATATCTTAGAGGTAGAATTAATAGGACGTGGTGGAGAATTGGATGTAGATGAGAGAGAAGAAGATGTTAAGAAGGTCTCCCCAGTTTCTGACTGGTGAATGGAGGTATCATTTTCCAAGATGAGGAAAAGGAGCACATTTGTGGGGTGGGGATGGGGGTGGGGGTGTTCCCAGCTCAGTTTCAGGCAGGTGAGCCTTAAAGTGGTGTTGCTTCCAGCTGTCCTCTTGGAATTTATTATAATAATGATCTTTATAGTTTATACCACTCACAAGGCACTGAAATCTACTCAACTTTCAAAACATGCATACATTTTCTTTCAAACAAGAAAAAATGTATTAGAAAGCAAGGAAGCAGGAACTGTAACTAATAGTCCATTGTGTCCTCATAATAACCAGCACTGTGCTGGGCTGTGGTAGGTAACTTGTAAGGAGTGAGAGAATAATATTGGAATATCATGAATTTTTACTCTTCAAATTATTGCGAGGTGACAGGTTATTATCATTCCTATTTTTCAGGGAGGGGAAATGCATCCTCCAAGTCCACTGTATTTTTTTTTAATTCAGTTTTGTTGAGATATAGTCACATACCATACAATCATGCATGGTTTACAATCATCTCCATTTTATTTTAAGTATGACTTTTTATTTTACCTTTTTGAAACTCTCTGGACTTCGGCAACATTTCCACTCAGCAGCTGTTCTGTCAAAGATCCTTGTGCTCACTACTTCTCCACGATGCTACAAAGGAAAAGTCAAATCTCTTTCCTGACTCAACTGTCATTCAAAATTCCCAAATTATGTTTTTGGCAAATGGTTTGGATTTGCCTTTAAGATAAGCAAATGCCATTCAATGAGAACAGACCACAGGAATGATCAGGTTGTATATGACGCCTTGGAACAATGGTAGCTGAAGTTAATTATGAAATCATAGACTTTAACTCCTCACTACACAGAAATTGGTCCCATGACAGAAGACCTAA
Organism: Choloepus didactylus; assembly: GCF_015220235.1. Taxonomy (NCBI): domain Eukaryota; kingdom Metazoa; phylum Chordata; class Mammalia; order Pilosa; family Megalonychidae; genus Choloepus; species Choloepus didactylus. Next base: position 13,312,208 of record NC_051308.1, on the reverse strand, counting down.
AGCCTGGCCTTAGCCAAAGAGCCCCAGGCAAGGTCCAATTAGGCCTGGAAAGTTTGTGGGGAAAGACCTGCCAATGTGACGTCTATCCATGTCCACAGCTGATTGACTTGCCCAGCAAGTTCATGAATCATCTTCATGCCTTCTGACAGTCTCCTGAGCAGGGGCGGGGAAGTGGCGGATGGAGGTGACGGGAAGAATGCACCAAAACCACTGTCACAGTTAAAGGAAGGGAAGGCAGGGGAAACTAATACTTATTCATCAGTTTCCTGCCATGATCCAGTCACCTTCACATTTCATAGCTTCTCTGTACCTGTGTCCTCTTCTGTAAAATCCAGATAATAATAGCATCCACCTAATAGTTTTGTTGTGTGAAGAGTAAATAAGCTAATGCATATAAAGCACCAAAATACTGCCTGGCACAAAAGAAGCCCTTATTAACTGTTAGATTTTTTTATTATTACCATCATCATCATCATCATAATTTCTCAACACAGACAGATTCTTTTATATTTGTTTTTGCGGATTTGAGGTCAAGAGTTCATCAATCAGCTTTGGTAATGTTATGCTGCATTAACAAATGACCCCCAAACATAAGTGGCTTTAACCACGTAAGTTTCTCTTCTGCTTACTCTATGTCTTGACTGTGCTTTGGCTGCTGCTCTTCTCCGTGATCCCTGAGTGTCTTCTGAGTTGACTTGAGCGTGGACCTGGGTGGCACTCAGGGCTGTCATTGTGACTGTCTTCATAATTGAGCTCAAGGGCTGTGGTGTTTTCAAAAGGCATCTCAGGGTTCCACAGCATCCTCCCCTAATGGCAAAATATAAAAATTGATGAAGATGGGGGAGGAAAAAGAGTGGCCAGTGAGGAGGGAAGGGAAAGTGCAATAGACACATTGCAATGAGGGTAGAGAGAGAACCAGTGAATGACACGTCCCATCTGCCTCTGGGCTGCTCCTCTCTCAAAATCTTTCCCCTCTCCTGGAGAAATGGGATTGGGAAGTTTCCCTTTCACTAACCACCCAATGGGCACCAGAGGGAAGGCCCTGTCCACCTGCCAGGTCCAAAATTCCCACTGCACCCGGAATCACCCCCCTCCCCCTCCTCTGAAGGGAGCAAATGAGGCCATTTTAGCAATGTGTCACCTCTAAGGGGGGATGGGTTAGAGGGAAAGGGGGGAGAGGGTGGGGGGGGGGTTGACAGATGTCTGGTGTGTCCGATCACTGACCTCACAGGAATTTACCCAACTCATTTGGTCTAAGAACTCCCACCATGTCCTCAGTGTTCGTAGTTATTTCTTAACCCATAAGCATTCCCTCCAGCTCACCTTGCCTCGATGTGTTGATGGGTGTGTGTGTGCATTCATTTAGAGTTGGGGGGCGGAGAGTGGTTATGGATGTGAAGGACAGATTTCAGGGTGGAAAAGATAAAATAGGGAATTAGCAGGCAGAGAGGTTAAAAAGAGAGTAGAGATTTTTGTAATGGAACCACGTCCTTTGTTTTCACTTAGGATCTGGAGGAGCCGTCCAAACCAGGAAGCTGAACGTTAATCCAGTTAGCAGAAGAGAAAGGCTGTCCAAGGGGAATCGCAGCGCAGTCTCAGCCCTTACTGCCTCCCAGGTGGGTCCTCTCCCCGGCACCACCCCATTTCTATGGCTTCGAAACTAGGCTGACCCATCGGGCTGCTCAAAGTGTTCAAAGTGATCCAAATAAAAGCAATCATCTTAATCGTAGGGTAGTGGGGAAGAAGGCAGTATTTCCCTTCAGTTTTCATCTCCTTTTCTCATTGCAAATGGGAGAACTTTGGAGAAGATGTGGGCGAAGAAACTGAGCTAAGGGGACAGAGTGGAGAGTAGGGAAGGCAGAGACGAGGAGGGGAGCCTTCTGTTGCAACTGGCACCACAGGGCTCATCTAAATCAGCCCCACTGCAAGTGAGGCCATCAGGTGCTTTGATGAAGCCTCTGAGATAAATTATGAACTGACTCCAACTTTACTGAAAAAGCCTAAGTCAGCCGGCTCTTCAATCAGGAAGTTTTACATGTCTGATTTCCTCCTTCCCTCACATCCCTCCTTAGCACACAGAAATCCCATGGTGGGGAGTCCCAAGAACACCACGAGGACGTTGTTTGTTAACGTTATTGCCAGGGTGGAAGACTGAAATTTCCTCTGTGCAGGTATTTAAGCATGCAGCCAGGCTGAAATAAATGTGAAGTGCTCTGTTCCAAATGGGCATATAGAGAAGAGATATTCAATCACCTTTTGCAACTTATAGCTTCTGCACTGTACTTCCACTATGTGGATAATTACTGCCCACGTATATTCTTATTCTAAAGTTCCTGAGATTCTGGGATGATAGATTTTTCGGGTCAAGTGTTACACCATTCATCAGTATACTGCATAACATCTTAGCAGTCAAATGGGCCATTGACAGCTCCTAGGTGGAATATTACTAATGCCATTTGAAATGCAACTCAATAGAACAGCCCCCACTGTATTTGAGTCCAGAAGGTTTGCCCTTGTATTTCCCTTACAACCCCACTTCTGTGGTTTTTAACAAATGTGAGAGAGCTTGGCTAAATCTATGATTCGGCAGCATGGCTTTATTTGCTAAGTAAACACTAGAATCAAGTGGCAGAGTTGTTCCTTGATCTGCAAGCAGAGGCATGAGGAAAATTTAAAATTGCAGTGTGAACTATACACAGGAACAATGCTGGACAGTCTAAGCCACATTTATGGAGGCATGTAAAGGAAACACACATGCTTGCAGAATAAGGTGCATTAATTGATCTGGGGATGGGTTACTGAAAGGATCAACTCCTGACCAAGTTGCTGGAAAGATAGCATATAAATGCCACTCTCAGCTCCAGAGAAACGAGCCTTCATTTCATCTCTCTCTGCTCTCCCTATCCCCCGCCCCTTTCCCCAGCCCCTCCCTGGCAGGGTGCCAGATGGCTTCTGATGAATGTCATCCCATTTTCCATGATCACCCACTGTGAACAAACCTCAACCTATTTTAATCTTTGGTTAATCCATATTTTAATAAGTGTAATGATTAAACTACCTCTTTTAACAAACGAATTCACTGGAATGTAAGTTGAGTGAATAAATTAGAAACATCTGTGAATAGACATAGATACATAAAGTAACATCCCTATAAATAAAAGCACAGAAGCGGTGAAGAGGAAGAAAAAGGATATAAAAAAGTGAGCATTTTGGGAAACTCTAGAGTTGTGTCATCCAATTTGGTAGCCACCAGCCACGTGTGGCTATTGAGCACTCAGAAGGTGACTATTTAGAATGCAGATGTGCTGAAAGTGTACAATACATACCAGATTTCAAAGTCTTCATTCAAAAAGAAAGAATGTATAGTATCTTGTTAAAAATTTTTCTATTGATGCACGTTAAAATGATAGTACTTTTGATATATTAGGCTAAACAAAATATATTATTAATTACATCTTTTTAAAACTTTTGTGACTAATAGAAAATTTAAAGTCACATATGTAGCTCTCATTTGTGGCTTGCATTATATTTCCATTACACTAGAACATTCCTAGAACCCAGAATTTACCAGTTTTTAAGTCTGAATACAAAAAAGGGACAAAGATGCAATAATCACTTGTGATCTGTGTATCCGCTTAGCATAAACCAAAACAAACAGGAACCATAAATGTGAAAATGGACTTCAGTAGCCTAAGAGAAGAGGAAGGATTTTCATTCCCACCCCAACCCAATAATTATTACATTGCCTCACATTATTTTTAAGTTCAATCCTTTGCTGAATGTTAAGTCTTTTGAGTCAGGGACTGTTTTGCCTTCATCTTTGTAACTCCCATGAATTCAGTGTATTGTATACAGTAGGTGCCCAACAAATGAGTTCTGAATTGAAGTCACTACACGATCAATAGTTAAATTAATGATACGTTATCAATAGTATATTTGCATTTCATTTTGTTTGTGTTGCTTGAGCCAGAAGATGCCCCATGAACACCCAAAGTGTCCTCCCCCCGTCTTTTCTGTACGACTCCAGTCTCACGGCTGTGACTGTACCAGTGACCAAGGGACAGCTCTCCAGGCTGCGTCATCATATGGGAAAAAGTTTGAAAACTCCACTAGGATTTCTGTTTACATATCTTTTTGGAACAGAAAACCTCATGTCCATACTCCGAACATGGAGAAGGATCCAGGTTAAACCAGCAAACACTGAAAAGTAGCAAAGCAAAGCAAATGCAGGTTAATGGTCTAAGGCTTAACACCTGGAGATGAATAGTGACCAAGGAATTAAAATATAATTACATGGCTAATACACTCATCTTTGTGCATGGAAGTTAACAAAACCTAAAAGTGCCCATATCGCATCTGTGTCACCCATATAGGTTAATCAGGATGGAGATGAGGATGGAGCAAGGAAGAACGGTGGGAAAAGATGGAGAGATTTTGGAGGTCCAGCACATTTGGCAGTAGATTTGGAGACACCCAAGGAAGAAAGGGAATGGAAAGCCTATTTCCCTTAAGTCTACACTCTTCTTGCCTTTAGGGCTCCATCCAGGGGCAGTGGGATTCATTGCTCTCTACAAACAACCCGGGTGTGTAGTTCCCATGGCTTTTTATGCCATAGCCCTTAACATGCTTTCCTGGGCCAAGCCCGCCTTGGATCTGTCAGATACGAGGTACTCCCAAATTCAGCCATGTCAGCCTACAGAAGAGTAGCCACCAGACTGAGATGGCATGGTTTCAGATCTATATTTCATTTTCACAGTTAACTTCAGAAACTCCCATGTGAAATACGATTCATCCATGAAAGCACAGATTTTTGTAAGCAAATAAAGCTGTTTGGGGAGGGTGTGGGTGAAGATTGTTCTCTGAGAAAAAGGCAAGCAGTGTTCTCCTTGGTTGCTTAAAATTTCCTTCAGGGGCCCCTGAAATGTAGAACACAAAATGCACTTGCATCTCTGTAGCTGAGCTCAGAACCTTGAAGGCAGTGTCCCAAACTCATAGCCACAGAGTGTCTTCTCACCGGGTGCCAGATTTCAGAGCTTACACCATAGGCTAAACGTTTTTAAAGCTGGGCCTTACATGGCTTTCTGATGACCCCTCTTCCCTTCCCCCTCTGTATTAGCTTGCCAGGGCTGCCCTAGCAAAGTACCAAGAGCTGGGTGGCTTAAAACAGCAGAAACCTATTCTCTCACAGTTCTGGAAACTAGAAGTTCAAAATCAAGGCATCGGCAGGGCCCTGCTCCTTCAGAAGGCTCTAGGAAAGAATCCTTCCTTTCCTCTTCCTAGCTTCTGGTGCTTGCCGGCAATCCTTGACATTCCTTGGCTTGTGGCCACATTTCCCCAATTTCCACCTGTATCCTCATATGGCCATCTTCCCCTTCTGCATCTGTGTCTCTGTCTCCAAATCTCCCTTTCCTTATCAGGACACCAGTCATTGGATTTAAGGCCCACCCTAAGCCAGTATGACCTCATCTTAACTTGATTACATCTGTGAAGGCCCCATTTCCATGTAAGATCACATTCACGGGTGCCTGGGGTTAGGACTTCAACATATCTTTTTTTGGCGGGGAGGGTGGTGGACCTAGTTCAACCCACAACAGATTCCATCCCAAACATTGATGTTCCCCCTGCTTGCCTTTCCCTTTTCCTGAGCCAGTGAGAATTAGGGGACTGTAGGCAGCCCTCTTAGCACTGGGGTGAGGGAAGACACAGTCTCCTGCTAACACAGCGGGTGCTAGAGATGAAAAGAATTCTTGACTGCTGCATAAGCACAAAGTGCACCTTCTATAGATTGACCCCTTCCTACTCTCACCAGCTCACGTAGATAAAGGGAGTGGTTTGGGCAGCTCCTGCCTTGAGTAGCCTCAGTTCTCCTTTGAGTTTTTGCTAATCCCATGGGACCTAGCTTAATTCCTCTTCTATCTCACTGCTGGAACTAAACAGTGCCCTAGAGTCACCACTGGATTTATCATCCTGGTGTATCCCCATCGCTGCCATCACAGTGACCCTGACTGCTGGGGTTAGAGGGGACACTGGACAACACACCAGCAGGTGACAGCATTCTTGGCAGAGGGAAGAGCATGAGGAAGTATGAGCGTTCCTGGGACACCTGGGGACACGCAGGTGATGTGAAGTGACCGGTTTCCTGGGAACGGCCAGAGATGGGTCAGCGCTGAGGGGCCTTGCTTGCCAATCTAAGAGGATGGAATTTTATCCTGGAGGAGTTGGGGAGACACTCGAGAGTTTTAAACAGAGGAGGTACATGATTAGATTTTCTATTCAAAATGCATCCAATCTAGGCTAAGAACGGCCAGAACTGGAGATGGAGTCCTGCCAGGAGACTATTTTAGTGGACCGAGAAGGAGGGGCTGAGGGCCCGAACTAAGGTAGTGGTTGAGGCTACGGAAAGAAAGGCACGGATAGGAGTGAGATTTAGGAGGTGGAACCAACCTGATTTAGAGAAGTACTGGATATGGGGGATGAAGGAGGAGGGGAGGACAAAGACAATGACCAGGTTTCTGGTTGAGCAACACAGAAGAGGAGCAGGAGTGAGGGACAGCAGGGAAAGAGGGGCTCAGGACAGTCCCAGGCACCAAGTGGAACCCCAAATCAATGTTTCAAGTCACTGTCCTTAGGTAGTAAAGTCACACACATGGAATAGTTAGGAAACTACATAGTGGAGACTGATGGTGTAGTTGCTCTGGGTAAATGCCAGGATGGGTAGCTAGAAGTCCTTAGATTAAGAGAAGTGGGCTTACAGCTGAAGGGACTGTCTGTGCTATCAGGGGATCCTTTGGTGGTAAGAAGAATCTCTATCTGCATTTCCCCAGAGTCAGGCTTTGGCCTAAAAAAGAGAGAGGATTTATTTGTGGGACACTCAAAGACTCCCAAGCACTAAGATATTGTCTCCCCATCGGTACCGTAAGCCTGCCCTAGTGCTTAGGCCCCCACCTTGCAGAAGTTTAGCTTCAAGTTCAAGACAAATTTGCCTTGAGGAGCACCTGTGGGAGGACCGCCCTCAAGCCCAGACCAAACATGGCTCAGGAAAGCACCCAAACTGGTGTCTCCCCAGCCTGCTCTGTGGCTGCCACTGTGTGTGTGTGTGTGGGATGGGGGTGGGGGGTGGAGCGCGAGGTGGTGGAGAAGAGTGGGTGAGGGGTTATGGAAACTTAACCCTTCTGTGCCTCAGTTTCCTAGTCTGTAAAATAGATCTGATGATGATAATACTGATGTCTATGTCATGGGAGTAGATGTGAGAATTAAAGCACTTAAAACAGTGCCTGGTATAAAATAAATGCTCAATAAATTTTAACTCTCATTATCTTAGAGAAATAGAAGAGGTACTTAAATGAGCCAACTCTGGATTACTTACAACAATAAGGAGAAATATGGTAATACAGTTATCTTAAAAATCAAAGACTCACTGATAATTTCAATTTTGTTTCCTCAAACCTATCCAAATCCTGTTCTCACCTCCCCTTTCCCTTTCTCCAATGGTGGGACTATTTACAATCTGTGAAACGATCAAAAGTGGGGTGTGGTGGTCTAGGGGCAGGAGTAAAAGTAAAGACAGGATTCTGAATAATTGTACAACTGTTTGGTCAGCCCTCGAGTTATAGAAAGTGCTTAGAACATGTACAGAGAATGGAAGGAGCGAGTCTGAGAGGCTAGAGGACCTCTTTTAATCCCAGCTCTTTAACCAAATTTGCTTTGTTCCTTAGGCAAATTACCTAACTCATTTTAAACACAATTTACTCATCTGAAAAATTTCTTTTAATCCTAAAAGAAATCTTATGATTCTAATTCTAAGTGTTAATTTTCTACACATATAGTCATTTTAGTCCAGAGAAACAACAAAGGTTTTATTTTTCACCACCAGCCTTGGAGGTGAGCAAGCTAGTAAAACAAACTAAAGTTGAAGGAAGGAAGGAAGGAAGGAGAAGGAGGAAGGAGGGAGGAAGGAAGGAAGGAAGGAAGGAGAAGGAGGAAGGAGGGAGGAAGGAAGGAAGGAAGGAAGGTAGGGAAGGAGGGAGGGAGGGAGGAAGGAGAGAAGAAAAGCAAAGCAAAAGCAAACCAAAAATCAGTCTTGACCTGGACTAGTAAATATTTTTACATTATTTACAAAGCTATTTTCTATTTTCATTTCGATTGTCTTCATAATGGTCTCTCAACAATACGTCATTTAAAATAGAAATCATAACTTTGCGCACTGTAAAAACACTGGGCCCGTTTACCAGGAGGGAATCCATTTAGAATAGCTAATACTTTAAGATAGCAAATGTCTCTGAAGTTCTGACACCTTATCTTGGAAGAAACTTGAGCACAGAGAGCAGCCAGTTTACATTGGTCTAAGGCTCCCCGGTCTTTTTGTGGCTATTTCTTACAAGCCAGACTCAGTGGTGTGGGAAGTGAGCAAAACAGAGTGAGCTGGTGGGTACTGCAAAAATGCCACCCCCCAACGAGTCTGCTGTTTTTCCCACCTGATTTCTCATTAACCTTCACCAAATGCCCCTGAGGTGGCCAGGGGTGGGAGGTGCAATTAGTCCTGACCAGGTTTTACACTTGGGCTTGAGGAACGAGGAAACGGCTATCCTGGCAGGTTAAATGTCTTGACCTGGGACACTCGGCCACCACTAGCGGTCAAGAAAGGACTATTCTGTAGGCCTTTCAAATCTTGGCCCCATAGTTGTGGTCTCTGGACCCCATGACTTCCCCTTTCCCCGCTGGCCTACTTGTATTATTCACGCAGAAATGGAGCTCCTTGCTCAGGATTGCGTTAAGTGCCTTGGAGGCTAGCTAAATCAGATTCTGGTATTACTTCTTAATCATTTGAAACAAAAAGCCCAGTCCCTCTTGTGATTTTTTTTTCAATTTAAACCCGGTTTGCCATATTTTGATATCCCCAACCAGACAAAAATGCACATCTTTTAAATTTTCCATGTTTGAGGATGTCTTATTTAAAAGTTTGATACTGCAAGGAATTGTTTTGGGAACATCTACCCCCAGCTAGAAGGCAGGAGGAATTGGAGCTACAATTTCTCCCGCAATTTTTAATCAGATATTTCCCATTAGCCTTATTTCCTTTCAAATACAAATTCCAGAAAAGCTTGTTCCAATAACACTTGATATATATGGGGTGGGGGTGGGGAGATATGTTGTTTTTCTTTCATTTGGGAAAAAAAAAAAGGAAGCTTAACTGTGTAATTAAGAGTTGGGTTAATACTTTGAAACAACTTAAGAAAATCTTTGACTTTTACATCTAATCACTCCAAGAACTTCTCCCTTTAGCAGCAGTGTGGAAGTTGGACCAAGATAATAAACCTGGGACCAGTTGGAAAGTTCTTTAAATAACAGAAGATTAAGTTTGATAAGGGCTTAACCGAAGATGTGAATGGTTTAAGAAAGGAGAAGAGGGGAAGGATTTGAGGCCAACTCAAGGGGTAAAATGCACACAGGTGGGATGTTAGCTGATAGTGGAAAGGGAAAGAGGGGACGGAATCAATGATGGCTGATCTTTTATGGGAATCAGGAACAGATAACCTAATGTATTGCCAATATATCAAAATAGATTAAGAAGGGGCCTATTAGGCCTCTAAGCTAAGTACCTGCTTAATAGAGCATATTGTTCCTAGAGTTTGGTGTTAAAATTAAGTAACAGGATTTTGTGGCATCCGTTTTGGTTGTCTTTTCTTCCCCTGGCTATTTCCTAGTTTTCTATTGTCTCATCAATGGATGAGATAGCCAAAGAATCGAGTGTTGGTTGGTAATGTTAATTACACTCTGTCCCATTCTCTGTATTACTATATCACCTTTTATTTTATGCATGGCTTTTCATCTTCAAATTCATCCTGGTTTACCCTTTAGTTTATATACTGAGTGTCCAACTCAGGAGAGAATGTTTGGCTTTTATAAAAAAACTCCATGGGGAAAGGAATTGCCATGAAGCTAATGAAGCTAAATCTTCAGGGTCCCCTGGAAGGGAACTTGTAATTATATTGCTGCATTATGTTGTATGAGTTTTCTTAAAGAGGATCCCCCAAATTGTATAAGCTGTAGCCCCTTTAACCTGGATTTGCCCTGCCTGTGAGTTAGAACTGAGCTAGAAAGCCAAAAGCCTAAGTCAGCTATTCAGAGAGTGATTTCTAATCGTTTTTTCATCTGTCTAATGGAGAGAAGACTTGCCATCTAGTGAAAAGTTCAGCTTCCTCCCCATCCCTGCCCTCTCCAAATCTTCCCTGCTGTTTACAGAGCATTTTAAAAAGCAGGTTTGCTCAACAAAAAAGAAAAAAAAAAAATTTAGACAATTGCCTCAGTTGAGATAATAATAATCTGTTGTTGAATTATTTTAATTTGCTTAGTTTTTCCTAAAGTTGTTCCCACTCTAGTTGCGCTTCCTACCTTAGCCTGAGGAATAGGGGAGGGGTCTGCCCCAGGGCTCCCCCTCCTCTGGCTTTGTCCCGTGCACACGTGCAGGCGTCACTCTGGCAGCGCAACACGTGTGCAGCTAGCAACCCGTGGCGACCCAAGAATAAATCAAAATTGTTATGCTCAGAAAGAGAAACTGGTTCCTGAGCAGCAAACCAATGGATAATCCATGTGCATTTTAAAAATGTCTTTTCCTCCCTTTTAACACCGTCCTTCGACCCAGACCCGCCCCTTTGGACAATAGAAAGCAAAAGCCCCTTCCCCTTAGCCAAGCGCATTTTGTCTCCCAGCAACTCAGCTTTTACTGAGACACAGCAGTGAGCAGCTGGTAGAGAGATCAAGTGCTGGAGGTGGGGTGGGGAAGGGGGAGCAAGCCCTTCCTGGGTTTTTGTGCCAAATCACCATAATCACTGCCTTTAGAGAGAGGGAAGGGTAAATAATAAAAATCTATATTTTCAATGACTAAAACATGCCTGGATTCACTTTGGGAAGGTGAAATAACTAGTGAGTCCTTGGTGGTTTTGTAAACTGATGTGTTTCACTAGCACAGCTCTCTGAAATAGCTATATGTTGCCTCTGTGATACAAAGAGCCCTGGAGCTGATTTTCAGAATCATGACAGTGTTATCCCAATGGTAACTCCCAGAGAGAGAGCCCAAAAGTCATCTGGAGAAGGACTTTGCACTTTTTTTAATCCAAAGATTGAACAGAAATAGCCTTTCTTAGGAAAAAACATCATTCAACAATATTTTTTTAACTTTGCAAATTTTAATTAAAATATAGGATACATAGAACAAAATGTACAAATCATAAATATGCAGTTTGATAAGCATTTCATGGAATCAATACACCAGTGTATCCAGAAATAGACAGAATTCAGAAATGTAATCAAGAAACAGAACAGTGCCAAAACCTGTCCTCCCCTCTCCCAATAACTTTCTCCCTGCCAAAGTAACCACTATCTTAAATTCTAATACCACAGATTAATTTTGAACTTTATGCAACTATAATCAGACAAGGTGTACTCTCTTGTTTCTGATGTATTTTGCTCACGTTGCATTTATGAGATTCACCTATGTTTTGTGTGTAGCAGTAATTTGTCCATTTTCATGAGTGTATGGTAGTCCGTTGGATGAATATACAGCAATTTATTTATCCATTATACTGTTGAATTGTTTCCAGTCCTGTTATAAATTTTCTTATGCATGTCTTTCAGAATACAAATAAGCAATTTGGAGGAATATTTCTAGAAATGGGATTACTGGACCAAAGGATACCTATAAGTTCAGGTCTAGTAGATTCTGCAAACTGACCAATTTTATTCAACAAGTTTTTATTCAACAAATACCAAGGGCATAACCCTTTAAAATTCTGCAGGAAATACAAAAGGAAAGAAAAGGTAGAGTCCCACTGTCCAAGACTTACAATATGGTCAAAGAGATCAGCTTGTGAAAGAGGGAAGAGATATTCCAACTTATCTGATCAAGATCCAAACTGATGTTATTGGTGCCAAGCATAATAAGACTGAAGTCACAGGTAGGGGAGAGCCCCCAGGCCTCCTTCTCCCTGATAACAGTGAAAAATTGTCTTTACCCAGAAATGTAGGCATGGGGGCATTGAGTTAATCTCTTCTGAGATATCCATCCTGTAATTCCTTAAGGAGTTTGCTCATTCATTCAGCTCTTCTTCTGCAGCTCGTTCACATCTCTGCCCTTGATTCTTACCCCACATGTAGAAAACCACTGGGGAGTCTCCTTACTATGAACTAGGTAATGTACAAGAGAAAAATAGTAAAATAATAATAATAATATAGAGACTTCTTTTTCCAGAAATTTCAGCCAAGTTATTTGAGCAACCCAAGATCTAGAGAAAATATTCAAAACATCTCCTTAACAACGTCAATAGTTGGCAAAATAGTAAGGAATTACCAGGCCAAAACCTAGGCTGCTTCTGCCAAGCCAGGCAAACCTGGGCATCAGTTTTGGCAGCTTTGAGAGACCAGGGGGCAAAGCCAAGTTTCAGCCTGACCCAAGATGAGGAATCTAATGGAACACCTTTACCCAAGCTGGGACGTCAAAGGTCTACAGACGCAGGGTAAGAGTGAATCAGCAATAACACCAACCCCACGTTCCACGCCTAGGAAGTTGTTGGTAAGGTTGCCTTGGTGCTAAGCAGAGCACAGGAAAACAGGAAAGGAAAATAATAACTACGCTTAAGAAGTTGTGACCAGCTGACTCTCATACAGATGTGCATCACAATTTCACATTGCCTGGGTGGTACAGGAAAACTCAAGCCATCAATTTATTTTTTAAAGGGGTCCCAGACTAGTAGTGCCCCTGAGTGCCTGGGAAAATGAAACACAAATCCTTTTCTGGATAAATGTTTCCTCAACATAGGCCCATAAATACTCTTAAAAGGAAAATGAGCAGTATACAGTCAAAAATAACCAAGCACACAAAGAAACAAAGGATCATGTGAAAAAGCCCAAAGAAATAATAAACAGCATAATATGCCCTTAATGTTTGGCTATTGAATTATCAGTCCAAGTTATAACACAGTTATCTTTCTGTGTTTAAAGAAATAAAACAGGCTTGAAAATATCTGCAGGCAACCGGAATTTATAAAAGGTGATCTAGCATATTTGAACAAGAGCCAAATAGAACTTCTAGAAATAAAATAGCTAAAATTTAAAATCTCTTTGGTAGGTTTAACAGCAGATTAAACACAACTGAAGAGAGAACAATTACATTTTGTAAAATCTAAGATGCCATTGATGATAAGATGCACCATAATTTTCTGAACACTAGAAAAGAAAAAAATGTTGACAATTAAACTGTGACACAATGCGTTCTTATCTATTAGAATTTTTAGTTTATACTTACTGAAAGAATTCTTTTAGAGACTTATATATTTTTTGTACTGTGAGCTTTTCCAACAATTCTACCAGCTCAATGCCTATGTCTATTCCACTTGGTATTATCCTCCACAAATCATGCCTACATTGCTCTCCCAATCTACAACATCTCTACATCCATTGTCTTTGAGAACATTGAACTTATTGGTAGGTAGGATCAAAACAATTCATAATGGCAGGCATTTCAGTTATAATTTTTTCTCTCACAACAGGTAGCCTTCAATTTCACATCATAGGGCAGTTTATCTTCTCATCTTATTATAGATCCTATAGAAACAAGATCCCAAGTGAGGCTGCTTCATATAGAATTATATGAATAAAATATAGAATATATATGTAATATAATATAAAGAATATAGAATTACATACTACAACTATCATAAATTTTGAGGAATCTGATTTTACATAGCATTTACAAATTGTTTCTCTCCAACCTAAGTTATTAAAGATTTACAGGCATAACTGGGAGAGGGAAGCATGATTTTTCCATTGGCCAGTACTTCCAAGGATAGAAAATATATCTGCAAATTCTCCTTCCCCAGCAGCCATAACCCCAAAGCAGCTTTCTTAGCCGTGAACTTACCTAGAGTTTGACCGAATCACATGAACGAAAGGCTTGAGGTCTGTTACTAGTTTTCTATTGCTGCTGTAACAAATTACAGCAAACCTAGTTGCTTACGATGACATTTATTCTTCCTGTTTGGAGGCAAGAAGTCTGACATGGGTCTCACTGGGCTATAATCGAGGTGTTGAAGGGGCTGTGTTTCTGGAGGCTCTAGGGGAAAAACCATTTGCTTGCCTTTTCCAGCTTCTAGAAACCTCCCACATTCTTCCCCTCGTGCCCCCTTTCCTTCATCTTCACAGCCAGCAACGTCGCATCTCTCTGGCCATTCTTCCATAGTCATATCTCCCTCTGACTGTCATTCTTCCCCCTCTTCCACTTTTAAGGACCCTCGTGATCATCTGGGACCCACCCAGATAGGCCAGAATGATGTTCCTATTTCAAGGTAGGCTTGGTAGCCACCTTAATTTCACCTGCAACCTGAATTCCCCTTTACCATCAACTTAACCTATTCACAGGTTCTAGGGATTAGGATTTGAATCTTTCAGGAATCATTGCAGAGAACTTGCCAGACCTTGAAGAAGAGAGCATAGCCCATAGAATTACTTCTTGACCCAACCACAGCTCATGGGAAATAGCTATGACAGAATTCCTTTTGGGAATATTTGCTGAGCATCAAGAACCTATGTGAAATGCAAGAGTTGTCTCCATGTATACTAGTGCCCAGGCCCTGCAGGTACCCATGGATGTTTCCATCTCAAACAGATGTACCCAGTATCAAAGGGACTCATACTTTCAGCACAGCTTCAAATGTGGGAAAAAATTCTCCCTGGCTCTCAAAGGGGGTAAGTATTAGAACGAGTAAGAATCCCAGAAACTGGAAAAGTTGAAAAATTGACAAATCTCCTTTTTATCATTCAAATTCTGCTCAAATTAGCAATCTGCCAAGATTACCTTGGGCCTCCATGCTGTATTTTCCTTGTGGAGTAAACATGGCAAATCCATTTTGCATTCTGTATTTATCAGTGTTCAGTTGCAAAGAAAAGAAAACACTCTTGCTGGTTTAATTAGAGAAGGATTTATTTAGGATTTTAAATGGTTTACAAAACCAATGGGAGGGCTGAAGAAACAGACTCTCAGCTAAGCTTCTGGGAATGACATCACACTGCTGCTTCTCCTGCTCTTGGGAAGCTGCCTGTTGAATCTGGAAGTCACTGGTTGAGCTGTAGTTTCCAGAGCTGCTAATCTCTGCTGCAAATAGGAAGTGGCCTCTAATAAATCAGAAAACTTGTTACAGCTGCTGGCTGTACTGTGATCTTCCTGCCGTGATCCTACCCCTGCAAAAAATGGGTGCCTCCTGCCCAGCCTCTTTCCCACTTAACCCAGTTCTGAAGTCAGATCTCACATGAGTGAATTTGCTTGGCAGAACCTAAATCACATCTGGAAGCTCAGCTGCAAGGGGATCTGGGAAATGTAGTTTGTAACTTTCTAGCCTCTGCAGCATAGGAAAGCTTTTTAGGAAAGTGTTGGGATAGATTTTTTTTTTTTTTTTTTTTTTTTTTTTTTAAATCATCATTTTATTGAGATATATTCACATACCACGCAGTCATACAAAACAAATTGTACTTTCGATTGTTTACAGTACCATTACATAGTTGTACATTCATCACCTAAATCAATCCCTGACACCTTCATTAGCACACACACAAAAATAACAAGAATAATAATTAGAGTGAAAAAGAGCAATTGAAGTAAAAAAGAACACTGGGTACCTTTGTCTGTTTGTTTCCTTCCCCTACTTTTCTGCACATCCATCCATAAACTAGACAAAGTGGTGTTTGGTCCTTATGGCTTTCCCAATCCCATTGTCACCCCTCATAAGCTACATTTTTATACAACTGTCTTCGAGATTCATGGGTTCTGGGTTGTAGTTTGATAGTTTCAGGTATCCACCACCAGCTACCCCAATTCTTTAGAACCTAAAAAGGGTTGTCTAAAGTGTGCATAAGAGTGCCCACCAGAGTGACCTCTCGGCTCCTTTTGGAATCTCTCTGCCACTGAAGCTTATTTCATTTCCTTTCACATCCCCCTTTTGGTCAAGAAGATGTTCTCCGTCCCACGGTGCCAGGTCTACATTCCTCCCTGGGAGTCATATTCCACGTTGCCAGGGAGATTCACTTCCCTGGGTGTCTGATCCCACGTAGGGGGGAGGGCAGTGATTTTACCTTTCAAGTTGGCTTAGCCAGAGAGAGAGGGCCACATCTGAGCAACAAAGAGGCATTCAGGAGGAGACTCTTAGGCACAAATACAGGGAGGCCTAGCCTCTCCTTTGCAGCAACCGTCTTCCCAAGGGTAAAACTTATGGTAGAGGGCTCAACCCATCAAACCACCAGTCCCCTATGTCTGTGGTCATGTTAGCAACCATGGAGGTGGGGTAGGCGAATACCCCTGCATTCTCCACAGGCTCCTCAAGGGGGCACTACATCTTTTTTTTTTTTTTTTTTTTTCCCCTTGTTTGTCTTTTTTATTTTTTTATTTTTTTTATTTTTTTTAACTTTCCCTTCTTTTTTCAAATCACCTGTATGAAAAAAAAAGTTAAAAAGAAAACAAACATACAATAAAAGAGCATTTCAAAGAGACCATAGCAAGGGAGTAAGAAAAAGACAACTAACCTAAGATAACTGCTTAACTTCCAACATGTTCCTACTTTACCCCAAGAAAGTTACATAATATAGCAACATTTCAGTGAACTTGTTCCTACTACAACCATCAGAAATTAACAGACCATAGTCATTTCTGGGCATCCCCAGAACGTTAAATAGCTTATCTGTTCTTCCTGGATTATTGTTCCCCCTTCCTTAATTGCTCTCTACTGCTAGTTCCCCTACATTCTACATTATAAACCATTTGTTTTACATTTTTCAAAGTTCACATTAGTGGTAGCATATAATATTTCTCTTTTTGTGCCTGGCTTATTTCGCTCAGCATTATGTCTTCAAGGTTCATCCATGTTGTCATATGTTTCACCAGATCGTTCCTTCTTACTGCCGCGTAGTATTCCATCGTGTGTATATACCACATTTTATTTATCCACTCATCTGTTGAAGGACATTTGGGTTGTTTCCATCTCTTGGCAATTGTGAATAATGCTGCTATGAACATTGGCGTGCAGATATCTGTTCGTGTCACTGCTTTCCGATCTTCCGGGTATATACCGAGGAGTGCAATCGCTGGATCGAATGGTAGCTCTATATCTAGTTTTCTAAGGAACTGCCAGACTGACTTCCAGAGTGGCTGAACCATTATACAGTCCCACCAACAATGAATAAGAGTTCCAATTTCTCCACATCCCCTCCAGCATTTGTAGTTTCCTGTTTGTTTAATGGCAGCCATTCTAACCGGTGTTAGATGGTATCTCATTGTGGTCTTAATTTGCATCTCTCTAATAGCTAGTGAAGCTGAACATTTTTTCATGTGTTTCTTGGTCATTTGTATTTCCTCTTCAGAGAACTGTCTTTTCATATCTTTTGCCCATTTTATAATTGGGCTGTCTGTACTATTGTCATTGAGTTGTAGGATTTCTTTGTATATGCAAGATATCAGTCTTTTGTCAGATACATGGTTTCCAAAAATTTTTTCCCATTGAGTTGGCTGCCTCTTTACCTTTTTGAGAAATTCCTTTGAGGTGCAGAAACTTCTAAGCTTGAGGAGTTCCCATTTATCTATTTTCTCTTTTGTTGCTTGTGCTTTGGGTGTAAAGTCTAGGAAGTGGCCTCCTAATACAAGGTCTTGAAGATGTTTTCCTACATTATCTTCTAGGAGTTTTATGGTACTTTCTTTTATATTGAGATCTTTGGTCCATTTTGAGTTAATTTTTGTGTAGGGGGGTGAGGTAGGGGTCCTCTTTCATTCTTTTGGATATGGATATCCAACTCTCCCAGCCCCATTTGTTGAAAAGACCATTATGGCTCAGTTCGGTGACTTTGGGGGCCTTATCAAAGATCAGTCGGCCATAGATCTGAGGGTCTATCTCTGAATTCTCAATTCGATTCCATTGATCTATATGTCTATCTTTGTGCCAGTACCATGCTGTCTTGGCAACTGTGGCTTTATAATAAGCTTCAAAGTCAGGGAGTGTAAGTCCTCCCACTTCGTTTTTCTTTTTTAGAGTGTCTTTAGCAATTCGAGGCATCTTCCCTTTCCAAATAAATTTGATAACTAGCTTTTCCAAGTCTGCAAAGTAGGTTGTTGGAATTTTGATTGGGATTGCATTGAATCTGTAGATGAGTTGGGTAGAATTGACATCTTAATGACATTTAGCCTTCCTATCCATGAACATGGAATATTTTTCCATCTTTTAAGGTCCCCTTCTATTTCTTTTAGTAGAGTTATGTAGTTTTCTTTGTATAGGTCTTTTACATCTTTGGTTAAGTTGATTCCTAGGTACTTGATTTTTTAGTTGCTATTGAAAATGGTATCTTTTTCTTGAGTGTCTCTTCAGTTTGTTCATTTCTAGCATATAGAAACATTACTGACTTATGTGCATTAATCTTGTATCCCGCTACTTTGCTAAATTTGTTTATTAGCTCTAGTAGGTGTATCGTTGATTTCTCAGGGTTTTCTAGATATAAGATCATATCATCTGCAAACAATGACAGTTTTACTTCTTCTTTTCCAATTTGGATGCCTTTTATTTCTTTGTCTTGCCGGATTGCCCTGGCTAGCACTTCCAGCACAATGTTGAATAACAGTGGTGACAGCGGGCATCCTTGTCTTGTTCCTGATCTTAGAGGGAAGGCTTTCAGTCTCTCACCATTGAGTACTATGCTGGCTGTGGGTTTTTCATATATGCTCTTTATCATGTTGAGGAAGTTTCCTTCAATTCCTACCTTTTGAAGTGTTTTTATCAAAAAGGGATGTTGGATTTTGTCAAATGCTTTTTCAGCATCTATTGAGATGATCAATTGATTTTTCCCTTTCGAGTTTTTAATGTGTTGTAATACATTGATTGTTTTTCTGATGTTGAACCATCCTTGCATGCCTGGAATGAACCCCACTTGGTCATGGTGTATGATTTTTTTAATGTGTCTTTGGATTCGATTTGCAAGTATTTTGTTGAGGATTTTTGCATCTATATTCATTAGGGAGATTGGCCGGTAGTTTTCCTTTTTTGTAGCATCTTTGCCTGGTTTGGTATTAGATTGATGTTAGCTTCATAAAATGAGTTAGGTAGTGTTCCATTTTTTTCAATGTTTTGAAAGAGTTTGAGTAAGATTGGTGTCAGTTCTTTCTGGAAAGTTTGGTAGAATTCCCCTGTGAAGCCATCTGGCCCTGGGCATTTATTTGTGGGAAGATTTTTGATGACTGATTGGATCTCTTTGCTTGTGATGGGTTGGTTGAGGTCTTCTATTTCTTCTCTGGTCAGTCTAGGTTGTTCATATGTTTCCAGGAAATTGTCCATTTCTTCTACATTATCCAGTTTGTTGCCATACAGTTGTTCATAATATCCTCTTATAATTTTTTTAATTTCTTCAGGATCTGCAGTTATGTCACCTTTTTCATTCATTATTTTGTTTATATGGGTCTTCTCTCTTTTGATTTTGTCAGTCTAGCTAGGGGCTTGTCAATCTTGTTGATCTTCTCAAAGAACCAACTTTTGGTGATATTTATCCTTTCTATTGTTTTTTTGTTCTCTATGTCATTTATTTCTGCTTTAATCCTTGTTATTTCTTTTCTTCTACTTGGTTTAGGATTGGTTTGCTGTTCATTTTCTAGCTCCTTCAGTTGATCCATTAGTTCTTTGATTTTGGCTCTTTCTTCCTTTTTAATATATGCGTTTAGTGCTATAAATTTCCCCCTTAGCACTGCTTTTGCTGCATCCCATAGGTTTTGGTATGTTGTGTTCTCATTTTCATTCGTCTCTATATATTTAGCAATTTCTCTTGCTATTTCTTCTTTAACCCACTGATTGTTTAGGAGTGTGTTGTTTAACCTCCAGGTATTTGTGAATTTTCTAAGTCTCTGATGGTTATTGACTTCTAATTGTATTCCATTGTGGTCAGAGAATGTGCTTTGAATAATTTCAATCTTTTTAAATTTATTGAGGCTTGTTTTATGTCCCAGCATATGATCTATTCTGGAGAAAGTTCCGTGAGCACTAGAAAAGTATGTGTATCCTGGTGATTTGGGATGTAATGTCCTGTAGATGTCTGTTAAATCTAATTCATTTATCAGATTGTTTAGGTTTTCAATTTCCTTATTGGTCTTCTGTCTGGTTGATCTATCTATAGGAGAGAGTGATGTGTTGAAGTCTCCCACAATTATTGTGGAAACATCAATTGCTTCCTTTAGTTTTGCCAATGTTTCTCTCATGTATTTTGTGGCACCTTGATTGGGTGCATAGACATTTACGATTGTTATTTCTTCTTGCTGAATTGCCCCTTTTATTAGTATGTAGTGGCCTTCTTTGTCTCTCAAAACATCCCTGCATTTGAAGTCTATTTTATCTGAGATTAATATTGCTACACCTGCTTTCTTTTGGCTGTAGCTTGCATGAAATATTTTTTTCCATCCTTTCACTTTCAATTTCTTTGTGTCCCTGTGTCTAAGATGAGTCTCTTGTATGCAACATATTGATGGTTCATTTTTTTTGATCCATTCTGCGAATCTATATCTTTTAATTGGGGAGTTTAATCCATTTACATTCAATGTTAAAACTGTGAAGGCATTTCTTGAATCGGCCATCTTATCCTTTGGATTATGTTTGCCATATTTTTCCCTCTCTCTATTAATATCCTTTATTGTACCCATACCGAATCTCTTTAGTACTGAACCTTTCTCCAAGTCTCTCTGTCCTGTCTTTGTTTCTCTGTCTGTAGGGCTCCCTTTAGTATCTCCAGTAGGGCAGGTCTCTTGTTAGCAAATTCTCTCAGCATTTCTTTGTCTGTGAAAAATTTAAGCTCTCCCTCAAATTTGAAGGAGAGCTTTGCTGGATAAAGTATTCTTGGCTGGAAATTCCTCTCTCTCAGAATTTTAAATATATCGTGCCATGCCTTCTCGCCTCCATGGTGGCTGCTGAGTAGTCACTACTAGTCTTATGCTGTTTCCTTTGTATGTGGTGAATTGCTTTTCTCTTGCTGCTTTCAGAACTTGCTCCTTCTCTTCTATGTTTGACAGTGTGATCAGTATATGTCTCGGAGTGGGTTTTTTTGGATTTATTCTATTTGGAGTTCGCTGAGCATTTATGATTTGTGTATTTATGTTGTTTAGAAGATTTGGGAAGTTTTCCCCAACAATTTCTTTGAATACTCTTCCTAGACCTTTACCCTTTTCTTCCCCTTCTGGGACACCAATGAGTCTTATATTCGGACGTTTCATATTATCTATCATATCCCTGAGGTCCATTTCGAGTTTTTCAATTTTTTTCCCCATTCTTTCTTTTATGCTTTCATTTTCCATTCTGTCATCTTCCAGGTCACTGATTCGTTGTTCAACTTCCTCTAGTCTTGTACTATGAGTGTCCAGAATCTTTTTAATTTGGTCAACAGTTTCTTTAATTTCCATAAGATCATCCATTTTTTTATTTAGTCTTGCAATGTCTTCTTTATGCTCTTCTAGGGTCTTCTTGATTTCCTTCATATCCCGTACTAGGGTCTCATTGTTCATCTTTAGTTCTTTGAGTAGCTGCTCTAGGTGTGTCTCTTCTGGTCTTTTGATTTGGGTGCTTGGGCTTGGGTTATCCATATCGTCTGGTTTTTTCATATGCTTTATAATTTTCTGTTGTTTTTGGCCTCGTGGCATTTGCTGTCCTTGATAGGGTTCTTTTAGGGTTTGTAGACCAGTTGAAGTCCTTATCTCTAATTTATCAGATCTACAGCTTCGTGGAGTACACTTTCTCTAACTAACCAGCAGGTGGCGTCCACGAGCCACCTGTTCTCCACAAGCCAGATCTCCCCTGCTTAGCCTTTTTGGTGAGTGGGGGAGTGAGTCTTGTGGGGCCCAATTGGTGTCCCAAGCTTGCGTGTGTAGTTGGTGTTGCCTGCCCTGTATGTGGGGCGTGTTTCTGGGCAGTCGGGGAGGGGGGGTGGCCCTAACAATCAAATCTCCCTGATGATCCTAGAGTTTTAAAGCTACTGCAATAGTCTAATCCTTCAGTTCAGTCCTGCCACAGTTTGTCTCTGCCACTGACCCACAAGTCTTTGGTATTGGCGTATGGCTCCTGAGACTTGCAAGTGGGCCCCTCTTCCAGGCTGTGCACCCCGGGTCCTCTGTTGAGGGATGACTGTGCTATGTCACAGGTGAGTGCCGTCCCCCCAGGGCAGTTCTGGGCTGCTGGGCTGTGTTGGGAGGCTCCCAGTCTGCTCAAATGATGGCTGAATGGGGCTCTGTTAATTCACACTGCTCCCCCTTCCCAGCTCTGGGACATTCAGCTGAGGTTGCAGGGAAGGCTAATGTCCACGCCCAGTTTTGTGGTGTGTGCCTGTTATTTGAAGCACTTCCGTCACACTGGGTTGTCTGGGGCAGCTCTGGGCTATGGGGCTGGCGATGGGCAGGAGTGTTTCCTGTCCACCAGGATGGTGGCTGTGAGCGGACACCCCCCTTTTCTTGGGAAGTTGTGTTGTTTAGTGAATTTTCTCAGCCACTGGATTATTGCCTTTTGTCTCAGAGCTCTCTTATTTCTGCTCTTGACTTGACGTGCCCAAATTTCAATTCTTTGAAGCTTTCTGTATTGAGCTTCTTAGAGTAATTGTTTTAGAAAAAGCAAAAAGGATTTAAAAAAAAAAAAAAAAAAAAAAAAAAAAAAAAAAACGGCCCTCCTCAGAGATCTAATGGGTTATTGAAATGCTAATAGACAAAGCAACCAGGCCTATTAAGGAAAGGTGCCCTGGGCAGAGAGATCAGCCTTGCTTCGGGATTTGCATATGCGCCTCAAGGCCTGATCTCCGCCCTTCCCCTTTCTGTGTTCACCAGAACTCCAAAAATCCTCTGCTTTTACTTTGGAGCTTCTCGTGTTGTTTTCCTTCTATGCCCGTCTCCTCTCTGCTGGGCTGGCTGCTCTCAGAGTCTCTGGTGTCTGGCCTCAGTCTATCTATGGTTGGAGTTTGAATCAGTAGAATGAGTTTCCGATGAGAGCAGCCACTGCAATTCTCCCTTCTCCTTCCTGGAGCTGACAGCCCCTCCTCCCCCCGGACTGAGCCTGGCAGGGAGGGGCGCGGGTCCCCTGGCCGCAAAAACTTACAGATTTCGCTGATCTCAGCAGTTCCACGTTTTCATGAGTGTTGTATGAAGTATGCCCAAAGACAGATTGCTCTGTGGTGTCCAGTCCACGCAGTTCCTGGCTTTTTACCTACTTTCCTGGAGGAGTAACTAAAACATACAGCTCACCAGTCTGCCATCTTGCCCCGCCTCCTGGGATAGATTTTGTCAGCCTATGTGGTCCATCCTCATCAGTGACAGAGTGTGGATTTTAATTCCTGAAGCCCCAAAAGGACTACAATAGAAGGTGATTTCACCTATACAATGACTGCCAGAATGGAGTTTGAAACAAAACTCCAAAGTGCCTCTATCCTCTTTTTCCTTCTTTACATCTTTTTCCTTTTAACAAAATTTCCTGGGCTTGTGTGGGTTCACCACTTGGGTTGGCTCTTGTTTTAGCAGAACTAGTTCACTTATTCTGGCTTTGTGGTTGCTCCAACTCAGTATGTACATGGTTTGCCTGTGGATTGCTATCTTTTCCTTTTTTCCTTCAGGGAATAAAATATCAGCATAGAGTCCATGGCACCGATCCAACTAAAACAATGCAGCAAATGGTCACCACTGGCAGATTTCTCTGGCTGATTCATGGGAATTGGGAATTAATGACTAAACATAAATAGTGGAGTGGTGCCAAGTGAGGCTCTATTGTAGCAAACAGTCTCCTGTGGCCTGTGAAAAAGAGGCCAGGAAAAGCCCATCAGTGGGCAACTTGCCATCTGCTGCTGCCAGCTTACTGCCACCATTATTGCTGCTGTTTAGGAACAACCCTTTCTTGGCTGCTTTCTCTAGTCACCCCCTTTGACTGAGAGTCATCTGCAAGGCACAGGCTTTGTCAGCCAGTCAGGGTTTGGGCCTGTTTGCTGTGTCTCCCAGATGTTCCCAAATCCCTCATTAGCAAGTTGGTACCAATGAGAAAAATCACATTGTCATTGCTAGCCAAATCTTGCTTGTCTTTAATTTCCACATGCTTAACAGCAAAACCCTCAGCTGGCCACACCCCTCACCTGACCAAGAGAAAAGAATAAGATAGATAGATAGATATAGATAGATAGATAGGTAGATAGATAGACACAGATGGATAAAGACAGATAGATAAACATATAGATGATAGGTAGATGGATGATTAATTGATAGAGCTATAGAGATGATACAGAGATAGATGATAGAAATGGTATATAGATAGATGATAGGTTGAGGATGAAAGGTAGATGATTGGTAAGAGATAGATGATAGATAGATAGATAGAGATGGAGATATATCATAGATAGATCATATATAGGGATGGAGATATATTACCAGTCATTTAGGGAGCCTGAATAATTTCACATGTGCTTATCACAAGGCCTCACCATTCTTCTCTGACTCTTTATGGGCATCTTTTGCTCAGAAGCTTCTAGAAGCAACAGGGACTTCACAATGATACTGCAGCCATTGCCCTCCATGGTTAGAGCCCTGCCTGGGGCTACAACTCCAAGTTGTCCCTGAAGTTGAAGAAGGAATGACAAACCATAGGAATGTTCCCATGACAAGTCACCACAAATTGGATATCTTAATTTACTCTCTCATAATTCAGGGGGCTAGAAGTCCCAAATCCCTCTGTTTTCAGGGCTGTGCTTCCTGTGAACAATCCCTCCTTGTCTTGTCCTGGCTTCTGGAGTCTGCAGCCATCCTTGGCACCCTGATGCTTGTAGAGGCTTCATTCCAATCTCTGCCTCTGTCGTTGCATGCCCTTCTTCCCTGTGTGTGTCTCTAAGTCTCCCTGTTCTTATAAGGACACCAGTCACTGGATTTAGGGACCACCCCCATCCAGGATGACCTCATTGTGAGTTGCTTACTCTGCGAAGATCTCATTTCCCAAGAAGGTCACAGTTACGAGCTAAAAGATATGAGGATGCCCTAATCCTGGTCCCTGTAAATGTGACCTTATTTGGAAATAGGGTCTTTGTAGATGCGACCAAGTTAAGATGAGGTCAGGCTGGAGTACGGTGGGCCCTATTCCTAAGTGGCTCATGTAGAAGCAGAGAAGAGGCCCAGACATGGAGAGAAGGCCTTGTGGAGATGGAGGCAGGGATTGGAGTGAGGCTGCCACAAGCTGGGACTGCCTGGGGCCACCAGAAGCTGCAATAGGCAAGGAAAGCTTCTCCCTAGAACTTTCAAAGCGAGTGTGGCCCTGCTGACACTTTGATTTCAGACCTCTAGCCTCTAGAGCTATGAAAGAATACTTTTCTGTTGTTCCAAGCCCCCCAGTTTGTGGCACCTTGTTTCAGCAGCTCCTGGGAAACTAATGAAGTCATATCCACAGCTACCAGGGGTTAGGACCTCAACATCTCTTTTCAGGGGACTCAATCCAACCCACCAAAATTTCTTTCTGTTCTCATAGGCCTGGGGCTGTCCTGTGCAAAAGGGAGAATGTCTCTTTTCCCAGTTCCCTCCCACCTTATCGTCTGAGTCCTGAAGCAAAGTGTTTTCTCCCCAGAGTCTTACAAAGACTTTCCTGGAAACAACCCATTTCACTTCTGTGTGTAGCACTCTCTCCACAGGCTCTGACCTTATCCCCGAAGCCCAGGCAGGTTGGCCCCAAATCCCTCTCCACCAGCACTCTTGCTTGTCACTCATGCCAATTACCCTGCAGCTGTATGTGCGAGTGTGTGCTGAGTGTAGAACGGGTGTGTGTGTGTGTGCACAGGCGCTGGTAGGGCTGTGTTCCACCAGTTATGAAGCACAGTTCAGGCTATGGGACTCTGCACTTACTCGGATGTGAGGAGACCTAAAAGTCCTAATAACCACAGGAAACAGTGGAAGCTCTGAGGAGGCAGGTTGGGAGCTGGTGGCTTGTTTATGTCAGGGACAGAGGGGAAGGGCCTGGCAGATTGTGACAGCTCACCTTGGAAGAAAAGGCTTGGTCATTTTAAATGAGTTCATGTCTCCAGACCCAGACAAATTATCCCATTACATTCCCAGGTTCCCTACTCTTCAGAATATATTTTCCATACCCCAAAATGAGATGCATGGTCTGATACTTAGTCTACTACTGGGACAGTACTGAATTTGGAAAATCCCAATACATGGTAGCCGAAGTGCAGACACAGAGTTTGGCTGCAGGTTGTAATGGGTGAGACCCATTTCCAGGACAAGCTGCCCCCAACTCAGATCGGAGCCGCGAAAGGTCTTTCATGCTTCAGAATGAAACATCCACATCTCTCCATTCACCAGTGTGTCAAAGGACGGATCACTTACTTCAAACTGAAGAGAAGGACCAGCCGACAAGCCAGGAGAGATGGATGCTGAGTCAGCAGTCACACACTATTGAAAGGATTCTTCCTGGATATTGCCTGGGATGACAGTGAAGGAAAGGCAAGATGCAGACAGAAATGTTTGGTTTGGCAATTTGGGTTTTGGTATTTTTCTATAAGACTGCTTTAAATTTAATGCCCAGCGTTAAGTCCCAAGTGTGGTATAAATGCAAGAACTAAGGAAAAGTGCTGGATTTAAGGGATTAACCATAATAATGTCTTCTTTTCAAGCCAAATGCAGGGGCCCAGGACGGGATGGCGCCTTTTCTAGCGCCCAGTTCTCCAGACCTAAATCGGTGGGACCAGCTACGTGGGTGGTCTGGTTGGGCTGATCCATGTCCACACACCTGTTTGGCCCTCGCAATTGTTCCAACCCAGCTTAGCTCTAGGACGGAAGGACACGCCAGGCGCGGGAGAGAACATGGGTTTAATTGGGATTTATTGATAGGAGATGGTCCCACGGTTGCGCACGGCTGTGAAAAGTGAACCATACAAAAAAGAGAGCGGAGAGTGCCACGCGGACGCCTCATAAAGGCTCAGGTCCGTAGGGTGTGGCAACGGAGTTTCAGCAGAGTCTCGCGAGATCGGTGACCAGGGAAGGGGAGTTTTTAGGCTTTGACAGACCTTTAACGTCTGTCTCCATCAAGTAGCTAACTGCGTGCATGACTTGCTCTTAAAATGGAGGAGCTGGGCGGGGCCCTGGGTCCTCACAGCAAAGAGGAGGGCTAAAGCTGCCGCGTGGCAAGTGTCATTACTCAGCTGCGGGCAAGACATTATACCAGGTCGATCAGGAAATTAGGATGCTTTATGAATGTCACAAATGGTTAGCCTGCAAGTAAATGGCTTTCACTACTTATTCTGTGTAACTGGCTGGAGACTGAGGTCAAGAGAATGCTGACGTCCCATGCTTCAGATAAAACGCCACTGTTCTTCCAAGCCCACGTCTAGAACATGCAAAGGAACCAGCTTCCAAGTTGTGTTAGCCCTGTCTCATTTTCTTTTAATGAGCAACTGTCAACATAAATTGGTTGTGATGATGATGATGATGATGATGACGACGATGACAACAATGATGATTTTTTTGGAGGGTGGCTGGGGAGGAAGTAGGAAGAACTGTGTTACACAAGTTTTCATATCCACTTGTGTCAATCTGTTGCTGTATTTCAAGCAAACTTCTAGTAAATGATGCCTGAGGCTCTTTGAAATTAGTGCATGTTCACATTAGGGAGAAAAATAAACTCTTATTTTCAACCCCAAGGATGCTCTTTAAAGTAGCAAGCCACATTGTAGATTACCAGAATTCTTTATTTCTCTGCTTACCTTCAGTCCCAAATATATATATTTTTTGTTTTGGTTTGGTTTGTTTTTTGCTGCTCAGCGATATGCTGACTGGAATTGTCGTTTGCAGTAATGGCTCAGCTAACGGCCCTTTAATTCTAACTTGTTTCTCAAGGAGAACAAGTCGCTTCAGTAACCAGGAAAATGCTTTCTCTCCAGTGGCCAAGCAGTTAGATGATGACCTCAGGCTTCTCAAGTGCATTCTTGATGCATCTAGCAGATCGGCTGCTGGAAGAAGGTAAATCTCCAGGACCTTCAGCCTCATCCCACATCTAGACACAGCCAAGAAACCCAATGGGAGAGCGAGGCAGTGAATGAAGCCCACAGAGGGCTCGAGTTTTTGTGTAACTAAACCTGACCCACCCAAGGGCTGGCACCCTGGAGTATTTTCGATGACATGGTGGGTAATGACTGCAGCTCTGTCTTTGAAGTCACATGTCTAGTCACGTTTAACAATAGCTCCGGAGGTCAGGAAAAGCCTCCTGATGCAGCTGTTTTAGAAAAAAGAAGGGAGATAGGCTCAGAGCACAGTCAGGGCTTGTTGCCAGGGGCCCTTAATAATAATTTCTCCACCTGTCTCTTGGGCTGAAGCTGAGAAAAGTCAGCCTGCGCATCCAAACATATCAGTATCCTTCATTTTACTCTTCTGTGTTTTCTAACTTTTCCACAACGAATGTGCGTTTCTTTTCCTTTCACCCTTGAATCTGGCTGCATTCTGCATTATGCAGCCCTGTGACCATGGCAGGATTCCAAAGTGAGTAGGACTATCCTGTGGGGACAGGTGGTGTGCAAGCTTCTGTAGGGTGCATTTAGTATGATGAGACTTTGAGGGGCTGTATCTTCTCTCCACGCCTTCATGAGGCTCCCCTTTGTGCACATTTGGAAGCTGCTATGTGACCTTTGCAAACGGCTCCTTCAGTTTCACTCACCCGGCTGGTTGCCTTCTGTCCTGGGAGCAATTCTGCAAACTCCTGATGCAGGGCCTTTGTTCCTGTCCCTCCTCTGCCTGGAGGACCCCTCCCCAGATATCCAAGTGGCTCACATGCCCCTCTTCCAGCAGGGCTTCCTCCAAATGTCAACTTCGCAGCCACGCCTTCCTTGTCATCTTTACACACCACCGCCCACAGTTATTTTGCCCTGTTTTACTTTTCTCCATAGCACTATTACCACCTAACATACTCTATGCTTTACTCATTTTTGTTGTTGTTTATTTCTGTCTTACCCCACCAGATAGCAGTCTCCTTGAAGAAAGAGATTTTGGCTTGTCTTCTTCACTGCTGTATCTTTAGCAACTAGCACACATAGTAGATGCTCAATAATCACCCATTTTTGCACAGGAGAGAAACAGTTATGTATTCTGCTTTTTCTTTTAGCCTTATATTACATCATTTTTCCTCTTCTTACATAAGCCTCAAACAAACTGTTCCAGTTTGCTAATGCTGCCAGAATGAAAAATACTAGAAATGGATTGGCTTTTATAAAGGGGATTTGTTTGGTTACAAAGTTAACAGTCTTAATGCCATAAAAGTGTCCAAGCTAAGGCGTCAATCCCAGGGTACCATCACAGAAGAATGGCCAATGGCATCCGGAAAACCTCTATTACCTCAGAAGGCACGTGGCTGGTGCCTGCTTGCTCCCAGGTTGCATTTCAAAATGGCATTCTCTAAAATGTTGCTTTTGGGGCATTTTGTCCTCTCTTAGCTTCAGCTCCTCTTCAAAATGTCACTCACAGTTGCTCTGAGGTCCTTCTGTCTGTGAATTCCTTTATACAATTCCAGTGATCCACTTAACACGCACTCTGAATGGGCAGGGTAACATCTCCATGGAAATTATCCAATCAGACTTTTCGCTCACAGTTGATTGAGTCACATCTCCATGGAAACACTCAAAGGATTCCAATCTAATCAGCACCAATACATCTGACCCCCACAAGATTGCATCAAAGATAATGGCATTTCGGGGGACATAATACATCCAAACTGGCACACAAACTAACGAAAATCATTATACATATATTTAAAAATCACAGTGGGCAGAGCCACCCTCATGCTTTGCAGTCATACTTAACCATTTTTAGGTCCAGAACCCTTTGAAAATGCAATAAAAATGACAGCTATTCCCCCCAGGAAAAAAAAATGCACTGATGTCCATACACAAATGGTACAAGGTTCAAATCCCTCAGGTCCCACAAATTAAGAATCCTGGATTTAAATAAAAATGACCCTTCTCACCTCGCATCATCCTTCACTGTCAAGTGTACTGGGTGAGCCTTACCTCTTAGGATTGCAGGGGATTCTGATAAAATAATGTTTCCTTGTGTTGAATCCAGCAGCCATGGTGCCACGATGCTCCCAGTTTCTTGCTATGAAGGGAAGCTTCCCACCGACTTCTGCTAAATGAAGTGCAGTTGTCTGCTCTGTATGACTCCACTCTTGAGAAACAGGAAAGAATAAGACAGTTAGAAGCAGCACAGAAAGCAGGGGTTGAGAGGGCAGCTGAATAAGGGGTCCGTGAACTCTTTAGGGATGACAAGACTGTTAGAACAACCTTCCAGTCCTACCTGCTACCTCAGCTCCAGGTGTTCACGAAAGTTCTGCCTGTTCATTTTGGGTTCCCAAGAAATCATGCATCCCCAAAATGACATTCCCCTACCCATGAGTTGAGGGGACCTGAGTGAAACTCAGTTCCTCTCAACAAAAAGAATATGAATGAAACAGTGTTGAGAAGCTAGTCCCCAGGGTAACTGAGGTCTACTGACTGAGAGGGCCTCCTTGGAAAAACTACTTAAGGAGCTGAACTCAACATTGCTTAATTTTGATTTCTCTCCCCAGCTGGGATGGATGGGCCAAGAGCATTTTTAGTTCCATCTACTTTTCAAATTCTATGTTTGATGAGAAGTTAATCAGAGGCGGGTTTTTTGAGATTCCCAGATGAAAAAAAGCAAGAAAAACAAACAGACAAAAACAGAAAATGTAAAACAAAGCTAGCAAATTGTTTGCTTTTCTCCAGCTTTATACCATTGGGAGTATCATCACTATTTCCAAAATCCTACAAATCAATGCTTAAATCTTGAGTACATCTCTCATTCTCCAGCAAACACCCCCATCTCTTCCCTTCACCCTTCCTTTGGCTGACCCAGTGTATCTGCAGAACTTACATGCTAACATGTGAACCCTGAACCTCCTATCCTTGTTACTGTGAGTGTCTTTCTTTTCTTCAACATGTGAAGTACCCCAGCACAGTTAGCAACACTGGAAGACACTAATTTAATTCTTAATCATCTTTAGGTGCCCAACATGGCACCCAATAAAATCCACAGACTTTGCCAGAGACTACTGGTGCAATTTCCAAGCCTGGGCTCTCAGCCTTCTCCTCCATGTCTCTTTTACAAAGGAGAAACTATGACCCTGTCAATGGCATCAGGCTCTTTCACACAGAAAGGATGCTTTGCATTTGGGTTCCGGAGGAACGACATTGCTTCCACACCAAATCTCTTCTCGATGGAAATGCTGAAAAGCCTCTTAGCCCCTCCCCTCCATGTGTCCAAAGGGCTCTGGGAACTGGATTCAAAATATAGGGAAGCACCTTCAAGACTTTGTATTAAGCAATGGTTCTTCAGATTTTACACCTACAGCATAAGCAACAAAAGAAAAACATAGTTAAATTGGACCTCATCAAAATTAAAAATTTTTGTGCCTCAAAAGACTTTATCATGAAAGTAAAATGACAACCTGTACATGGGAGGAAATATTTGGAAACCACATATCCAATAAAGGTTTAATATCCAGAATATATAAAGAAATGCTTCAACTTAACAACAAAAAGGGAAATAACCTAATTTAAAAAAATGGACAAAAGGCCTGAAGAGACATCTCTCCAAAGAAGATATACAAATGGCCAGAAAATGCATGAAAAAATGCTCAATATCATTAGCCATCCGGGAAATGTAGATCAAAACCACAATGAAGTACTAGTTCACACCCATTAGAATGGCTGCTATAAAAAAAATGGAAAATTGCAAGTGTTGGAGAGGATGTAGAGAAATAGGAACTCTCCTTCATTGTTGTTGGGAATGTGAAATGGTGCAGCTTCTGTGGAAAGCAATTTGGTGGTTCCTCAGAAAGTTAAGTATAGAATTACCATATGATCTGGCAATCCCAATACTAGGTATATACCCAAAAGAGTTGAAAGCAGGGACTCAGACAGATATTTGCACATTGACATTTATAGTAGTCTTATTCATAATTGCCAAAAGATGGAAACAACTCAAGTGTCCATCAATTAATGAATGGATAAATAAATATGGTATATACATCCAAAGGAATATTATTCAGCCATAAAAAGGTTACATGCAACAACAAGGATGAACCTTGAAGACATCATGTTGAGAGAAAAAAGTCAGACACAAATGGACAAATATTGTGTGATCTCACTGTTATGAAATAATTAGAATAAGTAACTCAAGGAGTCAGAATCTAGAATATTAGATTACCAGGGGACAGGGTGGGGATAGGAAATGGGAAGTTAAGGCTTAAAATGTACAAGGTTCCTATTTGGAATGATGGAAATGTTTTGGTAATGGATGGTGATGATAGTAGCACAACATTGTGAACATAATTAACAGCACTGAAATACATATCTGAATGTGATTAAAAGGGGAAATGTAAGAGTGTATATTTGGTAACAGAATAAAAATTAAAACTAAAAGATCCGTGGAACTACGGTGAACATAGTTTGTGTAGTGAACTACACAAACAGTGAACCCTAAATTAAACCATAGACTATAGTTAATAGCACGATTATAAAAAATTGCTTTCATTAATTGTAACACATGTTCCACACCAATGCAATGTGTTGATAATAGGGTGGTATATGGGAACCCTGTATTTTATGCATGATTGTTCTGTAAATCCACAACTTCTCTAACAAAGAAAATAAAGGAGCGTGGGAGAGGGGTGTGTGTGGAGGAGCAGGGGGACAGAAGATCAGGAATCTTGACTCTTCCTCTTGCAGCTTTGTGATCTGGAGAGGTAACGTGATTTCTCAGGTCCTTGGTATCTGTCATTAGTAAAACAGGGTAATGACGCTGCCTCGTGAGTGGGTTGTGAGCCTCGTCTGGGATGATGTATGGTGCAGCAACACCTGTGAGCGGGAGTGGTAGAGACAAGGCTAGATGCTCACAAACCACGCCGTCTTCTTCCTGGGCTTGTGAGATTATGTTTCCAGCCTCTCTACATCCAGGGGGAGTCCAGGGACAACTGTTGGAGTTGGAATGAAGTCAAAATGAGGGGATCATGGGGGAGCAAAAGCAAAGTTGTGAAGCTCTGAAGCCCAGAAACAAAATGAAACATGGTTGGGAGATAAGGGGGCATCTCAGCTTACCTGGGGCTGGTGCATCCTCCTCCTGAGGAAAGCTGCTGGTTCATGTGAGACTCCTCGGCGACCTAAGGGTGGGTGTGGGGTGGAGCTGGTGACCCCATCATTCTGTAGACAACCTCTGAGCCAGAGTTCTATTAGTTAATATTATGCTCTCCAGGAAGGGAAAGACGCCTTATAATTGTAGCTGTTTACGATTTTCCCATGCTTCTGGGCTTTGATAGCCTATTGCAAGCTTAGGAACTGAGAATTTATGAACAGACCTGCACCATCCTTTACAGCCAGGATGAAAACACAGACAGAGAGATGAGACTTTATTAAAGTGAGTCAGTGATAAACTGGAAATTGAGTCAACTGAAATCCTTTCGGGAACAAGGCAGGCAATAAATAAATATATACACGAATTGACAGAGATGGAACATTTCTATTATCTAAACACCCAGGCCAACAGCAAGTTAGATTTATAGCAGACTTTCAGGAAAGATGACCCCTCCCTCTTCTAGCCAGCCTGCTTAGGTCTCCCCTAAACTAAAAACACCTACTCACAACCCACAAGCTGCCATGAGATCTCTTCTTCCTTTCACCTGCTCTTTCTCTGCCTCCACTTCCTGAACACCCACTCCCTATTAACCCATTGCAATCAGTCACGCCCCCGTCATTTTACTGAAAGAGTTCTTTCAGCAGTCACCAAAGACCTTTTCACTGCAAGATGCATTTTACAACACTGTCTCTTTGAAAGCCCCTTTACTGCCCAGTTATACTCTCTCCTCTGCCCTCTTTGCTGGCTGTTATTCTCAAAAAAATATGGTATTTACAAAATCCTCTTCTGAAGCCCCCTTTTCTTTTTCCATTTTTTCTTTATCCTCCTCTCTCTTTTCTGTTTCCTTGGTGGTTTCAACCACATCCACTCTTTGACTCTCATATCTGTGAAGACCCATCCTAAATTGACCTCTCTAAGCTTGAAATCCCTCCCTAGTCACAGGTCTGCATTTTTGACCATCTTAGGAACATTGCACGTGCCCCTCAGAGTTCCTCTCTTTGACATCCAAAAGTACTTGCTGCCCTCTCTAACATGTCTCTTTCCTTTCTCTGTTCTTCAAGAACCAATCACCCAGCTCTCATGAACCTTTACTCCATTATCATTATGATTCTACCTTGCTGAGGCTTTCACTTGTGACCAGGTTGAAGTAATGGGTGCTGGACTTGCCATCCCACCATATAGAAATCTGGGCAAAATATATGAAACAGCAGTTTTCAGACGTTGACAAGAGGCAGGAGGACTGCAGATCCCGGAGAGAGGCAAGGTTGACAATCTCCCCAGCTTTCTGCTTAGACACCCTTTCTGGCTCACAGTGTTATGGAAGCAGAGATTGATGGCCTTGCCGAGTTCAGAGATCAAGATAGGAAGAGGTTGGGCTGGCTATAATTTGTGGGGGCAAAATAACAGGAGATGGAGAAAGTATGGAGAGAAAGCACTCTGAAAATCTGCCTTGCAGTCTCGTGGAATTTGTTACCGAATACTAATCAAGGCAAATATGGAAAACTCCACAAGGCAGGGCAAAGAACTACAAGGGAGCTGTGAACTGAGCTTGCACAAGGCTGAGACACATTCAAGTACCAACCAGAGAGATGGAGAGCATTCCACACATTCATGAGAGACCCCAGAAAGATTAAGCCTTTGCAAATGCTTTTTCTGCATCTGTTGAGATGATCACATGGTTTTCCATATAATGTGGCATCAATGTGATGAGTAACATGGATTTTCAAATATTAAACCCACCTCATATTCCTGGCATCAACTCCCACCTGGTGATAACGTGTTGTCCTTTTTTTCCTATCACTGGAATTGGTATACTAATATGAAGGTAAGAATTTTTGCATATGTATTTATGAAGGATAATGGTTAACAGTTCTCTTGTAATGAGTTTTTCAAGTTTGGGTATCAGCAATGCTGGGCAAGAAATGGCCACTCCTCCTTTATTTTTGGGAAGAATTTGCTCAAGCTTAGTGTTGTTGTTTTTTTTTTTTATAGGAGGAAATTATAAGACTTTATTTAGATACACGGTGAAAGCACAAATGAAAGGAGGAGTAAAACATGCTCATAGACTGGAATTCTCAAAGTTGCAAAGTGTCAGTTCTTCCCAATCTAATACATAGATTCAATGTAATCCCAAAGGAAACTGTAGTACATTTTTTTGCCTATCACATTTTTATTAAGATTTATTCACATATCATACAATCATCCAAAGTATATAATCCACTGATGACATTACCATCATATAGTTGTTCATTCATCACCTCGATCAATTTTTTTAATATTTTGCTTGTACCAGAAAAAGTGAAAGCAAGAATAAAAAAAAAGAGTAAAAACAGAACACCCAAAGTGTCCCCCACCCATTCTTCCTTTAGGTTTTTTTTTTTTTTTTTTGCCCCTATTTGTCTGCTCATCCATCCATACTCTGGACAAAGGGGAGTGTGGTCCATATGGCTTTCCCAATCACATTGTCACCCCTCATAAGCTACATTTTTATACAATCATCTTCAAGATTCATGGGTTCTGGGTTGTAGTTTGATAGTTTCAGGTATTTACTGCTAGCTATTCCAATTCACTAGTACCTAAAAAGGGTTGTCTATATTGTGTGTAAGAGTGCCCACCAGAGTGACCTCTCGGCTCCTTTTGGAATCTCTCTGCTACTGAAGCTTACTTCGTTTCCTTTCACATCCCCCTTTTGGTCAAGAAGATGTTCTCCGTCCCATGATGCCAGGTCTACATTCCTCCCCGGGAGTCATATTCCACGTTGCCAGGGAGATTCACTCCCCTGGGTGTCTGATCCCACGTAGCGGGGAGGGCAGTGATTTCACCTTTCAAGTTGGCTTAGCCAGAGAGAGAGGGCCACATCTGAGCAACAAAGAGGCATTCGGGAGGAGGCTCTTAGGCACAATTGTAGGGAGGCCTAGCCTCTCCTTTGCAGTTACAGTCCTCCCAAGGGCAAGTCCTGTGGTAGAGGGCTCAGCCCATCAAACCACGAGTCCCCTATGTCTGTGAGCACATCAGCAACCATCGAGGTGGGGAAGCCCAACATCCCTGCATTCTCCTCCAGCTCCTCAGGGGGGCTCTGCATATTTTTTTCATTGTTCTTTTTTTAAAAAATTAACTATTAACTATATCAAAAAAAAATTTTTTTTAAACACATACAATAAAAAAAAAACAAAACATTTCAAACAAGCCAAAACAAGGGAATAAGAAAAAGACAATTAACCTGAAATAACTACTTTACTTCCCACATGTTCCTACTCTACCCCAAGAAAATAACCTAATATAGCAACATTTCTGTGAACTTGTTCCTACCATACCACCAGAAATTAACCAACCGTAGCCATTCCTGGGTGGGCTTAGTATTATTTCTTCCTTAAATGTTTGATAAAATTTGCCATTGAAGTCAATGGGGCCTGAAGTTTTCCTTTTGGTAAGGTTTATAATTCTAAATTTGATTTCTTTAAAAGAATATGATTAGGAATTTCCATTTCTTCTTTTGCTAGTTTGGTAGAATTTGCTTATTTCATCTAAGTTGTTGAATATATTGACATAAAGTTGTTCATAGTCTTCTCTTATTATCTTTTTAATGTCTGTAGGATGAGTAGAGATATTCCATCTTTCATTTTTGATATTGATAATGTGACTTCGTAATCAGTCTAACTCCGGCTTCATTCATTTTAACAGTCATTTCAAAGAACCAATATGTTGGTTTCACTGTTTATTTTACTTGTCTTTTTTTCTATTTCACTGATTTCATATTACTTTCCTCTTTGGATTTGACATACTCCTTTTTTTAAGCTTCTTAAGCTTTTACCTTTGATTTTAGACTTTATACTTTTCTAATATAAGTACCTAAAGCTATGTTACATTCTCTGTAAGCTTTAGTTGCTTGCCACAGATTTGGATATGTTGTATTTTCATTACCATTTGGTTAAACATAATTTCACTGTGGAGAAAATTAGCAAAACCTACATTAATCAAATGATCAACATGAACTTCACCCATAGTAGCATAAGTAGAAATCCTATGCTACCTGATATGAGAGAACACAGCTTTGCTTCTGTAATATTCCTGCCCAAGTTGCAAAATCTGAATTCAAACATGAAGAAACGCCAGACAAATCCACACTGAGGGATAGTCTATCAAATAAATAACCTGTAACCTTAATATAATACAGTCAAAGCCTGGGAAACAACTCCAGAATGAAGGAAACTAAAGAGATATGACAACTAAATGCAACACATAATTCTGAATTTGTGCTCTTTTGCCACCGAGACATTGCTAAAATAGAGTATGAGGATTAAGTGGTAGTGATATATCAATATTAATTTCCTCATTTTGATGGTTGTACAGTAAGAATTATGCACTGAGGTATTCAGAGTAATGGGGCAACATGTAGCAACAAAAGAGTAGCTACTACATGATTTTCATTTACATTAAATTCTGGAAAATCCACAACTAATCTATAGTGACAGAAGATAGATCGATGTTTGCTTAGGATTGGAGGTGGGGAGGAGACTGACTGCAAAGTGGCAGGAGGGAGGTGCCATATCTTGATCCTTGTGGTGGTTACATGAGTATATACATTTGTCAAAATGGATGCATTTAATTTTATATAAATTATATCATAGTAAAGTTGATTAAGAACAAAAAATGCTTTGCTTCTTTCCCACAACATGGTCATTATCATCATTTCCCTAGAAGGAATCAGAGATCAGAGGTCCTCGGAGAAATGGCTTATTTCTGTTTGAGTCAGGGCAGGGTGAGATGGGACACCTCATTGTCCTACAAAGCAAGGAAACTTTCAAATATTAATAAGCTCTTGTTAAAGGACAGGGGAGACAGCTTGAAAAAAGAGCCCACTTACCAAAGTCAAGACAATTTAATCATCAAAAAGTATAATGATTGTGATGGATTGAAACACATTGAATCAATGAATATCTGTGAATTCATAATGATATTTGAAAAAGAGAAAGCCAGGAAAACTCATTTGTCACCTTTTGAGGCAGCTATTAAAAGAGCACCTTCCTTTGAAAATGGGTAATTGGAAGGAAAGAATTAAGGATTTATTCTGCCTTTTAGTAGGAACTATGCCTTGGCATAATCAAATAGTCCCAGTTGATGAGATAAAATTCTACTTTACTTAAGATGGCCAACCACTAAATGTAGAATGAATGACAGATTAATTTTTAAAAAATCATGTCATAAGCTTTAGGTTTTCTCACTTGGTATTAAAACCACTGTGTGAGTAGCTGATGGACAACTAACTATACCTTCAGGAATATCACGCAGAATATTCTGTAGCCATGTGGGGAAAATACAGCTGTGCAACATAGAGATCAGACTTTCATCATCCTAATCGAGCCAAAGGTCAAACAGATAATATGCATCTTCTAACCACCTATGACCTATTCTAGCTAAGAAGGTTTAAATATAAATTCCATGAAACATAGGGGACAGCCAGTAGAAAAAAGATATCCTACAGGCAACTGATTTAGTCCCTTCAACAAATTGATATAATTTGGAAAGGAACTTTTCTAGAATAAAGGAATCTTAAGGGACATAAAAATCAGTTGCCTTTTGCAGTCCTGGGTTGAATACTGTTTAGACAAAGCAGCAGTAATTGACCTTTTTTTTTTTTTTTTTTGCTAATTGGAGAACTTGGAATATAGTCTGGTTACTATATGAGTTCAAAATTTACTAAAATGGAGGAGTGGAGAGCATTGATTAAAAAAATTTATACTGAAGTACAGTTTGACCTCATTTTGGTCAAGGATATACAATATACATGTGTTGCACATATATGTATATATATGTACAAACATACATAATATGTACAGTAAGATCTCATTTTGGTAAAAAATACAGAGAGGTAGTATGTGTATAAATGTGTGTGTACCTATGTCTATATATAATATGACCTTATTTTGGTTAAGTATATGTATATATGCACACACAGGTATAGACACTGTGCCAGTTTGAATGTATTATGTCCCCCAAACACCATTATCTCTGATGTAATCTTGTGTGGGCAGACATAATAGTGGGGATTAAGTTGGAATGTTTGGATTAGGTTGTTTGCATGGAGATGCGCCCCACCCAACTGTAGAAGATAACTGATGGGATATTTCCATGGAGGCATGGCCCCACCCATTCAGGGTGGGCCTTGATCAGTGGAGCCATATAAATGAGCTGACGCAAAGAAAAGGAACTCAGTGCAGCTGTGAGTGACATTTTGAAGAGGAGCAAGCTTGCTAGAGAGGAACGTCCTGGGAGAAAGCCATTTTGAAACCAGAACTTTGGAGCAGATGCCAGCCACGTGCCTTCCCAGCTAACAGAGGTTTTCTGGACGCCATTGGCCATCCTCCAGTGAAGGTACTCGATTACTGATATGTTACCTTGGACACTTTATGGCCTTAAGACTGTAACTGCATAGCCAAATAAACCCCCTTTTTATAAAAGCCAATCCATCTCTGGTGTTTTGCATTCTGGCAGCATTAGCAAACTAGAACAGACACACACATACATATATAGAAAAAGAGCCAGAAGGATATGCCTACTGTATTAAAAGTATAAACTCTGGGTGATGGGAATATATTATTTTTATCATATTTTTATTTTTTTAACTTTTTAAAAACTTACTCCTTACAAGGTACACTAATTCTTTTTTAATTTGATTTTATTGAGATATATTCACATACCATGCAGTCATACAAAATGTACATTCACTTGTTCACAGTACCATTATATAGTTGTGCGTTCATCACCAAAATTAATTTTTGAACATTTTCATTACCACACACACAAAAATAATAAGAATGAAAATTAAAGTGAAAAAGAACAATTAAAGTAAGAAAGAACACTGGGTGCCTTTTTTTTTTTTTTTTGCCCCCATTTTTCTACTCATTCATCCATACACTGGACAAAGCGGAGTGTGGTCCTTATGGCTTTCCCAATCCCATTGT
This sequence comes from Choloepus didactylus, assembly GCF_015220235.1. Classification (NCBI taxonomy): domain Eukaryota; kingdom Metazoa; phylum Chordata; class Mammalia; order Pilosa; family Megalonychidae; genus Choloepus; species Choloepus didactylus. The sequence goes on along the minus strand of NC_051308.1, from coordinate 13,272,050 downwards.
CACCCCTCATAAGCTACATTTTTATACAACTGTCTTCGAGATTCATGGGTTCTGGGTTGTAGTTTGATAGTTTCAGGTATCCACCACCAGCTACCCCAATTCTTTAGAACCTAAAAGGGGTTGTCTAAAGTGTGCGTAAGAGTGCCCACCAGAGTGACCTCTCTCGGCTCCTTTTGGAATCTCTCTGCCACTGAAGCTTATTTCATTTCCTTTCACATCCCCCTTTTGGTCAAGAAGATGTTCTCCGTCCCACGATGCCAGGTCTACATTCCTCCCCGGGAGTCATATTCCACGTTGCCAGGGAGATTCACTCCCCTGGGTGTCTGATCCCACGTAGGGGAGAGGGCAGTGATTTCACCTGCCAAGTTGGCTTAGCCAGAGAGAGAGGAAGGCACACACTAATTTTATAATATAAAAGGTTATTTTTCCAGAAATTTTTTTTGTTCTGACCATGCTTCTGCATTCTCTTCATTAGTTCCATAGTTCAGGATCTAACTACATCTTGCAGGAGATCCCTCATTCTTAATCCCGAACCACTCCAGTCCATCCTACACATCTCCATCAAGTTAAACTTCTTGAAAGGTAAGTGCTGGTTGGGTAACTCTACTGACCAATATATTTCAATAGTTCTGTCTATACTATATAATCAAAGCTAATACTGTAGGCCTGATATTCTCAGTTCTCTGTGACCCAATCCTGACCCACTTCTCTGGGCTTGTCTTCTAATATTCTAGTCAAATGGGATCCCTCTACCTTTCCACAACCCCCCTCCGCAGATGGCCTACCTTTGTACCTTTGCTCCAACTCTTGTCCGGGACACCAAGCCCCATCTGCTGAGATCCGGCCTCTCCTTCCACACCCAGCCCTGATACCGCTTCTCCACAGCAACCTTCACAACTACATCCTATAAGCACCTTCCTCTGAGGTCTCACAGGACTTTATTTATAATGTCTAATGTTGACATTGATGTATGTGGTCTGTCTTTCCTAGTCAAATTTTTTTTTTAATCTTCATTTTATTGAGATATGTTCACATACCATGCAGTCATACAAAACAAATCGTACTTTCGATTGTTTACAGTACCATTACATAGTTGTACATTCATCACCTAAATCAATCCCTGACACCTTCATTAGCACACACACAAAAATAACAAGAATAATAATTAGAGTGAAAAAGAGCAATTGAAGTAAAAAAGAACACTGGGTACCTTTGTCTGTTTGTTTCCTTCCCCTATTTTTCTACTCATCCATCCATAAACTAGACAAAGGGGAGTGTGGTCCTTATGGCTTTCCCAATCCCACTGTCACCCCTCATAAGCTACATTTTTATACAACTGTCTTCGAGATTCATGGGTTCTGGGTTGTAGTTTGGATAGTTTCAGGTATCCACTACCAGCTACCCCAATTCTTTAGAACCTAAAAAGGGTTGTCTAAAGTGTGCGTAAGAGTGCCCACCAGAGTGACCTCTCGGCTCCTTTTGGAATCTCTCTGCCACTGAAGCTTATTTCATTTCCTTTCATATCCCCCTTTTGGTCAAGAAGATGTTCTCCGTCCCACGATGCCGGGTCCACATTCCTCCCTGGGAGTCATATTCCACGTTGCCAGGGAGATTCACTCCCCTGGGTGTCTGATCCCACGTAGGGGGGAGGGCAGTGATTTCACCTTTCAAGTTGGCTTAGCCAGAGAGAGAGGGCCACATCTGAGCAACAAAGAGACATTTGGGAGGAGGCTCTTAGGCACAACCATAGGGAGGCCTAGCCTCTCCTTTGCAGCAACCGTCTTCCCAAGGGTAAAACTTATTCCTAGTCAAATTTAACCTTTCTGAAGACAGAAATCCTTACTCAGTTTTATATCACTCACCAGACTAATTCCATTTCTAGCATATAGCTGTTCCATACAATATCAAATAAATAAGTGAATGAATGATTTGCTCTAATTAAGAGAATATTCCCATTCAAATATTCTATCTAGGGTCTAGAATATATCTTAGGGACAGCAAATTGTACTTTTTAAAACAGGGATAGAATGTACCCTCCATACTCATGCATTCTTATGAAATCAAGAGTGTGAATGTTGTTCTATGATCCTCAGGGAAGAGTCTATGTCAAAATTGGTTCCAGTGTATTCATTTACTTCTCCCCTTTCAAAATTGTATTCTTAATGCGTGATAAGTTACGATTATCCTGTTTTTTGGTCTCTTTATCTATCCCTGCTTAACTATAATACTGCATGCAGCTTTTCTTTAACTTTGCAAATCCCTTCAGCCTTAGAGATAAGAACTTGAAAGAAAAGAGGGAATGAACCAGAACTCTTGGTAACTAGAAGGAAAACAAATTGAGGCAGTGGTCCTGGGAGGATGCTTTGGTGACAGGAAGGGGAGTCAGTAGAGGAACAGCCACAACCCCAGGAAAGCAAATACAACCTCTTGTAGTTTTCCTTAGAGACTAAAAAAGGAAATAGCCCGGGCCTGCCTCCCGGGGTTGCTGTGGCTAAACCCAATATGAAGGATCACAGAGAACTCTCTAGAGCATCCTGTCCAAAAGGAAACTTGAATGGGCAAGAATAAACCAGGAACTGGAGACCACAAGGGAATGATTGCCTCATCCCCACCCTGTAAGGCAACCCAGGTACAACAGGAGGTAATATTCATCCAGGAAGTAAGACAATTTCTTGAAATAGGCACTATGCTACATTTTACAGATGCACACACAGGTGTAGAGAAGGTACTAGAAACTGGTAGAGCTGGATTTAAGCCAAATTAGTTTGACTGCAGAGCTGGCTCTGAACTATTACACCACACCTTATCTCTACCCCCAAAACCCACTGGGTCATAATTTATGGAGGAGAAGACTGGTTTCTGTGATTTTAAGAAACTCTCAAAGAGACCTCCTTTAGATGGGTGCAGGGCCAACTCCGTAGTCTACATGTCTCCTCGGCTGAGAATTGGTTTAATGGTTCTGCTCAATGGGTTATGAGGCTGAGGAAGAAACTTAGGGAACCATCTAACTACATCTTGCAGGAGATCCCTCATTCTTAATCCTGAACCACTCCAGTCCATCCTCTACATCTCCATCAAGTTAAACTTCCTGAAAGGGAGGTGCTGGTTGGATCAGGACTGGGTCACAGAGGACTGTGTGTGTGTGTTTGTGTGTGCAGCTCCACTAGCTGGAACACTCCTGTCTTGTCTTTGCCACTGTATGCAAAGAAAGCAAATATGGGATGAATGGCCAGGCGTTCTTTTCTCAGCTTCACCAATTCTTCCCTGAGGGATAAAGCTGTCTTGCAGGATACCTGAGTTCTCTGCTCTTCTGTGCCTGTCTGGCTGGGATAGAGATGGTCCGTGTGGGAAAGCCTGGCTTCATTCAATGATGTCTTAATGCTCTGAGGTTTTGTTAGCAGTGCATTTCACTTTTTTTTCCTTTTATCTTTTTTTTTTAGAGCAGTTGTAGGTTTATAGAAAAATCATGCAGAAAGTACAGAGTTCCTTTAACACCACCTCCCATACACACACACACATTCACACAATTTTCCCTACTATTAATATTTTGCATTTGTGTGGTACATTTGTTACAATTGACAAACCAGTATTATTTTAATTACATTTTTGGCTGAAGTTCATAGTTTACATTAGGCTTAACTCTTCGTGTTGTATAATTCCACAGTGTTTTATTTTTATTTTTATTTTTATTTTTATTGTGGCACCATATAAAAACATAAAATTTCCTATGTTAACCACTTTCAAGTATACAATTCAGTGACATTGATTATATTGACAGTGTTGTGAGACCATCAACACCACCCATTACTAAAACTTTTCCATCACCCTTAAAAGAAACCCTATGCCAATTAAGCATTTCACTCTTGCACTGAGTCATATCCTAAAATTTAATACCTACCAATAAATGAGTGAGATTTTGCCTCCAAATAAGCCACTTATTCAAAAAAACTAGCACATGCAACAAGACCCCCAAATGGACATTAACATTTGAGAACTATTGCCCTAGAAAATATTACTGTCCTTTTATTTCAGCTGATTCTCAATCACTGAAAAAGGCTCTAAGTAATATGGTCCAACAATGAAAGTCTCCCTGGCTCTAAGAAGCAACTCAGCAACATCGTTGGCTGCATGAATTCTTGGCCTTCATTTTCTTCGACTGTAAATGGAAGGTTTTGGACTTCTTTTGAGGTCTCCGAGGGCCCTGCCGACTGCAAGTCTGAGCTCAATGAATCTTTCCTGAGTGGCAAAGTGTGTGGACACTAAGACACACTGTGTCTCACACTGGCAAAAGAAAGCCTCTACCCTCATGAGGCTTATGATTTAATAGAAGAGAAGAGAAAACACACACCAGAGACATCGGGGCAGGGCAGAGTTGGCCAGGGGTCAGATGTGAGTTACAGACTCTAAGTGCTGGAGAAGTTCAGAGGAGAGAAGTTCAAGGGCTGGGGTAGCCAGGGAAGGTTCAGGGAGAAGGTAAACCTTCAACAGTAGTTGTAATCAGCCCGTAGGTTCATGCCATGAAGTGAGAAAATGGTTTCTAACAGAGACAGGGAGTAAGAATGAAGGTTTCTTTCTTCCCGTTCACCCTCAACAACTTGAGTCATCCCACTGCCCCTTAGCTTTAGTTTTTCATGAGAAAACATCGAATCACATCTCTAGAAAAGGCTTAAGATACATATTCCCATTATCTTTTGGCATTTCTATAACCTCTTGTCCTCTGATATTTTGTGGGGCAGGATAAGAAACATTTTACAAACGGAGGAAATCTGCAGCTTAGAGGGATGTGCAGCTCATGAATACCTGAGCTTGGTCATCAGAATTTGGTTCTTTGTCTAACCATCCCTGGAGTCCTCCGTGGCAACCCTGATGCTGAGTGGCAGGAGTCACCGTGGTATCCCCAAGGATCTGGGTTGGGTGGAGATTTCTGTTCCCGCATCACCAACTCCAGTTTTTCCAGGTGATATTCCCAAAAGAACAAGCACCCTCCCTTTGAAGGAAACCAAATTGGTCTCCCACATACCCACCCCTTCCCTCTCCTCCCTTCACTAAGAGAGGGAATGTTCCTCTGTAAAAACACCTTGCAAACCCTGGGAGGAGCAGCCCAAGATTAGGTGGCACCACAGCCGTCAATCATCATTACCATTCTTATTATCATTATCATTATCTAGAGGAAAACGAGTTTCGTGTTTTGTACCATCTGAATGACAGATCCATTTATAAAACTGTCTAAATAAGACTAAAAGGAAAACGCTCGTTTGCTTTTAACAGAACCAGAACAACCACAGACTTCTGCTGCTGATTTGAATATGAAATTCTGGGATTAAGACTGCAGAGAGTTGGGTAGCTAGCATATGGTGTGCTACTGATAGCTCCCAAATGGGACTGCTCCGGATTGTAGTAACAAGAGAGCATATTTCTTCCTCCTTTGTCTTCTAGCTTTATTCTTAGATACCCAGATGTCTTTGACTTCTCAAACCTGTCATTTGCACATAAATGGTGGATCTGGGCAGCAGAGCAGCCTGGGTCTCTAGAAAATTAGACAGACCGGCCCAACAAAGAACCAAACTTCAAAACAATTAGGAAGAGAAGTGAAGATTACAAATAATACAAGGATCCACGACCTATTGTCTTCAACTTTCAAAACTTTTAAACTTTCTGGACAACTTCCATTCCAAGGATTTGGGTCGGATTCTTCAAAACTAGCCTAGGTCCCTCTATCAGCAAGGCAAAGGGGGAAAACCAAGGCACGGAGAGAGCAGGAGCTGTATTCAAAGTCACAGTGAAAGATAAATTTGGGTGGGTCTCCCATAATTTGGAGTCTGCTTAATAATCTTTCCAGAAGCCAGCTCATTGGGTGGATATCAGTCTGAGTTCTTTGTGGCAATCATCATAAACCATGAGAGCTAATCAAGCTACCAGAATTTATCAAAGGTTAGTGCATAGTCCACGGAATCTCTAGTTGGGCTAGTGCATCATGCTGAAAGGCTGTGCATCCAGGGACAGTGCCAAGACTGCAGCCCAGAACTCCCCCAGTGAGGTTCATTCTGAACCTTTAAAGGGGTAAAAATGGATTCAACTTTGGAGGCAGGTACTTTAGCCTTCAAAAGGATTGCCAATACAAACAAAACAAATTATTCTAAGGAAGTTACTCCAGTACCCCACTCCCCATTCCAGTGCTCTTATCACGACTGCTCCTTGGCTCCATAGATTTGGGGATTAAACTACCTGACACATTTTGCTTCTCACATTTGCCCCACATGAACTTTATCTTCTGTCAATAGTCATCCTTGGTTATGTCCCCCAACGTCACCCTAGCCACTTAGCCAGGCCCTAGTACTTTGTGTGCACTCTTCTGACTTTCCTGTAAGTCTCACAGCCCCACTTCAGCCCCAATTTTTCTGGTTATTTGACTGTTCATATTGTCCCTGCTGCTAGACAAAGCCTAGGTGGGACATGGGGCCCTTCTCTTGGGATTATAGGTACTTTATGATATTTCTTTCAAGTAACATTTCTCCAAATATAACTTGGGGTGAGAGGGAGGAGCTCTATTTGTCTTTTTGAGGCCAGAACTATTGGAGATGAACTTGGGACTCTAACTAGAGGCAGGTACTTGTGTTTCAGGTACAGGTACAATTATAGGTTCTGTAACTAAAAACAGCTTGACAGAGCATAACTCACCCTCATCCATGAAATGGGAATAAATGGGACCAACGTTAGTACTGATCTAATATGGTGGCTGTGAAGATTAAATGTGTTCATACCTGAAGCACTTAGAATGGAACCTATTAAGAACTTGATAAATGCTTATCACTACCCTCCTTTTAACAATGGGAGATGAGCCAAAAATAGGTTTAAACCACTTGCCCCAAATTACTCAGCCAGTAGGTGTTAGAAATGGATAGCAAGCAGCATTCTAACTATGGAGCTGGCATTTTCAACCACTACAAGAAGACAAGGTATTTTGTGTTTAATTATATACACCACTTTGTAATTTTTTTTTTCTCTTTGTCAGCAATATGAGCCATGATAAGTGTTTTCCAAATAAAGGAAGGAGGGCTTTTGCCACAAGGGAAATGACATGGATGAAGACTGAGGACTGGGAATGCTCATGGGGTATTTAAAGAATAATGAGTAAACTAGTGGGTGATCATAGGGAGTAAGTAGCGGGAAGTACTGATGGTGCCATATTGATCGTGAAGCCTCATAAAGAGATGAACTTTAGCCTGCGGACTGTGGGAAACCACGGAGATTCTTTTAGTTAGATACTAAAATTCACAAGGTGTATTTAACTTGGTCATCGTGTAAGGGATGGACTGATGGTATAACCTTTCAGGTGAGGAGCAATGTGGCTGGCACTGGGTACAATGAGTACAAGTGGCCTTTGGGAGGCAGAATTGACAAATCTTGGTGAGTAATGGGAAACTGGAGCAACCAAAGAGAGAAGAATCCCAGGCATGGTTCCACCCTTTCCTGAATGTTAAATGCAGAAGAAATTGAATTTCTCTTTCCTTCCACTTTTTCCTCATAATTTAAGCTTAGTGATAGATCTTTCCTTCCACTTTTTCCTCATAATTTAAGCTTAGTGATAGATTCATTTTAAGGTGTGGCCCATGGTGGGAAATTGGTTTTAAGAAAAACACAACCCTACAAATTGTGATCCTAAACTGAAGGTCCAATAAATGACTGTTTTCCCTCACTCTGAAGCAATTAATGTTGATTGCTATAACCAACACAAGTTCATTAAGTCATCAGAATTCACAAGGGAAATTTTTGGAATAGGGAGCCAAAATTGCAATTATCTAGGATTCATATATTAATATTTTGAAATTATAAGCAAACTTAGAGAGAGCATCTAACCTAACACTTCTTCCTATCAAAGGTTAAACAGAGAAGGGTCTTGTCACTTGGTTGGTTGACAGAGAAAAAAAGAGACAACTCCCTGCTGGTTGTCAAGCATTTTATCAACTTCTGTCCTTGCAGCAGAAAAATGAAGACTAAAAGAAAGTTTAAGATTCATGAAACATTGTTTGTGGGTGATCAACAAGAAGTCATGACAACATGATGATGATGATGATGATGGTGGTGGTGGTGGTGGTGGTGGTGATGGTGATGATGACTCATCTATTCCCTCAAAACTATTTACTGAATGTCCATAGAGTCCAGAAACAGTTCTAGGTGCTGGGGTTATAGTAGTGAGCAAACATACAAAGACTTTGTTCTCGTGAAGTTTACTTTCTCAAGGGTGAAAGAAATTTTATATTCACATACACATACATGTGCACACACACACACAATGAAAATGTCAAGGGGTAAGTAAGTACTAAGAAATGCTGTGAAATGTTTTGAAGATAAAGATGACGATGTTGGCAAAAATGGCAATAAATTGAAAAAGAAGAATACCATTTGAGATTAAACTCTTAAGACAGCACCATTTATGCAGAAATGCGCTCTTCTGGCTCACATCTCCTTCAGGTGCCAAAGTTCTCTGATTCTAATCAGCTCCACACTTTCTAGTAAAGTCTCCTCTGGGTGGATCTGCCAAGGATCTAGCTGGAGGACTATAGGTCTCACATGCTAGAGCCTTCCTCACATTCTGGATCGTATTTCTCATGACTTCCAGGATCCCACTTAGTGTAGGATGACTTTAGAATGATCCCATACATTAAAAAAACACCTCCCAGTCCCAGGCCAGACCACAACTACACTATGTGAGGAGTGCCATAGACAAGATTCCTGCTAAGGGTGGGAGGTTATTATAAATGACTTCCAAGAAGTAAATTCTGTGAGTCTGTGTTTGTGACATAAAATGTGGAAATTTTAAAGGATGGCCCAATATTCTTTAACACTCCTCCCACGAACCAGATGGGTCCATGACCTCTCACCCTGAGTCTGGGATCTGTGAGACTCCTTAGCCCATACAATACAACAGAAATGATGCGGTGTTGGTTTCCAGGCTCTGGCCTTAAGAAACTGGTAGCTCCCATTTCCTGTGTCTTGGACACTTTCCCTTGGATCCCAGCCATCATGCTGTGAGGAAACCGAGTGGCCATATGAAGAAGCTACAGGAAGCTGTTCTGGCTGATGGCCCACTGGACATGTAGAATGAGTGAGCCTCCAGAAGAGTCCAGCCGAGTCAACAAGTCATCTCCAGCCTTCAAGCCACCCCAGCCTTTGCCACTTGGGGCAGAGATAAATAAGCTGTTCTTGCTGAGCCCTGCCCAGATTGCAGATTTGTGAGCAAAATAAATGCTGTTTTTTAAGCCGCTAAGGTTTAGGTAGTTTGTTATAGAGCAATGGATAATCAGGACACCCATCAACACCGTTGACCCTCAGGGACATCCAGAATGCCCTTGAACATGGTGGCTTTTCCCACCACCAGGCTGTGCCCAAGTGGCCCCGTGACTTGGCCGTGCCGTTCTTTCCCGTGACCTTCAGGTCCCGGTTTAAATGTCGCAACTCAGTCCCTTGTTATTTCCTTCATAACACCTTCTACAGTTTGCAATTATTTTACTTATTAGGTTATTCGATTTTTGTTGATTTCCTTTCTCCCACTAGATTACAAATTTCAGAAGGGCAAGGATCAGGATCAAGCATAGTATCTGGCCCATAGTAGGTGCTCAAAAGACATTATGGGATGAAAGACGAAAGAAGAATTGGGAACATGACTGTTCGCAGAGGTCAGAGGAGAGGGCAGGAGAGAAAGATGGAGGGGAAAGGAGAATGAAAGGCAGAGTGACACGGGGGTCATTTGAACCATTAATATTGCTAAGTACGGTTAAAGAGCCGGCCTGCCCTGCCTGAGCAGGCTATGCAATCTGATTAAGCTTGCTCTAGCAGGAGGTGGGGAGCCAGGACACCTCTGCCAGCTGCAGCTCTGCAGGGTAGGAAGCGGACAATCAGACTAAATTTGCTGTTTCAGGAGTCAAATCACATTAAAGAGTCTGCATGACTGAGCAGAGCAGGGGGCACTGAGCAAGGTACAAGGAAGGATAAGCCTCAACTGCAGTTCAGAGACAGGAGGAAAACTATCCCTGACTCCTTTCCCCAAGTGTTACTTATATTCATACTGCTTTTCAAAGAATGGCAAGCTACAAACAAGGAAAATGGGAGAAACAGATATCAAGAAAGAAGCCACCAAATGCGCATGTAAAACATGATCCCTGCCTTGGAATGTGGAGGGTGGTGGCGAAATCACCAGGCAGGTAAAATCCCACACTTAGGGGGAAAAGAGAGGAACCTCTGGTTTCAGAGGGAAATAGAAGTAATCTAAAACACACACGAGTCTTCACAGGAAAACCAGCACTTGGGGTAAACAAAGCATTAAACTGAAAAGATCCATATGCACTGGCTATCAGCTGCTAGGCTTAATTTCACTGAAAGGGAAATATAATATGTTTAAAATAAACAGATCCAGTAAGTGGGCCAGCTCTGACAGAGGCTCTCATTGCAGCCTGCTAGCCAAGAAGTCTCCGAGTTTCTCCTGGCAATAGCTTCTCGTGCCACATCTTCTTCCAGTTGCTCCCAGAACACCCAAGCTTCAGAATGCACCTGCTTTGCTGTGCCTTACAGTTAGTTGGTGATATCTTTTATTAAGTGAAATTATCCTCCAATATTTTGAAAATGTATTGTATGTACCTATACAATATCCCAAGGAAACTGGCGTTTGGCTGTGCTGATAGCCTGCTGTAGCTCCCTGTTGCTGTGTAACAAAACGTTCCACAGCATAATGGATTAAAACAACAGCACTTTGTGGCTCTTGATTCTGTGAGTCAGGAATTCAGGCAGGACTCAGCAGAATGGCTCATCTCTGCTCCACGTGCATCAGCTGGGATGACTGGACCGGGCTGGAGGATCCAAGACGGCCAACGTCACGGGCCTGGGCTTGGTGCCGGCTGCTGGCTGGGTGCCTTGGCTCTCCTCTGCATCACCCTCTGTCTCCAGGCTCATCATTCAGGGGTCTAGTCAGAGCTTCTTAACAAGGCAGCTGGCTTCCAAGAAGAAACTAGAAGCTGCATGGCCCCTTAAGAGATCATTTCTGCCACCCCTATGGGTCAAAGCAACTCACAGAGTCAGACCAGATCCAAGTGGCGGAAAAACAGATTCCAACTCTTGAGAAGAGGATTGGCAAAGTGTCCCTGCAAAAGAGAATGTGGGATGGGAGGGGTTTTTGCGACCACCTTTGGGAATACTCCCTCTTACAAACCCTCATGTGTGCTAAGGTTATAAACAAGTATTATTTCTTTATGCTGATGGTCATGGGCTCAATCAAAGTCATGGGCCAGAAAAGAGCCATTGTTCCCACCCACTATAATCTTGAAGTGCAGGGCCACTGTTACTTATCACATGTGGCAGTCATTCGCTTTCCATTTCTTCCTCTGTCATGAGAACTGATGCCTGAAATTTATATAAAGGCTTAATGCCAGGACAGCATGATTGTCATTACTAGTAGCTTCATCACTTTGTTTATTCTTCAGGTCAATGATTGCCAAACTCTTCCACCAAAATGACCCTGGAGGCAGAGGACAGCAAAGGTGCTGGATCCAGTTTAAAAGCACATTTCTTTGATGTCTGAAGTTCTTTTTTAAAAATTCATGCATTTTAAAAAATTTCAAATCCATGAAATATCTGTATTTGTTTTAATTTTTTAAAATTGCTTTTTTCCTCCTAATCTGCCGGTGGAGTTGATGCTGCAGGAAGTGTTTTCCTGGAAAAAGCACCCACGGTGCAGGAACCCAGGGCTGGGGCTGGCCTTGCTTGCAGCCCTGCGAGCTCCCACACTGCCACGATAGTGCTAAAGCTGACTGAGCACTGCTGGCTGCAGGGGAGGCAGAACTCAGAGCCCAGTGGAGAGGCACGCCCCAGGAAGCTACGACCGAATGAATATGTGAATTTTATTGAATGTGGACAAGGTTCTAAAAGCCCACAAAAAGACACAGTTCCTGCATACCTGGGACTCCGTCGACAAGGACTGGAAAATCTCCCTGCAAGAAGCAGCTTCCATGCAGGACAGTGGTAGAGGAATTATGGCTGAGGAGTGTGAGACCTTCAAGGTATCAGATAAGCTGGTCAATCGCTGCAGATTTACAGAGCAGCTAGATACTCCGTACCAGGCACCGGGCTCATGGGAGGCTTAATGGCATGGGCTCTGCTGTCAGGAATCATCCAGACTTGCACATCTGAAAAGATGCCTCTCCCCACTCCACTCCCCCACCCCCCACCCCACCACGAGTGCCTCTGAGTCAAACGAACGGTGCAGATCAGAAGTGCTACGATGACCCAAGGGGCTTAGTGAATCCCAGATTCCCAAGGAGAGTCAAAAAGCAGATCTCATTGCTGCCCCCTGCCCCTGCCTGTCTCTGGCCTTGCCTAAGGCAGCGGTTCTCAAAAAGTGTGGTCCATGGCTCAGCAGCATTGGCATCACCTGGACACTTGTTAGAAATGCAAATTCTAGGTTCCACCCAGACCCCCTGAATCAGAAGCTCTGGGGTGAGGCCCAGGGATCTTCATTTTAACAGGCCCACCAGGGGACCCTGAAGCATACTAAATTTTGAGATCCTGTGATCTAGGGTGCCTCTCTTGTGGAAGGGGCTTCCCCAGAGCACAGAAATTGATCCTGGCCTAATACGACATCACCGTCTCCTCTGACTGCAAAGGTCTTCTTCTCTGGAGCATTTGAAGTACTTTCAGATGACTTTCCAGGTGCCCACTTTCCCCCTAGGCTGGCTCCCCTGGAATGACTACCTATAGGAATTCAGTGACAACAGATGGGAAAGGAGCAGAAAGCAAGCAAGAGAAGAAATGTAGACAGACGGATTTTCTTGGAGTCTGGAGAGTGGTGGGACTTATCAAGGGTCCTGAGCATCCCTCCCAGACACAAAGGAAGGAGGAGGGAGGATGCCTTCCTCTTAATCCAGTGAGTCTCTAACCAGGTGAAAGGGGCTTTGTTCTGAGACAGTAAAGAAGGTTGGCACAGCAATCACAGGAGTTAAGGCTATTTCCCCGTCATACGGGGAGAAACTGTGAAGACTTACAAGGATGCCATAGCCAGCTCCATCCAGAAATTAGGGAATGTTTACTCTGGAAGAGTCCTTATGAGCTCACTGTATAGTTCCATTTAATTTTATTAAGATGAAGTCCCTGTTGTCAGGGATCTTGCAGACTGACTCCGGGAGTGAAACTTTTAGTTTCTTCCAATGAAATTTTGTGTAGTACCCAATTGCTTTGGTTTCCTGGCTACTAAAACAAATACCATGCAGTGGGTTGGCTTAAACAATTGGAATTTATTGGCTCATGGTTTTGAAGCTAGGAGAAGTGCAAAATCAAGACACCATCAAGGTGATGCTTTCTCCCAGAAGACTATGGCATTCTGGGGTTGGCTGCTGGCGATCCTTGGTCCTTGGCTTTCCTGTCATACAGCAACACACAAGGTGTTCTTTCCTGGCTTCTCCTTTCTGTTCCAGGTTCTGTTGACTTCTAGCCATGGCTGCTCCCTGGCTTTCTCTATGTTTGAATTTCTTTCTGCTTTTAAAGGACACCAGTAATAGGATTAAGACCCATCCTGATTCAGTTGGGCCATCCCTTAAGTAAAGTAACCTCATCAAAAGGTCCTATTTACAGTGGGTTCACAGGCACAGGAATGGATTAAGGATAAAGGCATGTTATTCTGGGGTACACAGCTCCTAGCTACCATACCAATGCATAAAACCAATATGCTTCAAGAGCAGAACCTGGTGAAGAGAGTAGAGCAATGAAAGCCTGCTTGGTCTCCACTCCTGCCCCTCCCTCCCCATTCCTCCCTACCGGCCCTGCCTCCCTTCCCCGAAACCCAATTTGGAAACAGTGAGATCTAGAGAGGGGGAGCAACTTCATCAAGTCCCCACAGCCCAGGAGAGATGGAGCCAGGCCTGGAATCCAGGACACCTGCCCCAGCCAGTGCCATTTCCACTGCCCCACATCATCTGGTACTTGGGAGCTAAGCAGAAGCGGGACATGGGCCTTCGCAGATAAAAACGTCCCCTAAAATGCCTCATCCCACTTACCACCTCCTCGGAGGCACAAAATGGTCCTTCTCCTGTTACAGAGATGAGGATGCTCCAGGGATCCCTGGGGGATAACCCTGGCAGTACCACACAGGGTTTGGGAATGCCCTGGAACAACCCCTGCTCCCCTGACCCCTGACTGCTCATGGATTTTATTCAGAAGATACAAATTTCTAATAAAAGCCCTATCCACAAACCTCTTTCCCTGCTTCTCCTGCCCTCTTAATTCCTCCAAGCCCAGAGCCCTGGGCTATGGACTTTTTCCATTTCTGAAGAAATCCAGCGATCTGTGAACTGTTGTTATACTTTTGTAGAGGGACCAAACTAGTGGATTTTTGACCTGTTTTTGTTGAGTGAGAAAGGTAGCTGGTCCTGCCTGACCTGCTGCTGAGGGCAACACCTGCTACTTCTCCAGTATTTTACAGCTTCTGGGACAGTTTCGCAGGATATCTCATCAGAGCCACCCTAACATCTGAGAGGGACGGAGGTGGTGTTTCTTCAGGGCTTTGCAGTTGAAGAAAGTGAAGTTCTCGGGGTGGAAGGACTCACAGTCACATGTCCAAAAGTGGGGGGACCAAGCTCACAGCCAGGCCCCCTGACTGTTTCCACCACCCTTGCTGCCTAAGCCTTCATGCCGGGAGGCAGAAGATTCCAGAGACCAGTGAGCCTGGTCCTAGTCTGGTTTTCTGCAAAGAGGAAAGTCCGCCACTGGTGGGGCCTCGAACGCCTTCCCTCTTCCGTTGAGAATGTCAGACATCTGTAGGCCTCCAAGGCCCCAGCTCCTACTGCTGCATCACTGCCTGCAGCTCTGCCTTTGCCACCAAATGCTGGGTGCTCTTTACCCCTTCTTTGGGGTGTATTTAGTTTCTGTCTCTCCTCCTAAGCTGGTATCAGGGGCTTTGTCTTCCTCAGAGCTACCGTATAACAGACCCTGGCAAATTAATCCAGTGACTGACACATATCAGGCACTTGGTCACCACACTTACATCTGCTGCTAGTGAGCTAGGAAACCCCATGGCTTTGGACGCCCCTTGTCTAAGCACATGTCTGCAGAAATTAGCCAGGTGAGTGTGGAAGATGGAGGCTGGAAGTCCTAAGTGGCCTGAATTCTTTTCTTCAGAGTATAAGGTTGAGACTGAGAGTCGCCTGAGAAGTCGGTGGAATGCGAGGTCTTGTTCCACGGAGAACGGTGTGATATGACTTCCCGGCCAAGGAGCCAGGAGAAGAGCAGGCCACCAGAGGTGGAAGCTCGCTCCTCCCCTGCCACTCCTCAACCCACGCTGCACCTTCCCATGACCCAGCCACCGGGCCCTGCCTCCCAGCCCAAAAGACATTTGTCCCCAACCATCATGCTCACAGCCCAGGTGACAGAGTGGATTCTGGATTCCTTGTTAATATCTCTCACCTGCCACAGGGTGGGAACTTCCGAGATGAGACTTTGGGTCCCAGCTGCACCAGTTACAAGCTACCTACACTTAAGGGACTGAGCCTCCCTGGGTCCTGTGCCCTCATGTGTGAAAGGAGATGAGAAGAGCTCACTCAAAAGCTTACGAAGATTAACTGAGTCATGTATTTGAACATGTTTAAAGCCCTATCCAATGATTGGGTCTTATCATTCCTTCCCTTCTCTTTTGGGAAAAAAGAAATCATTTATTTATTCATGTATTTATTCCTCTATTTCTTCTTGTGTTATTTCTCTTTTCTTGGGACATATTTCTTGAGAGCAGTAGTCTTGTTTTATGCTCCTTTTTTTTCTCTCCCATCTCCAAACCACCCCCCCATCTTTCCCCACCCCCTCAAGTGTTTAGTATGGTACATGATGCTTCATAAGTAACTTATATATTTGCAATACATTTTGACTATTCTGCAGAAAGAATGCAAAGATAAATGTCCTTCTTTATTATCTCATCAAGTGTTCTCTCTAAGTTATGTACAGTCATCCTCAAAACTCTCCCATCCTTTTGCACCATCCCTGTTCCAAACCCCTGCTTTCCTCTTGCTGCTTCTAATTGCCACCGCTCTGCCCATCTCCGGTGATTGCAGCCCAATGTGTTCCTCTAGAAAGGGCACACAACCGAAAGCCAAAGTTATTTTTTATGCAAATGGAAGAAAAACTGCATTTGATTTATAGCATGTGGTTGAGTAAATCTGCTTTCATGAGCCATGAGGAAAATTGCCTTTAAAATCATTCCTGGAATTAGCTATAGAGTCAGCTCAAGACCACCATGCCTGAAGTTATGTGGAAGAGGAATTTGAACTTTCAGAGAAATAAAAAAGAAAAACACAGGAAACAAAGCCTTTCTTGGAGCACATTGCTCCTCACGAGAGCCTGCCTTGAGAGAAAGACACCAAACACTTCACTCAAGGACCTTTCTTCTCTCTGTTCATTGCTTCAGGCCCACTGCCCCCGTAGTGAGGCTGTGTGAGAGCAACAGATTTTTCTTTACCAAGTCATGAGGATGGAGATTGAGTCTGGCACTCTCCATTAGCCTCCTTTGTCCCCATATTAGGAGGATCCCGGCACTGCTGGGGCCTCATTTAGCCAATTTCCACATTGCCCAAAATAATGATGATAAAATCTACCTTGCATCTGAAGGACATTTTCCCTTTTAAAGCTGTTTCTTAACTATTATCCCATTTGGTGCTCATGGCATTCCTGAGAGGCAGACTATGTACTTCTGTTTTCATTTGACAGAGGCCAAGCGAGGCTAGAGGACTTGCCTGAATGGGTACAGAGGCACCTAGGTGTCATGCACTGTGCTTTCCACAAACCCCATCACTCCTGGGGTATCCGATGATCATGACCCAGTAGGTCCCCTAATCTTGCCTTCTATGGCGTGTGTATCCAAGACAGTCATATCAGTGCAGAAAATCTTCTCCCCAGGCAGCTTCTGGTGAGCCTTTTCAAGCCTAGTGTTGAGCGAAAGCTCTTATTTCCATCAAGGCCAGCCGTCACTCGGGATGCCGTCTCCTGGGCAGGTTGAGGGGCTCTCTCCTTTGGGGCTGAGTTTCTCTGCTTCTCCTCCACATTAGATCTGGGCCTTTGATGACTGTTGGGAGAATAACTGGACTCCTGAATCTTTCCTAGGCCTTAGACACTTGTGGGGGGTGATTTCAGCATTGGTTCAGCACACCCTCCTCTCCCAGGATACATCACAGAAGGACTCTGATTTTAAACCCGCAATAAATTCAGACCAACCACATTTCTGCCCCAGAGCTCCACGTGTGACTTTCTACACTCAAAGAGTTCCTTAGGGAACACAACAATAGAGCTATTTCTGAAAAGTTCCGGCAAATCCAGGAATGCCTCAAACGGCGGCCATTCCCAGAATAAAAGGGAAGCAATAAAACCCTCAGTTTACTTTAGACTGTCTTTGATTTTTAAAACTGCACAAGATAGGCATGGGAAAGTTCCCGCATTTCAACTGACAGCTGAGCAAAGCGTGAGGTGAGCTCCCAGCTCCGTGATTTATTCTAGAGCTGGCCGGTGGTCTCCGGGACGAGGCAGGCAGTGAAATAAAACCCCTCTCTAGCAAACTTTTGGTGATTGGCAAATCAATCACTGAAAATGATTTGGATCCTGCAGAGAATCAATATGATCTCCACGCGGCACAGTTACTCATTCTGTGGCATTTCTCCTGCTAGTATGAATTTAAACATACCCAGGATCTGTGAACAACTGCAGAAAAAGGGGCTCTTTGTGTTCTTTGCTTTGTGAGCCTCCAGGTTGACTCCTATTGGCCTCTTTTTAAACAAGAAACACCTAAACTTTATCACATACTGAGATTAAATTCCAAGTGCTGAAGTAAGAATACTACTTTGCATCTGTATAACAATGTGCAGTTTAGAGAGTACTTTAAGATACACGATCTAATATTATTTTCACAATGCCACTTTACAAAAATTATATTGCTGCCATCCCGTTTTACAGATGATGAAATGGGGACTTTGGGATACAATGACATAAGTGACACTGCTGAGGTTCAAAATCTTTTTCCTTCATGAGAGTGTGTCCTCACCATTGCTGAAAGCTTTTAAAAACTTACTTCCCAGTATTAGGTTCTCACTCTTCCTGAATTTTCCCCTCCTTTTCTCCCCCAACCTAAGAGCTCACTTAGGTCTGCAATTCTGTCCTTCCCTATGTGCCTGGAGCCTGCAGAGGGCTTAGGAACTCAGGGTTTAGAGTGGGGCAGGCCGGGGTTGGCGTCTGGCTCTGTTTCTTCCCATCTGGGTGGCTGTGGACACATTTTCCACTTTTCTGAGTCATTCTTTCCCTCATCTGGGAAATCGTGGTGAGAAAAGGTTTTTATGAAGAAACCATGAGATGTGATGCCAATTTCTTAGCGCTGGGTCTAGCACATGGTAAGTGCTCGATACATGTAGCAGCATTTCAAACTCACCACAGAACCCAATGCCCCACATCCACCCAGTAAGAGCTTGACAGGGAATCAGTGTAGACGTCACTCCCCAGCAGAAATCACTCACGGCCCCCAGCTCCAGTTGGGCCCTCTGTGCTTTGAAGACACCCTCCTGGCCATGCCCTTCTCCCGACCTTCTCAGAAGCTCTCTCCAGTCATCACCATCCCCAACATGCCCCAATCCCCTTTTGCCCTTTTCCACACCACAGAAATCCCAGTGATTCCACAGGTAACTCAGTACATCCATTGCTCCAAGAAGCCCCAATCTGAGATCCCTCAAGCCTGCCTTACACCCCACCCCAGTTCTTGGACTCAGTCTGCAATCATGTACAACATCAATACATGATACAATAGAAAATGGGATTTATAGTCCATAACTTGGGTAGTAAACTTGTCTCTACTCTTAATAACTGTGTGACCTTCAGCTAGACACTTAACCTTCACAGGGTTTTGGTGAAGATCATATATACAATGTTCGTGAAAATACTTTGTACTTTCTAAAACCATGTATAAATATCAGTTCCTATTACAGGTGATATTTCTTTAATTCCCTTGCATGCAACCCTGTTTTCCTTGGATCGTAAATTCCTAACAAGTCTTATCTATTTTGTACAGTAACTTATTTAATTCCCCTAAATTCTTGATTGACATTTTTTATGATGATGGCCACATATGTCAACTTCTAATAGAGACCATATAATTGGTCAGCTTTTCTTTTTCAAAGTGTATATAAATATCCAAAACCACTTACATTTAGTCCTATAAGCATCTTTAGATATGCAAAGTGTATATGTTTACTCCATCTGTTAAATGTTTGCTTGGCTAGGCACATGCATATAAAGATATCTGGGGTATGCATGATTTTATATATGTATCCCACAAATGCTCTCACATATAAGAAAGCTACTTGAAAATTTTCAAGTGTGTTTTCCATGCTTACTAGGGTACCACCTTTAAGGGGTGACAGTCCTCATGGGATGCTAAGTCCCTATAATTTATGAACATACTGTCCACACTTCATGTAGAGCCTTGCACACCAGATGTGTTAGCATGTGCTGCACATCTGCCTAGTGCATTTGCACCTTCTTATCAGGAGCGACTGGTACCATCTCTCCCCACATAAACAGTTGGGAGAAGGAAAGAGAAGAGCTTTAAATATTTGCTTTCCTTTACAAGACCACCTACAAAATGTTGCTGAGACCCAGCAAGCAAAATAATCTGTCATGAGTCTGGTGCAGGTCAAAATATAAACACCTAAAGTACTCTGTTAAGGGGGACAGCTGGGAAGTTCAGGTCCCCCAGATGTTTTCACAAGGTTTTTCTTGGGGGAAAGGGAGACGAGAGAGTCTTGCCCTGCTATACTCTTCATCTTCTTTCCCTGTTCTTTTTCTTTTTTCTTAGCTTGGTCACCAAAATAGTTACCCAAAATAGTTACCGTTAGCACATGTGAACAAGTGAAAAAGGTGGCTTTTGTTACAAAGTTGGGGTCCTTTTCCTTTTCTTTAAAGGACACAAATATTGGAGTGGTGGCATTTCAGGGGCCTGCAGAAGGCTGTCAGAAGTGAAAAATAACAGAGCCCAGCACCCTATCTGAAGCTGTGGGGTGGGTGAAGAGAGGAAGTGGGAGAAAGATTCAGAGTTGTATGGACCAGCATTTGCCCCAGACTACTTGTAATTTTCAGTGAAGATTGGTGCTCCCGAGGGAAAAAACAATTCATTAGAAAATATTTTGAAACTTGAATTTGTTTGACTTTCCCATGGTTTTTTCCCTCTGACTGCCCTGGTGTGGCTTTGGGGAAACCTTAGAGGGGAAGGGGTCTGGAGGAGTTGAAAGCTCTTTGAGCCTGGGGGGTAAGAGAACTGAGTTCTAGTCCCCGTGCAACCACTGGGTAATTCTGTGGCTTTAAGCGAGGTCTTCAAAGTCTCCAGGTCTTAGTTTCTTCAGTTTTAAAAAGTGGGTGAGTGAGAATCTCACTGTTTTACCTTGCCCCTTCCCCCAAGGAGCTTTTAACAAGAATTTTTTTTTTTTTTTAAATTATCCTCTTCTTTGTGCTTTTTCTAATTGCCCTATTGGAATTTGCAAGTATTTATTGGGATAGGAAAAAGAGAGGTCACCCAAGTTTCCCACCCTTTTCTAAAAACCAGCCCTGCAGACTCGCCTGCTATGGAGATGACCATCTTTGCCTGGGCTCTGCATCTTGAGAAAGTTTAATGAGGTGTGGGAAGGAGATACCTTTATCAGGCAGTGTCTCGGCAAATAAACACAGCCAGAGAGAGAAGTGGGAGAAGACCCTCCCTGGCCTTTGTCACCAAGTCCACACAAAGTCCACACCATGTCTCTCCTTTCTTACATCCAGGGGTTCCCCGAAGCAATCTGCAGGCCCCTTCCCTGCCCCTGCTGCTTCCCAAGCTCTTGCCTCTAAAAGTGGCTTTTGATCAGGGACACCACCCCATCAACACGCTCCCTCGGAATGCCACCCCCTACAAGTCACCTCAGGAGTCCCCCACACCCCAGAAATATTCATTTTTTTTCTCCCTCTGCAGCACCTGCTGGCAAAGCCTGCCTGGTGTTGGGTCAGGGACAAATGGGTGTTCATCACATTTCTAAGAGCCTTATTTATGGAGAACAAAGCAATGGGTATAATTCTTTTATTCACCTTTCCCAACATCCATGTGAGATCGGCAGGTAATAATTATCATTATTCTCTATGCCTCCATTTCTTAATCTGTTAAAAATGCAAAATTGAAAAAAAAAAGACATTATCATAAGAATTGTTGTAGAACCTATCTTTTAGAATAAGTTGTAAGAATAAATGATAATGTAGGTAAAATTCTTAGCATGGTCTAGCATATAGTAAGTGCTCAGTAAGTGTTATCAAGAGCAATCAATCAACCAACCAGTCAAACAGATAAACAAATGACAAAGCAGTTGTAGAACTCAGAATTTTTAAGAGATCTCAGTCTGAATTATCCTTTTATCTGGAGTTACTCTGTTTTTATCCAAAAGTCTAAACCCTGGGCTTTTTAAAAAATTGTCTATAAGGATTTAAAATCTGGAATATGGTTGGAATATAGTTGTGCCAGTTTGGGTGTATTGTGTCCCCCAAATGCCATTATCTTTGTGGTCTTGTGTGGGGCAGATGCTTTGGTGCTGGTTGGATTTGCTTGGAGTGTGCCCCACCCAGCTGTGGGTAATGATTCTGATGAGATGTTCCCATGGAGGCGTGGCCCCGCCCATTTGGGGTGGGCCTTGATCAGTGGAGCTATATAAATGAGCTGACTCAGAGAGAGGGAAGGGAGTGCAGCTGTGAGTGATGTTCTGAAGAGGAGCAAGCTTGCTAGAGAGGAACGTCCTGGGAGAAAGCTGTTTTGAGGCCGGAGCTTTGGAGCAGAAGCCGGCTGCCTTCCCAGCTAACAGAGGTTTTCCGGATGCCATTGGCCATCCTCTGGTGAAGGTACCTGATTGCTTGGACACTTTATGGCCTTAAGACTGTAACTGTGTAGCGAAATAAACCCCCATTTTATAAAAGCCAATCCATCTCTGGTGTTTTGCATTCTGCAGCATTAGCAAACTAAGACAATAGTCAACTCAGATTTTCTGCTCCTTCCATTTCTTTTAACAGTGGGGGACTCCCCTGTAATCCCTGCTCTAGCCCAGCTCCTGCTCCATGCTGTGTTTCCACAGCATGGAAGCCAGAGCTGGTTAGGATCCAGGAGGGCTAAGTGCTGAAGCACATTGCTAGACCAGCCACCAAACTTTGCAGAGTCTTGCTTGCCTCTTTTCTAAATGTTCCTTCTTAAGTGACAGCCTTACAATGTTAGGCTGCTTGAGTTTGCATTCCTGAGCTCAGGCTAGGCTGCTCATGGGGTAACTTGGGGAGCTTGTGCATAATCTCCTTTTGCAAGGAAAACTGCCCCTAGTAAAAATGCAGTCATTGCTTTAACCTACCTGGTGAATAAGCCCAAGGTTGCAGCAAACCGACTAGAATAGCAACTCCAGAGACGGCTTGTCTTGGGTCCAAGCCACCGTCCTCCCACACTTGAATTTCTGCAGCAGCCTTCTGACTGGCTTCCCAGCTCATGGTGGCTTCTTTGCAATCTGTGCTCTTTACTGTAGCCAGAGGGGTCTCTGTTGCTTGCAGAATGAAGTCCAAACCCCTTACTGTAGCCTACACGAGCCCACATGCCTCACTGAGGTAGCTCCCCAATAATGCTGCCTTTTAGAGTTCATGTCGTTTTTGTCCCAGACCTTTGCAAATACTTTTCCATTTTCCTGGAAGGTTCTTCATCCTCCCCACCTATGTTAGTTTCCTTGGCTGCTCAAGCAGATACCATGCAATAGCTTGGCTTAAACAATGGGATTTTATTGGCTCATGGTTTGAGGCTAAGAGAATTCTAAAACTGAGGCATCAATAAGGCAATGCTTTCTTCCTGAAACTGGCATTTGGGGCTGGCTGCCAGTGATCCTTAGTCTTGGGTTCCAGGGATCAAATGGTAATGCACATGGCGGCCTCTTCCTTCTTCTCTGGGTTCTGTTGATGTTTAGCTTCTATACTCTGTGGCTTCTCTCTCTCTGCCTGAATTCATTCCACTCATAAAAGACTCCGGTAATAGGATTAAGACCCATCCTGATTGGGTTGGACCACATCTTAACTGAAGTAGCCTCCTAAAAAGTTCCTACTTACAATGGGTCCACACCCACAGGAATGGATTAAGTTTAAGAACATGTTTTCTGGGGTGCATAGCTCCTAGCCACCACACCCCCCCAGACCACACTCTACTCATATACCCTAGCACAGCTGACGCATCCTTATCTTCCAGATTTCAATTCAGGCTTCATTATTTAAGGAAACTTTCCTGGTCTCCCAGACAAGGTCAGGTCCCTGATATGTCTTGGACTTTTCCTTAATAGCTCTTCATCATAGTTCATAAATCCATATTTAACTGTATATTTGATATCTGTCCCAACATTCTGCAAGTGCCCCTTAGGCATGGCTCATGTCTTGTTCGTATCAAGCAGAGCACCTGGGAGGCACTCAGCTCAGGTGATGCCGCCTTTGAAGAAGCAGCTTTGTTCATAAGAGCACAGACTCTGCAGCCAGGTAGCCCAAGTCCTGCTCTGCCCCTTACTAGTGCATCCTCTGGTGAGTTACTTGACATTCCTGAGCCTCATTTCTCCATCTGTAATAGGGATGATAGTGAGAAAAATAGTCTTTCTCCCATCATTGTTGTGAAGTTTGAATTAATAGTCCAAAAGCATTTAAAACAGTGCCTGAAACCAAGTAAACATTTTGTAATTGTTTGCTATGATGACCTTGGTGGTGATGATTAGATTCCCAAAGAGTTAAAGGTCTTCATGTAAAGACCCACGAAGTTATGTGGAAAAAATATATAGGAGACTAGCTTTGTTACCTAAAGTTGAGGTCTCTCCTGAAATAAAACTTCAAGAGCAACAAACCATAAGGAAAAGGAGAGAGAGAGAGAGATAAAGAGACAGCGCAAGAGAGCAGATAGTGAGAGAATTTAATTATAACCATAGTAAGAATTTCTGCTCAACAAAAGATACCATGGACATAGTTAAGAGATAGTGGCAGAATCAGACTGAGTGATTATTTTTCTAATAGCTAAAATTAACAAGGAACTAATACCTAGAATATGCAAAAAAGTGATAAGTTTGTGAAAAAAAAGACGGGAACTCCAATATAATATGAACAGGCAATTTTCAGAAGAAAAAACTCACAAATATTGCCAATGTCTGAAAGATGTTCAAACTCATTAATTATTAGAGAAATATAAAATAAAGCAGAAATGCATTCTTACTCAGTGCCTACTGAACATGGATACTGCTAAGTTTGGGCCACAGTGAGGGGCTTAAGAACTCTTGTGCATGACTGCTAAGCCTGGAGACCACCACAGCCAGCACTTCTGCCCCAAGCCTGGACCCCACGGAAACCTTCCCCTGGGTCCATGGGAGACATGGTCAGCAGTGCCCCCCAGCATTATCCGGGGTGGCCTCGGAGCGAGTCCTGTGCCCATCACTGGGGAGTGGTCAGGTGAAAGATGGGAGGGAAGCCCACGGAATCCTGGGCAGCTGTTTCAGCAACAGGCAAAGTGTGCACACAGCATCATGGATGGATCTTGAGTGAAAAGCAAGAAATGACAAAAAAGGGTTCTTTTCGTTTCCTTGGCTGCTCAAGCAAATACCATGCAATGGTTGACTTAAAAAAAAAATGAGAGTTTAATGGCTTACAGTTTTGAGGTCAGGAAAATGTCCAAATCAAGGCATCATCAGGGTGATGCTTTCTTCCAGCAGACTGTGGTGTTCTGGGGCTGGCTGCAGGGGATCCTTGGTCCTGGGCTCCTCTGTCACATGACAGTGCCTGTGGTGGCCTCTCCTGGTCTTGTCCTCCTCTTCTGGGTTCCACTGACCTTCAGCTTCTTGCTTCCTGTGGCTTTCTCTCCCTCTGTCTGAATTTCATCCCTCTTATAAAGGACTTGAGTAATAGGATTAAGACCCTTCCTGATTGAACTGAGCCACCCCTTAACTGAAGAACCTCATCAAAAGTTCCTATTTACAGTGGCTTCACACCCACAGGAATGGATTAAGTTTAAGAACATATTTTTCTGGAGTACAGAGCTCCAAACCACCACAAGGGATGAAAAAGCTCTGTTGAGAATAGAATATAAATACAGAATGCATATCCAATTATACCAAAGTACTTGGTGCTCCCAGGGACAAGATACTTTCTGCGGGGATTTGTGACTCAATTCATCATGTGTGGCCTTGACTGACTGCTAGACTGTTGTCCTTGCCATTCATAGAGCCCCTACTCTGGCTGTGAGAATCCCTCCATCACCCTGGATGCCTCTGTCTCTCTCTCTCGTATCACTAAGTCCAGGCAGTGACCAGGTGCAGAGGATTTTGCTCCCAGAGAACTCACTGTTCAAGCACAATTTCCACCCTACGGCCCCAGCCTGCTGCCCCTGGGTCCTCGCCACAGCCTTCCTCTCATCTCCCTACCCTCAACCAGTTCCCTCCCCATTCCTCACAGGCCATCGTCCACATGCTTCCAGAATGATCTTTCTAAAGTGCAGATTAGGTTGTGTTGCTCTCCTGCTTTAAACCTCTCACTGTCCCCCAAAGAAAATTTTAAAAACTAGGCAAAGTATACCAGGCCGCCCACAATCTGGCAACTTCGTATCCTTCTACCGCCCACCCAACACCTTTCACACTGGTTCCCCCTCCACGCCTCTGTGTGTGCTGCTCCCTTCCAAATCTTGTCTGCCTGAAGAGTCCCTTTCATCCTTCAAGATTCAGCTCCAGCATCACCTTTTCCAGGAAGCCTTCCCCGAAGGCAGTGTTGGCTCTCCTTTGAGCCGATGCTGTCTCCTGTGCACATTTGAACTTCCCAGACTGGGTGAAATGTTCTTCTCATGGTTTCTCGTAGCCCCTGTCCTTGCTCAGATCATGCCACCATGGTGTAATTTTTTGGCTACTGTCTGTTCCCTCCTAGATGCAAGCTTCTTAAAGAAGGGAGCAGGACTTACCGGAAATTAAAGTCCCAGCCCCTAGCATAGTGCTGGGGCACATAACGTGAGTACAAAGGATATTTGCTGGATAGAGGAATGAATGGATTAATTAATAAATGTAGCCCTTATCACATTGAGCTGTACTCATTTGTTTATATAAATGTCTGTCTCCTTGATTAGTATATGAGATCCTTGATAGCAGGGAGGGTCTTAGTCATCGTTGCATCTCCAGCGTCAGGATAGAAGCTTGCAGAAAAAGGTGTACTTCATTTACTTTTCCACCTTTGGAATAGCCAAATGTGGTTATTGCATTATTTGGGCAACTTCAACCCCACTATTTCTCTGAGATCCTAGCAAGGAGCCAGAGACAGCCTAGGGAAGACTAGGGCGGGGGTTGGGATTGGGGACCCATGTTCACTTCCCCTGCATCGGACTTCTGGGAGTCTCCCCATTTGAGGTTCAGGCCGAGGGAGCCTCACACAAAGCCATGGCTCAGCAGGAGAGAAGGGTGAGGAGCCCACGCCGAAAAGCATTGTGCATCCTGGGCGTGTGTCTGTGTGCACGCACATGTCCAAGGAAGGGGGCTGTGGGTGTTTGGCTGTGGGCATTTGGGTGGGAGGGAGAAGGAATGGAAATAAAGCAGAACAATGCAGACGGCAATCAATAGAATGGCAGGACAGACAATGTGCCAATCGCCAAGAGACAAATGGAGCCTATCAAAGCCTCCTGACCCCGCCTCTGCCCGTGTCCTCTAACCAACCCCTCTGCCGACGTAGGAGTGGGGCCTTCTGGGCTTCCCCTGGAGCCTCAGACAGCGACTTTCCTCTGGTTTAAAAAAAAGGCATATTAAAAACAAACAATTCCTAACTGCTTATAACCTAGGGGGAAATAAAAGGTACTGAGCTCTGTTACAAACACAGAGCAGGCACAGAGAGGAAACAAAGGTTAGACTGCTTCCCGTCTTTCCTTCAGCTCTCAGAAAAGCCAAACAATCATCTCAAAGATTTAGAGATTTTTTTTCCTCCAAAAGTGAGGAGAACTTGTTGTTCACAACAGGTGTCTTTTGAGAGTTGATAGGGGTGGTCCGAATTCTTGTCTGCTGGAAGCTTCACATGATGGACGGATCAAAGCACCAAGCCACGAGTCCAAAGCCCTGGGTCTGTCCGTGCTTCGGTTTCCTGATCCAGAAAGCAGCCTTGGTTGGTAAGACAGCACAGTGCCATAGAACTTTCTGGGGTGCTGGAATTGTTCTCTCTCTGCACTGCCCAATGTGGTGTCCCTTAACCACATGTGACTATTGAGCCCTTGAAACGTGGCTCGTGTACCTGAGAACTGAATTTTTAATTTTCTTTAATTTTAACTAACTCAAAGTCAATGAGCCACATGTGGCGAGTGGCTACCGGTCCTGGGCAGCACAGCTCACATCATATTTTGCACATGTATGCACTCTCTCTCTAGTGATCACAGCCATTTTTCTCCAAGGAAGGATAACTGAGGTTGTACATTCTAGGCGGGGACCTTTAAATATAGGACCCGGGTCAGAAAGGGCAGAGTTAAGTGTCAGAGAGACAGCTCCATTCCCCCCTTTTCTGAAAGTAAAAGGCAACACTGAAAATGATCACTGGAGATTAACGACATCACAACCTCCTCTTCCCCTTTTGCGATCCTGCTGAGACAAAACCATGTTGTAAATCAAAGTCAGCTCTCAGGCCAGAAAAAGAGGAAAGCAAAACTCATTTATTTTCTTCCTTCTTCGTAGTCCACCCTCTCAAAAACTTGACATGCCTCCCAGCCTACCCCTCAGGGTTTGCTTAGAGAATAGTGAAGGTAGAAGCAGTGCTAGGATAGATGGCGTCAGGGGCTGGACAAACCCTAACTGGTAGCAAGACACAGAACAGGCTATGGGATGGGAAACTTCCATTTTAGGACCTCAGAGACAACACAAAGGGGCTGAGGACACCTGGGCTGCACCCAGAGCCCCAGAAGGCACAGGCATGAGGGGGAGCACTCAAGTCCCAAGGTATTCCTGAGAACTTGTGGGCCCTGCATACTCCGTGGCCTCCTGCCCCATCTGCTCAGTCTTGAGTTTCCCATCTGCCCCACCTCCAGAGCCCTGCTCATACACCCTTCATCCTGGAACACTAGCTGCTCTGTCCTCAACTTCAGCTGGTTCCTCCAGATACGGGCTAAGAGTCTTCACCAAAAAGTCCTACTGTCAAATCCAGCCAACATCGTCCTTTCCTTTCTCTGACCCCTGTTGGGCAATAAATACCTGACAGGGTAATTCTACACCTTCCAATTCCTTTATTGACTGTTACTCTTCAAATGATATATATTTATGTCTTGTCTCAACTAGACCATAATCTCCCTGTAAGCAGAGGCCACACCATGGGTTTCTTTTTTATCCACCTGACCCTAACTCCCCTTAGCACTCAGCTCAGACTTTATTATACTCTTCCTACTCAACCAATACCTATCAATTTACGGATCCAGAACCACTGCAAAATGCAAGCATGTTGTCAGCCCTAAATGTGTTAATATAGATGAGCAAACAGAAGTAACAGGAGTTGAGTCTCAATTACTCTATTGGGTTTTTTTTTGTTGTTGTTATTCCTCCTATTGATTCGTATATCCAGAAAGGTCTTACTGAGAATGCTCCAAACCTGGAAGACCCAGTTTACCTGAGATTATATAGCCCCTTCTCACCAGTACTTTAGTAATGGCAGGGAGGAAGAGGCCATTGCCGAACACCATAAATCAAGCGCTCGCTAGCATGACGTGTAATGTATAGGTGCAGTTTCACGGTGTTCAGAATTAACCAGATTAGAGAGGGTTAGTTGGGACCAGGAGCCAGGATACACCTGTTATTTTTATCTACCTCAAAAATGGCTTTTCTCTTGGCACACATTTCTTCTCTTCCAATTTCTTTACGGAAATTAGAAAAGAAAGAAAAGCAAGCAATAATGCCCCTGCTTCATAGGGCCAAATGAGATCTAATGTGAGGAAGAACTTTATAAATGTTTCAACACTGCACACATGCAAGACAGGGAGGTGTTCTAACAACTAGAGGCTGCTTTAATGGGAGCCCCATGCAAAGCTTTGTAATCGATTCAGGGATACAGTCTTCTCTTATCACCCCCACCCCACACACTTGAATGTTGAGTCCACTCTGAAGAGTTTAGATTGCCTAGACTCATCTTGTTTATTCACTTGTCTCCTAGGTTGTATTAAAGAAACACACAGGAAGGTCTCCCAGTGTGGGGAAAAGGGATCCTTGGGCTCTGGTATGATACAACCAAACTCTCACCCAGTGATCACCAAGTTCTCAGTAAGACCTGTCATATCACACCCACAAACAAGACCAGAATGGGACTGGAGTTTTCTTCTTTCAAAGGGCAGAGTCAGAAGATCTGTCTAGACTCCCAACCAGGACTCATCAGCAGGTTTCAACTTTGTGACTGCAACACTCTTCCCTTTCTTAGGTTCAAAATGGAAGAAACGATACTGCAGTTCAAACTGAATAATTGAAACAGATCCAACCACTTCCAAAGGCACCAAAAATGAATGAGCTAGCTAATTTTGCATTGAGAAATCCCTGTTTTCTGAAGTTTTTGTTTTTCTTATAGGACTCACAAGTGTACCCCATGCTAACTTACTAGATCTTACTAATCCCAGCAGTTGTTTTTTTTTTTTTTTAATCTATGTCAATCTTTTATTTATGTCCAGTCACTGGACAATGCGCTGTGCCCTGGCCAGGAGCAGGGACCTCCATTTAAGTCTCTCCTTTCCCACAGGCCCTGCACCCCAATCCATGGCAGGTAGGTGACCCCCAAGGGTGTTGCATCACCACACCAGGTTCCTGGATCAGGGGTGGGTGAGAAGCTCACCCCCACCAAGTCAATCGCTGAAAAATATGCTATGATGCTGCTGGGACAATGACCACCCCACACTGTGGGGTCCATGTACCCAACTGTGTCCTTTCCCGTGCCTGCACGCAGGCCCCTGCTGGGAGTGAAGGGTGATGGCAGTCACTGAGTGGGAGTGGGAAAAGGGAGGTCAGGCCGGGCCTGGGGCACCAGGGGCAGATGAGAGGGTAACCAAGACACATGTGAATGGTTTATGGAAATGAGATGACCCTGGGTTGGGGCTGTGGGCTGCATGGTATCAGCCAGACCTCTGGTGAGGAAAGGGAGGCTGGAGATTGAGTTCAATTACAGGAACATTGATTCCGTCAACCTTGCCTATGTAATGAGACCCCAATAAAAACTCCTGGGCACTGAAGCTCCAGAGAGCTGCCATGATTGATCATGTGCATCAGTGTGCCAGGAGGGTAATGGATTCTGCCTCCACACGGGGAGGACAGGAAAGCTTTGCATTTGAGACCCTCCCAGATCTCGCCCTTTGTGTCTCTTCTTTTGGCTTCTGATTTGCACATTCTCTTGCTATAATAAAACTATAATCATAACTATTTCTTTTTCATGAGTTCTGTGAGTCATACTAGCAAATTATTGAATCTGAGGGGATGATGGGAACCCTCGAATTTGTAGCCAATTGGTCAGAAGTGAGAATGGACCTGGGTATCTGGAACTTGTGGCGGATGCCTGAGTGAGGGTAGACTGGTGCAAGGGCTCCCTTATCCTGTGGATTCTGGCCTAACTCCAGATAGTTGGAGCCAGAATCACATTATAGCTGATGTCAGAATGTCTTGAAGTTATTTGCACCCTGGTTGTACCATCAATTTGTTTAATTATATACTGGTGAAAAGGAAGACAGATTCTTAATAAGCCTGTGCAAATAACTATATTTCCCTGAATAAGAAGTATTCAGGGAATAGTAAGTTTCTAAATTCTGTGAGATTAGCAAAAATCAAATACAATTTTAAAATATTTTATTTCACTTTACAGATGCAGAATATGCTACATGGATTATGGGTAGCTTAAAAGAAAGAGATAGGGTATCCTTATAGAAGGATCCAGAAAATAGAATACTAAAATAAGTCAATAATATTCTGTATAGATAGCCACAATAAAATTTTCCGTAATTAATTCATTTAGCCCTATGAAATAATTCCTGTTCTGCTGCATCTTAGCTTATCAGTTTCATACAACTGTCTGTTTCTTAACTACAAACTGTGAGCATCCTGACTCAACCCACTGGTATGGTCTAAAGCTTGTCTAAGTGATGTCAGCTCAAAGCCTGTACCCAAGAGTCCATTATTTGAATAGCTTGAATTACCTGGTGGAGTTCTTTTACATGAGTCACTGGGACTGTCTCTGTTCTAAGATCCAGTCTTTAGTCTGTACTTTACATGTGAGCCTTTGGACAAGCCTGAGAGCTTGACAAAAACTCTGTAGATGTCAGAGACTTACTGATTATGATTAATTTATTACTGAATACTTTTAAATGTAGAAGATCTGATAAGAGTTCATAATGACTAATGCTTCTGACAAAGAAATTTAATTATTTCTATGGCATACAAAACAAAGATAATAAAGCCATTCAAATAAAAAAGTTTTTAGACAAAATGTCTTTGAGAAAAATGATTAGACTTATTTTCAAAGAAGTCAATGAATGTTGTCTAGTTTATAATTAATGACCACAATTTTTATAGAAAGCAAAAGTCTTGAAATATATAATAATCCTGAGACCTTGTATTTGGGGAGGTGGAGGTGGTGAGGAAAATCAGTTCCATGTCTATCAATAAGAATTATTTGCATTGCAATAGTTCTTTACAACTTAGTGTGCCAGTTTGAATATATCATGTCTCCCAAGAAAAAGCCATGATCTTTTAATCCAATCTCATGGGATATTGGGATTAGGTTGTTTCCATGGAGATGTGACCCACACCTTTGGTTAAGGTGCGGCCTCCGATTGAATGTTTCCATGGAGGTGTGGCCCTGCCCATTCAGGTGGGTCTTGATTAGTTCTCTGGAGTCATAAAAGAGCTCACAAACACAAGGACCTCAGAGCAGCTATGAGTGACATTTTGGAGGTCAGCTTAGACATTTTGAAGACAGCTGTTGAAAGCTGAAGCTGACATTTTGGAGAACGTCATTTTGAAATGCAACCTGGGAGCAAACACATGCCAGCCATGTGCCTTCCCAGCTGACAGAGGTTTTCCAGATGCTAATGGCCTTTCTCCGGTGAAGGTAGCCTATTGTTGATGCCTTACCTTGGACACTTTATGGCCTTAAGACTGTAACTTTGTAACCAAATAAACCCCCTTTAGAAAAGTAAATCCACCTCGGTGTTTAGCAAAACAGCAGCATTAGCAAACCAGAACACTTACAGAGTTGTAAAGTAGCTCAGAGACAATGAAAATGACAAACCCCACAGACTGAGAGAACCAGATAGAGTGTGCTCTGGACAACACATAGTTTTTCCTTGAAGATACCCAGCAATTCTTCTGTTTCATTGAAAAGCCCTTTCAATTTTTTCCTCGCCTTTATTGAGTATTTTCTATGTGCTAGCCAGGTACACTTTCAAAAATTTTACTGGAATATTTTATTTAATTTCCACAATAATCTTATGAGGTGGGTGCTGTCATTATCTCCATTTTTCAAAATAAGAAAACTAAGGCACAGAAAAGTTAATTAGCTTATCCAAGTTCACAGAGCTTGTTGGTGGTGCATTTGGGGTTTGAGCACAAGCTGTGTGGCTCCAGATTCCTCTTTGTCAGCCACTATGCTATACTGCTTCCAAAATAAGTGAACTATTAGTACTTTATAAGTTATTCATCATGTGATCTCGGCAAATCTATTTTTCATGAGTCATAAAACTGAAATTCAGGAGGCCCTCGTGGTTGTGACCCTCTTTTGCTTGGCTGCAAAAGCAGGTAGCCCAGCCAAATCAGGTCAAAACAATTTACCAAATGGTAAGTGTCAGACTCACCCACTCAGAGGGTCTTCTAAGATTGCCTTCCATGGCAGGGAAAGTCCACTTGGTTCAAATGCCAACTCTGCTGCCTACTTACTGTGTGATCCTGGGCAAAGGAAAATGGAAATAATAACACCTTTCTTGCAGGGCTGTTGTGAGTGTTACTCAAATGTTCTCAGGCCTCACTGGCCCTTGGATATAAATAAGATTAAATAAAATTTCATCCAAATTTCACTGTCTTGGGGCCCCCACCAGATCAGCAGATAAATCAGGCTCTGAATTCAGTTTAGAGTCAGTATGAGACTAAATATCTCAATATGAGATATGCACATACATTGACAGATACACAAAATCTGCAGACATATACACACACACACAGACACATACTAACTAGATAGTAGCTATTATTTTTATTGCTTTAAATAGCACATCAAGTCAAGGTGGAATAAGGTCTATATTAACAATCTTATAGCTTGAATTTATTTTCTAATTCCTTCCCAGTCACAATGGGAAACTGTTCTAGTTTGCTAATGCTGCCAGAATGCAAAACACCAGAGATGGATTGGCTTTTATAAAAGGGGGTTTATTTGGTTACACAATTACAGTCTTAAGGCCATAAAGTGTCCAAGGTTACACATCAGCAATTGGGTGCCTTCACTGGAGGATGTCAAATGGTGTCCAGAAAACCTCTGTTAGCTGGGAAGGCACATGACTGATGTCTGCTCCAAAGTTCTGGTTTCAAAATGGCTTTCTCCCAGAACATTCCTCTCTAGGCTGCAGTTCCTCAAAAATGTCACTCTTAGTTGCTCTTGGGGTGTTTGTCCTCTCTTAGCTTCTCCAGAGCAAGAGTCTGCTTTCAACAGCCATCTTCAAACTGTCTCTCATCTGCAGCTACTCTCTCAGCTTCTGTGCATTCTTCAAAATGTTCCTCTTGGCTATAGCTCCTCTTCAAAATGTCACTCTCAGCTGCACTGAGTTCCTTCTGTTTGTCAGCTCATTTATATGGCTCCAATGATTTAACTTAGACCCACCCTGAATGGGTGGGGTAACACCTCCATGGAAATTATCCAATCAGAGTCATCACCCACAGTTGGGTGGGTCTCATCTCCACAGAAACACTCAAAGAATTACAATCTAATCAACACTGATATGTCTGCCCACACAAGATTACATCAAAGATAATGGCATTTTGGGGGACATAATACATTCAAACCAGCACAGAAACCTAAGGGAATGATTCTTTGAACTGGAGTATGTATATGCCTGGGGAGAGCAGCACATTTTCCTAGGAGTACATGAGCACCTAATAGTTTTAAGGGAATCTATTTCCAAATCCCCAATTTTCATATACATTCTTCCCTAAAATTCATCCGACTGAGAATGTGCCTGCAGAGCAGGTGCAGGTTCTCCTTTCCCACTACCTCTACCTTTTATCATCTTGCTGTGGTGCATTGTTTCCAAGGGACATAAACCACTTGGGTGCCTAAAAGACAATTTAAGTGAATGACTAATGGTTGCAAGGAAGAGGGGAGTTGAAGGGTAGTGGAGTTTCCAGTTATTTTTTCCCCCAACACAATAGAAAGAGCATCTAAACCTTGTATGCTAACAGATCATTAAAAATAATTTTGATGTTAAATTATTATGTAATCTTGTAATTTTTTGCATGTAATTCAGAAAGAGTTGAAAGAATTGAGAGACATTTGCTATAATAAAACTCCTTTCATTCCCATCCATTTATAAAACCAATTCATTAATCTTTATTTGTATAAAAAGGAAAAATAAGAATGGAATTAATGCTGAATTGGGTCTCATTCCAGCATAGGATCATCCATGGATACTTGTACTAATGATTTTTAAAAAGCTTTATCCTTCATTCAGAAAAACATTTTTAATTAAATTTAAATTTCATCATTAATTTAAATTTTTCAAAATATATATACATTATTGTTTTGATCAATTGTAATGAGAATGCAATCCAGAAAAAAAAAATGTTTAATAATTAAAGCTTCATGGTCATCAGAATTTCGATTTTATATACATGGAAAGAGACACAGAGAGAGAACTAAAATGAAGTGATTAACAAAAGACCATAATTTTAGCATTAGGATTAGAACATAATTCTGTGGAGGAAGTGAAATGGAAATAGACATTCAAAGAGAAAAAGGAACAATGTAAAATTCCCAACTGTTAATAATTTGGACATGGATCCATGTAAATACTTATTGGCAATTAACAAATCACTATGATTCCACTGGATACCTTTAAAAGAATATGTTTCAATTCTAAATAACAATGTTTACAATACGTTGACTTCTTTGTGACTAAACTTATACAAAAAGTTTTAGATAACTCAAAAATTTGCAAAGGGTACGTAATTTTACTAAAAAAAGTTAAGGTGTATGTGAGCAAAAAGTTTGAACTGGAGCCACACCGAATCACCCAGCAAGGTTGACGTGACCTCGCCAGTACTGGAACTTGCATTTATTTAGTCCATCTTTGCATCCGTGGCCTGTGGCGAAAGGAAATGCTCCATTTAACCTTAGACACTTCATATGTGCGTGCACGTGTGTCGGGGTGCATCTGTAAGGTGTGGGGAGCAACATGTGTGTATAAAGTCCAGGTGACCACCCAGTACCTATAGCCATCTCTTGTTGTCAGGTTTGCACATGACGAGGAGATAGTATAAAAATATGGCTTTAAGATGTATTTTCTTATCTCTTAACAACTGTTGCAGAGAATTGTGGTTTCCCTTCCCATGAGGGCAGAGACGTACGAAGTACCAAAGCAAGGAGACTTTAGTTGAATCGTACTTCTTGAAAATCTATGGTTACCACATAAACCATATCAAAAATTATTGAACACATGAATCCAATGCTGTCTTTATACGCCTTAAGACCTGGCAGGGATATTGCATCTTTAAATCCTCCTTCGGATGAATTGAGCCAAGGGTAGCATTCCTTGTGTAAGGGGATAAAATGAACCCCTCAAAGGACTTAAAAGCCTAACTTGAAATCTTTTAAATTAACGGAGGCTGTCAGAATTGCGTGTTTGATGCCATGGCAAATATTATTCTCCACATTCAAACCCCGCCACCCGGGTTGATAAGAGATGTCTTTTACTACGGACTGTAGGAAATTAAGGCAGAGTCAGCCAACCAGAATGCCTGCCTTCCATGACCATTGTCATCCCCCTTATTATGACTATAATTCTTCTCTGGCTTGCTGCAGGCGCAGCTTTAAGAAAATCTGATATCCACACATAACCAATAGATAAATTCACATTTTTCCACATTACAAAAGCATTCTTTGCTTTACAGAGGGATTCCCAGGAGGGCTCATTTAAACAGAAAGTTCCTCTAGTGCATTTAAAAGGATTCTGTTTACAAAATACCAACACACAACAAAATCTCAGGAACACCTTTTTTAAGCTAAAATGAGCCACACCGCAACTTGGTTTGCATTGCTTGGTTTCTTACTGCCAAAACTGTGCTTTTCAAAGACTGTGCAATGACAGAGAGGATAAAATAGTGAGCTATTAAAATGATTGCAAAGAAAGACAATAGATCTGCAAAGGAAGAAACTGCGGTTCTTCACCCCGGAGGGACAGGGCTCCAGGTAGATTCGATTAAGGCTTTCTGGCATGGGAAAGACTTCCATAAGAAGGATGTTAGCAGTGGTTATCTGAATCCTGCTTCCACGATGTCACTCACATCTGCCCTGTCTTTCCCATTCTTGCAGACCCAATGAACAAGGCCAATTGCCCAGTCTTCCTCAAGGATAACCTGAGCCCGAGCCAACTAATATGAAAACTAGAAAAAGATGTTTTCCATGAAAGTGCAGTGCTATTAAAATAAGAGCATATATATCTAAAACAGCAATTACTAAGAGCTTTCACGTGTTTTCAAGTACATGCATAACTCAAGAATTTAACAGGAAGAAAAATGGAAATACAACCCACAGCCTCTCTCTAAAGGAAGATGTTTGATGTTCTTGTCTAAAACATGTAATTGGGTCCTTGCAAGGTGCGAGTTGGTCTTTTCAGAGCTTTGGCCCACCTGGTCTTTGTATAGCCAAGGAGAAAGCCCTTAACAACTGTATGACTCCACAAAAACCTTGTTTCTTACTCCCAGGAGACCCCGGAAGGCATAATTCGAAAAGGGGGTCAGAAAGAGGGAAAAGAGCAGGCTCTGATCTGCATAATAATGCAAACTACTTCCTATGTGAGCTGGGAGCCGCACCCTTGCAAATTTGGGGGCAATTAGAAAAAAAGAGTCCTCTTCTGTATAAATTTTCTCTCCATAATGCACTGCAGTGCTGTCTTTCCAACTTGGTGAAAATGCACCAGGATGGCACACACCCCCACTCGCTAGCTGTGAGAAGCAGGGTAAATCACTTCTCACCCAGAGCAATTTCCCCATCTGATAAATGGAAGCCACAATGGGATCCGTCTCCTTGGGTGTCCTAAAGATCAAATTAGAAACTGTAATGCTCTTTATCTGGTTAGCACAGAGACCTGGGCAGCAATATACTCAGTTAAGAGGCCACCACTATTAATCAAGGGTGCTTTCAATAGGCATTTGCCCCAGCTAATCTTCACCTGTTATCTTCAATACAGTCGCGATTTCACTTCATTTGCCTTTCATTTTACTTTGAGTGTCCCATTGATTGCCTTCCTCCCTGTTCTAATTGTCCAAACAAAGGAACCCTTTGTACCTACACTTTTTTTTTAAGCAGGAAAGAGAAGGGTTTCTGCTCCAGGCAGGCTTTTCTCTCCCCTAAAGAAAAAGCCATGTTTGAACCCCTTTCTTCTAGAAGCCTTGCTGAGATTCTGATTTTAGCAAATTAAGCAGCATGCCTTTCTCTCCCCCAGGCCTCCACCTTGTCTCTGAAATGACATTATTCATTAACTGCTTGTGCCCACCTGGAAAAGCCTTTGCTCCCCTTAGCATGTTCCCATCAGGGTTATAAACTGTCCCTTGAGGATTGAGGCCTTTTCTTTTCCGATCACTTTAAAACACATTTGAACAAAATAGTTTTACATACAGAAAACAGAAAAATAATTTTACAGCCAGAACCTAAAGAACTTTCTTTGCTGTTCTAAGAGGTTTGAAGTTTATTTGTGGGCAATAGGGAGCTACTGAAGGTTTTTAATCCGAGGAGTGGTATGACCAGATTGGCTTTTTGAAGGCAACTGTAGGTAGTAAGGGAGAAAAGTATGCAAGGACAGGGAATTGCAAGTGGATACTCAGACACTGGTGACACGGGAGAGGGTGCTGAGGATCCTAACTTAAGTCAGGGCCATGAGCCTAGAGAGACGGTTCACCGAGTTAACTGAGAAACTCTGCATAAGGACAGCCAAAGGCCTTGTGCCTGATGGGTTGAGATGGGGTGACAGATGGGGTAGGTTATATTTGTGATGTTTCCATTCTGAGTGACTAGGAGGCTGTTGGTGCTTGGATCGGGGAATACTACCAGAAAAGGCATAAATCTTGACAGGAAGTTTTGGCTTATAAAGTGAATTTGAAATGCAAGAGTTTCCAGTGAAGATGTCCAGCAGGCAGCTCAGAAGTCAGGTCTGAGCCACTTCAAATCCTGTTTGGAAGAGCATGAATAACTAAGGAAGAAACTCTATAAACGAAGATGATGGTAAAATAAAACATTCACCATGGAACTGAAGTGAAAAGCCAGGAGTGTCATAGCTTAGAGGTGATCTTCGAAGACACGGAGTATCTGCAGAGAAGGTCAATGGGGGAGGACAGAGACCCAGCCTTTACAGAGAAAATTGAGGTCCATGGCCAACTGGGATGAAAGTAGCTCCCCAGTCTGAGATGGTGAGGGAATGCAGGGAGGGGGAGGAAAAGTGAAAACTGCATTTACGTGTATTAACCCATGGCATCCTGCAACCAGACTCTGGGAAAGCCAAGGGTTTTGTCTTGAATTTTCTGGATAAACAAACTGCAGCTCCAAGTGCAGAAATTAACTCATCCCGAATCATGCCCAAATGAGACTCGGCAGAGGAGCCTGCAAAAGTTACACATTCTTTCCTTGCTTTACCAGATAATAAAATTACCATATGGTCAGTATTATACTGGCACAGAGACAGTCAAATGGAGCCATGAAAGAGATTTGAATCTAGAAATGAATTCAAGATACATCAAGACTTAGCATTCAATGAAGGTATGTTTCGATTTAGGGGGGAAATAATTGCTTTAATGATAAATGGTGCTGGCATAATTGCTCTTCATGTGGAAGGAGAAGTAGCTAAACCTCTACCTCACACCATATACAGAAATAAATTCTAACTGGATTCAAGATTTAAATATTAAAAATAAAACAAAATAATAAAATATTTTTAATGTTGAAGAGAATTTTTGTATAATCTTATAGTATGGGGGCTCTTTCTAAGCCAGACAGGAGACCTAGAGACCATGAGAAGACGACCAGATATATTTGAGTAAATGAAAGTGAAAAGTGTTTGTATGGTAAAAAATAAATAAACAAATAAAACTGCAAAGCTGTAAACTAAAACAATAGAAAAAAATATTTTCTGGGAAAAATATTTTCAACACTTATAATGTAACTGAGAAGTTGGGATTTAAGGACTGATTATGATCACTGAATCATTATATAGATACTCCTTTTTACTTTCTGGTGTATTAGAGCAGCCAGAGGGAAATACTTGAAACCTGAACTGTAATCTAGCTGCCTTGATCTCTGATAATGGCTGCATAGCCTTTATCTTGTGCCCTTGTGATTGTAAAAACCTTGTGACTAACCTTCACTTGTACCCATTTATCCAGTTTTTCAACTCCAAAGTCTTATGATCACTAAAGACAGCCCCTAATGGTTATTAACAAAGGGTCTTGGGTCAGCCCAGAACTAACCCACCCCAGGTCCAAAGTTACCTTGATAACCGAAGCTGGATCTAACCAAAATGGGCCCACCTGACATGTGCAGTAGCTTAGACTTTAACCTACAAGTCACTTAAACCTCATTATACTAAAAATCATGCCCATCATCATATTAAAGCTGCCATTTTCCTACAGACATTCTGCGACGAAGCATGTAATCAGTCTGCACACTCTCAACAATTAGATCACTTCTAATTACATTATCTGGGGCCATTGTACTCATTATCCTAAAACCTGCCCATCCTTTAATTCTATAAAACTATCAGAATTTCTGCTGTTCTGGGAGACAGATTTTGGACTGATAGGTCTTCTGTTCTGCTTCGTGCTTAGCCATAAAAATCTTTCTCTCTTTGAAACCCCGGTGTTTCAGGAATTGGTCATTTGAGATCATCAGGCAAAAGAATCCACCGCCATGGTCCAGTAACAATAATAGAAAAAGGATTAGTATACCTATTACTCAAAGAACTCCTACAAATTCATAAGAAAAAGACAAGTTCCCTAGGAAAATGGTGAAAGATATGAATAGGTATCACACAGAAGAAATCAAAAAGGTCAGTAAACATCTGAAAAGAAGCTCAACTTCATGGAAAGTCAGGAAAGTGTGAAATAAATTAACATGAGACACTATCCCCTTATTGGGAAACACAAAGAAAGGAAAAGGATAAAATTTAATACTTTCAAAATGTAAGAAATAGTCACATACATTGCCATAAGGACTAGGAATTGCTCCAATTTGGGATAGCAATGCATCAATGTCTGTTAAAAAATTGCATATACGCTTTTGCAGAACTACCCCATTTTTATGAACCACTTCTGCAGAAATAAAAGAACCAGCATGTACATATATACTCAAGAACGTTAAACACAACTTTGCTTGTGGTATCAAATGAGCAAACATAAACTGGAATCAACTTTGATGCCATCACTACGGGAATGGTTTTAGTTTTATTAGCTATGTCCCCCTAGACTACTGAATATTATGTGGCGATTAAAGAGAATGAGGCAGCACCCCCCCACCTATTGGCCTCAAGGGGTCTCCGTGATGTGTTGATTCATAAGGAAAGCAGTTTGCAGAGTAATTTATGCTGTATGGTCCCATTTTTGTAAAAATCTACAAAGAACTTCATTCTATATACATGCACATATGTTCATACAAGGATTGAGAGAGATGACAACAGTCTGTTGACTTTGGTTACCTGGGGATGAGCAAGATTGAGACTGTTGGTAAAAGATTTGTAACTATTTACACAACTTTATATTGTATTACTGAGTGCAGTAAATACTAGCACTTGCAGTGTTACTTGCAAAATTATGTAATTTATAAAGAAAATCTTTTTTAGAAAAAGAATGATCAAATGGAATCCAGTTTCCCAGGCCCCCCATTCTGTGAGAAAGAAGTCTGGGAATCTGCATTTTAACAAGGAGCCCTGACAATCCTGGGCACAGTGGTGTGGAATTTGGAAGCTGTTATGTTCCCCTAGAAAAGGCCATGCTCTATTAATCCATTCCTGTGGGTGCAGACCTGTTGTGGGTGGGACGTTTTGGTTAG
This sequence comes from Choloepus didactylus, assembly GCF_015220235.1. Classification (NCBI taxonomy): domain Eukaryota; kingdom Metazoa; phylum Chordata; class Mammalia; order Pilosa; family Megalonychidae; genus Choloepus; species Choloepus didactylus. The sequence continues at coordinate 13,230,728 of NC_051308.1, read as the reverse complement.
GTTATTTCAATTGAGATGTGACCCAGCCCATTTAAGGTGGGTCTTAGTCCTTTACTGGAGTCCTTTACAAGAGGATAAAACACATACAGAAGCTAAGAGATGAAATTAAGAGACATTCATAGAGAAAAGCCCCAGAGAAGCTAAGAGGACCTACAGAAGCCCAGAGACGAAGCCACTGGAATCAAAAGCTGAAAGCAATAGAAGCCAGGAACGAAGGACCAGCAGACACCACCATGAGCCTTCCCATGTGACAGAGATGTCCTGGATGCCAGCAGCCTGTCTTCAGAGTCCAGGTATCATCCTGCTGATGCCTGGAGTTGGACATTTTCATGGCCTAAAAACTGTAAGCTTGTAAGTTAATAAATTGCCATTGTAAAAGTCAACCCATTTCTGGTATTTGCATTACAGCAGCTTTAGCAAACAGAAACAACTGGTCATGAACCACAGTTTAGGAAGTGCTGCAGTAGAAACCGTGGTGACTTTAGACTACCCTATCAACAGATGTGATGGGGAAGGGAAAGCTCCTGCCCTTGAAGGGGAAGCGAGGTCCATGTAAGGTTTTATAGAGACATGTTGTAGTCTGAGAAGGAGCTAAGGGAATGGACAATTTGGAAGAAACAGGAAATCAATAGGAGAGTTGAGGGGCAGGAAACTGGAGCAGGTGGAGGGAAAGGGTACGAGGGCATCAGAGAGGACTCTAGTTTGTGAAAATGTCTTCCTAGGCTAAGTCAAGAAGGAAGCTGTACCCAACAGGAGGTGAGAGACCATTAGAGATGACCCAAGGGCAGAAGAAGACATTTAGGGGGTTCAAATAAGAGAGTGAGGAACAAAGAGAAAGAGTAAGAGGAGAAGAGTGAGAAATGGGCTAGGGATCCAGCTAAGGAGGAGCAAACATCAGACAGCACAGAGGGGCAGGCTGTGGTCAGATAAGGGGAATTCGCAGTGGAGTCAATCTTCAGGTTGTGATTTTCACCCAAATCCAAACATGACCAAATGAAACATACTGTACCTTCCCTTCTCCAAAGCGCACATGCATGGGGGTTGAAGGTGGGTTATTTCTCTGTCCTCCCAGTCATGACATACACGGAGACATAGGAAAAAGATTATGATTTGTGATACGCAGTTATCATGAGCATAAAATTGGAAGGCCTGGGAAATAATGTCCACCATTTGCTAAGTGCTGATTGCTGTTCCAATAACATTTCTGATACAAACATTATTATACCCATTTCCAGATCAGCAAACAAGTTGAGAGAATTGAAGTGACTTGCCCAAGATCCCACATTTGGAAAATGGTAGCTTTTAGGATTGGAATGGATAGCTCTGCCTTGTTTAAAGCACATGCCGTCTCCACTATCTTCATAGAGGGTGGGGAGTTGATAGAATGGCCTAGAGCCCCAGGGTGGCTGAGGCAGAGCCCCTTTGGCTTTAGACATCTTTTGTCTGCCAGGTCACAATAAGGAGACAGAGCTTTAGTCCCTCAGGCTGAGTGGGTGAGAGGCTGGATCTCTCCAGCACCTCTGTTCAGGGGGAGTTGTGCTCATGGGCTTGACATTCAGCAGCTCCGTTGGTGACTCATCCACCCCACTGACACCTCCCCCATCTTGCTGAAGAATGGGGCACAGAGCAGAGGTCAGGGCTGCATGCCAGAGTCTCCCCAGAGAGGCCCAGGCACAGTCGGAACGTCACAGCTAGACAACAAAAGTGGGTCAGCCTTCTCTGCTCTACCCTCCTCCCTTCCTCCTGCTGGGTTGTTGCCCATGACCCTTTTCTCAGCCTGTGCTTTGAGCAACAGATCCTAGAACTACAGGCACAAGAAGAGAGCAGAACAAAGGGCACTGGCTTGCGAGGACTTGCCCAGGAGCACGGGGTGATGACCCAAATCTCTTATTAGGGAAAAGTTGGGAGTGGGGAGGATAGGGCAGAAGTGTGTTCATCTCTAATCCCAATACACATTCATCAGGTGTCAGGGATTCTGAGGTGCTGGGGATTCAGAAGCAAAGCAGAGAGTTCACTGTTTTGTTTTGTTCACTCTTTTTAAAATTGTGGTAACAAAAATTTTGCCATTTTAACCATTTTAAGTGCACAATTCAGCAGCATTAATTTCATTTGCAATGTTGTGCTACCGTCACCACCATCCATTGCCAAAAATTTTCATCCCCCTCAAATAGAAACCCTGTGCCCATTAAGCAATAACTCCCCTTTCACTCTACCCCCTGCCTCTGTTAGGTTCTCATCTTTCTGTCTCTAGAATTTGCTTATTCTAGATATTTCATATAAGTGGAAGCATGCAATATATGTCCTCAGCATATAATGATGTTTTGTTCACTCCTGTAACCCCAGCATGAAGAACAAGGCTTGACACGTGGTAGGCTGTCCAAAAATATTTGTTGAATGAATGAATAACCGGCTTGGTCCCAGCCATTATGAAGCTTGCAGTCTAATGGGAGAAGCAGATTTCAAGCAAATAATCACAAAAATAATTCATTCCAATTGTGATAAGTATTATGAAGAAAAAGTTTAGCATAAACCTGTAATTATTTTCAAATTATTTTTTAAAAAATTATTTAAAGCTTTAAAAGAATTTTCCTTGAGAGAAGTTTTCCATTTAGAGTCTTCTTGTTTTTGATGTAAGAAAAAAAATCTTGAAAATTAGCATAAGCCTTGAGTAGTGTTATAGCTATAAATAGACAATTCCATGTGTTACAGTCTGATTTAATGGAAGAATAAATTCCTGTCAGCGGTAAAATGAAATACAAGACAAAACAGCATGTGCATGTCTTTGTGTAGCCGAGGGTCTTTGTGGCTGCACAGAGTAAGGGTTGAGGCCTCTTTAATCGACGGCCAATATGGGCTTTGGATCAGGCATTTATAATTTATAATTTGGTCCTCCCCTTTCTAATTATGGAACCCTGAACAAATCACCTTTCCTCTCTGCACCTCAGTTTCCTCGTCTGTAAAATGAGAATGGCATCTCATAATTAAGATGTTTTAGGTGTTTTGTCCCTCCCTTTACCCTCAATCCCAGTCACGTCCCCCTGGGCTGGTCGGAGGCCACTCTGTTTGAGGCACTTCCTCCAAACTGCACTGGGCTTACCCTGCATTCATCTCGCACCACAAGCCCTCTGTGATGAGCAGGCTCTTTTCCATATCTGGTTATTATCACCCTTGGCAACCGTTCCAGTATCCCAGCATTCTAGCTGAGTCTCTGACCATTACAAAAAAAAGCAGTTAATGCAATGTGACGTGGTGGGAAACGACAGACTTTGGAGCAAGAAGGCCTTGAGTCATGGGTTGGCCATTTCACACACGTATAATCTTGATCAAGTTACTTAACCTCGCTGAGCCTCAGTATCATCTATAAACTGGGTCTGATCATATCAGCTACCTGACCTGGCCGTTCAGGGGATAAGGACAAATGAAAACATGTATACAAAAGTGCAGCTACAATGCATCACATGCAAATGAGAAAAGAAGGAGGGAAAAGGAAGGGAGGGAGGGAGAAAGATTGTGTGCTGAGCGACATCAACTGCCTCAGTTTCCTGGTTCCTGCAGCCAGGACAGAGCATTTCGAGGAAGGACCAGCCCCAGCTCCCCAGCCTCCTACAAATGGTCAGAAAAAACTAATACTTGAAGGACCTTCTTTCCTTAGGGAGTGGCTATTTGTGCGGTCACTATAAATGTGAACAGATTAAAATAAATAAATTAATGTGAGCAGCCAGCCGGAGCTTGACGCAGTGTCCAGATCTGGGTGCAGCCTTCGCTGGGGGCCTCCTGTGGCCAGTGGTGAAGGAAGGGTTGCTGGCCTGCTTTGCCCAGTTAGAGGCTCAGTGCCAGCTCAGAGAAGAGGTTTAAATCCTTGATGAAACAGCTGCTTTACTTTCTTATCCAGGATTCTAGAACACTGAGCCCGCAGAACACACCTAACATTAAATCACTGTGTAAACCACACAGCATGCTTATAATCGGAGAAGAGGCACCTGGACAGGCCGTTCCCTCCAAAAGCAAGAATGCCTTACGTAGGGGTCACTCTGCATCTCCCACTGGGGCCAGCAACACGAATCACTGACCTCTGAGGTAATGTTGGCTCCAACTCAAAGTAAACAGAGCCCTGATATGTAGATACAGGTAAGAAGTGAAGGAAAAAGAGATTTAAAAAAAAAAAAAAAAAAAAGCTGAAAGCAACCCGGTGAGGAGGGGAAGGGAGGGAGGATTGCATCCTCCGGAGTTGCTGAAACCCATCTGGTCCTCGTCAAAACTTCTGGCTCCTGGCCGCATCCAGCCACATTAATGATTTGAGGCATTTTCATTAGCGTATGATGTCATTTGCTGCAGTTTGGCAGTTTGCTCAAGGAAGGACCAAGCTGCTAATTATGAGAAGATGATGGAGGCTCTCCACCAGCGTTCCCCTCTCCGGTACTCCCACCCCCACCCCCGTCAAGTGCTGAAACTGGCTTTGCAGTCTGTGTCATCTTTCCCACCTGGTGTTAATTCCCTCTGTATTTATTCCCTAGACACGATTCTGAACAGAAGTTAAAACTGTACCAAAATATGCTTCCCTGTATTAAAAAAAATTGTAACTTTCAAAATGTTGTTCTGTCACCGAAGCTTCTGAGCTATTCAGAGAAGTCACCTCTTAGAGGGTTCTCATCAGATGACAGGATCAGCATCCTCAGGGCCAGCTGGGTCTAATTGTCACTTCCATTTACTCCTACAGGGAGAACAAGTTCTGCAAGGAGCAGGCCCAGCTCCCACTGTGTGCAGCTAGCTAGAGCAGGAACAAAACAGATGCAGAGACAAGGGGCCCTTCCCCTTCTCTGCTCAATCCCTACAGGCAAATCGCCCTCTTAGAGCCTCCATTTTCTCATCTGCAGAGAGGAGCTTTCCCAGGGAGCTGGCTTTGGGGCTGGCCTGCTGCTGAAGCCCTTTAATCAACCCTAAACCTTTACTGCCCCACAGAAGCAAAAGGATGTGAGCCCCTTTCCTCTGTTTGAGGGACTGCTTCTAGGATTCATCTTCAGTGCTTTCCTATCAAGGTCTTAGAGAGTTCTGTAGAAAAACATTTTAATGAGGAATCACAAGTTGCAGAGGATAAAAATAAGGCACAGCAAACTTCCTAAGTGAAAACTGAAAAAAAAGTTGAATTTGACCTTGCTCTTGGGAGCAGCATAAAAAGTGGCTTTTATGTTCTGTGAGAAATTTTGTTGTTTGCTTTCTCTCTCTCTTTTTTTTAACAAGAGGATTTATGGGAATTCCTATATTTTAACACATATATTTGACACCATAATAAAAGACATTCCGAAATGACACATAACTCAGAAATTCAAACTTCTATCCTTTTTTACCCAGAGGAGTCACTTAATATCAAGTGTGCATAGCTTAAGCAAATAATTTGAGCTCCAAATCTGTTTTAATTCAGGAAAGCAAATGAAAACAAATTGCCAGTAAGTTAGAAAGCAGTAATTTGAGGTTAAATTATCAGGTATTTGTACCAATCTTTTGCCATTGCTTATGCAATACACAAAATCAACACAATTTTGGAAATGTGGGCACATTGTTTTTGTTCCAATGAGGTGGAAATTTCTCCCTGCTGCTATGTGGTCTCTATACAACACCCCAGTTAAAAACAAATAAAAACAAAAACAGCACCATCCCCTCCCCTCCAGCACCATCAAACAAACACCATATGTCTTCACTGGCCAAAGGCTCTCATCTGACCTGGCTGAGTGACAGCTGTCAGTTGCCTGGATTTGCTGAATGCTGGGTAATTGGAGCACAGCTACCTGAACCATCAAGATCTTTTTCACTATATAAAAATACTGAAATCTGAGGAATGAATGGAAGTCTTATTCTAAGTATATTCTTACCCTTTATTTGCGCAGACTTGATCTGCACTTTTGTTCATTAAAATGCTCGTCACCCATGTTTATTGGGACCTGGGGGCTGCAGAACACTGTAAGAGGCCATGCAGAAATAGAAGAAATAAAGGACTGCCTTCCTGCCCCTGAGGAATTAACCTTTTAAGGAAGAGATGAAACACACATAAGAAGATAATACACAGTGATGTACATAAGGAAATGCAAAGTGTTCTAGTATGAACTATATGCACAAGTCCTGGGGTTGATGAGATTAATGACCATCCCTGACCAAATGATTCAAGGGAAAACTTTGTGGGGGGTGAATCCCATCACAGATTTTGAGATCCTAGCTGGTCAGATTCGGGACATTGCAGTTAATAGAAGTACATCCTGCAGTCTGAACACCAAGGCTGAGGTATCCTTGGGTGGAGCAGAGACTGGGAAAGGGACATAAGAATTGAGTGTGAGCCCTGCAGGAGGACCTGTTGATGCTGAGCACTGCTGCTCATTCAGGCTCTCATCCATTGAACAAAAATTCATGAGCACCGTTATGTGGCTGGCACCGTCCTGGGCATTAATGCAAGCAAGAAATCTGAGTAATTAAGGCAGGCAATCAGAAACAAGGAATGACATGATCAGAGCAGCATTTAAAGAGGAGGATTTTGAGACAGTATGTAGGAAGGCTTATAGGATAATAGAGGCTGGAAGTAGAGAACAGATAAAATAAAAAGATGTAGGAGGGTTTTATTTTTTTTTAAATAATGACACAAAGCTTGTAGAATTTGGACCTCATTGCCTTGTGATCTTTTTTTTTTTTAATCTTCATTTTATTGAGATATATTCACATACCACGCAGTCATACAAAACAAATCGTACATTCGATTGTTCACAGTACCACTACATAGTTGTACATTCATCACCAAAATCAATCCCTGGCACCTTCATTACCACACACACAAAAATAACAATAATAATAATTAAAGTGAAAAAGCCATTAAAGTAAAAAAGAACACTGGGTGCCTTTGTCTGTTTGTTTGTTTGTTTCCTTCCCCTGTTTTTCTACTCATCCATCCATAAACTAGACCAAGGGGAGTGTCATCCTTATGGCTTTCCCAATCCCATTGTCACCCCTCATAAGCTACATTTTTATACAATTGTCTTCGAGATTCATGGGTTCTGGGTTGTAGTTTGATAGTTTCAGGTATCCACCACCAGCTACCCCAATTCATTAGAACCTAAGAAGGGTTGTCTATATTGTGCGTAAGAGTGCCCACCAGAGTGACCTCTCGGCTCCTTTTGGAATCTCTCTGCCACTGAAGCTTATTTCATTTCCTTTCACATCCCCCTTTTGGTCAAGAAGATGTTCTCCGTTCCACGATGCCAGGTCTACATTCCTCCCCGGGAGTCATATTCCACGTTGCCAGGGAGATTCACTCCCCTGGGTGTCTGATCCCACGTAGGGGGGAGGGCAGTGATTTCACCTTTCAAGTTGGCTTAGCTAGAGAGACAGGGCCACATCTGAGCAACAAAGAGGCATTCGGGAGGAGGCTCTTAGGCACAACCATAGGGAGGCCTAGCCTCTCCTTTGCAGCAACAGTCTTCCCAAGGGCAAATCCTGTGGTAGAGGGCTCAACCCATCAAACCACCAGTCCCCTATGTCTGCGGGCATGTTAGCAACCCTCGTGGTGGGGCATTGCCTTGTGATCTTTTAAATCTCACCTGAAATGTCTGACATAGGCACATTACAACTACAGTGAAAACAGAGAAGATGAAGTGGGTGTTTGCTAATATTAGTTGATCAGTGCCATTATGCTTCCATCAAATTCAATAAAACCGTCATCAACCTGGACACCATAGAGTTCAAAACAAGTGATATTCTCCACAAATCATCACAGATACCACAGGCTGCCCAGTCACCTACTGACTCCATCTTACAGAACTTGTGACAGAGGCTGAAAACAAAACAAAACAAAACAAAACAAATAGCTGCTGATTGGTGGGAGTGTCAGCTCTGCTCTCAGTTTGGAGTCTGGCTTCAGGCATTCACGATACCATGTGGCATATATTTCATGGCATTATCTTAAATATACTGGACTCTCCTCCAGAAAGCTCCCTCTAGCTGGTTTCCTATAACCTTCCATCTCCATGGGTATGCTTAACTTTTGGGTTACCCAGCCTAAGTTTATAAAAGCTCCCCCACATCCACTGCTGCCCATGTGATTCAGTGGCTGCCACACCCAGGCCAAGCCCATAGCACCAGCTCCTGCCCCAGTGGTGTCCCCTGGGCCTGTCTGTACTCTAAGGTGGCCTCTTCTGTACATTTGTGAAGGTGTTTCTTCAAACACTCAAGATTTTCTCTGCCAAGGTGGCTGCCTCTCTCCTCTCTCTAGGCTGGACTGCTAGACTTTGAAACAGGTTGGCCAAGCAGCGATATATTTAAAAATGTCCTGCAGGGCTTCATGAACTTACAAACTGCAAGAAAATAAAACAATATTTTAACAGGCTGTCTGGCCAACAGGGATCCTGGGACTTTTATATCAGGTCTCTGTGACTAATCTTGTCAAAACGAATGCAGGATGTAACAATATTTAGCCAGGGAAAACTGCTGAAAACTGCCAATGTGTGGTCCTCTGCTTATTATAATACGATTGAGAGACTGGATAATAATGATTTCTCAGGTTATTATGTTGGGATTGGGTTTGGGGAGGAGATGGCATTTCAGAGACCATTTTACCTTACACATCACAATTCCTGATGCATCCCAAGAAAAATTCCATCACAGGATTGACAGCAGCCTTGCCGCTGGGCTGCGCATATGCTGAAGTCTTTCAGGTTGGAAAAGGTGAGTGGGGTTCTCCAAAAGAACACATTGTTTTTTATTCTTGTAGCCATGGGGTAGGCAACTTCTGCACCATGTGCTAAGGTTCTGAGCCTTCTTCCTAAAGCCTAGAAATGGGAGGAAGAGCAGGGAGTGACTGTTCCCTGCCCCTGGAAGCCAGCAGTACCTCCTCCAATTGGAGGAAGGTGCACAAGTCATCCCTGACTCTTGGGGCTGGTGGCCACTCTTCAGTGTGATTACCACAGGGGACAGCAATTGGTCCATGAGACCAAGTAAATCAGACTGAAAATTCTATTTGGCCAAGCATTCTCTGCCCTCCTTTTTCGTTCTCTGTTTCTTTTCTTCTCATAACCTGAATGCACATATGTGCACACACACACACACACACACACACACACATCCATATACACACATGATCATGCAAATGCATCACATATATCCTTGGGGACAATGGCTGAGACTGACATGAGTGCAGTCAAGTGTACAGAGCAGAGAAGGGGGGAGAAGAGACTTTGGGTTGTGTCTACAAAGACAATCTGCTGGGTTGGCCCAAGTCAACCAGGGATCTGGATCAGGAAAGGTATTAGAATCCCGGCTCCACCACTTGCCAGCTCGGCACTGTTGGGCTGCTCATCTGATCTGAGGCCCAGTTTCATTTTCTCTAAAATAAGGATAACACCATCTAGTCACAGGATTTCTTTCTTTCTTTTTTCTTTTTTACGATTAAATGAGATAATACATGCTAAAGCTCTTTATAAATTGCAGCACCTTGAAGAATCTTATAGGAGCCTGCGGCACAAGGAAAAGGGAAAATGGGTACCCCATCTACTAAGCAAACAGCAACAACCTGTCTTTATTTAAAATTTTGATATTTTGTTCATTGTAGATTTTTTGTATTAATTTTGATTATTTTTAATGTTGCATTAAAACATTATTTCACTTTATTAGTGAGTTCTTTGGCATTCCTTTAAATTTTGCACCCGAGTTGAGTGCCTCCATTTCCTCACCCTAACACCAGCCCTGGGAAACTGTAAATTAGTTTACTTATTATTACAATGTTTGGTTTCAGTAGATTTTCTGTGTAGTCTTAGCCAAGCCACTTTATCTTTCCTCCCCACTTGCCAATCTTTAAAATAATAAACTATTATAAAGGGTATTAAAGGGAAAAGGAAGAAAACCCTTGCTGTCAAGGACCTCACAATCTGGTTGGGAAGCTAAATTGACACAGTCTGTGGAGAGTTTGAGCTCCTGAGTCATACATGTGATGCAAACTGTTCTTAGGAATTCTGTAGGAACTCAGAATGAAAGGAAGACTTCTGGGAGCCAGGATCCCTCTCTGATGGGTTCATCAAGGCGAAGTTGAAGTGAAATAAAATTTGGACTAACACACAAAATAGGAACGGTGTTTTCAACAAGGAGCATTGCACAAGGTGGCACAGCATGAACCCCCTGCCTCTCCCTGGGTTCTCCTGGGGCTCTGGTTCATGAGGTTTACTTCAGTTCCAGGAACTCTGGATATACAAAGCCTATGTTCTCAAAGCTTGTCTCTCTAGAAAATGGGGTTCCACTTCCCCCAACTGTTGCTAGTAGAAAACCCACAGAAGTTGTGATGTTTTTCAGCCATTCTGGCACATGATCTTAAAATGGGTCTTATTGGTACTATAAGGTTGGAATCAATCACAAAGAGAGAAAAAAATGTGTCCTGAAGATATCAAAGGTCAAAGGAACTCGAGCTAAAGGGGCCAGACAAGACTATTTTCTAACCCTCCTAGAAGGGGCACCACTCGAGGGGGGAAATGGTGAGACAGTCGAACTATAATAAAGGTCAGAGAACAAGTCTATGGGGGTCAATATTCTTTTGCCCAATAAAAACTTAGGTCATTAACCATGGCCTGGGTGTTCTGAGCTGAAAATGACTCATACAAAAGTCCCCCAGACCAAAAACACACAGACATCAGATGTGAAACAGGGCTCCTGTTGCTTCCCCCCAGTGGGAACTTCAGGTCCTCGGTGGCTTGCTTAGTCACGGCCTTCTCACTTGGGAAGCTCTGGGAATCCTCCTGCTGCCTTGCGGACCTCAGACTGAACATCTCCAGGAACGGGGCCTCCGTGGCCCACGCTGTCTTGAGATCCAGGAAGCCTTATGCCCTGGCTGAGCTGCCAAAGTGGCCTTACACGTCAACTCATCCCGGCTTTCCCTGACAATCCAGATGGCCAGTCCTCATCCTACCCCTCGGCTTCCTGTCCCTAATCCCAAGGTTGAAGAGCACAGTGCTAAGTCTCAAGATGGGGTTAAAATAAAGAGTAATTAAAGTCGCAGTGTAGCGCAAGTCTTGTTGAAATTCCACAGGAATGTGGTTCCAGCCCAACCCTCTAGGTCCTGGCTGTGAGTGTTCATTTAAGTTTCTTTATTTGGAAAATAGAGACAAGGCAGGGCTCTTTCAAGCTTACTGGAGAGTTGTGCAGAGTCCTGAGATAAAGCAGTGGTGAGACTTACCAAAGCCACAGCCTGCATACGTATGTATATATTTGTGTACACACACACATTTACACGCAAGCCTCTCCTATCTCCTGTTCCACCTTTGCCAGGTGCAGCAAATCATGAGTCTACAGTCAGAGACAAGCAGCAAAGACCTCCATCAGCCACCCGGTTCTCTCAAAGGGGAGCTGCCTTCCCACTCTTCTCCCCTTTTGGGAGTACTCCTGTAATGGGTGATCCTACATGTATTTCAATACTTAGGCATCCACCTCCAGATCAGACAATTGCTTATTACTTTTATTTGCTCTCTTGTTACTCAGAACCACCAAGAAACTGCAGGAGTCTTTTGGCTGCCGAGAGGAGAACTGAAGTTCAAATCTGTGTTTATTCTGTCTGGGAGATTTACTGTACCCCAGGTCAAAGAGTGCTCCCTAGGAAGTAATCAGAGACAGGGGAATAGAGTCAGCCTAAAACCCTGATGACCTTAGATGGAAGGAAAGGGCAGGAGACAGCATCAGTGGAGTCATAGCAAACAAGCCCTGAGTGATTTCCCAGGAGCAGGAAGGAGACAACCAGAAACCCAACGCAGCAGAGTCTGGGCAGCCAGGCCTGTCCATAGTCCATTCATCAGAATGAAAACAGCCAGGTGGAGTGTCCTGAGACCTGGTACTTCAGGAACTGCCTGATCACGACCAACAGAACCAGCAGGACACAGTGACAAGTCCAGAACCTTGGGACTCCTGGTTTTCACTTTTCACTGTGTCTCCCTCCACCTCCAGCTTTCTCTGCTCCCAAACTAACAGAAATGACTCCCTGAAACGTCCTTCATGTGGTCCTTATTCTGCCTTCTAAGGCTCCCCAGTGGTAAAGTTATCCTGTTTGCCGCACAGGAGTCCCTTGTAGGGTTGAAGACATTCCTGCCAGCGCCTTCTCTTCTCTGACAGGGCTCCATTTCCTGCAATCATTTCACATATAAAAGTGTCACCATTCTGTTTACTTGCTTCTCAACACTTAATCAACCTCCCTTAAAATGAAGAATTCTGTTCTTACATCACAATTTAGAGTTTAGAAGGAAATTAATGCCAAGATAATTGATTTATCCCTTTCTGACTTTCCCCTTTTTAACACTATTTGATAATCAATAATTTCATTAGAAATTGTGAATCAATGATTTACTAATTCTATAATTCATTTTACATTAATTGACTCACATTTGTCAGTTTTCCTTCTCAACTGAAGCTATTAGGTTTCATGAAATATAATTCCTACTGGTAAGTCAAGATAAGTAATTGTTTTCTTTTAATGAACTTCTGATAGAAATTGGCTATTAGCTGAAACAGGTAGTAAAAAAGGGAGATTTTTCTCTCTATGTCTTTTTTTTTTTATGATGACCATTATGAACTTATGGATTTCCCCCATTGTAGAGATGAAGATGAAGCTCAGAGATAGTTTATTTCCCTAAAGATATGCATCTAGTAAGTGGCAGAGCTGGGTCTAGGACACAGACTAGCCTAATCCCAAGACCAAGTTCTTAACCATTTTACTATACTGCTTCCCTACAGCATATGACTCTTAAAGTTTCCAAACATTGGTTTTGAAAGTACAAGTTCTTGAAATTCGCTTGTTTAAGCCTAGGCATTAACTCTTTGAGTTACTGTAGCCTTGCCAATCTCTGCCTACCTTGGGATTTAATTTGCTCTTAATCACTTACTCCTTTCCTGTTTTCAAGCTTATTCTCCTTGAAAAAGAAAATAGAATTAAAACAGAAATTGAGACTCTGCTTTTTGTTAATACTATATTTCTTTTCCAATCTGTGACCTACCCCTTTCTCTGAACAGCAAATACAACCCAAGGAACTAAAAGAACATTCAGATGAAATAAATATGCTCTTCCTTTCTCCTGTTTCCTTATCCAAATATCATCCACCAAAATTACACCAGCTGTTTTATAGATTTCCTAACCCACCGAGTTCATCCTCTCATCTCAGTTCTTTTAATTTGTTTCTTTTAAACTTGGTGTGTTTTCCCACACAGTATTATATTTGCTTCATAGAATAATATGAAGCGAGCATATTTTGCTTATTCATCCTGTCTGTTTATACTGACCCTAGAATGGACTGTCTCCCAGTTCTAGGAATAGGAAAGAGGTGGGCCTGATATTTGAATCTGAGCTTAAAGGTTGAAATAAAAGCACAAATATGAGTCACAGATAAATACATAGCTAAAAATTCATATGTTTGTGGATTAAATGAAATTCTGCTGACTAGATACAAGTACATCACTTAGAACATTGGTATTAAATAATACCTAACATTTTTTTTCTTCATTTACCTTGTGATAAGTACCACGCTAAGTCCTTTACCTGCATTATCTCATCTAAATAACCCTTTAAGATGGATATTTTATCACCTATGCTTAGATGAGAAAACCAACGCTTAGAAAGTCCAAAAAAATTACCTAAGATTAGTGAGTGGCAAAGCAAGTGTCAAAGCTTGGTTTTGCTGACACCAGAGCCCACACTTTTAATTGTTTTACTATCCCTATGGTCCTTGGAATACATAGGCCAATGTTAAAAGGTCTTTTGATAGAAACCCATTCATATGGAGTACCATCATATGTATTCTGAGAAATGGATTTCCACTTTCAGTTCCACTTTCCATAGAGTGCATTGGGGGCAGATTAATGCTTCTGCCAAAAATAACATAAAAAGTTGAATAAGTTTTTTTTAAAAAAATCACTTTACATGCATCAGAGAGCCATTGAAGTGACGAGGTTTAAGGGTCTAAGATTCCAAAGAGGGCAGAAATGAGCTGACTTTTTGCAGCTATGTTTACCCTCAGGTGATTTGCTGATCCTGGGGGAAAGGTTAAGACCTGAGATTCTGGGCATTGCCTGGGCACGGACCTACTACTGGGGAACAGAGAAATGAGTAGAGCTTAGGAAGTTTTCTCTGTACATGTGAAAGGCCAATGTTTCAACAAGAAGGAATGGGCTGAGAAATGAGCTTGTCACACCTCCAGCACTTCCCTCAAGAAATTTCTCAAAAACCTGCAGCCGGCAGAGCAGAAGGCTAAAAGGGAACAGAAATACCATAAAAATGGGGTAGACCTCCATCTTTGCCCTATTCCTCCTTCTAAGCACAATTAAAAGCCCTGGGCATTATATATAAAACAAATATAAGGAGAGGACTCAGAGGTGGAGAGAAGAAAGAAGACTGGCTGGGGACCTGAGGACCATAGAAACTACATGGTGGTGACTTCCCTGGGTTTCTTTTTGGCCTCATACGATCTCAGAATTGAAGCTGGAGAAGACAGAAATGTAGAAACACCAACTGGCACAGAAAAAAATAGAAGCCCCAACAAAAGTCTGCTCTCTGTAGACAAAGAACAATGAGAAGAGCAGCCTAGCAAGATAGAAAACTATAAAATAATAACTGCTCTACTCCAGCCAAACACCACAGCAAAAACTGTGGTGCCACCTCACCCACACATGCAAAGGCTGGGTTGGGAGCCTAGACTTCCACCCTTGCAAGATTGTAATGACACACTCCAACGTCCTATCGAGGAGAAGTCAGGGAAGGCCAAGTGTGAAGCTACCGCTTTCACCCTGCTGGCTGGTAGTGAGATCCTCTTTTCCCCACAGGGTCCATAGAGACCACGTGGTGAGACTGGACTTCTACCCCCACCTGGCAGTAATGAGGCACAGCACCCCTTCCCAGCTGGGGTGATGTCAGAGGAGGCCTCGTGGAGAGTCAGAAATTTCACTGGAGATTGGATTTCCACTCCAGCCAGCAATAATGAGGAACCTCCACATTGGGTGTCAACAAAAGCAAAGTGGGGAATTTGAACTCTGTCTCTACCTTACAGTAATGAGGTAGAGCCCCTCTTCTCCTGCCAGAGTAGTGTCAGAGAAAGACAGTTAAAACAGAATGTTTAAATAAGAACCAGAGGCTCAAAACAGAATATAAAAATGTAAAGATTCAATTGAAAATCACTCACACTACCAAGAACCAGGAAGATCTCAAGTTGAATGAAAAGAGACAATCAGTAGGTAACAAAACCAAGATAATGGAGATGTTAGAATTTTCTGACAAAGATTTTAAAGCAGCCATGAGGAAAGTGTTTTAACAAGCAATTACAAATACAGTTGAAACAAACAAACAAAAATAGAAAGGTTTAGCAGAGGAATACAAAGTCTGCAAAGAAATAGAAGATATAAAGGAGAACCAAACAGAAATTTAAAACTAAAACAAACAAACAAAGAAAAAACCCTAATTGGATGGACTCAACAGCAGAATGGAAGGGGCAGAGGAATGAATCAGTGAACTGGAAGATAGAACAATAGACATTAACTCAATGGGAAAAAGAGACAGAAAATAGACCAGAAAAAAAAATAATAAATAAACAGAGCCCTAGGTACTTGTAGGAGTATAACAAAAGATCTAATATTTATGTTATCAGAGTACTGGAAAGAAAGGAGAAAAAAGACAGTAGTGAAAAAACACTAAAAAAAAAAAGAAGCCTCAAAACATCCCAAATTTGGCACGAGATATAAACCTACAGATTCAAGATGTGTGAATCCCAAATAAGATAAACCAAAAGAAATCCATGCAAGACACATTATAATTAAACTTCTGAAAATTAAAGACAAAATGTGTGTGTGTGTGTGTGTGTGTGTGTGTGTGTGTGTGTAAATAAAGAAAGAGAGAAAGCCACCAGGAGAAAAATTACACCCTGCTTATTGGGAAAAAACAATACAGTAGCAATGAATTTCTCATCAGAGACCAACTCTATTCAAGTAGCTTTTAAGTTGTAGAAAATGGATAGTGATGCAAATGATTTCCATCTATATCAAAGCAAATGACTCTTGTCAAGTAGAGAACATAAATCTCTGCAAATCAAAATCTCACCTGGTCTTTATATCTTAATATCTTACTGGTTTACTCATTAATTAATGAGGGAGATAAAATATTTGATACTTGTTCATGTTCATATGTGTGTATGCCATGTTTTTGACTTTTTGAAAGATACTTTAGCAGTTCTGAACTTACCAAGTACCTCAGTATCTGAGCTGGTTAAACTGCATCCCAGAGATGTGCACCATTCCTGGTGCACAAAGACTTTGGCTCTCAGATGAATCCCAAGTGGTAACAGAACTTTGACTTTGTTGACTCTATTTTAGTAGCTGTTTGTTTTTTCCTCTCTACTAATATCATATTTTTAATTTTGTTTCTGGTTCATACACAGTCCATAAATTAATCCTACTGATGGCAGCAATAGTTGGAAATTATGTTTTATTTCTAACCATTTGGTGATCTCTGAAGAAGGATAATGGAAAACTATTTTCTATTGGATGCCAGATGAAAGAGACTCCAGATTAGTTCTTTTTGTTTGTTTGTCTATTTGTGAGCTCAAATCAATGAACTATTTCATGCTTATTGGGAAGAAGAACACTTTTTTGATATCTGGACCAGGGAGTTTTTGTTTTTGTGTTTATTTTTGACTCGTGGTTGAAATTATAAAATTAAAGTTATAAGCTCTCTATGTACCTATGTGTCTGTAACTGAGAAAGGTCTTGCCCTCTCTTTATATGAGTATAAAATATTTTCCTGACATTATATTATAATATCTCTTAAATTGAAAGAGACCTGCTCTGATTAGTTTATAGGGATAAAGTGCTTATATATGACAAACATCCCCCAAATTCCCAGAAAATTAAAAAAAAAAAAAAAACTAAGTTTTTAATACAACACTTGTGATAACTCCCTTTTAAAAAAGCTGGCTTAGAAATATTTTTATATAAAAATCCAGGTTTGCCTAATTAAGGTGACTCTGAACAATGAGATTGGTTAGATGATTTTTATTTAAGGCAGAAAAAACACAACGGTATATATTTACTCTGATATATCAGTGTTATGTTTAATAAATGCAAACTTTTAAAAACTTTAGGTTTTTTTTTTCATGAAAAGACTAATTAATTTGTACTTCTAAACTTCTTACCCTTATTTACTGATCAAATAAACTAACTTTACTCCTCCATGTTTACCATTATGAAAAATGTAAATTTGTGCTCAATAAATTGAATCACAATTCTCATATGTTCTATACTCTGTCAAAAATAATTTTCAAGACCTTTAGGTAATTCAAAACCTTAAACTAATATTAAATCTGGTTAACTACTAGATAATTCTTGGAGGCCTAGTAATTTCTAAGATAGGACAGTGAAATTCTGATTCCTAGGCATAATTTTGTTTACACATTTGCTTCTTATTTTTATATGCTACAGAAAGGCTATATCTTTGGGTCATGGTAATGAATGTGTTCATTTTTGCCACTTTAAGAAAATGTAGAAATGATGTGTATGGCTATAGAATGTGTTGCTATGGGTATTTATGAGCTGTGTTGGTTGGCTATAATGTTTGTATATGAGAGAAAATTGTCAATTATCTACCTCCCAATTTTCTCCATGAAACAGAAATTAGTTACTTTAGTTAAACTTTACAATTAATATGAGAGATTGAGGTTATACCGGGAGCAATAGTGACGGAGAAATATAATTTTGTATACATTTTAATCTTTCAAGAGAGAAATTGAGTAGATTTGTCCCAAAGTAAAGTATTAGTTTCTTCCAGAATATCAAAAGTATAATGAAGGAAAAAATTTGTGTGGCTATACAGTTTGTAGAGAATATGAGGGAAAAAAATTTTGTCTCAGTTTATAATACCTGAGTCAGAAAAGAAGCTATGAAACACGTTAAAATTTTGGCAAGGTTCACTAAGTTTTGAGGGGCTTATTCACAAGATTTTTTTTAAAGATGAGGCAGGGAGGAGACATAGTGAAAATTTCACTGCCAAGTATTGTATTAACGCAAAATTTAACTTTCTCACTGATAAATGAAAAATTGGTCTTAGAGTTCTTAATGAGGGGTAGTAAAAGTTTATTCTTTACCTTTTATGTAATCAGACTAGATTGCGGAGATTCTTTAGCTTACTAGTATGACTTTCTGTGCTTTGTGTTGAATTACCATGTCCCTCATTTTTTTAAAAATAAGATTTCTCACTTGTAAAAAATCTATTTCCTTCCAATTATGCTACAATCTTCTATGTTTATTTTAAAATATTTTAAATTAATCACTTTGATTAAATAGACAACCAGGTGTTTCGTAGGCACTCATGTACTATCCTACTTATGTTACCAAATCTCTGCCAACTTTTGATTTTACCTGCTCAAAATCAGATCCTAAATTTAGAAAACAATAAGTAAAAATGTTTGGATATCTCTTTCACCTCACTCCCACACTAGGATTCAGAAACTCTTACCTACTCCCCTTTCTTCTTAATTTCATAGTAATAGGCATTTGCCCTGGTTCCACAGAATCTTTCCTTCTTTTTACCATGACACAGTTGGACAGTTCAATTTGCAATCAACAATATATTTGAGAATGATCCTTTTAATCAGGTATGTCGGCAACTATTAAAGAACAACGTTACTGAGATCTCCCAAGAAAACTATCCTGGTGCCTGGCTTATAAAGTTCCTGCCTTCCAGATGATGTGGAAGTTCCCTTCCAGCCCCGGCCAAGAACCATCTTGAGAAGAGAGGAAATTACCATATATATATATATGGATACTTGGGTAAAATTTGGTGAAAAACCATCTCTTGGACTTTGTTTCCTCATCTTGAGCTAGCAAAGAATAAAGGCTTTCAAGAATGCAATCTGAGAATCCTTATGAAAACTTCAGAAAGATATTCATTCTATGGCCTTGCTGGTTGCTCAATGCAAATGGCTCTAGCCATATAGCAAGCAAACCCAAGGAGGCTATAGGGTTGTTAGCATTTTTTATGTATCTATGTAAATAATCATGCTAAACCTTATGATACAACTTTTTTTGTGGTTGAGAATTATCTCTGGAGGTTTATTTATCATCTCAAGAGGGGAAAACAGTCATAAAAATTGTCTAAGTCTTGGAAATGGGCAAAAGAAATGACTGGGTATCCTTTTCATGGAACACTGGGCATTGTCTAGTGAATCTTTCAGAAATTATCTGAATCCATAGTTGTCTGTCCCTTGATGACACTATATTAGCTAGATTTTTTAATAGCTCTGTAGGGGTAGCTGTTAAGTTGTTAAAAGAAAAAACAAACCACTAATGGCAATGCAAATGATTCCTGTCCAAGTGATGTAAGTAAAATTGTCTGGTAGAGAATATAAACCTCTGTAGGTCAAATTCTCATTTAAACTGGTCTTAACATCTTATCAGTTCCCTCATTAACTAATTAATGAGTTGAATAAACTCTTTGACATGTATTCATTTTCACATTTATGTGAAAATCATATTTTTACCTTTCTGAAAATAATACTTTAGCAGCCACCTAGTATTTCACTGAGTCACTGTGGTAGAGACTGCTTGTGCTCACCCTATCTGGTTCTCTTCTTGAAGCCTCCCTTGCAGCTAGGTTGAGACCATATGTTTAGTTTTGTCTATTGAACTAATCAGGGCAGTTAAGAGCAAGCATGATTTTTTTCATGTTTTCTCTCTCCCCTCCTGGAAGCCATGTGTTGAGATGGTGGCATCACAAAATGGAGTGACTTGGATCCCTGATTCACTTCCTAGAGGTAAGATCCTCTGATAAATTGCTCAATTTATGTCAGAGATAAATATTTGGTGGGTTCAGTGATTGGAATTTCTGGAATTATCTGTCACTGCAACTGTAATCTATCCTGACATATACAGTGGATGAAATAGAATTTAATAATTTCATAAACATTTCTATATTATTGGGCAATTACTTTCAGTTTTTATAATCATTTAAAACTGGATTTGTAACTTATGCTGTAAGGAATACCTCCATGCAGGCTTTTCTTTGGAGTGAAGTAGGGATAAATATCATTTTCTTGGGATATTTCTGAAAGTTGTATTACTGGGTGAAAGGGGATAAATGTTTCTATTATTCTGTATATCAGTGCCTTTTATATTGTCTGATACACAGAATTTGGTCATCATAACTTCGCTGAATGAATATTTCTAACACATGCCACCATCATTCTTTCCAACTTTTACCATAACCACTTTTTGGGCAAATTTGATAGGCATAAAATTATTCTTTTCTGATATTCTGATTTGCATGGCTTTGATTAGAAGTGAGGTTCAGCATTTCTTCCAACATTTATTAATTGCAATTCTTCTTTTATGAATTGTCAGAGCAGAAATGTTTGTAGTTGAGAAACAAAGCAGTAGGTTTGCCTGATGAAGTTATTTCTCTTTGTTGGCTTTCCCAAAATAGCAATCAGTCATACTGAAAATTGTATATTATTATACTAATATCACTTTCTCTATAATTCATTATATGGAACAAAACTAAACCTTTCAGCCGTCATTAGCTTTAAGTAACCCCTTCAGCTGAGGTCCCCAAAGGTTCTTTCATGATGTTCATTCAAATGTTTAATTAACTCATGACGATTAATAAATAGACAGCATTTCTGACATCTGGAATAAGCTCCCTCTACCTCCTGGCTTTATCTTTTCTCTAGCTCAGTTAAGATCTCTGTGTGAATGCATTTGTCTTCTTTGTCAACCATGCATTGTATTTTTCTTCCTCTTTCCTTTTGAATATTTAATTCTTAGATGTATTCAGGGTAGGGGAACTAGCTGCCAAACCTAGGAGATTTAAATTGGATTTTCTGCATCAATGCTACAAAGTTTTGTAACCTCCCAGTTACAATTATTGGGCCAATAATTTATTGTCAAGGCCCTGAAGTCATTTATTTGCTTCTATTGTCTATGAGCAATAGTACGTTGTTCATTAACAAGTATGAAAACCCCCCAGAATAACCACCAGAGTCCTCTGGATCTGGACACTCTCTCCTCTCCAGGACCCCCCTCCTTGCACAGCATGATACACTCTTGTCATACCAAACTACTCACCCCTCCTTGAGTGAACCCTAATCGTGCATTGCTATATGCCCTTGTATATTCTGCTCCTCTCACCTAGAATTCCCACCTCTTCCATCTGGAGAATTCCCCTCATTCTCTAGGACACAACACTGATGTCAACATGTCTATCAAGATTTCCCTGCCCCCTTGGGCAAGAGTTCATCCCTTCCTTCTCCACATTTCTGCAGCACCTTCCATTGTCCACTTCTCTCCAACTTCTGCTTCTGAGTCACCAAGAACCACATCTTCTTTACCTTTTTGTTCCTTACACCTATCCCAGTGGAGAGCAGGAACTTAACAGATTTTTTGTTTGATGAATGACTAGTTTAAAACATTCTGCAAAACATTTAACTTTCAGCTTCCAACTGGGCTGGAAGTTATCTGCCCTTTGCCTCTGAGCCGTCTTCAAAAGTAAAACCATAGTGATGCTTTTTGAGCAAAATCATAGTGATGTTTTTTGAGCAAAATCATCTGGAAGAGCATGATAAAGTCAAGGGGCAAATGATTAGCACTGTAGGGCAGGGCCCATCTTAATCATTGTTGGGTTTCCATTCCACCCACGACCTTAACCATGATCTAGGGCATTTTGAAATGCTCTCAGTTTGCACTGGGAAGGGATCTGACAACGTCCAGGCAACTTTTACAAAGCATTCGTTTCAGGTCTGGATCTCCAATTCTTACCTTAGCTGATAATCTTCATGCAACTTGAACAATTTTCTGAAAGCTGAGGAT
Organism: Choloepus didactylus; assembly: GCF_015220235.1. NCBI lineage: Eukaryota > Metazoa > Chordata > Mammalia > Pilosa > Megalonychidae > Choloepus > Choloepus didactylus. Next base: position 13,208,888 of record NC_051308.1, on the reverse strand, counting down.
TAATGTGGAACATATAATTGATAATTTCAATTAAAATCATATGTGCTAAGGATTTAATAACCTATAGTGTTTCTCCCAAATTATTTGTGTTGATATTATAGCCCCAAAGGATCTTCACTACTTCTGTTTGATCCTCCTGTTTGAACAGAGCTAAAGACTGATACTTCATTTTCCTCATTAATCGCTCCGACTCTTGGTTAGACAATATAAATGATTGAAGAGGGATTGGAGGATAAGAAGAAGAAAGAAGGGAGAAATTTAACCTCCTTTTAGGAGAAACAAATATGAAGGTAACATGGACAAATTACCATGAGCCTAAGCCAGTCACACCCGGCACCCCAAGGATTTAACATCCTTTGCTAGTATCATCAAATATCCCCTTCCCACAACCAAAAAGCTTTTGATGCTGATGGTTGCACTGCCCCTAAGCTTCTTGTTCCCTCCCTCCCTTCCCCAGCAGGGTAACTGCAGTGAACTAATGACTCCCAGGCTGACTTTTGTGGCTTAGTCATTAAGAAGGACACCTTCCGGAGCCTTTTGCCAGAAATGGGGTGTGCTAAGTTCCAGAAAGTCCACGTCAATATTGTGGACCACTAACTCAATGCTTTTGTTCAAAGATGAATAAGAACGAATAGTTACCCAGAAAATACCCAGAACACAGAATTAGAGGGTCTTGAGAGTCTTCACAGCCTGTTGTGTAAGTCTATCCACTACAAAACTTACGGACTATCTTTTTAGAGACTTTGGGTTCAGAACCAACATGTCTGAAACATCCATGGTGGATGGTCATGCTAATGAGACTGTACATTTAAAAAAATATGGAAGCTGAGATGAGGAAACTATAAAAGTATCAAAAATTTTAAGAGTTCCCTGACTATGTTCAATTAGCAAACAATGTTCAATTAGCAAAAATGGCTTTAAGTGACACTTTCCCTAAGAGAATAATGAAATAACAGATGAGCATTGATCTAATGTAAGACAATTTGAGGGTCAAATGGACTTGAATGCTAAATGACCTACTGTGCAACTGTTCAAATTTCAGACATTTGAACACTGAATTTAAAAATGATGAAAAAAATGTTTTCTGCACTAAATAAATAAATCATCTGTAAAGTTGTAACAGGGTGCTGGGATTGTGGGTGATTTTTTTCTTTATTTTCCAAACCTCCTAATTTATGATTTTAGCATTTTGTTAATGATAAGAAACAGATAAATTAACCTGGCAACAACACAAAAACAATGTTTTTAAACAATGGCATATGCAAACAAAAAGGAGCAAGTATCCATTGTGTTTCCTTAAATGTGACAAAACAGTGACATTAAAGCCCTTGATGTTCTGTAAACTCCCTCTCTCAGGTGCCAATCTCAAGCAAATGAAACGGAAGTTACCCTTAAATTCTGCTATTACATGTCACATTAATATTAATATTTTAGATTGCTGTACAATTGTGAAAATGCAATCATTCATGCATATATAATTGCTTTCAAAACTCTACTTTTTAGTTTGAGTTTTAGGCTAAATAATTCTTATTTAAAGATCTTTCCATTGTCTTTTTTTTTTTAATTAAATTCAGTTTTATTGAAATACATTCACACACCATACAATCATCCATGGTATACAATCCACTGTCCACAGTATGATAACATAGTTATGCGTTCATCACCACCATCTATCTCTGAACATTTTCCTTACATCAGAAAGAACCAGAACAAGAATAAAAAAATAAAAGTGAAAAAAGAACTTTCCATTGTCTTTTGAAAGAACACTGCATAATACAACTTTATCTGGCTCCTGCTTTGGCACCATGTCAGAAAGACCCTCGACTTCCCACTTAGTAATGCTGAGTGCTCTCTGCCTACAAGACAACTGATCTTGAGTAAGGCAGTTCTAGTTGTGGATGCAAAAAAGGATGGCTCAAAAGGTTTACATGAAAAGTGCTGACGCGGCTTGAGAGCCTGATGGGGCATCCCAGTCTCTGGTTGGCTTCCAATCCTCAAAACTTGGCTTCTTACATTGCTCCACTTATATGCTTTACCTTGTAAGAACTACCCCTGGAGGCATAAACCTTAGAGGAACACTCATCTCTGCATCCCATCATCTATATCCCAGAGCCAACCCTGGTTCCTTAACCCCGAGGCCTGGAAAACCCTTCTTTGACCCCACCTCCTAGGGAGTTGTTTGCAGGAGAAGGCTCCCAAAGCCAAGATGTGGGATTCCCCTACCCCCACCCTGTTCTCCTGCTCTGTCAGGCGATGATCCATCTGTTGGCTTTGAGGTTCTACTTACCAGCATGCAGGGCGTTGCCTCCGCCCACCCTCCACCCTGTCTGGTTATCTGTGCTGTCAATCTTCCCTCTGTCTTCCTGAAAGAACAAACAAAACGCTGTGAGCTAATGGCTTGCAATTTCAAAGTCCCCTGCTACGTGGGGCTCAGGGCCCACCTGGATAGGCTTTAACCCCACCCCTGCCACAAAAATCCCATCTCACTCTGGAATCCCCAGGGACATTCAGGCATTTTCCCATTCCCATGTTTTGGTCTCCTTTGAGCATCCCATCCAGGGGGAAATGGGAAAGGACCACTCAAGGAAAAGGACAATTTTAGGGCTTATCAATCAGCTACATTACTTTCCTGTCTAGTGTAATATCCAACACACCTAAGAGGAGTGAGTTATAAACTGGTATGCTCTCATCCAAGGAGCTTGCAACAATTCCATTCATCTTCAACACACTTTTGTGAGGCAGAGATAAGAAGTACAATTTGCTTTGATTTAGGGAAGAGGAGAGACAGCGAAGGAGGGAGAGAGAGAGAAAGCCGATGTTTTTAGCCAAGAGTCTCTTAGCAAAGTGGGGGGTGGGAGGGGACCTGATTTCTTCATTTTCAGTTCACCCTGCAGTGAGCCTATGTCCCCTCTTTGCTTTATCCAAGCACTGAGAAAATGTGGAAACACAAGGTAAATTTAAACAAGTAGAGAAGCTACAGTCTTACTGAGTGTACTCTACCACATTAGAATACAATTGTTTTCAGGGCTAGGAGACAAGAGGAAAAAGAGGATAAAGCCATTCTTTCATAATAGGGGGACTGCCCCTTAGGAATCCCTACTCCCAGGAAAAGAAATCACCAGAATTTCATAATTATTAAATGATAACCCAGCATGGACCCTAAGACTCATATCCACAGCTACATTCTGAGGTGACTAAACGCCTCCTCTCCAGATTCCTAACTGGCCCTTCCACATTGCTAACCTCCACCCCTGCCACCCCCCCACTCCAAGGACTATTGAGATTTATTTTGAGCCATGTGGCCAAGTAAACTCACTAGGATTCTTGCCCCTGTTTTCCTGTCACTTCTGCGTTATTCCTCTTCTACTCTTCTGTAAAACCTCTGCCCCTTGAGGTTGATGTTATTGAGTACTGCCACCCTCTAGGCTCCCCTCTTGCTGTTTTTTATGGATCTTCTGGTCACCCCACCACCCAGCCTTCACTCCCCACTGCAGCCCCACCTTTCACTGACAGACTCACAGTCACCTTTCCCTCAACCCCATTTGCAACCTCCCCAACTCCTGCCATTATCCCAACTGACTTCAACATTTATGTGAATGACCTACCCAACACCCTGGTCACTCAGATTCTTGATCTTCTCATCTCAAATTACTTTTCCTTACCTTTACCACAGCAACCCATACATCATAGACCTTGTTATCATGCAAAACAATCTCATCTCCAAAATCACAGCTTCAGATGCCCTCTTCTCCATCCATATCCTCCTTGCCGTCTTAAGTTATTATATATTTCCTGCTAATAGGTCCCTTCTGACTTCTCTGCTTTGTCCCTATCCATCAGACCCCTACTGTCTTCCTCTCCCTTCCTAGCCCTGTGGCCCATTAGACCCCATGGCCATTTCTTCAGCCATTCTTTGTGACGATCTTCCACCCCATTGTCCCATTGGCCTTCAGTAGGACTCTTCTGGAGGTGATTTGTCAGTCTTTTCAGTGCTTGCCCTGAGACTGCTGACTTCTGCTGGAGACAGCCTCTGGCAGACAGTGGCTAACCCAATATTTGCCCTAATTCCTTTCTTGCCCACCTACCTCGACTCCTTCCTTCCTTGAAAATAGATGTGATGCTTGAATCTGTAGCAGTCTTCTTTTGACCAATGGAGATGGCCCTCTGAACCAAAAAATAAAACCTGTTTCCATTGTTGTGTTGTGTTTTAAATTTTTTGTGCCTTTTAAATTTTTTACTTTGAAATGATTTCAAACTTACAGGACTGTTGCAAAAATAATACAAAACACATAAAAAGAACCCCAATGACCACTCCCCTAGCCCCACACCCAGATACTCAGATCTACCAATTTTAACTTTTTCCCACATTTGCCGTATCATTCTCTCTCTCTCTCTCTCTATCTTCTAAACATTTGAGAGTAGACTGTATATATATCCTGCTCCTCAAGCATATAATACTTCAGTGTACATTTCCTAAGAATAAACATATATTCACCTATGTAACCATCTTAAGTTCAGTTATCAAGTCCAAGAACACTTTACAGTCTATATTCCATTTTTTTTCATGTCCCAGTAATGTTCTTTTAAACCCTTTCTCCTCCATTATTAGATCCAGTCCAGGATCATGTATTGCATTTCATTTACATTATCTGTTTAGTTGCTATCTTATCTTTTTTTTTTCTTATTTTAATTGGTCATGTTTATTTCTGTGGAGTTGGTGGTAATGTCCACCCCCCCTTATATTAATGATTTTAGTTGTTTGCATTCATTTTTTTTTTCTTTGTCAGTCTAGCTATAAAGGTTTGTTGATTTTATTGATATTTTCAAAGAGCCAACTTTTGGTTTTGTTGATTCTCTTTATTCATTTATTTATTTTTACTCTATTTCATTTATTTGTGCTCTAATCTTTGTTATTTTCTTCCTTCAGCTCACTTTGGATTTAATTTGCTGTTGTTTTCCTGGTTATTCTAGGTGTGTGATTAGGTTTCTGATTTGAGTTCTGATTTGGGCTGATTTGTGCCCTCATCACAAATTAAACTTTCTTTCCCTCAGCACCAATGACCTGTGTTGGGAAGCTCTTAGGTCAAGTCTGTAACTTTTTGGTTTGAGTGACATTGCAGAAAATGCTTCTGGCACACAGAGTCACCAACTCTAAGGATCAACAAACCACTTCTTCAATGGGAAGAAAAGTATCATATTTTGTTAGTTTCTGTTGAGGTTACTCCTGGCTTCCTTTAAATTGAGTTAGTAACTGACAATGTGACATTCAGTTGGTGGAAGGGGCTTGGGAAGAAAAAGAGCTCCTTTAATTCCCCTAGGACACTATGCCACTTTAGCTAGCTGCCATTGGTTCAACGATGATGGCTTGCTTATTCCAGGTGTGGGCAGCCAAGATGAGCAGGGATAAACTAGTCATTCCATATCCTCCTTGGAATTTGGGGAATTTCCACAGCCTGTGTCCGTCCAATGTAGGCTAGAACTCTCATCCATGTCCTTGTATAGAAAATGCTCATTTTATCACCAGTTAGTCTTAAGTTTAGCTATGTAGCATAGAAAACCCAAGATAATAACAGCTTAAACACACAAGGATGTATTCTACCATGTTAAATAATTCTGGAGGAGGCAGTTCAGAGTAGATATAGTGGCTCCATGAAGTCATCAGATATTTTCTCTTTCTTTTCTGTAGTCTTACTTGGCTTCCAACGTCAAGATCACTGCAAGGTCCAGGATGGCTGCTGGGGTTCCGGTCATCAAATCCACCTTTGCAAAAAAGGAAAATAAGAAGGAGCCTTGCCTTTTAAGAAGGCTTCTGAGGAGTCCTTTCCAATAATTTTCACTTATATCTTACTAGCCAGAACTTAATGTCATGACCATAACTAGCTGAAGGCAAGCGGAAAAATATAATCTTTCATTTAGATATGTTGCTGTCCTGAATGATACAGGAATTGTATAAATAAGAAAGAAGGGGAAATGGATGGATATAGGATAACAACTGGCATCTCTGCCATACTTCCCTGCTTCTATTCTCCCCTAACAAATATTGTCTTCTGGTCACATTATGCTACATATATTTCCACAACTTAAGTCATCAAGTAACTGAAATATTAAGGATGAAATGACATGACATCAGAGGTTTGCTTCAAAATAAATAGCTGAGTTTGAGGGTGGCAGTAGTGGGTGAGTTAGAGAGGATATAAGAAACAAAAGTTGATAATTGTGTAAGCTGGATGATGTTTACATGGGGTTTTACTGTACTATTCTACTTTTGTATACGTTTATTTATTTGAAATTTTCCATAATAAATTGTTTTTTTTTAAACCACTGGTCATATTTTCGTTTGATCATGCTCCATGACACTGCAAGCTCACATGGTCCATGAGCACTTGTCTATTTTGCTCACCAATTTACCCCAGAGTAGAGTTTAATCCATATTTGCTGAATGAATAGCCCCATTTTCTTCTTTCAGAAAGCCCTTCTCCTCATTCTTGCCCTGTTGAAATTCCTCATCCTTTAAAGGTCAAGGCAAACATCATCTCACCATACAGCTTTTTTCATGCTACTTCCTAAAACAGACTGAATTACTTTCTCTTCTTCACTTTCACATCTAGTCACACCATTGCCAAAGCATTTATCACATTGTATCACATTGCATTATCATCATTAAACTCAGTAGCTATTGTTTCTTTCTCCATAAAGCTTGTGAATTCTTGGAAGGTGAGCAAAGTGCTTAGCCACTTTTATATCTCCTTTGCTTTACACCTTTGATAAGTGCCTGTTTAAATGACTTGAAGGCAAAACTTGTTTCAATTATTTTTTAAAAAAATTTTATGGTAGTAACATATTTTATGTAAAGATCCGGTATATGTAATCCTTTGTTAAATCCTACCTTGGCAGTTGCTTCCCCTCTCTTTCATTTGGTCCCTTTCTCAATCTTCAGGCATATCTGGGCAACAACCACCCTAACTTGTTCATGTTGAAAGGGGGTGTTGACATTAAGGGAAAGGCGAATGCACCTGGTTGGCGTTCTTGGAGAGGCTGTTGCCTCTGAGTTTTGGGACTTATATGTCATAGGAACACTCGGCGGGATTTAAGTTTCTGAAAAGCAAACTTAGCGAGTGAAACTTTTATAGAGTCTCAGATGGGGACCCAGGTAGTCTTTAGTTTAATTGGGTTTTAATATTATTCAGCCCACTTGTACACAACATAATCATATTTATAGTGAAGGTTAGAATTATAGTGCAGAAGCCAGAGGTATTTTGGATGTAGTTATAGAAGCTGAAATGATGCTAAAAGTCAATCACAGAAAGGAAAGGTGGTTGTGGTCCCTGTTCTGAGCCCTCTGGCTTCAAGAGCTGGCTCCAGCTCCTTTGTCCCCTCTCCACAAAGCAGATGTTCAAGGAGGATCACTCCCAGGAGCACAAATGCCTGGGATCCTGGAAGGGCAGACTGGGATATCCCAACTGGGTTCTGATGATGATGGAAAGAGTCTCAGGCTCTCCGATTACTGACCCTGATGAAGAAAGTAGCTGCACCATCTGACATCACTATGTCCTCATGGCTATCCTCTCCAGTGAACTTGTCCTCTGGGAATTATATTTAATCAAGATATTTCCATACTGAAGAGAGGTAGGTGCAGTATTAACGTGTGCAGGAGTGAGATGATGCATTTATTTGGGATTATGTTTCAGGTGTTAGATGGCTAGGTATTAAAACCATCCAAGTTAAATCCTTAACTGAACACTTGCGTTTCTAGATTTTGCCAACTGCCAATCATGTTGGACTGAGCTAATCTGTTTCACTTTCTAAAACTATTAAGGTAAATAATTAACAATAAAACTTCCTCTTATATAGATTTTTTTTAAAACAGGAAAAGGACACAGAGAGTAAGAAAGATGCAGTTAGCCAAGAAATTATAGACTAGAAGAGGAAAAAAAAGGTGTCTCGCTTCTGGGAATGGATGGAGTAATGAAAAAGCACAAAAAGTAAAGATATGGAGGAAAATAAGTAAAGTATTTTTTTACTGTTTCAGAGAACACTTCAGGTCTGAGTGTTCCAGTAAAATGCATAAAGGACACTAAAGGGATTTTGCTGTCTGACCCGGTCATTTAGCATTTTAGCAGCTCCTGCCACCCCTTCCAGGAAGCAGTGCATTTACCTCTACCACAGTACTATTGATCTGGGGCCCTCAGGTTTAAAGAGCATAATTTCCTTGGAGCCTCTGCACAGACACCAGCTTGCTGTGGCCAAGACTCGGATGGGTTTATTCTTCTTATTTTACAGGTATAGAAACTGAGGTGAAGAAAGCACCTGTGGCTGAACCAGAGTGCCACCCCAGTATCTGTATTTAAGGCTCCTGGCTCACTGGAATGGACAAAGATGGACGAAAAATAAAGATTAACCTGAAGACCAGCCTATGTTTATGTAATCAAGCCAATCACCCAGCTCCTGTCCTCCGTCCCCTCCTCCCTCCCACCCAAGAGCAGGAAAGAATTAAACTACACTGTGGGCCAGCCCACCTGACTTGGAGCAGCATTTTGTTGGGAGATGGTGGAGGATAAGGGTGGGCCCAGGCGGGACTTGGGCATCCATGGTGGATATTAAGGTAAGGAATGGGAAGCGGAAAGAAGAGGAGGAGAGGCAGGAGCAGGAGGGGCGTCACCGTGGCACACTTGGCAGTTATCTGGGTTGGACCATTAGCACCTAAGGGACAAGGAGACAAAGCAGGCTCTGCTAGATGTGGGAGAAGCGGGAAAAGCACCACTGCCTGCACATATCTTCCCATCCAACACTTCTCTCCTTGTCCCCAAATCTTGGTAGTCACGCCATTGAACCCCAAATAATTATTTTTATTTTAGTTTATATTAAGTTTAAATATAAGACCTCATCACAGCCAGCCCAGGACTTTGGAAAAAGCCTTGGGCAGGCGGGGTTGGGGGGCAAGAATGCCTCACCCAGCTCGCAAACAGGAGCCGACATTGCAGAAGAGGGGGTCCGTGGATGAATTGTAAAGAGCAGGAGGGCATAAGAAAGCCACCGTATTCTCTGCCATAAAGGACTTTTTAGTTTTCCTGTGTCAAAACACATCGCTACTACTTTTGTAAAGAACGCAAGTTATAAAGATCTCTGTAACCGAAGACGAGTTGCAAAAGATAAAGCGAGTACATAGCAATGGCACTGTTGTATTTAAATTATGATCTCATAACACCAAATCCAGCAGCCAAAACCAAACCATCAGGAGGGAGAGGCCACTTCACAAACCTGACGTTACTGAGCAGTCAGCTCCGCACACCCAGTACCGCGTCTGTCTCTTTATCCCCTAGCTTGGCATCTACTGAGACATTAAGAAAGATTTGTGGAGGGAAAAAAGGAAAGAATGAAGAGTGGGAAGAAGGTGCAGTATTATAACATGAATCATTTCTCCTTTCCAGAAAGTAGTCACTCGAGTTCTTTAATTCTGCCCAGACCAGTAAAAATCAGGATGTGTTTTCAGTGGTCTTGTGTTTACTCTAACTCAGAGACATAACAATGTGTTGTTGGGAGCTGCCTGTGGTGAGCAGGGAAGGCAAGTCCGTCACCCTTATCAGAGAGTGGCCCAGTTCCATCAAAAGGCAGTCCCAAGAGGATCTGGCTATGAGCAAACGTGTAACAAACACAGTTGCTTGTGTGGATGCAAGGGATCTGGGATGAAGGGGGGCTGCTTTGGCTGCCACTGGGATGATAACACCGTGTAGCAAAGTCACCCAGCGCTGATCCAGAAAAATGCTTCAAAGCTGTTTTCTTGATGGAATTCTCTAGGCAAGAAACAGGGCTCTATTCCTCAATCTACTTTAATTCCTCAGAGCAAATGAGGTCTGACAGTGGTTTATTTGTTCCATGTCTGATGGGAGGGTACTCTACTTCAAAGCCAGAGTCGCAAAATCCTCTCTGGGGACTAAACTGGTCGAGTGACTCATTTCTGTCTGCTGAAATGAAAGCGGTAGCCCGCCCAAGCAAGAGGATGTGGTAACTTGTTTCCCCCTTTAAAAATTAAGATTCATGTTTTATCAGCAGATACAATATTTATTCCTGTAAATAAAACAAATAACATATTTTGAGAATGAGTTGCAAGTTGGATATAAGGAAACAGATGTGCTTTAGTCAATCAAATCTGAAGTCTTCCTTTATGGTGCACAAGACACAGTAGTGCAGTAGATGTCAAGAGGTCAACCAACTCTCAGCATCCAGCCCAGTTCATCAACCTGGGTTCCGGTCGGATGATCATCTCTGGATTTGGCACAATCTGAAATGAAGCTCCGGAATTGGGGAATAGTGGGAAGAGGGTCCTTTTTACTCCTGTACACTGCAGAGAAGTCTATTCTCTGGAACACTCAACTTCCATGATGTTCAGGTGCTCTGAATTTGTCAGAGTCCAGAAGCAATTGCAACAAACAGTTCAAGTAAGAGAAGGTGTTTTTTGGGATGGGCTAAGGTGATGAAGGTGTAGATAGAGAGAAGTGGACAGACTTTAAAGATACACAGGATGGAAAACTAATAGGACTTGGTGATTGGGAATGGGGTCAAATATAACTCCCAGTTAGAGATCTGACTTGTACAACTAGGTGGACAGTGGCTCCATTTACTGAACTAAGGCTCATTCAGGGAGGATGAGGTTATTAGGCAGAAAACATCATAAAATCCTGACATTTTCCTCTTCCCCAAGGACTCCTGGGTATTATTGCTATATCATGAGCACCTCATAGCTGGATAAGTCCCAGACCTGTCTGAAGAAAGTTAGCTGGATTGAGCCAATTAGAATATATCAAGTAAACCTAAAAGCCATCGAGGGTACTTTGCTCAGTTTAACAGCTAATATCATTATTCCCCATGCCTTTATCATTATTATTATTATTATTATTATTATTATTATTATTATTATTATTATTTTTGACCTCCCCAATTTGATTCTCCCTACTCAAAAGGATATAAACTGTAGGGAGATATCCTTAGCTCAGTGGAAATTTGCAAATAGAATTTCACAGTGAGCCAAGAATTCACTGACAACAAAGGAGACAAGGAAGTGATGGAGGGAAAAAGGTGGAATGGATGTGTAGAAGACTGCTGAGGAATCTGAGCAAGATAGAACTATCCTCAGCTAAGCCAGCATCTTGTGGAATTTAACCTAGGCTGAGTGCCTGAAAGACAGACCAAGGCAAAGGATTCCAGAAGCGAACATCAAGGAAAGAAGAGGAGGGAAGATAGAAGAGAACGAAAAAGAAAGGATAAGAAAAAACTACAAAGAGAATTCAAACTTGCCTGTTAAGTGCCATGTACCTAAAACTTGTTTATCCATATAAAGCTCATCACATGGAACTCCTCATACTGTGATAAAATAATGCAGGGCTCAACAAACTATGATGGCTCACAAGCCAAAGCTGGCCCACCTTCTATTTTTGTAAAGCCTATCAGCTAAGAATGGTTTTTACATTTTTAATGTCTGAAAAAGAAAATCAAAGGAAGAATGTTTTGTGACACATGAAAATCATATGCAATTTAGATTTCAGTGCTCATAAAGTTTTATTGGAACACAGCCTCCCTTGTTCCTTTTAGTGTTGTCTGTAGCTGCTTTTGAGCAACAGTGGCAGAGCTGAGTAGTTCCAACAGAGACCACATGGCCCTCAAAGCTGAAATATTTACAATCTGTTTGCAGAAAAGTTTGCAACCCTAAATATAGAGCTTGCCTTTTTCCTTTGTCTCCCGTACTATGGTCTCATTGTTCATCTTTAGTTCTTTGAGTAGCTGCTCTAGGTGCTGTGTCTCTTCTGGTATTTTGATTTGGGTGCTTGGGCTTGGGTTATCCATATCGTCTGGTTTTTTCATATGCTTTATAATTTTCCGTTGTTTTTGGCCTCGTGGCATTTGCTGAACTTGATAGGGTTCTTTTAGGGTTTGTAGACCTATTGAAGTCCTTATCTCTAATTTATCAGATCTACAGCTTCGTGGAGTACACTTTCTCTAACTAACCAGCAGGTGGCGTCCACGAGCCACCTGTTCTCCACAAGCCAGTTCTCCCCTGCTTAACCTTTTTGGTGAGTGTGGGAGTGAGTCTTGTGGGGTCCAATTGATGTACCAAGCTTGCGTGTGTAGTTGGTGTTGCCCGCCCTATGTATGGGGCATGTTTCTGGGCAGTCAGGGAGGGGGGGTGGCTCTAACAATCAAATCTCCCTGGTGATCCTAGAGTTTTAAAGCTGCTGCAATAGTCTAATCCTTCAGTTCAGTCCTGCCACAGTTTGTCTCTGCCACTGACCCACAAGTCCTTGGTATTGGCGTATGGCTCCTGAGACTTGCAAGTGGGCCCCTCTTCCAGGCCGTGCACCCCGGGTCCTCTGTTGAGGGATGACTGTGCTATGTCACAGGTGAGTGCCGTCCCCCCAGGGCAGTTCTGGGCTGCTGGGCTGTGTAGGGAGGCTCCCAGTCTGCTGAAATGATGGCTGAATGGGGCTTTGTTAATTCACACTGCTCCACCTTCCCAGCTCTGGGACATTCAGCTGAGGTTGCAGGGAAGGCTAATGTCCACGCCCAGTTTTGTGGTGTGTGCCTGTTATTTGAAGCACTTCCGTCACACTGGGTTGTCTGGGGCAGTTCTGGGCTATGGGGCTGGCGATGGGCAGGAGTGTTTCCTGTCCACCAGGATGATGGCTGTGAGCGGACACCCCCCTTTTCTTGGGAAGTTGTGGTGTTTAGTGAATTTTCTCAGCCACTGGATTATTGCGTTTTGTCTCAGAGCTCTCCTAGTTCTGCTCTTGACTTGACCTGCCCAAATTGCAAGTCTTTGAAGCTTTCTGTATTGGGCTTCTTAGAGTAATTGTTTTAGAAAAAGAAAAAAGGATTAAAAAAAAAAAAGGGCCCTCCTTAGAGATCTAATGGGTTATTGAAATGCTAAGAGACAAAGCAACCAGGGCCATTAAGGAAAGGTCCACAGGGCAGAGGGATCAGCTTTTCTTCGGGATTTGCATATGCACCTCAGGGCCTGAGCTCAGGCCTGAGCTCTGCCCTTCCCCCTTCTATGTTCACCAGAACTCCAAAAATACTCCGCTTTTATTTTGGAGTTTTTCGTGTTGTTTTTTTTCTATGCCTGTCTCCTCTCTGCTGGGCTGGCTGCTCTCAGATTCTCTGGTGTCTGGTCTCCGTCTATCTATGGTTGGAGTTTGGATCAGCAGAATGAGTTTCCGATAAGGGCTGCCACTGCAGTTCTCCCTTCTCCTTCCCGGAGCTGACAGCCCCTCCTCCCACGGGACTGAGCCTGGCAGGGAGGGGCGCGGGTCCCCTGGCCACAAAAACTTACAGATTTCGCTGATCTCAGCAGTTCCACGTTTTCATGAGTGTTGTATGAAGTATGCCCAAAGTCAGATTGCTCTGTGGTGTCCAGTCCACACAGTTCCTGGCTTTCTACCTACTTTCCTGGAGGAGTAACTAAAACATACAGCTCACCAGTCTGCCATCTTGCCCCGCCTCCTGAGCTTGCCTTTTAAACAATATGCTTGGGCCCCAAGTACAGTTTGCAGTGATAACTTCCTATAATTCCTTAGAAAATGGAAGGAAAGTCAACCTTGACTATGGAGAGTTAGTGCCTTGGGCATTTCAATGCCAAATTTTATTAAAAACTAGCATAGCCAAAAAATGAAACAGAATCTCAGGAAGTGCTACATGGTAGAATGGGCACCAATCTGTAAAACTCCTCCATTGTTTTGCTAAGAAAACTTAGTAATTCTTTAATCATTCTAGCTGGGAGCACTGAGAATCCCTACCTTCTGCCTCCTAATGTCAAATAATAAAATTTTGCCTTTCCCTGGACTTTCCTGGGAGTGCAGCCTGGGCCCTTGCAGCCCAGAGACCCTCCTGGTTACAGCTGACTCACTCTTTCCAGAATCCTCCAGTCAGAGCCTTCAGCCCCCCTGAACTTTGCCCTGACCCCCCCATGTACCTGACATGATCATCGCCACTCGCCTGCACTTAACGCCTTCCCGTTAATGCACTTTCCATTCTGATTTGCCGTTATACTTGCCATTGAGGTCAAAGTTTCATTATTTAATCCATGCTAATTCTCTGAGGGAATAAAAAGCCCATCAGTGTATCTTACAATCTCCTCGTCTGTCCTGTTCTTAGCTTCTGCTTGTCGAGGTGGAGGATTGAGGCCCCGGTATGTAGGTTAGTTATGCAATCTCCCTTTGATTTTCCACCTTGCTCTTCTTTATCATGGGGTTAACTTCATCTGATGTCTATAATCTTTCCAGGCCTTCTTTGGTCTCTCTCAGATGTTCCCCTGCAGCCACATGCCCACGTACAGCACTTTTTAATTTATGGATTTTCCCTTCTCTTGGAGCTGTGGCCGTAAATATTCATAGTTTTACAAAAATGAGCCGTTTCCTTCCCAAATCTACACTAGAATGCTATCAGTGTAGTCACAACTTTATCTATGTATGAATGTAATGTACATCTATGTACACAGAGAGTACATATTTACTGATACGTACGTGCATGCATGTACAGTAAACATACATTCACATAGGTACATGTGGGTCTGCTCACAAATATGCCTGTGGTCTCAGCTAGATCATCTATAAAATCAGGGTGTTGATTAGGCTGTTTTGGAGGCCATGCCCAGTTCTCATTATCCATGATAGAGGTTTATGAATGATTCTTATCTGTGTTTATGTGCATGTGTGTTTGTACTTATGCAAAGTGACATCTTTAAAATTATGCTACAATTTTTATATTTTTATAATGAAAATTACAACATTTAAAAAGTGATACTGTAGCAAAGCTCCCTTCTTGATTTGTTGGCAGGGTATGTGTCCTTCCCTACGTTCAAAAGTTACTGAAGGCAGAGGTCTAAGTCAAGCACTTCGGTTCTCCAGAAAACAGCTATGGGGAGAAAAACAGATTATTCTCTTCTAGAACTACTTTTTGTAATAAATAACAGCTAGTGTACCAATAAAGGCCCATATACAAAGAAAATCTCCTTTACCTAGCATAGTAGTACACATGGCTAAGAATTTATAAGCTTATCAATGCAAGTACATGTGCATCAGAAATCAAGGGCATATTTTTTTTTTTTAATTCAGTTTTATTGAAATATATTCACAAACCATACAGTCATCCATGGTATACAATCAACTATTCACAGTATGATCATATAGTTATGCGTTCATCACCTCAATCTATTTCTGAACATTTTCCTTACATCAGAAAGAATCAGAATAAGAATAAAAAATAAAAGTGAAAAGAGAATACCCAAACCATCCCCCCATCCCACCCTATTTGTCATTTAGTTTTTACTCCCATTTTTCTACTGATTTTTTTTCAATTTTTTAACTTTGTTTATCAAAAAATTAAAAACAAACAGGCAAACAACAACCAAAAAAACCCCACAACATTTCAAACAAAGCAATGGATTAAGGAAAACAAATAACCTAAAATAATTACTTTGCTTCCAATATGTTCCTACCATACCCCAAGAAAATTAATAAACCATGTCCAAACAGAGGAGTAAGAAAAACAAATAATCTAAAATAACTACATTGCTTCCAACATGTTCCTACCATACCCCAAGAAAATTAACAACCCCTAAGAAAACAAAGGAATAAGAGAAAAAAAAACCTAAAATAACTCTATTGCTTCCATCATGATCTTACTATATCCAAGAAAGTTTACAAACCATAATCATTCCTGAGCATCCCCATAACATTGAGATTACCCTTCATAGTTTATCTGTTCTTATTAGATTATCATTCCCCCTCCACTAATTGGTATCTCTAGGTCCCCTACATTCTACAGTATAAAACATTGTACATTTTTCACAGAATTCACATTAGTGGTAACATACAATATGTCTCTTTTTGTGCCTGGCTTATTTTGCTCAGCATTATGTCTTTTTTTTTTTTTAATCTTCATTTTATTGAGATATATTCATATACCACGCAGTCATACAAAACAAATCGTACTTTCGATTGTTCACAGTAGCATTACATAGTTGTACATTCATCACCCAAATCAATCCCTGACACCTTCATTAGCACACACACAAGAATAACAAGAATAATAATTAGAGTGAAAAAGAGCAATTGAACTACAAAAGAACACTGGGTACCTTTGTCTGTTTGTTTTCTTCCCCTATTTTTCTACTCATCCATCCATAAACTAGACAAAGTGGAGTGTGGTCCTTATGGCTTTCCCAATCCCCTTGTCACCCCTCATAAGCTACATTTTTATACAACTGTCTTCGAGATTCATGGGTTCTGGGTTGTAGTTTGATAGTTTCAGGTATCCACCACCAGCTACCCCAATTCTTTAGAACCTAAAAAGGGTTGTCTAAAGTGTGCATAAGAGTGCCCACCAGAGTGACCTCTCGGCTCCTTTTGGATTCTCTCTGCCACTGAAGCTTATTTCATTTCCTTTCACATCCCCCTTTTGGTCAAGAAGATGTTCTCCGTCCCATGATGCCAGGTCTACATTCCTCCCCGGGAGTCATATTCCACGTTGCCAGGGAGATTCACTTCCCTGGGTGTCTGATCCCACGTAGGGGGGAGGGCAGTGATTTCACCTTTCAAGTTGGCTTAGCTAGAGAGACAGGGCCACATCTGAGCAACAAAGAGGCATTCGGGAGGAGGCTCTTAGGCACAACCATAGGGAGGCCTAGCCTCTCCTTTGCAGCAACCGTCTTCCCAAGGGTAAAACCTGTGGTAGAGGGCTCAACCCATCAAACCACCAGTCCCCTATGTCTGTGGTCATGTTAGCAACCATGGAGGTGGGGTAGGCGAATACCCCTGCATTCTCCACAGGCTCCTCAAGGGGGCACTACATCTTTTTTTTTTTTTTCCTTGTTTGTCTTTTTTCTTTTTTCTTTTTTTTTTTTAACTTTCCCTTCTTTTTTAAATCAACTGTATGAAAAAAAAAGTTAAAAAGAAAACAAACATACAATAAAAGAACATTTTAAAGAGACCATAACAAGGGAGTAAGAAAAAGACAACTAACCTAAGATAACTGCTTAACTTCCAACATGTTCCTACTTTACCCCAAGAAAGTTACCTAATATAACAACATTTCTGTGAACTTGCTCCTACTATATCCATCAGAAATTAACAGACCATAGTCATTCCTGGGCATCCCCAGAACGTTAAATAGCTTATCTGTTCTTGGATTATTGTTCCCCCTTCCTTAATTGCTCTCTATTGCTAGTTCCACTACATTCTACATTATAAGCCATTTGTTTTATATTTTTCAAAGTTCACATTAGTGGTAGCATATAATATTTCTCTTTTTGTGCCTGGCTTATTTCGCTTAGCATTATGTCTTCAAGGTTCATCCATGTTGTCATATGTTTCACGAGATCGTTCCTTCTTACTGCCGCGTAGTATTCCATCGTGTGTATATACCACATTTTATTTATCCACTCATCTGTTGAAGGACATTTGGGTTGTTTCCATCTCTTGGCAATTGTGAATAATGCTGCTATGAACATTGGCGTGCAGATATCTGTTCGTGTCACTGCTTTCCGATCTTCCGGGTATATACCGAGAAGTGCAATCGCTGGGTCGAATGGTAACTCTATATCTAGTTTTCTAAGGAACTGCCAGACTGACTTCCAGAGTGGCTGAACCATTATACAGTTCCACCAACAGTGAATAAGAGTTCCAATTTCTCCACATCCCCTCCAGCATTTGTAGTTTCCTGTTTGTTTAATGGCAGCCATTCTAACCGGTGTTAGATGGTATCTCATTGTGGTCTTAATTTGCATCTCTCTAATAGCTAGTGAAGCTGAACATTTTTTCATGTGTTTCTTGGCCATTTGTATTTCCTCTTCAGAGAACTGTCTTTTCATATCTTTTGCCCATTTTATAATTGGGCCGACTGTACTATTGTCGTTGAGTTGCAGGATTTCTTTATATATGCAAGATATCAGTCTTTTGTCAGATACATGGTTTCCAAAAATTTTTTCCCATTGAGTTGGCTGCCTCTTTACCTTTTTGAGAAATTCCTTTGAGGTGCAAAAACTTCTAATCTTGAGGAGTTCCCATTTATCTATTTTTTCTTTTGTTGCTTGTGCTTTGGGTGTAAAGTCTAGGAAGTGGCCGCCTAATACAAGGTCTTGAAGATGTTTTCCTACATTATCTTCTAGGAGTTTTATGGTACTTTCTTTTATATAGAGATCTTTGGTCCATTTTGAGTTAATTTTTGTGTAGGGGGTGAGGTAGGGGTCCTCTTTCATTCTTTTGGATATGGATATCCAACTCTCCCAGCCCCATTTGTTGAAAAGACCATTATGACTCAGTTCAGTGACTTTGGGGGCCTTATCAAAGATCAGTCGGCCATAGATCTGAGGGTCTATCTCCGAGTTCTCAATTCGATTCCGTTGATCTATATGTCTATCTTTGTGCCAGTACCATGCTGTTTTGGCAACTGTGGCTTTATAATAAGCTTCAAAGTCAGGGAGTGTAAGTCCTCCCACTTCGTTTCTCTTTTTTAGAGTGTCTTTAGCAATTCGAGGCATCTTCCCTTTCCAAATAAATTTGATAACTAGCTTTTCCAAGTCTGCAAAGTAGGTTGTTGGAATTTTGATTGGGATTGCATTGAATCTGTAGATGAGTTTGGGTAGAATTGACATCTTAATGACATTTAGCCTTCCTATCCATGAACATGGAATATTTTTCCATCTTTTAAGGTCCCCTTCTATTTCTTTTAGTAGAGTTATGTAGTTTTCTTTGTATAGGTCTTTTACATCTTTGGTTAAGTTTATTCCTACGTACTTGATTTTTTTAGTTGCTATTGAAAATGGTATCTTTTTCTTGAGTGTCTCTTCAGTTTGTTCATTTCTAGCATATAGAAACATTACTGACTTATGTGCATTAACCTTGTATCCCGCTACTTTGCTAAATTTGTTTATTAGCTCTAGTAGCTGTATCGTCGATTTCTCAGGGTTTTCTAGATAGAAGATCATATCATCTGCAAACAATGACAGTTTTACTTCTTCTTTTCCAATTTGGATGCCTTTTATTTCTTTGTCTTGCCGGATTGCCCTGGCTAGCACTTCCAGCACAATGTTGAATAACAGTGGTGATAGCGGGCATCCTTGTCTTGTTCCTGATCTTAGAGGGAAGGCTTTCAGTCTCTCTCCATTGAGTACTATGCTGGCTGTGGGTTTTTCATATATGCTCTTTATCATGTTGAGGAAGTTTCCTTCAATTCCTACCTTTTGAAGTGTTTTTATCAAAAAGGGATGTTGGATTTTGTCAAATGCTTTTTCAGCATCTGTTGAGATGATCAATTGATTTTTCCCTTTTGACTTGTTAATGTGTTGTAATACATTGATTTTCTTATGTTGAACCATCCTTGCATGCCTGGAATGAACCCCACTTGGTCATGGTGTATGACTTTTTTAATGTGTCTTTGGATTCGATTTGCAAGTATTTTGTTGAGGATTTTTGCATCTATATTCATTAGGGAGATTGGCCGGTAGTTTTCCTTTTTTGTAACATCTTTGCCTGGTTTTGGTATTAGATTGATGTTAGCTTCATAAAATGAGTTAGGTAGTGTTCCATTTTCTTCAATGTTTTGAAAGAGTTTGAGTAAGATTGGTGTCAGTTCTTTCTGGAAAGTTTGGTAGAATTCCCCTGTGAAGCCATCTGGCCCTGGGCATTTATTTGTGGGAAGATTTTTGATGACTGATTGGATCTCTTTGCTTGTGATGGGTTGGTTGAGGTCTTCTATTTCTTCTCTGGTCAGTCTAGGTTGTTCATATGTTTCCAGGAAATTGTCCATTTCCTCTACATTATCCAGTTTGTTGCCATACAGTTGTTCATAGTATCCTCTTATAATTTGTTTAATTTCTTCAGGATCTGCAGTTATGTCACCTTTTTCATTCATTATTTTGTTTATATGTGTCTTCTCTCTTTTTGATTTTGTCAGTCTAGCTAGGGGCTTGTCAGTCTTGTTGATCTTCTCAAAGAACCAACTTTTGGTGATATTTATCCTCTCTATTGTTTTTTTTGTTCTCTATGTCATTTATTTCTGCTTTAATCCTTGTTATTTCTTTTCTTCTACTTGGTTTAGGATTGGTTTGCTGTTCATTTTCTAGCTTCTTCAGTTGATCCATTAGTTCTTTGATTTTGGCTCTTTCTTCCTTTTTAATATATGCGTTTAGTGCTATAAATTTCCCCCTTAGCACTGCTTTTGCTGCATCCCATAGGTTTTGGTATGTTGTGTTCTCATTTTCATTCGTCTCTATATATTTAGCAATTTCTCTTGCTATTTCTTCTTTAACCCATTGATTGTTTAGGAGTGTGTTGTTTAACCTCCAGGTATTTGTGAATTTTCTAAGTCTTTGATGGTTATTGACTTCTAATTGTATTCCATTGTGGTCAGAGAATGTGCTTTGAATAATTTCAATCTTTTTAAATTTATTGAGGCTTGTTTTATGTCCCAGCATATGATCTATTCTGGAGAAAGTTCCATGAGCACTAGAAAAGTATGTGTATCCTGGTGATTTGGGATGTAATGTCCTGTATATGTCTGTTAAATCTAATTCATTTATCAGATTGTTTAGGTTTTCAATTTCCTTATTGGTCTTCTGTCTGGTTGATCTATCTATAGGAGACAGTGATGTGTTGAAGTCTCCCACAATTATTGTGGAAACATCAATTGCTTCCTTTAGTTTTGCCAGTGTTTCTCTCATGTATTTTGTGGCACCTTGATTGGGTGCATAGACATTTACGATTGTTATTTCTTCTTGCTGAATTGCCCCTTTTATTAGTACGTAGTGGCCTTCTTTGTCTCTCAAAACATCCCTGCATTTGAAGTCTATTTTATCTGAGATTAATATTGCTACACCTGCTTTCTTTTGGCTGTAGCTTGCATGAAATATTTTTTTCCATCCTTTCACTTTCAGTTTCTTTGTGTCCCTGTGTCTAAGATGAGTCTCTTGTATGCAACATATTGATGGTTCATTTTTTTTGATCCATTCTGCGAATCTATATCTTTTAATTGGGGAGTTTAATCCATTTACATTCAACGTTATAACCGTGAAGGCATTTCTTGAATCAGCCATCTTATCCTTTGGTTTATGTTTGTCATATTTTTCCCCTCTGTCTATTAATATCCTTTATTGTACCCATACCGAATCTCTTTAGTACTGAACCTTTCTCCAAGTCTCTCTGTCCTTTCTTTGTTTCTCTGTCTGTAGGGCTCCCTTGAGTATCTCCAGTAGGGCAGGTCTCTTGTTAGCAAATTCTCTCAGCATTTGTTTGTCTGTGAAAAATTTAAGCTCTCCCTCGAATTTGAAGGAGAGCTTTGCTGGATAAAGTATTCTTGGCTGGAAATTTTTCTCACTCAGAACTTTAAATATATCGTGCCACTGCCTTCTTGCCTCCCTGGTGGCTGCTGAGTAGTCACTACTTAGTCTTATGCTGTTTCCTTTGTATGTGGTGAATTGCTTTTCTCTTGCTGCTTTCAGAACTCGCTCCTTCTCTTCTGTGTTTGATAGTGTGATCAGTATATGTCTCGGAGTGGGTTTATTTGGATTTATTCTATTTGGAGTTCACTGAGCATTTATGATTTGTGTATTTATGTTGTTTAGAAGATTTGGGAAGTTTTCCTCAACAATTTCTTTGAATACTCTTCCTAGACCTTTACCCTTTTCTTCCCCTTCTGGGACACCAATGAGTCTTATATTTGGACGTTTCATATTATCTATCATATCCCTGAGGTCCATTTCGATTTTTTCAATTTTTTTCCCCATTCTTTCTTTTACGCTTTCATTTTCCATTCTGTCATCTTCGAGGTCACTGATTCGTTGTTCAACTTCCTCTAGTCTTGTACTATGAGTGTCCAGAATCTTTTTAATTTGGTCAACAGTTTCTTTAATTTCCATAAGATCATCCATTTTTTTATTTAGTCTTGCAATGTCTTCTTTATGCTCTTCTAGGGTCTTCTTGATTTCCTTTATCTCCCGTACTATGGTCTCATTGTTCATCTTCAGTTCTTTGAGTAGCTGCTCTAGGTGCTGTGTCTCTTCTGGTATTTTGATTTGGGTGCTTGGGCTTGGGTTATCCATATTGTCTGGTTTTTTCATATGCTTTATAATTTTCTGTTGTTTTTGGCCTCGTGGCATTTGCTGAACTTGATAGGGTTCTTTTTGGATTTGTAGACCAGTTGAAGTCCTTATCTCTAATTTATCAGATCTACAGCTTCGTGGAGTACACTTTCTCTAACTAACCAGCAGGTGGCGTCCACGAACCACCTGTTCTCCACAAGCCAGTTCTCCCCTGCTTAGCCTTTTTGGTGAGTGGGGAGTGAGTCTTGTGGGGTCCAATTGGTGTACCAAGCTTGCGTGTGTAGTTGGTGTTGCCTGCCCTGTATATGGGGCGTGTTTATGGGCAGTCAGGGAGGGGGGGTGGCTCTAACAATCAAATCTCCCTGGTGATCCTAGAGTTTTAAAGCTGCTGCAATAGTCTAATCCTTCAGTTCAGTCCTGCCACAGTTTGTCTCTGCCACTGACCCACAAGTCCTTGGTATTGGCGTATGGCTCCTGAGACTTGCAAGTGGGCCCCTCTTCCAGGCCGTGCACCCCGGTTCCTCTGTTGAGGGATGGCTGTGCTATGTCACAGGTGAGTGCCGTCCCCCAAGGGCAGTTTTGGGCTGCTGGGCTGTGTAGGGAGGCTCCCAGTCTGCTGAAATGATGGCTGAATGGGGCTTTGTTAATTCACACTGCTCTACCTTCCCAACTCTGGGACAATCAGCTGAGGTTGCAGGGAAGGCTAATGTCCACGCCCAGTTTTGTGGTGTGTGCCTGTTATTTGAAGCACTTCCGTCACACTGGGTTGTCTGGGGCAGTTCTGGGCTATGGGGCTGGCGATGGGCAGGAGTGTTTCTTGTCCACCAGGATGATGGCTGTGAGCGGACACCCCCCTTTTCTTGGGAAGTTGTGGTGTTTAGTGAATTTTCTCAGCCACTGGATTATTGCATTTTGTCTCAGAGCTCTCCTAGTTCTGCTCTTGACTTGACCTGCCCAAATAGCAAGTCTTTGAAGCTTTCTGTATTGGGCTTCTTAGAGTAATTGTTTTAGAAAAAGAAAAAAGGATTAAAAAAAAAAAAAAAAAAAAAACGGGCCCTCTTCAGAGATCTAATGGGTTATTGAAATGCTAAGAGACAAAGCAACCAGGGCCATTAAGGAAAGGTCCACAGGGCAGAGAGATCAGCTTTTCTTCGGGATTTGCATATGCGCCTCAGGGCCCTTCCCCTTTCTGTGTTCACCAGAACTCCAAAAATCCTCCGCTTTTATTTTGGAGTTTTTCGTGTTGTTTTTTTTCTATGCCTGTCTCCTCTCTGCTGGGCTGGCTGCTCTCAGATTCTCTGGTGTCTGGTCTCAGTCTATCTATGGTTGGAGTTTGAATCAGTAGAATGAGTTTCCGATAAGGGCAGCCACTGCAGTTCTCCCTTGTCCTTCCCAGAGCTGACAGCCCCTCCTCCCCCGGGACTGAGCCTGGCAGGGAGGGGTGCGGGTCCCCTGGCCGCAAAAACTTACAGATTTCGCTGATCTCAGCAGTTCCACGTTTTCATGAGTGTTGTATGAAGTATGCCCAAAGTCAGATTGCTCTGTGGTGTCCAGTCCACGCAGTTCCTGGCTTTCTACCTACTTTCCTGGAGGAGTAACTAAAACATACAGCTCACCAGTCTGCCATCTTGCCCCGCCGGCATATTCTTTTATATGCTTCAATCAATATGTGTTATGTTAACCAATATATGCCCAGTACCTAATACGTTGCCTGACAAATAGGAATAGCTTGATAAAAATCTTTGGAATGAATAATGAACAGTGTTGGCCTCAGAATCAGCCTAAACTGAAAAAGGAGTGACAGGAATCAATCTGCGTGAGAGTGTTTTTCTGGTGAAAGGGAATGAAGGAAGGACAGATTGGGGAGGTGGGTGGAAAAGGGGGTGTTTACCCCTACAAAAGGTGGGAGGCTAGGACAGGGAGGATGTCTGCCAGCTGTCTCAGAAGCCAATCCTCCCACTTAGTGCCTTGGGCTCAGATCTGAGGTCCACAGAGAGAAGGGCTGCAGACAAAGATGGAAGGCACCAAGTGTCACCAGATGTGTCTTCAGCACCCAGGTGACATGGAGTGAGGGACTCCTATACCAAACAGAGCCCAATTCTAGCACCACAAGGACTCTGAGGCACTGCTTTGGTAGTATCGGAACCAGCCAATTTGGTAGGCCAACGGTCTTACAAAGCAAACCAGCTAGTCATTAGCAGGGACTGGGGAGCACCATTCAGGAGGCTTCAAGAGAAGCAAGCATAAGTGGGGGACCCTGGAGCAGAAGACCAGTACCCAGACTGTTCATGAACTCATGGCAAGCTTGGTCATTGTCCTACATGTGACCTCCACTGGTACCCAGAAGCCAATGAACTTGTAGAAACTCAGCCATCATGGTTCGGTGAGCAACTGAGATGTAATTCTACTAATTTCAGGTGCAAATGATGTATCCTAGTCAGTCTCCAGAAGTTGAATGTATTGTGTCCCCCAAATGCCATTATTTTTGTGGTCTTGTGGGGCAGACATTTTGGTGCTGGTTAGATTTGCTTGGAATGTGCCCCACCCAGCTGTGGGTGATGATTTTGATAAGATGTTCCCATGGAGATGTGGCCCCGCCCATTCGGGGTGGGCCTTGATCAATGGAGCCATATAAATATGCTGACTCAGAGAGAGGGAACTCAGTGAGTGCAGCTGTGAGTGATGTTCTGAAGAGGAGCAAGCTTGCTGGAGAGGAACATCCTGGGAGAAAGCCATTTTGAGGCCAGAGCTTTGGAGCAGACGCCGGCTGCCTTCCTAGCTAGCAGAGGTTTTCTGGACGCCATTGGCCATCCTCCAGTGAAGGTACCCGATTGCTGAGGTGTTACCTTGGATGCTTTGTGGCCTTAAGACTGTAACTGTGTAGCGAAATAAACCCCTGTTTTATAAAAGCCTATCCATCTCTGGTGTTTTGCATTCTGCAGCATTAGCAAACTAGAACATATTCTTACTTCAAGTTTCCACCCTTCTCTTCTATGTGTCCAGAGATCACTGGATCCTTATGAGCATCTTGACAGGGAGGCTTCCTGGCCAGATCAGTCCTGGTTTGTTACATTGCCTGGGATAGAATCACTGGTGAGTAGAAGGGCACTTGATGAGTCTTAGTTCCCTTCAATGTGGGAAAAAGTAGGACTTAAAGATTTTCTCCCCATTTTCACATAGAAGTAATTTTGTTTGGGACCCAAATCACCTACTTCAGGGCCTATTTCTAAACAAATACATTATATGGGATTCTTTTCTTAAAGGCACAAAATGAAAGTTTCAAAGGATTCTTAGTTAATAAGTATCTTCTATCTGCTCAATGGTTTCCAATTTTCAGTAAGATAGTTTCAACATTTAGCTGATTTTTTCAAGGATGTTCAGAAGCTGGAGAATCTGTTTCTCCATCTCCTTTTCATTTTCTGAAACCCATCCCATATTATCAAAGACAAAGCATGAGGTTGGTCTCAGGCAGCCAACAAGCTCATCATAGTCCTTTCACCACTAGCTTAGTATCCAATTGATGATTAAAATAAAGTGGAATCTCCATTCGCTTTGAAGCCCTGCAGTTGGGCTACTGTCCCCAGAACCCTACTAAGAGCATTAACACTGAAGACATCCAGAACCACCAAACCAAACTGGTACTTTTCCAATAAGATCTTAACTTCTCTCCCAGCTGCAACTGCCTCACTCAATTCAGGCCTTCACATTCTCTTACTTATACTTTTTCAGCAGTCTCCAAAGTAATATCCTTGACTCCATATAGGTCTCTCCAATCCATTCTTTCTCTACTTCCAGAAAGGTATACCAAAATGCCAAACCTACAGTTTTATTGTCCTGACTGTAGTAGGCTGAATAATGGCCCCCAAGATAATCAGGCCTAATCTCTAAAACTTGTGAGTGACACCTTGTATGGAAAAGGGCCTTTGCAGAGGTGATTGAGTTAAAGGTTTTGAGATGGGGTGTTTACCCTGGATTTTCTGTGTGGGCCATGAATGCAATCACAAGTGTCTTTTTAACAGAGAGGTAGAGGGAGATTAAGTATACGAAAGAGAAGGTGATGTGGCCACAGAAGTAGAGATTGGAGTAATGTGGACACAAACCAACCAATGCAAACAGCAACCAGATGTTGGACCATGCGAGAAATGGATTCTCTCCTGAAGCCTCTGGAAGGAGCATGGCAAGTCAACACTTTGATTTCAACCCTAGACTAATCTCAGACTTCTGATCTCCACCACTGTGAGAGAATAAATTTCTGTTAAGTCACCAAGTTTGTGGTGACTTGTTACAGAAGCCACAGGAAACTAATACACTGACCAAAACCTTTTTGTTCCAAACCACAGAGCCCTCAGTTGTCTGGACCCTGAATATTCTTCCAATTCATCTCTCTCTATCCCGCCTCACTTATTATACTTCACCCCCAGCCATACTTATACTTACAACTCTATGAACGCTCCCACTGCTTTCTCTTCCTGGAAATCTCTGCTCGTCCACCTGGAGAATATCTACTCATATCTCGTCTGGCCTTAAAAATTAGCTCTTCTCTAAAGCCTTAACAATCTGATGTATCTCCTCAATATATTTGATCGCTCTTTTTGAGTTCCCTTTGTGTTCTAAATTTATTCCCTTTATCTACCATGCCTACTGCTTCTACAAAACTCTAAGTTCCTTAAGAGTAGGGACTGAATCTTATTTATTTCTGAAAAGCTCCTTGCGGTACATTGAATGTGCACCCCAGAAAAACATATTCTTAATCTTAATCCATTCTTGTAGATGTGAGCCCCTTGTGGATAGGGTCTTTTGAAGATGCTTTTAGTTAGTTGAGGTGTGGACAACTGATACAGAATGGGCCTTAATCTTATTAATGGAGGCCTTATAGAGAAGGCCACAAGGAGAAAGCCACGGGGAAGGAGCCATAAGGTGGAAGTCAGTAGAACCCAGAAGAGAAAGGAGAGGACTCACCATGTGCATTGCCATGTGACAGAAAAACCAAGGACCCAAGGATTGCTGGCTGCCAGCCCAGAATGCCACAGTCTTTGAGGAAAAAACATTACCTTGCTGATACTTTGACTTTGGACTTCTAGTCTCAAAACTGTGAGCAGATAAATTTCTGTTGTTAAACCAACCCAATTTATTGTATTTGTGTTAGCAACCCAGAAACTAAAATACCCCTGTTCCTGGCATAATGCTTGTCACATAGTGAAAGGCTAGTAAATGTTGGCTGATCAAATAAAATTGCTACCGTGAAACAATTTTACATGTTGTTCATTGCCTCCTTCATCAAACTTTCCTCCTCTGCCTTCTGGCACACCATTACCTCCTGGTTCACTTTGACCTTTATGATTTTCTTATCCTCCTTCATTGGTTTTTCATTCCCTGTCTGCCATATGTTGGGAGTGCTTAGAGGTAACCTTCACTCTTCCTTTTCTTTTTTCTTCTTTCTCTTATATGTTGTTGGCTTCTACACTTCCAGTCTCCCTTCTCCCCTGAACTCTTTTTCACCTGCCCACTGGAAATCTATACACAGTTGTCTGATAGGCACTTCAAATCTAACATGTCAAATCCAATTTTCTTCTCTTCTTCTAATGCATATTAATCCAGACAAGCAGGGACCCTGGGCTGGGATTCTCAGAACCAAAATAGAATGCAGAGAAGAGCAAGACCTGCTTGGGCAGTAGCTGGAGGACTTGCAATGAAGGACATCCAAGGCTGATGTCCATGGGGCAACTCAAATGAAGCTTCTCTTCAGAGGGGCTCAGCAGAGATGCAGAAACCAAATATGAGACAAAAACTAAAGTACCAAACTAACCAGCAGGGTAGGGCATCCAGGTAAGAGAAAGAGAATGGGAATACTCAGCAGAGACAAGGACTTAGGGGTGTTTTCGGGGCTGCTTTAGATAAGAAAGCAAGCTGTTGAGATGTCAGTTTGTTTAACATTCAATCCTACTGTATTTCTTTTCTCCTTTCATTCAGCTGTACCAATGAGAAACCTCAAAGTCATTCTTGATTCTTCTTACCTTGCCTCTAACTCTCAGAATTATCAGTAACCAGGTTCTGTGGAATTGAACTCCTAAATAACTCCTTCTGCTTCCTGTCTCCTGCCCAAAAACCTTCAAAGGAGCCTGCCTGCCTACAGCCTCTTCCCACATCAATCACTTCCAATGCTGTTGCCAGATTTATCTGCCAAAATTCAAATCTTCATTAAAGTCCTTGGTGATCTCCTTTTGCTTTTATGATGGAATCTGAATGCCTGAATGGGGCACCCAAAGTCCTTCACACACTCCAACCCTCTCCTATCTCTTCAGCCATGTCTGCCGCTAATCCTTACTCTTACCTTAAACCCAGCCTTAAATATACCATGCCAAGCTATTTAACTCCTTGGAGCTTACACTCTTCTCCCAGTCTCATTCCTTCGCCTATCTGCAAATTCTTACTCCCCTTTCAGAACTCTATTCCACTGTCACCTGTATAAAACCTCTGATAACCCTCTGAGTCCCTTATAATTAGTCTCCATTTTCTGTCCTCCATGAGGCTTAACCACTTATCACACTATTCTAGAGTATTTGTTTCCATATCCATATACTCCACTAAACAGTAGGCTTTTTGAATGCAATGATAGCTTCTTATAAATCTTCAAATGCCTAGAACTTAAACTTTGAACCTGGCGCATTGTGGGTACTTCAGTAAGTATTTGTTAAATGAATGAATAAGCTGTAAGCAAAGGTTACAAATAAGACCAGAAAGGAAGATAATATGCCATCGTAGACAGGCCCCATTGGCTCTATACCTCCATAAGAGCTCCCATTGACTAACTATCCCTTTTCAAGAAGAAAAGTATTCATAGCTTGCCCCTGGGGTAGACTCCAGAACTCAGGGACTGACAAATTCCTGTGCTTTGTCCAGAGCTAGATGCCAGGGAAGATGGCAGAGAGACTGACAAGGGTCCATGGAGATCAGTGTGGATCTCAGAATGTCAGTGTGGATTTCTTAGTTCTCACTTACTCTGCATCCCATAACTTACAGGTAAGGAAACTAAGGTTCTTTGAGACAATGACACTTACCCAAGGAAGTGACAGATATGTTTTGTCACAAGGCAAGCGCATAGAATATAAAAAAGAAGCAGCTGGAGAGGGGAATGGATGGAGCCAAAGAGGATTTAACCAAGTCCAAAGCACTAGAGACATATTTCCTCTCCTCAGCAGACATATTCCTCATGTTTACTTACATTAAATTGTGCATTTGTGCTGCTTAACAAGGAGCTTTACTCATATGTACATTCAGCAAACAAGTATTTATCTGTCTCTCAAACTAGATTAAGAGCTTTAGAGGAAGGGATCACATTTCTCTGCTCTTTGGGTTCTCATCTCACTATTTCACACACACCACCACCACCACCCCCAATGCACAGTGACACACCGTTCTAGTTTGCTAATGCTGCCAGAATGCAAAACACCAGAAATGGATTGGCTTTCATAAAGGGGTTTAATTGGTTACAAAGTTACAGTCTTACGGCCATAAAGTGTCCAAGGTAAGTCATCAAAAATCAGGTACCTTCACTGGAAGTTGGCCAATGGTGTCCAGAAAACCTCTGTTAGCTGGGAAGGCACGTGGCTGAAATCTGCTTGCTCCCAGATTGCATTTCAAAATGGTGTTCTCCAAAATGTTGCTCCTGGGGCCTCTTGTCCTCTCTTAGCAGCAGCTCCTCTTCAAAATGTCACTTTCAGTTGCTCTGAGGTCCTCTTTCTGTGAACTCCTTTATATGACTCCAGTGATCCAATTAATACCCCCCACTGAATGGGCAGGGTAACACCTTCATGAAAATTATTCAATCAAACATTTCACTCATAGTTGACTGAGTCACATCTCCATGGAAACACTCAAAGTATTCCAATGTAATCAACACTAACACATTTGCACCCACAAGATTGCCTCAAAGAACATGGCATTTTGGAGGACATAATACATCCAAACTGGCACACGCACAGTCCTGATTTCAGGCCCACTTCATTATCCAAGTACATCATGAAGATTTGCAGATAATTATTGCCATTGCCAATTTGGAGTAACACAATTTATTTATAAGACTATTCATGGAATTTTTCTCTTTATTCCCCTCCTGTTTCCAGTTCTACTGACCAGATTTGCATAATCAATTTTCTATCCCCTTATTGCCATTTAGTAGCTCTCATTTTGAAGCACGCTTCTCCTTCCTCCACCCATATTTTCTCCCAAGTCCCCCAATATTACCTTAGAACAAGGACATGTTTCCTAAGCAAATGAAGGCATCACCACTGACTAGACTTTGATAGTCATTATTTGGCTCCATGAATGTCCTTATACCCATTTTGGAGGGAGGGGCAAGTAGCAAGGAACTGTGAAATAGAGAATTTTCCCTAAAACAGATTGGGGTCAACACCAAAGATGTCCCACAATCCAGCACCCTGGAGTGTTACCCATTTGCCTCTTTGCTCCTCTCCCACTTGGTCCATCTTGCAGGCAGTTGAGCATCACTGGCAGACAAGGCAGTGTATGTTTTATACTCATGGAAAGCATGGCAGCACTTGGGTACTAAGCCTTCTCAGAAGATGTTGAGACATATAAGCAGTGATTTTGTGTCTTACTAAGGGAGTAAAAAAGCATGACATGACAGAGGGCAATTTGTACCCTAAGGACCTACAACTTTCTTGAGCAATGTGGCCTAATTGAGCCACCTGGGCAACCTCAGAACCAGACGTCTTATCTTCTGAGGAAACGCTTTGGGCCTATCTCATCTTGGGAGCAGAGAGACACAGATGATGACAACTTCCCTTCCTGAAACAGTGACCAGGACAGCAGAGCATGCCCTGACAATCCAACCTACAGTAGATTTTTCTAGGCTGTTTGACCATGCAGGTTAACTTGCTTGCAGAAGAACTATCCTTATCTGCTGTGGCAAAGTACTAATTACCTGTACAGACACAGGGCTGAGGAACTTCTCTGCTCCCATTATCAGACCTACTCAGCATCACTTCTGTCAGAGAAAAAGCCTAAGGGATCTCCATGGATTATCCAGATTCTCTATATCAGCACTCAAGACAAACAAGCATATACTCTATGTAATTTATATTTGCTCAGTTGGGGTAAAAGGAGAACCCAACAGTGAGTTAGAATGAATTGAGAGTTTGTCTTCCTTTTACCATTCAGCTAAACCTTTGCTCTTGAAGTCAGTG
Source organism: Choloepus didactylus (assembly GCF_015220235.1). Lineage (NCBI taxonomy): Eukaryota > Metazoa > Chordata > Mammalia > Pilosa > Megalonychidae > Choloepus > Choloepus didactylus. The sequence goes on along the minus strand of NC_051308.1, from coordinate 13,177,598 downwards.
AAACTCACTTTACTGAGTTTGAGAAAGTCAGAGAGAAGTTGGAGAAATGAGAGAAAAGCTGCTCCAGAGGCTGACAATGTCAATTCCATCTTACATTTGCATAACATTAAATAACTTATAAAGGACTTTCACATATTTCAGTACTATGACCCTCACAATAGTCCTGTGAATAAGCTCGGCAGGTATTACTACTCCCACCTGAGAGGCAAGAAAAATGAAGCTCAGAGGAGTATGTGACATGCCCACGGACACACAGACCAATTCAACAATTCAATAAACATATATTAAGTATCTACTAAATACCAGGCAGTACTCAAAATACCAGGAATGTGAAGACAAGTAAAGCAAGTTCCCTTGCCCAATTGGTGTCCAGTCTGGGAGATAGATGAGTAAGTAAATAGCATGCATATTAGACAGCAAAGGCTGTGAAAGAGGCAGGCCGAGGCAGCAGTGGCTGCATGAACCAACCCTCAATGGTGCCTGGGCCAAGGGTCATGAAAAGTAGATGGAGAAGGAAGGGAGAAGAGTGGGGAGATCTTCCTGGATGTGATGGTTAGGTTCATGTGTCAACTTGGCCAGGTGAGGGTACCCAGGTGTCTGGCCAAGCAAGCACTGGTCTAACCATTACTGCAAGGACATTTGTGTCTGATTTATAAACTGAAGGCTGGTTTATTAAATCATCAATCAATTAATCAATTGGCTACAGCTGTGACTGATGACATCAATGAAGGGCATGTCTTCCACAATGAGAGAATGCACTCAGCTGGATTTAATCCAATCAGTTGAAGACTTTTAAGTGAGATGAATAGAGGACCTTCACTTCTTCTTTGGCTGACCAGCAAAGCATTTCCTGAGGAGTTCATCAAAGTTGCCAGTTCATTTCCTGAGGAGTTCATCAAACATGTTCATCAACATTGCCAGTTCGCTGCCTGAGGACTTTGTTGAGCATCTTCATTGGAGTCACCAGTTTGCTGCCTGCCCTATGGAATTTGGACTCGTGCATACCCACAGTTGTGTGAGACACTTTTATAAATCTTATATTTATAGATATCCCTTGTTGATTCTGTTTCCCTAGAGAACCCTAACTAATACACTGGATAAGGTGACTGCTGAGCTAAATCTAAAAGACAAGCAGTGCTGATCAACATGGTGACATAAGATATCCCCTCCAAAAGCTTCCCCAGAGATTTAGCAAATAAAGGGACAAATCCCACTTGCTTGGAATTCTGGAGGATGGCAAAGACTAGAGAAGGATGCCACAAATGCTGAATCAAAGAAAAAGAAAAATGTCAGATAGGAAATTTCCATCCCAGACCCACTGGTCTTTTCTTGTTCCCCTCCCCTTCAATTGGTTCCACACAGCTTGGAAGATGCCCAGAGTCAGTGGCTGGGTGCCTCCCATTGCAGACAGAGCTGGCAGAGCCACTCAAAGCAGCAAGTTAGGATTCCCATGCATATCCAGCACAGGGACCCAAACCTGCAGAGACCCAGGGAAGAACACAAGCTGTTGAGGAATGCTGCATACAAAAGGCCCCCCCCCCGGGGCATGGGGGGGTGATAAAAAAGGGATCAAGAGAGAGAATGCAGTAGAACTGCTGGCAAGAACTTTTGTGCCTTCACTCAGTCCAGTTTCTGTGGGTTTGACCACCTAAAACCAAAATGGGCATTTCTGGAGTAAGCCACATTTCTGGTTTGACCCCTTCTAGCTCCCTGGGACAGGATACTCTAATGGAGACGAAATGACAGGCAGAAAAGCCTCACAGAAAACAAAAGGGGGGGTGGTGGTTAAACTGAACTGCTATAAGGTAGGCTGGGTCCCAAACTGAAAAATATAAAGAAAACAGGACATATGAGGGAGAGAATGTAAACAAATTACAGGAGCTGCAGAGGAAATTCTGCACAAAAACAAACAGAACAGATCAAGATTCCCAGAGAAGGAACGGAGGAAAAGAAGCTATCTCCTGGAGGTGAAATGATTGCACAAAAGGTGCAGTCATAAAAATTGCACTGCATATCCAGGACAAGAATCAGATGAAGAAGAACTGAGAAAATCTGAACAGTAAAACACAGGCTATTCTAAAGGTCTAGAATAACTTGGACCATGTGTCAAAGAAGAGTCTTAACATGAAGCCAATCAACAATAAAACCCCAGACACGAAGAAGAAATGGACCTTCAGCGGTAACTCATCAATATAATCAGATGCCTGTACATTACAAGCCATGCTAAGAAACAGAAAGATATGACCCCATCAAAGGAACAAATTTAAAAGTCAGAGGAGACACAGAATTTGGAACAATTAATCAAAGGTGCACAAGCAAATCTCCTAAATCAGTTCATGGAGATAAAAGAAAATATGGCTAAAGAATAAAGGATAATAAGGAGTCTCTGGGTGAGGTGAGCATAAGGAAGAATTTGAAAGCATGCAAAGAAAAATAACAGAACTTATGGGAATGAAAGTCAAAATAGATGAGATTAAAAAATACACTAGAGGCATCCAACTAGCAGATTTGAAAGGGCAGAAAAAACTATCAGCAAACTAGAAGACAGTATATCTGAAATCCTACAGACAGAAGAACTGATAGAGAAAAAAATGGAAATAATTGAGCATGGTCTCAAGGAATTAAAGGACAGCATGAAGTGAACAAACATATGTGTCATGGATGCCCTAGAAGAAAATAAGGGGAAAGGGGCAGAAAAAATTTTGGAGGAAATAATGGCTGAAAATTTCCCAACTCTTATGCAAGACATAAACATACATGTCCAAGAATCACAACATACTCCAAACAGAATAAACCCAAATAAATTTACTCCAAGACACATACTAATCAGAAGATCAAATGCCAAAGAAAGAACTCTGAAAGTAGCAAGAAAAAAGTGATACATCACATACAAGGGATGCTAAATAAGGCTAAGACCCAATTTCTCATCAGAAACCATGGAAGCAAAAAGGCAGTGGTATGACATACTTAAGATACTGAAAGAGAAAAACTGCCAGCCAAGAATTATTTATCTAACAAAACTGTCTTTCAAAAACCAGGAAGAGCTTGAAGTATTCACAGATAAACAGAAACTGAGAGAGTCTGTCAAAAAGAGATCTGATCTACAAGAACAACTTCAAGGAGTTCTGCAGGTTGAAAGGAAAAGACAGGAGAGAGTGGTTTGGAGTAGTTTGAACAAATGAAGATCATCAGTAGGAGTAATTAAAAGGATAAATGCAAACCGAATAGTACTCTACCCTTAATATACAAAACTACTCTTTAATTCCTATAAGAGTCAGAATACAATTGAGCAAGAAAAAGGCATATTTCCTGATAATGGACATGCAAAATGTAAAGTGGTAAAGTGGGACAAAACTAACATAAAGGGAGGAAACAGAAGGATATGAGAGTAGAGAACATGTATGCTATTGAAGCTAAGTTGGTATATTTTCAAATTAATAGTTTATAGATGAATGTTGTGTAATACAGACCCCAGGATAACCACAAAGAAAGTATTTTAAAAATATACAGAAACAGAAATCAGAAATGGATCAGGCAGATACATAACAAAAGATCAAATAACAGAAAAGGAGGTTGCAAGAAAGGAAAAGAGAGACAAAAAAAATGAATAAAAATCAAAGGACAAAAGGGCTGAAGTAAGTACTATCTTTACAATATAACACTGAATGTTAATGGATTAAATTCCCCAATCAAAAGACACAAATTGGCAGAATGGATAAAAAGTATGATCTCTCTCTATGCTGTATAAAAGAGACTCACCTTAAATGCAAGCACACAAATAGGTTGAAAGTGAAAGGTTGGAAAAATGTATACCATGCAAATGGTAACCATAAAAGAACTGGGGTAGCTATACTAATATCAGACAAAATAGACTTTAAATATGAAACTGTTGTAAGAGACAAAGAAGGACACTAGATATTAATAAACGGGGAAATCCACCAAGAAGAAATAACAATCATAAATATTTTATGCACCTAACCAGTGTGCCCCAAAATACATGAGGCAAATACTGGCAAAACTGAAGGAAGAAATAGATGTGTTACCAACAATAATTGGAGAGTTCAATATATCACTCTCATAAACAGATGGAACATCTAGATAGCAGATCAAAAAGGAAATAGAGAATTGAATAATATGGTTAATGAACTAGACCTAACAGCCTATACAGAACACTGCACCCCCAAACAACATGATATACATTCTTCTCAAGTGCTCATGGATGATTCTCCAAGATAGACCACATATTGAGCCACAAAACAAGTCTCAATAAATTTAAAAAGATCAAAATTATACAGGGCACTTTCTCTGACCATAATGGAATGAAACTGGAAATCATTAACAGGTAGAAAACTGGAAATCCAAAAGTATGTGGAAGTTAAATAATGCACTCTTAGAGAATCAGTGGGACAAAGAAGAAATTGCAAGGAAAATCAGTAACTATCTTGAGACAAATGGAAACAAGAACACCACTTATCAAAACTTATGGGATGCAGCAAAGACAGTGCTGAGAGGGAAATTTATAGCCCTAAATGTGTACATTAAAAGGGAAGAAAGAGATAAAATCAAAGACCTAACTGTACACCTGGAGGAACCAGAAAAAGAACAGCAAACTAATCCCAAAGCAAGCAGAAGATAAGAAATAACAAAGATTAGGACTCACACTTCCTGACTTTAAATAATATTACAAAGCTACAGTGGTCAAAACAGCATGGTACTGGTACAAAGATAGACACATTGACCAATGGAATAGAATTGAGAGTTCAGAGATAGACCCTCACACTTACAGCCAATTGATTTTTGACAATGCTGCCAAGTCCACTCAATCGGGAAAGATAATCTCTTCAATAAAGGGTCCTGGGAGAACTAGTTATCCATATGCAAAAGAATGAAAGAAGACCTCTACCTCACACCATATACAAAAGTTAACTCAAAATGAATCAAAGAACTAAATATAAGAGCCAGGACTATAAAACTCCTAGAAAAATATGTAAGAAAGCATCTTCATATTGTGTTAGGCAATGTTTTCTTGGACTTTATACCCAAAGCATAAGCAATGAAAGAAGGAATAGATAAATGAGACCTCCTCAAAATTAAAAGCTTTTGTGCATCAAAGGACTTTGTTACAAAAGTGAAAAGACAATCTACTTAATGGGAGAAAATATTTGGAAAGCACATATCCAATAAGAGTTTAATATCCAGAATATATAAAGAAAACCTTCAACTTAACAAGAAAAAAGCAAGCAACCCAATTAAAAATGGAAAAAAGTTGAGTAGATATTTCTCCTGAGGATATAGAAATGGCTAAAAGCACATGAAAATCTCACTCAACATCACTAGCCATTAGGAAATGCAAATCAAAGCCATGAGGAGATACCATTTCACACCCACTAGAATGGCTGCTATTTAAAAAGAAAACAGAAAAATACAAGTATTGGAGAGGATGTGGAGAAATAGAACACTCATTCATTGCTGGTGGGAATGTAAAACAATGCAGCCTCTGTGAAAGACAGTTTGGCAGTTCCTCCAGAAGCTAAGTCTAGAATTACTATATGACCCAGCAATCCTGCTACTGATCTATACCCAGAAGAACTGAAAGCAGGGACTTGAACAGATATTTGCACACCAGTGTTTGTAACAGCATTATTCACAATTGCCAAAAGACGGAAGCAACCCAAATGTCCATCAGCTGATGAATGGATAAACAAACTGTGGAAAACACATACAATGGAATACTATTCAGTTGTCAAAAAAGAATGAAGTCCTGATACATGCAACAACATGGATGAACCTTGAGGACATTATGCTGAGTGAAATAAGCCACACACTAAGGACAAATATTGTATTATCTCACTTGTATGAACTAATCATCACAAGCAAACTCATAGACTCAGAATCTAGAATACAGGTTACCAGGGGATAGAATGGGGGTTGAGAAAGGAGAAAATTTGTGCAGAACTTCCATTTAGGTTGATTGTGAAAGTTTGGAAATGGATGGTGGTGATAGTAGCACACTATTGTGAATGTAATTAATAGCATTGAATTATGTACGTGAATGTGGTTGAAAGGGGAAGTTTTAGGTTATGTATATTATTATAAGGAAAATTAGAATACGAAACGTGGAACTGTAAAACAGTGAAACCTGTTGTGGACAATGGACTGGTGTTAATAGTACAAGTATAAGAACGTTCTGTCATGAATAATGACACTGATATATACGACACTAAAAAAAAATTAAAAAAAAAAAAAGACAAGGAAAGCTGAGCAAAGAGGGACTGAGAAAACACCATGTGCAGAGACACAAAGTGTAGATTGATGGGATGAGGGAGGGAGCATGATGGAGCCCAGAGGAAATGACGCTGTGAGCAGTGTCTGAGGCTGGAGTGGAGTGTAGGTTGGAGACCAGAGAACAGCTGGAGGTGAGTAAGCACCAGGCAGGAGGGTCTTGTAAAACCACAGTAAGGAGTTTGCTGAGGAGCAATTTAAGGCCTTAAGAAGCGGTGGCTTGGCAGCTTTTATTTATTATTTTATTATTAACTGTTGCTGACCTTTGGGATCAGAATTTTCTACCCTCTGGCCGACTGTGATTTGGTCCCTGTCTGACTTTCCAAACCCACATCATGAAAATTTGTTAAAATATAATTCAGGGATCAGTTTCAATTCAACTTTGACTTCTTAATATGAACATTTCTCTGGAACTAAGATGCTATTCAGTGAAATATAGCCAGACTCCTCAATAATTGGGCTGAATTATTACACCATCTTTCTGGGTAATGAAATTATTTCTTATCCTTATGGCTTATAGTGACAGCAGTAAATCTTATTTTCAACCTTATTGCTAGATTTCTTTGAGTTTAGTCATAGGAATAAAATTAAATTCCCAAAAGTAATTCAAATTAATTTATTTTCTTCATATTTTACAATTTTTTTTTCATGTTAGGCAACATGAAATTGTTGATGTTTGACCATTTTGACCTACAAAATGACAATTTCATTTGGTTCAACCTAATATATTCAACCATTGATGGGATTCCTATTTATGTAGGTGGGAGTGGTGGAGGGGAGAGTAAGATATTTACCGTCTAAGATACTGATAGAATTACCCCTAGGAGAGATCTATCTTTTATTTGGAAAAATGATGTAATGGGTAGTTTGGCTAGGCAAAAGATTAGAGTTGGGAGAGGTTGAAACCAAAAAGGCCTAAAATTGCTTTGCTTAATCAAATAATAAAGTTCTCAGGGTTTTGACAGTTACTTTTGTTGGCGGGAGAGTAAGATATGGAGCTTTAGGACCTGAGAGAGAGCAGGCCCCAGTGACATGGCAATGGGGGAATGTTCCAAGGAAAGAGATTGAATAGCAATAGAAAATACAGTGGTTTGGCATGAAGCTTTCAGAATAATAATGGTCAATACTCAGGTTTTTTGGGTTGTTTCCTTTTAAATGATTTTTGTGGTAGCACATATAGAACAGTATTTCCCATTTTAACCACTTTTGAGTACACAGTTCAGTGGTGTTAATTACATTCGCCGCATTGTGCTACCCTCACCACCATCTATTACCAAAACTTTTCTGTCACCCCAAACAGAAACTCTGTACCCATTAAGCAATAACTTCCCATTCCCCACCTCCACCTTCATCCTTGATACCCTGTAATCTACTTTCTGTCTCTATGAATTTGCATATTTCTTTACTTCATGTAAGTGAGATCGTACAATATTCGTTCTTTTGTGTCTAGCTCATTTCACTCAACATGATGTCTTCAAGGTTCATCCACATTGTCACATATATCAGAACATTATTCCTTTTTTACAGCTAAATAATATTCCATTGTACGAGTATGTCTTGTTGAATGCTGGAATTCAATCCGGTACATCACTGATTTTCATGATGGTGGGGAGAGGGGGAGGATCCCCGGAGGTTCTTATGTTTATGAAAAGGGAGCATAGGTTTAGAAAGTTTGAGAAACACAGACATAGCCCATGGTGAAGGAGTATCAAAATCTGGATCTGTGCACAGAAGCATCTCGAATAGAAGTGTCATGTGCAAATAGGAAAAGAACTGAGAAGCTGGCACCAGGATCTGTGGTTGCTCAAAGATTGTAAGAAGTGAGAGCATGAGATGTGAGACACTGAAACGATTGCTTTAGATGTTATCCTGAGTCTGCTAAGATGGGGAATGGGGTGGTTGAGAGGGGGAGGATCCCAGGAGGTTCTTATGTTTATGAAAAGGGAGCATAAGTTTAGAAAGTTTGAGAAACACAGACATAGCCCATGGTGAAGGAGTTTCAAAATCTGGATCTGTGCACAGAAGCATCTCGAATAGAAGTGTCATGTGCAAATAGGAAAAGAACTGAGAAGCTGGCACCAGGATCTGTGGTTGCTCAAAGACTGTAAGAAGTGAGAGCATGAGATGTGAGACACTGAAACGATTGCTTTAGATGTTATCCTGAGTCTACTAAGATGGGGAATGGGGTGGTTGAGAGGGGAGGTTCTTGGGGCATAAGGGCAAGGTAGAAGATGCTTCAGCACTTCAAAGAAGAATGTCAAAGAGAGGACAGACTTGAGAATATAGAAGAAATCACACATAGTAACCTGTGATGAGACAAGAAATGTGAGGACAAGGGAAACGTGATTTTAAGTGGCCTCTGCTACCATCTAGATTCCAGACTCCAGATGATTATGAAAGTCAGGCCTGGTGCCCTGGGATATGAAAGAATATGGCTGGTTCCTGCAACAAAGGGCAAGACCAGTATCAGAAGTGCAGAAGAAGTTCTCATAACTAGAACTGTGCCAACCATCGACGCCGGCTTGGAAATGGTGATGCTGAGTTGCTTCTGGACATTGAGAGAGAACTTTTAATTCCTATCTAATAAAAAGCAAGACTGGGGTTGACCCAAATCTGCAGGTTGGGAAAGGAAGGATTCAGGGAAGACAATCAAGTCAGAGACCAAAATTTGAGAAAAACAAGAGCAAGTGTAGGGGACAAAGGAGGAAGGCCATGATGAAGTGGGGTTGATTTGTGAAACAGTGATGAGGCCGGAAAGGTGTGCTGGAGCTAAAATGTGAAGAACCCTATACTGAAAATGTAGATTTCACCTTGTTTACTGGAGGGATCCCTTGGAAGATTTTGAGCAGGTAAGGAGGTGTAGTAAAAGCAGTATTTCAGCAAGATTTACCTGGCCTATGAGGGGCTGAGACACTAAGGAGGCAGCTCAGGCCTTCCCCAGGCTGAGGTGAATTAGATCTGACCAGGGCAGTGGTGATAGGAGTGCACTGTGGAGAGACTGTGTCAAAGCAGAATCCCTGGGGTTTGGAGCCTGGGAGTACAGAGTGGGGAGAGGAGAGAAGGGGTGATGATACGATGTTTGGAATCTGAGTGACCAGAACAATGGCAGTACTGGTGACAGAACAGGGGAATAGGTTTGGGGAGGTTACAATGTCTTCAGCTTGGGATGTTGTTGTGTGGGAGGTGGGAGAGTGACATTCAAGTGGAGATGTATTATAATGAGGCCCAGGGACATATCTGTCTATTCCACTGGACTAGAAACTGATGGAGATCCAAAACCTGGCTTACTTACCTCTGTGGTCTGTTCAGTGCCCGGCACCTGGTATGCATAATGGTCCGCAAAACATGCTTAATTTGGAAGTTAATATCCAACAGACAGCTGGAGAAGTAATCACTGTTATCAGGTATGGCGCATTTCTTATGTACTCATCTCCACACTAAATGCTTTACACACAAAATCTTCATACTGAGGTGCAGAAGTAAGTCCATTTATGAACAGGCCCATTTTAAAGATGAGGAGTTAAGCTTGTCCAGCTAGAAACAGAACCAGCATTTGAACCCATGCCATCTGATGCCAGAGTCCACCCTCCTAAATACCACAGTTTCCCACCTCTGAGTGGACAGAGGAGGAGTTAGCACGTAGATTTGTAAATCATCAGAAACTGAAAAAGAGAGGCCTTGCCCATTGGAGGCAGGTAAACAGAAGGGCGAGTTGACTTACGCATCCCCCATTAGGGGGTAAAAGGAATGAGAGAAAATGTAAGTCTTTTCCTTTCCTCCATCCCCACCCTTCATCTATGTGTCAGCACCAGGGAGATGGTTCACCGCTAAGGAATTAGATACTTAAGGGGCCCAGAAACTTGGAAGCAGTTTCTCAGTTCTTATCCTGGATGACTCACCTGGGTTCTAAAGAGAGTCAAAAGTCCAAGGTATTGACTGTTAATTTGTCAAATTTCTGAGCTCTAAAACTGAGTGACAACCAACCCATCATTCCCAGGTCCCATGGAGGTGACCTTCCGAAATCTTTCTCGTCCACATGCACACACACACCTAGAAGAATTCTGCGAGTGATAAGCAGCGACAGGTGAGATAAGACTCGCTGCCTCTGGGAGCCGGCTTCTCTCTCCGGAGTAAGAGCTTGGCTTCAGGATTTCTTACAGGCTCCTTGTTTTCTTCTTCCTAGAGACATTGGGTCATCATGCAATTTTTTGATGACTCACACCAACCTCTTAAAACACATGTCCCTACCACCATCAGTAACACACGAACATTTAGATGGTTGGAATTAAACCTGTGGCTAGAATCCCAAACTACTGAGAATAACCAGTGTTGAGTGCAGGTGGGATTGTACTCTACAGTCCTATCAGAACAAAAGATAAAGATAAAACATGTATAAATCTCTCTTCGTCCTAATCTCTACTGCTTAAACCACAATACATAAGTACTTAGAACCTAAACTGTGGTTTTCACCAGTGTTTTTGTTCTATGTCACCCTGTCTAATTAAGCAATTTCTTATCACAATGGCTAAAGGGACAGTGAGCAGGGTTACAATGCATTGTACAGAGCCTTGCCAGGACAGATCACTGGTGAGTTTACATTCCGAAAGAGAGCAAAGCAGCTCATCTGAAAGCTGGTGATTAGATTAATTCACCCAGAAGAGAAGAAACACTTCTGAGTCACAGAAGGCTTTCAGTTGAGACAAAGAGCCTTTTTGTGTTGATTCTGTACTTTTGTTATTGTTATTTTTTTTTTCTTAATTCTATAAACAGCCTTCTGGAGGAAATGACTTTTTGACTTTTTTACAAATTTTAGCAACTCCCATATTTTTTTTACCTTAGAGAATCCTCGTATTTTAAATACAACATCAGAATGGTGGCTTGTATTAGCAGAAGTCCTATAACTTTCCCCAGGCAGGGAGAAGCTCACCCTGAGACCCATTGTGGGCAGGGCCCTGCATCACCGACTGGGAACACAGGAGGGTACAGAGCTAAGTGCCAGCACTCAGACAGGTATAAGACAGTGCTGGCATCTACCGCCCCCTTCTTCCCACTTTGCTCCTTCTTGTGTCGTGGGTTGAAGACACCTGACATTTTCAGCTGTACCTCCTGTGTCATGTTTTAAGTATTGCAAGCACCTGATAAGCCCATGCAGGCAGGTGTGGTAGCCAAGTAATAAGACTTGCTTCCTTTCTGATCATTTTTGGATTCTTCACTACTGAACTTGCCTGGTTGTATGCCCTTTTGGCTCCTACTTTTTGTCTTGCTCCTTGGAGTTGGCCAACACACTTGAGTCTTACTCCCCTCGGGACACAACTCCCACTAGATGCTCAGCAGTTCTTTGCACAACAACTACTCCCAACTTGAAATCCACCCTAATATCCTCCACCCACCAGGGGAGGGATCCTTTGAAATATATGATTTAAACTAGTGCTGGATTCTTTTAGGGAGTTTACCGAAAGCAGAATGTTTCACAACAAAGGCCAAGGAACAAAGCATCAGAATTTCACTTACTGAATCAGAATCTTTTTTTGGGGGTGTGGGAGGAATTTGCAATTTTACAACCTGCCCAGTTGTTTTTTTATACCTATTAAAGCCCAAGAAACCCTAATGTAGATTTTAGAGGGCACAATTTGACAATCTTACATTCTTACATCAGGTATGATTTGGAAAAAAACAGCAAAGCATTGAATGAGGTTAGACTGTGTCCTCAGCGTTTATTGAAGGATCTTTCTCTATTCATTTCTGTATGACAAAAACTGCTATTTTTTTGAGCAGTTAGCCTGTCACATTAAATCCAGAATCTACTCTTCCCAACGATCCCATAACATAGTTAATATTTTTATTCTCATTTTACAGATAAGGAAACTAAAGTTGAGAGACTTTGAATGACTTGCCCAAAGTCACACCCTAGCAAGTGGTGGAGTTAATATCAAAACCAGATCCCTCCATCTCCACAACTCATAGCTCATGGTAGGGGATGGGGGAAATGGTGAGTTGTGCAAAGTCATAATATAAACAAGATTTTGAAGGAAGATATTTACTTTGAAAAACACACCAGGGTCCAAGATGGGATAAAGAAACCCATCCTGTGTGGCCAATTCTAAGAAACAAGACAAAAATTAGAAGCATCTATTTCAATAGGAATAACCTTGCAGTACTAACACTTGTGGATTTTACAGTACATTCCTACCTATTCTTCAAAAGTAACCCTCTAATTTACTTCTTCCCCAGATGAGGCTTAGCTAATGCATGCCTATGAAGTAACAAATTTGCTTTTCTTTACAAAATAATCCATGTATATAGCTTTTCATTAGTTCATACAGAACTTTTCCTATGATTCTCATTAGTGAGTTTCATGACAGTCTCTTTCTGAGTCAATCTAAATAGTCTTCAAGAGACTTAGAGTGATGTCGCAGAAACTTCACCCAAGACGCTCTGAGAATAAACAAGCAAGGAAGAAATTCTGAGAGGTCATGTATTCCATGGAAGGTTAACAGCACCCAAACTATTTCAGATAGATTGTTAGAACCCTAATTACGGAAGTAGGGTCTGAAGTCTCTCTTTTTAGGACATCCATGGGAGGTGTTTAACATCTGGAATTTGAAAAATGAGTCAAGTATACTAGAAATTTTGCTACAAAGAGATAAATATCACCTAAAAAAGGCCACAAGAACTTTATGGGATGGGACTTGGAGATGGGACTATTTTGATAGAAAGGGCATCTTGTCCAAAAGGATTGGTTTTAATAGAAAGGGCAACTGAAGAATAGCTCTATAATTTAGATTGACATTCTGACAGCATTCCATCATCCTAAGTGGATATTTGATGGAAATATTTGGGTGATAATTAGAAGGATGAGTAACAGATGATGTTTCCTACAGTTCTGCTTAGCCAGACTGTGATGTAGAACCTCCTTTCATGACACGAGTTTTAAAACTAACTGAGAGACAAGAGACTGATGATGAAAGACTCTTTTTTTCCCCTAATGTCTTCTGAAAATAGAAAAAAAAAAATCATTATTTGACTTGCTAATGATTTCAAGGGGATAATCTGTTCTTTGTTTAAAATCCTTAATTTGAAAAACTGCCTTCTCCAGGGATGGTGGGAAGTACCAGTGGCTTCTATTCAGGGATCAGAATCTCTGGAGAAGGCACATAGGGTAGAGTGATGGTTGTTTTGAGACCCTCTTGTGGAGGCATTCATAGATTTCTACTCAAGAGAACCACCCTTTCCGACCTTATAGTTCAAATAACATCTCAATGCTTGCAAGCTATTCAGTAGGTTCTAATATCTTCCATTTTGTCTAAATTAGTCCAATTCAATTTCTGTTGCTTGTAGCCAAAAAAAAACTTAACCTGATTTAGAGATTGACATTGCAGAGTGAATTTTAGGCAACAGACCCTCAGGAAAATATGGAATATTTTAAATAAATTATCAACTCTGGTAGGGATTAGGTTTTCTTGTTATTTGAGGTTGAAAGCATTCCTGACTCATTCAGAAGAGAAGCCACTGAAACTTGTGAAGTGTTTTAGGAAGTTACTGAGGGGACTTCAGTTCATAGATACCTTTCCCAATTTTATCACATCTAAGTTAGTCCATATTGTGTTGCTTATAGCATCACAGCCCCCTGACTCCAATAAGTTGGAGCTGCTTGTTGTCCATTCAAATAGAGAACCAACTCAGCACACCTTCTCTCAGTTTCCATTGACCATCCATTTCATCTGGATGGACCTAGAGATTCTCAGCCCAGCTCTTCATCCCAGGAAGGACTAGAGGTCCAACTGTTGGAAATGCTGTTGGCAGACAGCTTTCAGCTGTCAGTCCCTTCAAGGATTGTCTCAATTGCAGAAAACTGTCTTCCCAAGAACATGCCCTTCTGGGTGAAAAGGCCTAGCCATTCCAGCCCAATACAGCATGACTCTCACAGGCCATTACAGCTGCCATGCTCCTCTGGGTTGCACCTGCCCAGTCTTGCTTTCTTTCCCTCTCTTCCACTGGTGTTGATCCCAACAGCACTCCTGCATGCTAAATTCCATCTCAGAGTCTGTTTTCCGGGAAACCCACCCTACAGTATCACCTCTGATGGTTTCATAACCACACTCTTTGAGATCACAAGTGGTCACTTGGCCTTAGTATAGATGTCTGTCCCAGCATGCCCTGTCAATCAAGTCTCAGACACCCATTCTTTTTCAGTGGCTGCCTGGAGTGACAACCAGTGAAAATCCATGGCCTAGTTTAGGTTGCCAGCTTTTTTCCTTTCTGATTGCTGTGGTTTGAGTGGCCTAATTGGCAGCTGCATTTGTTGCAAAGAGTTGTCTTGGGAGTCTTAGCATGATACATCCAGTAAAACCCCTGAGGGGTTGATTTGCTACTCTCCATGTTAACGCCACAGACCTCAAGTAATTAAATAGTTTGTATGCAAACTACATTTGATGAGGGGGTCCTAGGTAATCTACAGGGTCTGCTAGCACAGTGGGTTGAGGCCAATGAAGTCTCTGGCTCATTTTCTAATTACCAACACCATTTCTAAGATTTAATCTTTTTCTTTTTTTCCACTTAGCACAAGGAAAAGATTAAAAAAAAAAGTCTGAGAGGAGTATCCTTTTAATTATTGGAGTGTTTCACTTTAGCACAAAAGTAGAGAAATAAAAACAGGGTCATTAGGAATAAACTATGGTAGTCCTTGATTCCCTTTCTCTAAATGATAATGTCCCCCCTTTTCCTCTGCTGAACTCCTCATTGCACTTTTTACCTCTCTAGTGAGATAATTGAGTACTATTTGCTATTTTAGTTATGTCTACTTTTCACTTCTATAAGACTGAAAGCTTTCTGAGACTTTGTCTTAACTTGTGTTTTATCCTGCATCTGGTAGTTGCTTGTGTACAATAGACACTCAATAAGTCTTGAGATGGGTGAATGGTGGATGCATGAGGAAATAATTCTTTGTCACAAGAAAATCACCTATCTAAGCAGGCAACCAGCCCCTGTTTGGAAGCCAGAAACCATGAGAAATGGAGTCCTGGAGCAGAAAAGAACCTCAGAATCTTTCTTGTCTAAATCTCTCATTTTTGCAAAGAAAAAACCCTACAAGTCCAGACATTAACATATCTTGCCAGTGGTCACATAACACCCTAGTAGCAGGTCAGGTCTACTGGCTTCCACAGGAGGGAATAGGGGCGCTTAGGAGTTTGGGTTTATGACCCAGAAACCTGAGTTGAAATCCAGGATTCCCTAATTATTAGCTTAGGCAAGTTCTCTAAAACCTATACTTCAGCTTCTTCATATGTAAAACGGCTGGAAATGCACGTGTGACCCAGGTTTGCCTTGAGGGTTGAGAAGCGAATGCTTGTGAGGGTCTGCCATAGAGGCTGGCTCATGGAGAGGACTCAGTAAATGTCACTCTGATCAGCTCAATACCCCTGACCTCCGTGCCCTCAGACTGAGGAGTCTCTACCTGTGCCTGCTCAAAGACCCAGTAGAGTAGACAGCCAAACCGTGAACAACTCCCTAGACTTGCCATGAAATCCAACAGTCAAGGTCACTGCAGAGTTTTCAAAGACAGGCCAAGAATTTAGAGCAGAGCTCAGGCCAATTACAACCACGATTCCATGTACACATGCTACATTGAGACTGCAGGGACTAGTTTGTATCACTAACAGTCCATCCTTTTCTCTCATTTTTCTAGTTGTTAAAGATGAAAAGTAGCCCCTGGAAATGATTCTGGACAAGTCATCCATCAGTCTTCATTTTTACCTGACTTTTGTAGAAAACCAGCACGTTTTCCCTTAGATTACCTCCGAGATTCACAGCCGAATTTTCTTATCTAGTTTCAGCTACGTAATAGCGAGACTCACATTATCAACATGGGTAGAGAGGCCACAGATAAAAGAAAAGACTGATCTGGTCACCCTAGTGGACCTGGGTCAGCTTTTGGTGAGACAGGGTGGCAGGAATTTGTGTCCAGGGGCAAGGTACAGGAGACGGGCAAGTTGTGCTGCTGGGGAGAGGATTTCCTCCTCTGGGGCTGCCACCCAGCCCCATACACAACCAGAAAGTCTGATAACACGAGGGCAGCCTGGCTCGGGCTAGCCTCTGGTAGCTATAAATATACAGAATTTCCCATCACTAACCTAACACAGATAGCAGCTTAGCACAGGAACTTAAATCAAGGGTGTGGCAAAGAGACAAAGCACAGGTCTCAAAAAGAAATTTGTTTGGCTCCAATCCAGTAGCCTTGACTCTTCAAGTGTGATTGTGAAAACCTTGTGGATCACACTCCCTTTACCAGTATGTGGATGGATGAGTAAAAAATTGAGACAAAAAACTAAATGAAAAATAGGGTGGGATGGGGGGTATGGTTTGGGTGTTCTTTTTTACTTTTATTTTTTATTCTTATTCTGATTCTTTCTGGTGAAAGGAAAATTTTCAAAAATAGATTGGGGTGATGAATGCACAACTATATGATGGTTCTGTGAACAGTTGATTGTATGCCATGGATAATTGTATGGTATGTGAAGATATTTCAGTAAAACTGAATTTAATTAAAAAAAAAAGAAGAAGCTTGTTTGGATTCAAAGCCATTAGGCAAACACATATATTGTGAACTTTTTGTGTCAAATCATGCCCAAGAGTTCTGAGATAAACAAAAGGGATCCAAGACCTTTCTACATTGGGGCTACGTCAAGGCTGGGGCTGGGGTTAACTCTGCTCTGAGGCTCTGAAATTGAGCTACCAAAGTAGGGGAAAGTAAATGTTCAGCAGATGCCTGGCAAACTTGATAGGAAGTTCAATCCAAAATAACTGTCCTTGCCATTAAACTATAGCATTAAAAACATTAATTATTCAAAATTAACAAGATAATCACCTTCAATTATTATGCTAATCACCCCAGCCATACATATCACCTTTGGCTGTCAAAACACTTCTGTGCACTCTTTTCCAGGAATGCAATGATTGTGGGAGAAGAAAAAAAGTGGACTCAAGGAAGTCAAAGGGAAACCTGAGAAGGAAAGTGTGATTCCAGCTTTTTATTTGGCCTTACACGTAACTGTCCCCGTGAGATTGGTTTGTCCATTGTGTATAGTCATCAGCAGCTCTGGATTGCACAAGTCTGACCTGTGCTATGCTATTAGATCACAGCTGCTATACCTATAATGTTCTTTTTAAACATTTAAAAATTTGTATATTTATCAAAGAAATACCTGTAAAGAGTTTTTACACTCAGATGGTACCACAAATTCTGTAAGCAAAAAAAAAAAAAGAAATCCTCTGACACTTGCTTCCTTCAAACTGCTTTAGATTTTCTTCTTGGAATTTACCTCTATATTTTAAAATTATATACTTACATGGCTTTTTTTTTTTTAATTTTACAATTGAAAACATCATCTATTGACCTCCTATTTCACAAGATTGGAATTATGCTCTCTTATGCCAATACCTCCTCTCCCCCACCCCATAATTCCTCAGCCTTCATCCTCTTAATATATCACACAATTTTTGGCCCAAAGTCAATAAGTTTTACATTATTAACAAACAAACAAAAAAAAAATACGGCTCAAGGCTGAACTTTATAATGTGTTATGATTACATTTTATCTCTGGTACAACATATTATTTTCCTAGAGGTAATAAGTACATTCTTCGTGTTTATGTGGTTTTCCATGTACCTATCACTTATTCTTAACCAAATTTTTCTGAACAAAGGTACTAAACTTTCAATATAGGCAAAGACATCAGATCTTTTATTCTTTGTGTGTGACCTATTTTTTTCACCCCCAAAATTTTAGGATCTTTTCTTTACCCTCAAGCTCTGAAAACACATGACGACATGACTTGATGAGGATGAGTTTTCATTCATTGTGTGCTAGGCAGGTGGTACACCCTTTCATTCTGATGACTTACATCTTGGTTCTGGAATGTTTACTTAAATGACTTCTTTGACAAACACCTCCCCTCCATTTTTCTCATTGTTTCACCTAGAGAAGTTGGACCTGGTGGACCGATGCTCTAATTTTCTTGCCTTGTTTTTCCCCCCTTTTTTAAAAAAAAAAATTCTTTGTCTTTTTATTCCACTTCTTGGGAGATTTACTCTCCTTTATCCTACAATCTTTCTTTGGATTTGTTTCCACATCAAATTTTGTTTTAATGTTCTTTAAAATTCTGAGAACAATTTTTGGTCAAATTGTTTTCATTTAAAAATGTGGATTTTAAAATCTGAACACATAAAATTGTCACCAAAAAAAAAATTCCACAAAATGTTCCTTTCCTTTTGAATCTTTTATTATTCATTGTTGCCATTAGCCAATCTTTTACTTGTCAGCTCAGATGACTCAAAGAATCCATCAGGACCAATGCATTGGAGTCATCTCTGCTGCTAATTTAGGCAGATGTTGGACAGAATATTCTTGTAGTCTTCTGAGATTTCTGGACAGATTTTTTTTTACCTTGCTGGCTCTGTCAGACTTCTTGCTAATTGCCTGGATGACACTCAAGCTACAGACTATGTTGCATCCTGGGTAGCAGAATTATCCTAGGGAGAATAGTCTAAAAAACTCTCTGTACATGTAAGCTAATTAGAATCCCATACTGTCTTAGTTTGCCAGACTACTATGACAAATATCACACAGTGGATTGGCTTAAATGACAAGAATTTATTGGCTCACAGATTTGGAGGCTAGGAGTCTAAAATCAAGGCACTGGGTGCTTTCTCCCTGAAGGCTGTAGTGTTCTGGTGCTGGTTTGCCACTATCTTTGAGGTTCCTTGGCTTGCATCTCTGCCTCCTATCAAATGCAATCTCTCCTTCCTCATGTCTGCTTTTCCAGTTTTCACTGACTTCTGGCTTCTAGCCCCTCTCCCTGTGTCTTCTTCTTTACAAGGCTTCTAGTGATAGGATTAATGCCACCCTAATCCAAATGGATCTTATCTAAATAGGATCTTCAAAGACACTATTCACAAATGATATCCACCCCTTAATTGAAAATGCATCTTCAAAGGGTCCAATTCACAAATGAGTTCACACTCGCATAACATGGATTAAGATTAAGAACATGTCTTTGTTGGAATACATAATGCAATCTACCACACAGGCCAATGATGGCATCAAAATCAGATGTCAAGACTTTGGACCTCTTCTAGCTTCTTGCCAGATCAACCTTTTCCTTGCAAACATCTAAGCAGTATGAGAATCCAGCACCGATTTGACCTGAATGGTTCAGGGTTATCACCTGTGGAGTGAAGCTAACTGCTTATAGTGTGGGAGAGGTCCTTCTTGCTGTGGCAAGCATCTTTGACAGACACATTTTTGATGCTGAAGCCCATCTTGTCATGAGGCAGAACTCTGCTTAAAGTAAAGCATCTGGCAGATGCTACCTCCATCAGTATGTTGACTGGGCAGAAAGAACCATCATATCTGCTCATAGAACACCAGTCTCCAATTGACCCACAGAGATGAAAATTCCCCCTGGAGGAGCAGATGGAGCACCCTATCAGCTAGATGAGATGGTGGCAAAGTGCAATCAGGGGCTTCAAGCAGTGTAGTTTCATGGGCATTTGCCATTCTCACAGTGACTCCATTTCCAGTAGCACCTGGCTTAAGCATGTTTGCTGAAATTGATACAAATGATAATGTATCTAGGGTTATAGCAATTTTTGCTAATGTACATTTGACTTTTTTAAAATGATTTCCTCATACCTCCTCTGAATGTAGGGGATCAGTGGAATGTGTGTGTGTGTGTGTGTGTGTGTGTGTGTGTGTGTGTGTTTTAACATTGATATCAAGTTTCAATTCCAAAGTATATGCCACGCTCACCGGTCTGCTTATTCATAGAGTTACAACCTCAAATCATCAATACTGTATCAACAGTCAGGGCAGCCAGCCTGAGATATGCATATAATCATGTTTTTGGTAAAGGGAAGTCTCTTTTTGTAAAGGGTTCTGAGGTTTGGTAGGCTGAGCAATGGTCCCCCAAAATATCCTTGCCCTAATCCCTAGAGTCTGTGAGTATATTACACTATAAGACAAAAGGGATGTTTCAGATGTGATTGAAGTTAACTGTTCCAGTTTACTAATGCTGCCATTAGGCAAAATACCAGAAATGGATTGCCTTTTATAAAGGGGGTTTATCCAGGTACAAATTTACAGTTCTAAGTGTCCAAACTAAGGCATCAACAAGATTATATCTTCACTAAAGAATGGCCGATGTGTCTGGAATACCTCTGTCAGCTGGGAAGACACGTGGCTGGTGTCTGCTGGTCCTTTGCTCCCAGGTTGTATTCCAAAATGGCTTTCTCCAAAATGTCTCTGGGCTTCTGTCTTCACTTAGCATCTCCAAGTTTCCTTCTGTCTGCATCTCCAAGCAAGCATCTGGGTCTTGGGTTAGCATATCCTGGGGCATTTTCATCTCTCTGCTCTCTGTGCAAGCTCCCTTTAAGGGACTCCACTAAACTAATCAAGACCAACCTTGAATGGGCAGGATCAAATCTCTATGGAAACTTTCAATTAAGAGGTCACACCCTAATAAAAAACATCAATCTGCCCAGCAAGATTACATTAAAGCATATGGCTTTTTCTGGGGGATGTAACATATGCAAACTGGCCCATTAAGGCTCTTGGGAAGAAGAGATTATCCTGGATTCTTTGGGTGGGCACAATCTAATCATGTCAGCCTTTAAAAGCAGAGACCCTTTCCTGGCTGGAAGTCAGAGAGATGCAACCATAGAAGAAGAGGTAGGAGAGATTTGAAGTGTGAGAAGGATTCAACCAAAGACAGCCACTGCTGTCTTTGAAGATGGAGAAAGGGGACCACAAGTCAAGGAGTGCAGGCAGTCCCTAGAAGGTGAGTTCTCTCTGCATTCTTAAAGCCAAATGGGGGAAGCAACTGGAAAGAGGGGAGGGAGACCACCATTCAGAATATAGGATTTTACTAATTCTCACTCTTTTTAGTAGGGTATCTCACCCTGGTCCTCTACTCATCTCACCAATGCTTCTCTGGTTCAATTTCTCTGCAGAATATATTCCCCTTCTCCTGGCTGTGTGTGTTAAGGGAGGAGACAGAGAAGGGAGTGGAAAGGATGCACCAACTGTTCCTTACACATGTTTTCAACCAGTCCTCCTGTTTTCTGTCTCACCATCCAGCTACCCCTACCATCTGAGGTACCTGGTGCCTCCAATTTCTAACCCTCTTGAGGCTCTGCTTTGTGAATTAACTTGTTTCTTGTTTGCATCCCCACTCTGGGAGCATTTGGGCAACTGCTTTCTTTGTTCTTCTAGATCAGTTACCAACCATTGACCTGCTTTCATCTTCCAAAAATTTGTTGATATCTCTTGTATTCTGTGTTCACTGTCACTATTCTCTTTGTCTTTGTGGATTTATGCCAATCACTCATTCATTCATTTATCTATTTATATTTATATTGAAGGTCATTTTAGTGGTGTTTTGGAAGGAAGCAATGGGTTCAATCCACTATGTTAAACTGGAAGATTTGAAAACATTTAATAATAATAATAATAAAAAAAAACATAACATTCAAGTGGAAGAGAGCTGGTTCAATCTCTTTATTTGATGAAACTGCAAATGAAGAAAACCTTTCCACCTTAATTTGTATTTCATAGGTCACTGACAATCATAAGTCAATAAAACAAATGTATTTTGATGTCCACATTTGTGGCCAGCCAGTTCCAGGATAGTAGAGATAAATAGTGACGGCCCTAGGATGCATGCTCTTAGGGGAGGAAAAATAGGGTTATCTCCAAGTGGGCAGTAATTAGAAACACTCATTGGTATGTAATGATCATAGCTGAGAATTGCAACAGGCTCTCCCACAGACAATCAGCCTCACAGAGAAAAAATATCCTTCAAACATCCCCAAAAGTGGAAAATGTCTCCTGGAAATGACTTGTTCTTTCAGTTCTTCTTCCCCATACACTTATGAACATCTTCAGCTATGACAGCTTCAAAGTCCAGTGGTAGAAAGAGTCACATATACTTGAAGACTAGGGTATAAGTTTCCTTTGGCTGTTGTGACAAGATACCAAAAACTGGGTGGCTTTAAAAGAACAGAAATTTATTCTCTCATACTTCGGAGGCCAAAAATTGAAAGTCAGGCTGTTGGCAGGGTTGGTTCCTTCTGGAGGCTCTGAGGGAGAAACTGCCCCATGCCCTTCTAGCTTTGGGTTGGGTGCTGGCACTCCTTGACATTCCTTGGCTTTTAAACACTTCAATCAAATCTCTGCCGCCATCATCACATCTCCTTCCTCTCTGCATCTCTGTGTGTCCTTTTCTGCCTCTTATCAGGACACTCTCATTTGACTGAGGACCCACCCTAATCCAGGATGATCTCTTCTTGGTCCTTTCCTTCATTACATCTGTAAAGTCCCTGTTTCCAAATAAAGTCACAATCTGAGGTTCCAGTGGACAGGGATTTGGGGGTGGGGGGGTGGGGGGCGGGACACACACTATTCAACCCACTACAAGCAGGATAACAAGTCCAACTTGCTTGTGAACCACATATTTCATTTTTCAGTTTTCTTTTAATCAATCAAAATGTTCAACCCTGCATGCCTTTTGTTCCCCCTATGTACTGTATTAGAACTGTCTGTTAAGAAGTCTTCTTGGCTTAGCCTTCATTTCCTCCTATTTTTGCTGGCACATGACAAGCTGTAAAACTCCAACAGCAGAGTAGTTTGATGCAGAGAATGGAAAGCACACAGGTCCTGAGTCAGAAGACCAGGCCAGCCAGGTCATTTTCAACTCAATGAGCAAATGCAAAGCCCACAGGGCCTCGGTGGAATGGGGGTTATCTTGCCTGCTTCA
This sequence comes from Choloepus didactylus, assembly GCF_015220235.1. NCBI lineage: Eukaryota > Metazoa > Chordata > Mammalia > Pilosa > Megalonychidae > Choloepus > Choloepus didactylus. The sequence continues at coordinate 13,154,505 of NC_051308.1, read as the reverse complement.
CGGCAGACAAGAGGATTAAATGAAATCATTTATATGAATATGTTCTTTTGGTTATGGGGGAGGGGGAATTATTTGATTTTTTCAAGGCTTTTTTAAAAAAAATGAAATGCAAACTATGAAAAAAAAAGGTACACAAATCATAATTACTTAATTCAAAGTGAATATACCCATGTGATTACCACCTATAATAAGAATGAAAACATTACCAGCATCCCAGATGTCCCCTTCATATCCCTCCCCATAACTATCCTCAACGAGAACCACTCTTTTGCCTTCTAGCACCATAAATTAATTTTTCCTGTTTTTAGAATTTACATAAATAAAGTCTAATAGTATATAATATTCTGGGTTTGGATTGTTTCACTCAACATTATATTTGTGAGATTCATCTATGCTGTTGTGTATATCTGTCATTCTGAATGTTTTTAAACTATAAAGCAATAAAGGAGGTAAGGTTTCAGCCATACAATTCAAGTGTCATTGACAACAATCATGTCTTCAATTTGTCTTAAAAGCTACCAGCAGGGACAAAGAATTACTTGTATTTTAAAAACGTTCATGTAATGGACCTAGAATCCTTTCTTTTATGAAAAAGAAATGGCAAGAAAACCATTATGGATCTAGCCCATCAAATTCTCCAGGTGCCAATAAGGTTTGTCTTGAGGTCTTCTTTCTTATTCTGCTCCCACAAGTACACAGGTAGGCCCCCATTCTGGCATCAGATCCTCCTTACACAGAAGTATCCTTTGAATACTCTAAGGACAGACTAGAGAAAAATGACAGCATCCAGTATTAGAGGCTGTTTTCATCCATATTTACATAGTTAGGCAAATTAGGGCCATGTTGCCTAACTCCAACAGAAATATTAATGATTAAACTGAATCATTTAAATAGTTAAACTACTTGCACACAGCAGATTCTATTATCCAATATAATTATGAGGTCACTAAAATTAATGAAACTTTTATTTAGTTAATGAAATAGCCTATGGTCAGATCAAATACCAACTAGATTCATTAACTTCTAATGCAGGAAGGGAAGAATCAGATTGAATATTATATGCTAATGTCTTCTGAAACAAAGCAAATCCAAACACAGCAAAGAGAAATAACAGATATTTGGAAACTTAGCAGCAAGCTGTCAATATTTCTTTTTCTTCTTACCCTTGCATTATGCACTCTATCTGATCACCATAGATGATAATGTTCTCCATTAGCAAATTGGCCCCGCAGACACTATAAAAACCTTCGTAAAGGAGTAACAATGATATAGCTATTTCTTAAATAGCAGGTCATGAAATTAGCAGATGGTTTTTCAGCAAAGAGGAGGCAAATCTGTTGACAGCTTGGCTGAGCGCAAGTCACAGATGCTTTACCTAAATACCTAGAAGGAAGACACAAAGGCAATCACCACTCCTCCCCTGAGCACTTGTCACTTGATTAACCAATTTCTATTCAACTTTTACAAGATTTTCTATGGAACTCAATGCACCCTTATGGCAAAGAAACCAAGCCAATGACTTTCTTTCATGAAACAAATTCCAATCAGTTGCAGCATTCTGGGAAATGAGAATGTAATGACACTGATTACAGAACCAACACTAGAAAGCACAAGACTCTCTCCCAGGGGGATATCAAGAGCGTACTGAGGCTGGTCAGCTCCACAAACTGGTAATTTAGCCCAGTAAATGCAACAAGGCCATTCATAAACACCAAATTGCATGATCTTGGCTCCTAGCCCAGTCACTAATCCACTGAAGGCCATTCCAAAGTGCAGGTTACTTTGAGAGGAATAGAAATGGAAATAGGGAATATAAAAATGCTTTAGAAAAAAATTATATCAGAAAGAAAGAAAATAGCTATCCTAGAGTGGTTTATTTATAAATAAGGCATCTAAATTTATGCCTCTGGGAAATTGTAGTTCTCTCACACATCCTAAGAACAGGTAGTATATAATAGATATATATATATATTTTAGAGTTAAAACTAACAACTTCCATCTCACTAACATCTTTGAACTTTTTAAAAATTGTTTTCCACTCTAGACTCTTCATGAGAATTTAAATGACTATGGTTATATCTTTCAGATTTTGATTTCTAACCAGAGTCGGCCGCAATCCTTCCTGAACACCATCATCAGATTCATCTTTCTAGAACAACAAAAGTCCATACATCACTCCTTCAGTGGACTCTCTCTTCAAAGCAAAGTGCAAACTCCTCTGCTGAACACACAGAATCCTTCACAATCCAATGCCACATTCTGCTTCTCCAACCTTATTTCCCACCACTTCTCAGCACAAACCTTCCAGGTCAGCCAGTCTAGTTTTCCCCCTGCACCCCCAACCATAGCATGTTCAGGTCTAAGTTTATTCAGGTTCGCCCTCCCCACTTCCCTCACCTCTACTAGATTCTGATTGCCTTTCGTGTTGCAACCTGTATGCTATCTCTGACCAGGGCCTCTTCCAGGGCCGGGCAAACTCAGCAGAAGGACTTTGTCAAAGCTGGGGGTTGAAGGGCCCAGAATGGGTCAACAGAGATGTTCATCCAGGGTAAGAAGATGAAAAACAATCCAAGTCACAGCCAAAAGGAACACAAAGTCATAAGTGCCTGGAAGTGGAACTGAGCTTCAGGTCCAAAGGGTGGTGGGCAGCATGATCATGTATATAGGCACATGTGGGAGACATCTGCACTTTCCCACTCACTTGAGTTAAGTGTGGCCATGGGACTGGGGTGAGCCAATGAAATGAGAGCAGAGGTGACATTTCTGAATAATCATTATTTCTCTTTGCTGTTTTGCTTTGTTTTATAGAATGCTGACATATACTATCTCATTTGCATTCCTTTTTCCCTCTGATTGCAGTTGATAGACTTCTTTGGTTTCTGGTAACTCCTGGCTACAGGCTATTTCATTAACTAAATACACATTTCATATACTTTAGAAAGCTCCAATTTATACTGAGAGTATCTGAGAAACACAATCTGATGTGAGCAAATAGTTCTGAGTTCTTGGTTCAGAAATGGCATGTGCTTTTTTTTGAAAAAAGTAACTCTTTTTTACTTAAGAATTATTTTAGATTTACAGAAAAGTTGCAAACATAGTACCTTGAGTTTCCATGTACCCTTCTCCTAGTTTCCCCTATTGTTAGTATCTTGCATTACCACGGATCATTTGTTAAAATGAAGGAACCAGCACTGATACATCACAACTAAGTCCCACGCTTTATTCAGATTTCACTAGCTTTTTCCTAATGTTCTTTTTCTGTTTCAGGAACCCATCCAGGTCACAACGTTCATTACATTTAGTTGTCACATCTCCTTATTCTCCTCTGGTTTATGACAATGTTCTAGTTTGCTAATGCTGCAGAATGCAAAACACCAGAGGTGGATTGGCTTTTATAAAAAAGGGGTTTATTTGGCTACACAGTTACAGTCTTAAGGCCATAAAGTGTCCAGGGTAACACATCAGTAATCGGGTACCTTCACTGGAGGATGGCCAATGGCGTCCGGAAAACCTCTGTTAGCTGGGAAGGCACGTGGCTGGTGTCTGCTCCAGAGTTCCGGTTTCAAAAATGGCTTTCTCCCAAGATGTTCCTCTCTAGCAAGCTTGCTCCTCTTCAAAATGTCACTCACAGCTGCACTGAGTTCCTTCTGCTATGTCAGCTCATTTATATGGCTCCACTGATCAACCTAGACCCACCCTGAATGGGTGGAGCAACACCCCCATGGAACTTATCCAATCAGAGTCATCACCCACAGCTGGGTGGGGCACATTCCAAAGAGACATTCAAAGAATTACAATCTAATCAACAATGATAAACTCTGCCCACACAAGAGTATATCAAAGATAATGGTGTTTGGGGGACACAATATATTCAAACTGGCACAGACAGTTTCTCAGACTTTCCTTATTTTGGCTGGCTTTGATAGTTTTGAGGAGTACTGGTCGGGTGTTTTGTAGAATGTACATCCATTCAAGTTTGTCTGAAGTTTTTCTCATGATTAGACTGAGGTTATGGGTTTAGAGGAGGAAGGTCACAGAGGTGAAGTGCCATTCTCATTACGTTATATCAAGGGTGTACGCTATCAACGTGATTTACCACTGCTGAGATTAACCTCCATCACCTGGTTGATATAATGTTTGCCAGGTTTTTCCCCTATAAAATTATGTTTTCCTCCCTTTCTATACTCCACTTTTTAGAAGTAAGTCATTAAGCACAGTGCGCACTCAAGAGATGGGGATTTAAGCTCCACCTCCTCGAGGAAGGAGTACTGTGCCAGTTTGGATGTATTATGTTCCCCAGAAAAAGCCGTGTTCCTTGATGCAATCTTGTGGGGAGAGATGTATTAGTGTTGATTAGGTTGGAACCTTTTGACTGTTTCCATGGAGATGTGACTAGTAACACCTTTGATTAGGGTGTAACCTGTTGATGGGATTGTTTCCATGGAGGTGTGCCCTGCCCATTCAGCTTGGGTCTTGATTTAACTACTGGAGCCCTATAAAAGCTCAGAAACAGAAGGACTTCAGAGAAGCTGCAGCTGAGAGACACATTTCGAAGACGGCCGTTGAAAGCTGATGCTGACGTTTTGGAGAACGCCATTTTGAAATGCAACCTGGGAGCAAGCAGACGCCAGCCATGTGCCTTCCCAGCTAACAGAGGTTTTCTGAATGCCAATGGCCTTTCTCCAGTGAAGGGACCCTATGGCTGATGACTTTCCTTGGATGCTTTATGGCTTTAAGACTGTAACTTTGTAAATAAATACACCCCCTTTATAAAAGCCAATCCATTTCTGGTGTTTTGCAAAACTGCAGCATTAGCAAACTGGAATAAGTGTCGCCATAAATTATTTGGAATTCTTCTGTAGAGGAGATTAGTTTCTTCTCCCCTTGTGGCTCTCTAGAATGGGAGTTTTATGTGCCAGTGCATGCTTTGCTTTGTTCTCTTTTCCCTCTGCCAAGATGACTGTTAATGGCGACTCCATCAGCCTCAACCCAGAGGGAGGGCAATGACATGATGGAGAGTCCCCAGCTACCTGCAACAGATGTTTAATGTGAACAAGAAGTGAACCTGTGTTGTTTTCAGTCTTTGATATTTGGAGATTGTTTATCACACCATGACTATGCGTATCCTTTCAGAGAGAAGTCAAAGCAAGACTGCATTTAATAAGGTTACAAATCAGGACGGTGAGAGCAATGGAGAGTCAGGACACAGATTAATGGTTTAAGACTGAGGCTGGGAACAGTGCCAGGACACTGGAGATCTGGTCTGACATGATATGGCCTAGAGGGCTTGGGGGAGGGTGGCTAAATGACACTAAAAACTTATGCCAGGTGGAGCAACTTTCTCTTCTGGATCTTTCCTAATAACTGCAGCACTCATTGTTTTTATTACATTTCATAAATTCTAAATAAAATCATCATGTCTCCTTTACCCCATAACCATCTCCTCTCACTGACTGTATTTCTGCAAGTGGTGCAGACATTTTCCCTTTGTAGGCTTAAATCTTAGTGTTATTGTTGAATCCAGCTTCCTCCATGGTCAATCATTTCTAAAGGTTCTACCCTCTGATATTATGTTAGGCTTGGCACTTCATTCCCATGGCCACCATCCGAGTCCAGATCTTCATCACCTCCTATCTGAACCACTGTATGGATTCCAATTAATCTTCTAATTAATTCACCTTTCCCTTCTCCCCATCCTGGTCTCTGTCTCTAAACCACAGACCCAATCAATTGTTTCTGTTATGTGAACTACCTTCTTGATCTACCATTCAAAGCCTTCAACAATCTGGCCCCAATCTACCTTTCTCTCTTTAGTCTTCCCCATTGTTCCAATTTGCTAATGCTGCCCATTACGCAAAATACCAGAAATGGGTTGGTTTTTATAAAGGGGGTTCATTTTGTTACAAAGTTACAGTCTTAAGGCCATAAAGTGTCCAAGGTAAGGGGGTACCTTCACGGAAGGATGGCCATTGGTGTCTGGAAAACCTCTGTTAGCTGGGAAGGCACGTGGCTGGCGTCCGCTTGCTCCTAGAATAATCATTCCCTCTTCCTTGTCCAATGTAGAAAATCATATTCATTCTTTTTTTTTTTTTTTTTTTAAATTCAGTTTTATTGAAATATATTCACAAACCATACAGTCATCCATGGTATACAATCAACTGTTCACAGTATGATCATATAGTTATGCGTTCATCACCACAATCTATTTCTGAACATTTTCCTTACATCAGAGAGAATCAGAATAAGAATAAAAAATAAAAGTGAAAAGAGAATACCCAAACCATCCCCCCATCCCACCCTATTTGTCATTTAGTTTTTACTCCCATTTTTCTACTGATTTTTTTTCAATCTTTTAACTTTGTTTATCAAAAAATTAAAAACAAACAGGCAAACAACAACCAAAAAAACCCCACAACATTTCAAACAAAGCAATGGATTAAGGAAAACAAATAACCTAAAATAATTACTTTGCTTCCAATATGTTCCTACCATACCCCAAGAAAATTAATAAACCATGTCCAAACAGAGGAGTAAGAAAAACAAATAATCTAAAATAACTACATTGCTTCCAACATGTTCCTACCATACCCCAAGAAAATTAACAACCCCTAAGAAAACAAAGGAATAAGAGAAAAAAAAACCTAAAATAACTCTATTGCTTCCAACATGATCTTACTATATCCAAGAAAGTTTACAAACCATAATCATTCCTGAGCATTCCCATAACATTGAGATTACCCTCCATAGTTTATCTGTTCTTATTAGATTATCATTCCCCCTCCACTAATTGGTATCTCTAGGTCCCCTACATTCTACAGTATAAAACATTGTACATTTTTCACAGAATTCACATTAGTGGTAACATACAATATGTCTCTTTTTGTGCCTGGCTTATTTTGCTCAGCATTATGTCTTTTTTTTTTTTTTTTTTTTTTAATCTTCATTTTATTGAGATATATTCATATACCATGCAGTCATACAAAACAAATCGTACTTTCGATTGTTCACAGTACCATTACATAGTTGTACATTCATCACCCAAATCAATCCCTGACACCTTCATTAGCACACACACAAGAATAACAAGAATAATAATTAGAGTGAAAAAGAGCAATTGAAGTAAAAAAGAACACTGGGTACCTTTGTCTGTCTGTTTCCTTCCCCTATTTTTCTACTCATCCATCCATAAACTAGACAAAGTGGAGTGTGGTCCTTATGGCTTTCCCAATCCCCTTGTCACCCCTCATAAGCTACATTTTTATACAACTGTCTTCGAGATTCATGGGTTCTGGGTTGTAGTTTGATAGTTTCAGGTATCCACCACCAGCTACCCCAATTCTTTAGAACCTAAAAAGGGTTGTCTAAAGTGTGCATAAGAGTGCCCACCAGAGTGACCTCTCGGCTCCTTTTGGATTCTCTCTGCCACTGAAGCTTATTTCATTTCCTTTCACATCCCCCTTTTGGTCAAGAAGATGTTCTCCGTCCCACGATGCCAGGTCTACATTCCTCCCCGGGAGTCATATTCCACGTTGCCAGGGAGATTCACTCCCCTGGGTGTCTGATCCCACGTAGGGGGGAGGGCAGTGATTTCACCTTTCAAGTTGGCTTAGCTAGAGAGACAGGGCCACATCTGAGCAACAAAGAGGCATTCGGGAGGGGGCTCTTAGGCACAACCATAGGGAGGCCTAGCCTCTCCTTTGCAGCAACCATCTTCCCAAGGGTAAAACCTGTGGTAGAGGGCTCAACCCATCAAACCACCAGTCCCCTATGTCTGTGGTCATGTTGGCAACCATGGAGGTGGGGTAGGCGAATACCCCTGCATTCTCCACAGGCTCCTCAAGGGGGCACTGCATCTTTTTTTTTTCCTTGTTTTTTTTTTTTAACTTTCCCTTCTTTTTTAAATCAACTGTATGAAAAAAAAGTTAAAAAGAAAACAAACATACAATAAAAGAACATTTTAAAGAGACCATAACAAGGGAGTAAGAAAAAGACAACTAACCTAAAATAACTGCTTAACTTCCAACATGTTCCTACTTTACCCCAAGAAAGTTACCTAATATAGCAACATTTCTGTGAACTTGCTCCTACTATATCCATCAGAAATTAACAGACCATAGTCATTCCTGGGCATCCCCAGAACATTAAATAGCTTATCTGTTCTTCTTGGATTATTGTTCCCCCTTCCTTAATTGCTCTCTATTGCTAGTTCCCCTACATTCTACATTATAAGCCATTTGTTTTATATTTTTCAAAGTTCACATTAGTGGTAGCATATAATATTTCTCTTTTTGTGCCTGGCTTATTTCGCTTAGCATTATGTCTTCAAGGTTCATCCATGTTGTCATATGTTTCACGAGATCCTTCCTTCTTACTGCCGCGTAGTATTCCATCGTGTGTATATACCACATTTTATTTATCCACTCATCTGTTGAAGGACATTTGGGTTGTTTCCATCTTTTGGCAATTGTGAATAATGCTGCTATGAACATTGGCGTGCAGATGTCTGTTCGTGTCACTGCTTTCCGATCTTCCGGGTATATACCGAGAAGTGCAATCGCTGGGTCGAATGGTAACTCTATATCTAGTTTTCTAAGGAACTGCCAGACTGACTTCCAGAGTGGCTGAACCATTATACAGTCCCACCAACAGTGAATAAGAGTTCCAATTTCTCCACATCCCCTCCAGCATTTGTAGTTTCCTGTTTGTTTAATGGCAGCCACTGTAATTGGTGTTAGATGGTATCTCATTGTGGTCTTAATTTGCATCTCTCTAATAGCTAGTGAAGCTGAACATTTTTTCATGTGTTTCTTGGCCATTTGTATTTCCTCTTCAGAGAACTGTCTTTTCATATCTTTTGCCCATTTTATAATTGGGCCGACTGTACTATTGTCATTGAGTTGTAGGATTTCTTTGTATATGCAAGATATCAGTCTTTTGTCAGATACATGGTTTCCAAAAATTTTTTCCCATTGAGTTGGCTGCCTCTTTACCTTTTTGAGAAATTCCTTTGAGGTGCAGAAACTTCTAAGCTTGAGGAGTTCCCATTTGTCTATTTTCTCTTTTGTTGCTTGTGCTTTGGGTGTAAAGTCTAGGAAGTGGCCGCCTAATACAAGGTCTTGAAGATGTTTTCCTACATTATCTTCTAGGAGTTTTATGGTACTTTCTTTTATATTGAGATCTTTGGTCCATTTTGAGTTAATTTTTGTGTAGGGGGTGAGGTAGGGGTCCTCTTTCATTCTTTTGGATACGGATATCCAACTCTCCCAGCCCCATTTGTTGAAAAAACCATTATGACTCAGTTCAGTGACTTTGGGGGCCTTATCAAAGATCAGTCGGCCATAGATCTGAGGGTCTATCTCCGAATTCTCAATTCGATTCCATTGATCTATATGTCTATCTTTGTGCCAGTACCATGCTGTTTTGGCAACTGTGGCTTTATAATAAGCTTCAAAGTCAGGGAGTGTAAGTCCTCCCACTTCGTTTTTCTTTTTTAGAGTGTCTTTAGCAATTCGAGGCATCTTCCCTTTCCAAATAAATTTGATAACTAGCTTTTCCAAGTCTGCAAAGTAGGTTGTTGGAATTTTGATTGGGATTGCATTGAATCTGTAGATGAGTTTGGGTAGAATTGACATCTTAATGACATTTAGTCTTCCTATCCATGAACATGGAAAATTTTTCCATCTTTTAAGGTCCCCTTCTATTTCTTTTAGTAGATTTATGTAGTTTTCTTTGTATAGGTCTTTTACATCTTTGGTTAAGTTTATTCCTAGGTACTTGATTTTTTTAGTTGCTATTGAAAATGGTATCTTTTTCTTGAGTGTCTCTTCAGTTTGTTCATTTCTAGCATATAGAAACATTACTGACTTATGTGCATTAACCTTGTATCCCGCTACTTTGCTAAATTTGTTTATTAGCTCTAGTAGCTGCATCGTCGATTTCTCAGGGTTTTCTAGATATAAGATCATATCATCTGCAAACAATGACAGTTTTACTTCTTCTTTTCCAATTTGGATGCCTTTTATTTCTTTGTCTTGCCGGATTGCCCTGGCTAGCACTTCCAGCACAATGTTGAATAACAGTGATGATAGCGGGCATCCTTGTCTTGTTCCTGATCTTAGAGGGAAGGCTTTCAGTCTCTCACCATTGAGTACTATGCTGGCTGTGGGTTTTTCATATATGCTCTTTATCATGTTGAGGAAGTTTCCTTCAATTCCTACCTTTTGAAGTGTTTTTATCAAAAACGGATGTTGGATTTTGTCAAATGCTTTTTCAGCATCTATTGAGATGATCAATTGATTTTTCCCTTTTGACTTGTTAATGTGTTGTAATACATTGATTGATTTTCTTATGTTGAACCATCCTTGCATGCCCAGAATGAACCCCACTTGGTCATGGTGTATGATTTTTTTAATGTGTCTTTGGATTCGATTTGCAAGTATTTTGTTGAGGATTTTTGCATCTGTATTCATTAGGGAGATTGGCCGGTAGTTTTCCTTTTTTGTAACATCTTTGCCTGGTTTTGGTATTAGATTGATGTTAGCTTCATAAAATGAGTTAGGTAGTGTTCCATTTTCTTCAATGTTTTGAAAGAGTTTGAGTAAGATTGGTGTCAGTTCTTTCTGGAAAGTTTGGTAGAATTCCCCTGTGAAGCCATCTGGCCCTGGGCATTTATTTGTGGGAAGATTTTTGATGACTGATTGGATCTCTTTGCTTGTGATGGGTTGGTTGAGGTCTTCTATTTCTTCTCTGGTCAGTCTAGGTTGTTCATATGTTTCCAGGAAATTGTCCATTTCCTCTACATTATCCAGTTTGTTGCCATACAGTTGTTCATAGTATCCTCTTATAATTTTTTTAATTTCTTCAGGATCTGCAGTTATGTCACCTTTTTCATTCATTATTTTGTTTATATGGGTCTTCTCTCTTTTTGATTTTGTCAGTCTAGCTAGGGGCTTGTTAATCTTGTTGATCTTCTCAAAGAACCAACTTTTGGTGATATTTATCCTCTTTATTGTTTTTTTGTTCTCTATGTCATTTATTTCTGCTTTAATCCTTGTTATTTCTTTTCTTGTACTTGGTTTAGGATTGGTTTGCTGTTCATTTTCTAGCTTCTTCAGTTGATCCATTAGTTCTTTGATTTTGGCTCTTTCTTCCCTTTTAATATATGCTTTTAGTGCTATAAATTTCCCCCTTAGCACTGCTTTTGCTGCATCCCATAGGTTTTGGTATGTTGTGTTCTCATTTTCATTTGTCTCTATATATTTAGCAATTTCTCTTGCTATTTCTTCTTTAACCCATTGATTGTTTAGGAGTGTGTTGTTTAACCTCCAGGTATTTGTGAATTTTCTAAGTCTCTGATGGTTATTGACTTCTAATTGTATTCCATTGTGGTCAGAGAATGTGCTTTGAATAATTTCAATCTTTTTAAATTTATTGAGGCTTGTTTTATGTCCCAACATATGATCTATTCTGGAGAAAGTTCCATGAGCACTAGAAAAGCATGTGTATCCTGGTGATTTGGGATGTAATGTCCTGTATATGTCTGTTAAATCTAATTCATTTATCAGATTGTTTAGGTTTTCAATTTCCTTATTGGTCTTCTGTCTGGTTGATCTATCTATAGGAGAGAGTGATGTGTTGAAGTCTCCCACAATTATTGTGGAAACATCAATTGCTTCCTTTAGTTTTGCCAGTGTTTCTCTCATGTATTTTGTGGCACCTTGGTTGGGTGCATAGACATTTACGATTGTTATTTCTTCTTGCTGAATTGCCCCTTTTATTAGTACGTAGTGGCCTTCTTTGTCTCTCAAAACATCCCTGCATTTGAAGTCTATTTTATCTGAGATTAATATTGCTACACCTGCTTTCTTTTGGCTGTAGCTTGCATGAAATATTTTCTTCCATCCTTTCACTTTCAGTTTCTTTGTGTCCCTGTGTCTAAGATGAGTCTCTTGTATGCAACATATTGATGGTTCATTTTTTTTGGTCCATTCTGCGAATCTATATCTTTTAATTGGGGATATAACGTTATAACCGTGAAGGCATTTCTTGAATCAGCCATCTTATCGTTTGGTTTATGTTTGTCATATTTTTCCCCTCTGTCTATTAATATCCTTTATTGTACCCATACCGAATCTCTTTAGTACTGAACCTTTCTCCAAGTCTCTCTGTCCTTTCTTTGTTTCTCTGTCTGTAGGGCTCCCTTTAGTATCTCCAGTAGGGCAGGTCTCTTGTTAGCAAATTCTCTCAGCATTTGTTTGTCTGTGAAAAATTTAAGCTCTCCCTCAAATTTGAAGGAGAGCTTTGCTGGATAAAGTATTCTTGGCTGGAAATTTTTCTCACTCAGAATTTTAAATATATCGTGCCACTGCCTTCTCGCCTCCATGGTGGCTGCTGAGTAGTCACTACTTAGTCTTATGCTGTTTCCTTTGTGTGTGGTGAATTGCTTTTCTTTTGCTGCTTTCAGAACTTGCTCCTTCTCTTCTGTGTTTGACAGTGTGATCAGTATATGTCTCGGAGTGGGTTTATTTGGATTTATTCTATTTGGAGTTTGCTGAGCATTTATGATTTGTGTATTTATGTTGTTTAGAAGATTTGGGAAGTTTTCCCCAACAATTTCTTTGAATACTCTTCCTGGACCTTTACCCTTTTCTTCCCCTTCTGGGACACCAATGAGTCTTATATTTGGACGTTTCATATTATCTATCATATCCCTGAGGTCCATTTCGATTTTTTCAATTTTTTCCCCCATTCTTTCTTTTATGCTTTCATTTTCCATTCTGTCATCTTCGAGGTCACTGATTCGTTGTTCAACTTCCTCTAGTCTTGTACTATGAGTGTCCAGAATCTTTTTAATTTGGTCAACAGTTTCTTTAATTTCCATAAGATCATCCATTTTTTTATTTAGTCTTGCAATGTCTTCTTTATGCTCTTCTAGGGTCTTCTTGATTTCCTTTATCTCCCATACTGTGGTCTCATTGTTCATCTTTAGTTCTTTGAGTAGCTGCTCTAGGTGCTGTGTCTCTTCTGGTCTTTTGATTTGGGTACTTGGGCTTGGGTTATCCATATCGTCTGGTTTTTTCATATGCTTTATAATTTTCTGTTGTTTTTGGCCTTGTGACATTTGCTGAACTTGATAGGGTTCTTTTAGGATTTGTAGACCAATTGAAGTCCTTATCTCTAATTTATCAATATTCATTCTTTAATATTTGGCTCAGGAATCATCTCTTCTATTAACATTCCTTTTTGTTTTTCCTTCCTTCCTCCCTCTGTCCTTCCCTTCTTCCCTTCCTTCCTTCTTTCCTTCCTCCTGCCCTCTAAAAAATAATTTTAGCCCTGTACTTTCGGTAAGGATAAAACAACACATAAGAAATGGACCTTTTCATCAAGCAGCATACAGTCTACCAGAGGAGACAAAGACATAACCAAGTAAGAGCAAACCTCCTTCAGAAAGAATCCCAGCCGCCTTGGCCATCTGACAGGGCTCCAGCTACAGAATTCCTCACACTGGACAAGAATACCTGTTCTGCTTCCTGTCTTGGGGAATAATTGTGGGTATTCTTAATGACAGAAAGCTTGTCATCTCTGAATTTACAGCACCTATAATCATGCCTGGTACCTAATAAATGATCAATAAATATTTGTTCAATTGAATCCAAATAAATTGATGTATGTGTTCTTTCTTGCAGGGTTTTCTTGTTGGCTGGTGAATTTTTACATCAGATTTAAACAAAAGACATGTTTCCTTGTTAAAGTCAGCTCAAAAGAGAGCAATTATATTTTATTTTGCTTTTAAAACAGTAAAAAAGAATTTTATATATATATATAAAAAAATAAATACACTCTTTCTGAAAAGAAGCAATTTTTCTGCAATGTTGGAAAAAAAATGACTAATTCTCTTCTACATAGAAATTTCACAGATCTTTCTCATTGCAATGAGTTGTGTATCTAAAAATTATAACTGTAATGATATGAATTAATATTAATATTAGTATTACATTTTTACCTGAACCAAAAATTAAAACAAACCAACAAGCCTTATGCTCTGTGAAAATGCTGAGCCAATTCTCAGAGTCTTACAAAGACTTGAGAATATTTTTTGAGGAAATAAAAAGTGCAATATGGAAATATTCCACTTAATTATCACATAATTATGTTTAAAAAAACACTAATTTTTAGCATTAACATTCCAATTTAATTTAATGTTCCTTATGACAGTATTTGTTAACTGGCTGTTGGGTCAGGCCAAGGACACATCATAACTGCCTGATGAACAATCAGACTTTCTTTTTCCCCTTTTTTAGAAACTGATGTCAATTTTCCATCACCTTCATTTCTATATTCTGTTGAAGAGTCTGTGGAGAAACAGCAAAAGATGACTCAGAGGTTTTTCCACCTGCTGATGGTCTTAGTAGTGGAGCTGCAGCCCGTCTTCAGTAGGGGATGGCTACAGGCCCCAGCCAGCCTCGTCACAGGTTGCCAGCTCACATTGAGCCACAGAAAATTCGGGAGCTGAGCAGTCCATTCCCCCGAAACTCTTCTTTGGTCACAGCCTTCTTGGCAATGTTTGTTCTTCTTTTTCACTCTCCCCTGGGTCTCTGTGGAAGTAGGGGTCAGCCGTGCCTTCCTATGGCTGGGCAGGTGGCAGCTGAAGGGATGAACTGTGAGAATAGAGAAGACGAGGAAGTGGGGAGATGGGGTGGTTGTCTGGGTGGAGCACAACTGACTGCTCTATGAGAAATTACTGGGTCTACCGGAACTAGAATTATAATACAAAACAATGTTGTAACAGTAAAATAATAATAGTAACAGTAATAGTGAGCATATATAGCACTTACTATGTTGCAGGCAGTGCTCTAACAGCATTATGTATGTTAACCATTGTGAGTTATTTTTTCTAATTTCACGTGCCAAAAAAATGCAAAGACTACTACTTCCTAGATATTTCTAACAAGATGCCATTTGCCATTAAGGCTCTTTAAAATCTAGCCCTTAGCATACTAGGGGGAAAACAAAAAGAGCAAACTTGATGTTAAAAGAAGATATCAGGTTGTGGTGATGAATGCACAACTATATAATGGTAGTGTGAACAATTGATTATACACCGTGGATGATTGTATGGTATGTGAATACATCTCAATGAAATTGAATTAAAAAAGAGACGATATCAGGGACTGCACAGCAAACTTAAAAAAAAAATAAAAAACCTGTTTGTGTTGTGCAATTAAATTAAAAAAAAATTCTCTTTTAAGGGCCAAAATAGATTATACCACCAAAATCCAAATTAAGTGGTTCTCAAGAACAAACAACGTGTAGCTAAATTGTAAAACTCTTTTTGGACCTCAGAATGTTATAGAAAGTTTTCCCTTTGACAGAAGTAAAATTTTCCTCCCTGTGACATTCCTCTTTGTTCATTATGATACCTGTAGGGCAGGTTAAAATATGTTGGTCCTCTGAGAAATCATTTGTTCTAGATGGTTTCCTTTTTTTCCTTGCTAATCAACCTAATTAATTCTCTTAGCTCTTCTTCATATAAGACATATCATATGCACATTTATATATGTATACAATATATACATTTATAGAAATGTGTGCATTGTGTAATTTAGCAACAAATACTCTTTGCATGAATGTAAGTAAGTATATAGTACCTACTTTGATAATTCATATACAAGAAGTTCTATTGCAATGGACCCTGTTTAATGCAATATGAGCACAATAAAATAACAGTGATTTTTTTTTCCCCTTTGGGACATAGTTAGTATGCATGTAATTTTAGTTTTATTTTCTCCCATGTGTATTCCATTGCTTCAGTGTTTTTGTCTTTGGGTCACATTTTTTTTTCCATCAGATTTTATGGTCAATTTGAAGAGCAGTAATCATACAAGAGATTATGATGTCTGTATCAGTCAGCATCCCAGCAGGAAAGAGATGACATACTCAAAGGGGTAATTGAAGAGAGTTAAGTGACATGGCCACCCAGAAAAGTCAGAACAGGATCAAGTAAACCAATAAAAGATGGTAAAGAGTCCAGGGATTAGCAACTATCAGAAGGTGTGATCATCCGACCTCCTGAAGGGTCAAGGGGAGAGGGTATTTGTCAGAGCTTGGCAAGAGTGAAAGCAGTGGATAAGGGGTTGCATGATAGGAGCTAGGACTTAAGCAGAGGAGCAAAGCCACTGCCAAAGCCTGGTCTGTTAGGGAAGGAGCTGGGGAAGAAATACCCAACTTCTCTTTCCACTCACCCTCCGATCTCCCACCAGTGCCTCCTATAGACTAGTCCCAATGGGATGCCAGAGATCCCAGGGCATGAAGAGAGAAGACGTTGGTAACTCAAGCCACGATACAGGGTTGAGATGGGTGACAAGGGGATCCGGAGGGTCAAACCGAAAATCGAGTTCAACATGAACCACAAGGAGAAAAGTATAATCCCCTTGAAGGTGTAGACTAGGCATAAAGCATCTTTTTATTCCCAATGTCTAATGCAATGCTTGATACACAACATGTGTTCAGTAAGTGTCTCACTGAATTTATGAGCAGCTTAGAAACAAGTTGCTTCTGAAATATATAAGGTATTCTAATTAACATGAGAATACTGATGAACTTTGGCTTTTGAAACAAGCAACACATCACATAAGACTAGGATTAAAAACTTCCAGGTCTTAAAACAGTCTTCCTTTTAATAATCAGTGAATGTTAAGGAAGACTCTACTAAACCTGATTTTCCTTACCACCAATCTTTCCCTAACAGATATAGAGAGGAGTATTTCTGATTTACTTAACTGATTTTTATAAGACAATGAAAGAACAAAGTCCTCCTAAACAGAGAACAAATATAGGGTAATATTGAACTCTGGGGGCGGACTCCTTTGGTTTGTCCTGATTCCATTGCTTGTGTTTTGTTGGGTAGTTTACTTAGACTCTCCATGCTTCAATTTCTTCAGCTGTAAAATAGGAGTGATAATAGTACTCCTAGAAACTCCTTTCCAGCAACTATCCTACCTTCATCAGACTCTTTTATACAATGCTCTGCATGTTTCACCCAGTCACTAACTTCTATTGCTCCTAACAACTCAAAATCTCTTGCTTTGATTTGTGATCTCCAATTCTGGTCCCATTGCCTGGTTACTAGAACCTACCTTTCTATCTAACCCTTGTGGATTAACACCTTGGCTCTATTTGTCAGTTTTGGTTCTGTGATTGCAGTAGGGTTGCCAGATAAAATTTGGGATTCTAAAATACAAATAAATACAGATAATATAAAGATAAAATACAAAGTCAAAAGTTTTGAATTGCAGATAAAAAACAGCTAATTTTTAAACATTAGTGTAAGTATTAAACATACGTGTTGAATCATGTCCTCCACAGAAGGCATGTTCGGGTCCCAACCCCTGGTCATGTAGGTGTGAACTCATTTGTAAATAAGATCTTCAAGGTGTCATTAGTTCAGGTGTGCTTAAACCAAATGAGGGTGGGACTTGATCCAATAGGGCTGAAGTCCTTATAAGCAAAGGAAAGTGGACACAGAAAGAGAAGCCACAGGGAGCAGCCAGAAGCAGAAGTCAACAGAATCCAGAAGAGAAAGGAGAAGGCACCATCATGTGCATTGCCATGAGATAGAAAAGCCAAAGAACCCCAAAGATTGCCTAGCAGCCAGAAGATACTGACTCCAGGAGGAAGCAAGCCTTCTATAGCTTCTGGAGCTAACCCATTGTTAAGCCAATCTATTGCATGAATTTTTTTAGCAGATGGGAAATTAAGATAGTAAGTTTGTCCCAAATATCACATGGCAACTCTACATTGGCAGTTGCCTCTCGAATCACCCTCAAGCTTATGATTCAAAACCTATTGGCCCATCCCATCCCATGTTCTCCCTCTTCCCCAGTACAGCCCCAGGTCCTGAGCACCTCAGCTCCTGCTTCTCTGGAGATATGTTTGGTCAGATGTGTCTCCTACTGAGAATACATTGATCATTTTACCCTAACTTGAACCCTCAGCAGAGATATCCTGGTGTCTATTGTTTCTCAATATTGAAATAGAGGGATGAGCCATGACAAGTTGATTGAAGGGCTTCAAATTTTTATGGTCACCATTTTCTCTCTGAGGATCTATCAAATTTCCACCTCGGGTATCATGAAAAAGAAGTTTCCTCTCTCATCTCTTGTCTGTTTGCTTTGTGAATGGGTAAAAGAAGGGCCAGTTTTTCCAGTTTCTGCCTTGTTAAGGACTGTCGGGAGTCTAAGGGCCTTGGCCAGATGAGTGAGATGGAATTCCCAAGAAGCTGTCTGGAAACTTACCAGGTTTAAAGTATACTATACATTTCTTATTCCTTTCTAAAAGCTCAAGTGAAATGACACCTCACAGGTAGAATGGGGCTTGTCCATCAGGACAGGAAATGACATCCTTGCCACCAGCCCGTGAGAAAGACCCCAGCTGACACATGGGAATTCATTGTTTGCAGCTTTGTTATCCATGGATCTCTGCCCCAACTGACTGGATAAATGTTATTGAGCCCCTCGGTCAATTCAAATTAAATAAGGCACCTGAGGAAGATACTTCCTGCCATCCAAACTTTTAAGAGTTTTGGGCTCTAACTCTTGTCAACTTATTTATTGTTGTTAATTCTACAGGCGTAACTTTTTTTGGAGTTTTATTTCAAAATGTAGTCTATCATTTTAAAAAAAGTCAATCCCTTATTCCTTCCTAAATTACATACTGTTCCTCTGTGCTTATTTTCTGAAAGCGAACGTACTATAAGCTTGGGTTTTCCAGCTGGATATCCTGCAGGAGAGGTGGGTAGCTATGAAAGTACTGCTCCTGCTGCAACCAGAAAATGCTATGCTGTTCTCTGTCACATAGTATTATTAGTCCAGAAGTTGTTCACCCTTCCTCCTCTCCCACCACAGACACATTCACGTGTGCATACACTGACCGAGGCAAAAATCCCTACATTCTTTGGGTAAGATAAAACACATGTACTCCTACTTTTGTAAGAATATAAGACATATTGCTACTCCACATAGATGGCACAGTTTTATTTCATGCATTCAAATTCCTTGATGCCATTTTCTGGCTGTTGAATTTGGACAAGTTATTTAACCTTTCTGAGCTTAAGTTTTCTCACCTTTAAAATGTAAGAAATAAAAATTAACTCACAGCACTGTTGGGAGGCTTAAATAAAATTACTTAAAATGCTGTCAAGCACACAATGGAGGCTCAATACATGATCGTTGTTATTAGGATGAAGCTCTGAACATGTGGACCACTTAGATCTGTGATTTATTGAGTTGATGTGACAGCCACGAAAGTTCGCTCTTCAAAGCTCCCTTCAAGAAAGAACTTGCTGTTCAGCTGCAAGGAGAGCTGTGAGCAGATGGCTTCCAGCTGCCTGGTGCTGGAGCTGAGGTCATGCTCTACCCAGACAGCGCACAGCCGATGACTGAGTGTGCCAGGGGGTACTAGGGCCTGGCTATTTCTGTCCGATATGGAACTCCTCTTTGTACCAGAGCCTCCCATTGGATTAACGGAGACTGTCAAATCCAGGGCAGCTGAGGCTTGCCCTACCCTATCCTGCTCCTTCTCCCTTTATGTGTCACAGACATTACTACCCCAGTAAACATCTTATACTCCTAACACCCTTTCATTTTCTACTTTCTGGAAGACCTGATCTGATGCAGTGAAGATTCCCCGTTTTATACCATCTGAAAGTACAAGTTCATGTGATACCTGGTACAGCTGGGAAAGGAGTAAAGCCAGATCAGATCGAATTACTGTTAACTTAGGTAGGAAAGACCTTTCTCTCTCTCTCCTTCTCCCTCTCCCTCTCCCTCTCTCTCTCTCTGTGTGTGTGAAAGACAGAGGGAGAGAGAGAGAGAGAGAGAGAGAGAGAGAGAGAGAGAGAGAGAGAGAGAGAGAGAGAAAGAGGAAAGGAAGAACCCTGGTCCTGGATCCACTCCTTGGAGATCTTTCCACTAAAGATGTGCTTTACCAAAGTGACAATACTTTTCTTAGGATTTGTAGCCCACGCTTGGCTAGAGTCTTGAAACCAAGTTGAAATAACTTGCAAATCCATACCCTAGCCATATGTGGGCCTCTGAATCCTTAATATCAGAGAAGGTGGCATTAACTTCACTCAGACCTGAAATAGGGGCTTATTATGCAGGCACATGGGAACAAGAGCTTTTGATCTCCAGGAAGAAAGTGAACAAGACCTCATGAATATGCAAGTGCATGGGATGTTGGGAGAAATCTATGTTCAATATTACTGGAGTGTGAATCGTATAGAACAGTGGTACAACATTTAAGTTAGGGGGTAAGACTCAGATCAAGAAAAGTCCTTACAGACCTTGCAAAAAGGAATTTGGATTTTATTCCTCAGGCCAGTGTTTTCCCTATTGAGAGTCACAGACCCCTGGGAAGTTATGGAGTTAATGTCGGAGGGTCCAAGAATCTATAAGAGAACCAAGAATTATTTACAGAATAATATCATACATATATGTACCCTTCTTTTTCAATTATATGTAGATGCTTTTGTGAGTAACTTAATCTCAACTGAAAGCATTACTGAACATAAGATAAAATGAAAAATCATTTTTGAGTTCATAAAAGCATTTCTTAATAAGTGTTTTCTCAATTAATGTGAAAATGCAATTACATACTGCATTTTATCATTAGGTAGTTTACAAAAAGGGTAAAAGTATAATTACTATTGTGTGGTATCTGCAAAATTGAGGGGCATTACAAAATGGTTAGGAACCAATGCTATGGGCAATGAAGGACCATCGACAATTTTGTAGAAGTGAAGTGACATGAATAGCTTTGATACATATATATCCTTGGCTGCAGTGCATAGGATGGAATGGAGAGGGATCAGATTTGCCAGACCGGAGGCAGGAGACATGAGGAATGCATGAGGAGATGGAATGAGCCTGGATTTCTGGCATGGTGGTGGGAAGGCAGAGAAAGTTGATGTGAATAGGACCTGGTGATCAATTAGATCTGAACAAAACGGGAAAGGGAGTATGAGCTGATGCCCAGATTTCTGTTTTGGACACTGGACAGATGTACTGATGCATAATAAGCACTCTCTAAGAAAAACAACTCAAGAGAACACACAAGGAAGGGCAAGTGTGTGGGGAAAGATGAGGTGAACTTTGGAAGATGAGGGTGTTAGGCAGAAAAATGGTTCCCCAAAGATATCCATGTCCTTATCGCTAGAACTGGTGAATAGGTTAGGTTACATGGCAGAGGGGAATTAAGTTTGCAGATGGAATTAGTGTCACCGACTGGGGAGATCATCCTGGATTATCCAATGTGGGCCCGATGTAATCGCAAGGGTCCTTAAATGTGGAAGAAATCAAGAAAGTCAGCAGTAGAGTGATGTGATGTGAGAAAGACTCCAAATGCTCCACCAGCCGTGGTATCTCTGAAGATGAAAAGGGGCCATGGGCCAAGGAAAGTGGCTGGACTTGAGAAGCTGGAAAAGACAAGAAAAAGGATTCTCCCCTAAAGCCTCCAGAAAGAAACACAGCCCTGCCAACACTTGATTTTAACCCAAGGAGACCCATTTTGGACTTCTGACCTCCAGAACTGGAAAACAATAAATTTGTGTTGTTTTAAACTACTAGGTTTTTGGTAATTTGTTACAGCAGCAATAGGAAACTGATACAATAAGTGAAGTTTGAAGTATCTTTGAACATTCAGGATATTAACAAAGAGAGATGAGATACTCTGCTCTGGAATATGTCCTCTTTTTAGAGACAAACATCAGGTTTCCAGCTACTGCCTCATAGGCACACTATATCTCAGTGCACATATGCACACAGATACATAAGCACACTTGCATCTTGAGATACAAGTCTGTAACTTAAGACTTTTGGTTTTATTGTTAGAATTCCACATGGGATTAGATAAGAGGAAAAACTATAGTTGGGTGACTGTGCTAGTCAGTAATGACTGCAAAAATGGTGCCAGTGTCACAAAACCAAGAAAGTGCTAATTTGGAGCATGAGCTTCTTGCATGAGAGGGGCCAATTGACAATCCAGCAGTGCCATGAAACACAGGAGATCCTTGACTTCCACCCAACTCCCACACTGCTACCTTACCCACTGGACTGACTCCCCAAACCATCTTTTTTTTTTTTAAATTCAGTTTTATTGAGATACATTCACATACCATACAATCATCCATGGTGTACAAATCAACTGTTCACAGTACCATCATATAGTTGTGCATTCATCACCCCAATCTATTTTTGAACATTTTCCTTACACCAGAATAAGAATAAAAAATAAAAGTAAAAAAGAACACCCGAACCACCCCCCCATCCCACCCTATTTTTCATTTAGTTTTTGTCCCCATTTTTCTACTCATCCATCCATACACTGGATAAAGGGAGTGCGATCCACAAAGTTTTCACAATCACACTGTCACCCCTTGTAATCTACATTGTTAATACAATCATCTTCAAGAGTTTGGTAGTTTCAGATATTTACTTCTAGCTATTTCAGTACATTAAAACCTAAAAAGTATTATGTATATAGTGAGTAAGAACGTCCACCACAGTGACCTCTCTACTCCGTTTGAAATCTCTCAGCCACTGAAGATTTATTTCATTTCATTTCGCATCCCCCTTTTGGTCAAGAAGATGTTCTCAAGCCCATGATGCCGGGTCTAGATTTATCCCCAGGAGTCATATCCTGCGTTGCCAGGGAGATTTACACCCCTGGGAGTCAGGTCCCACATAGAGGGGTAGGAGGCAGTGATTTCACCTGCAGAGGTGGCTCAGTTAGAGAGAGAGAGAGGGCCACATCTGAGCAACAAAGAGGCACTCAGGGGGAGACTCTTAGGTGCAATTATAAGCAGGTTCAGCCTCTCCTTGCAGTAACAAGCTTCATAGGGGCAAGACCCATGATAGAGGGCTCGGCATGTCAAGACATCAGTCCCCAATGCCAAACCATCTTTTGTAACACTGAATCCAGACTTTAGAGCATCATCATCTGCTGAATTAGCATCTTCAGTTATCACTGAGTAAGGGTGATAATAGCAGCAGCATCTTTGTACCACGGAGTCAGCCTGGGCAACTACTGGAATAATTTATATTATTTCACTCTTATTTTACAAAAATTGGTAGAAATAATAAAATGAATAAGCTAGTATCCATAAAAAACATAAGCCTCATAAAATTTAATAGAGATGAAAATGGAAATCATTAGGTGCCAAATCATCAACTCAGTGGGCTGCTCAGTGGACTTGAATTGATGAACTGGGTGTCATGCTGTGAAAGAGATGAACAAAACTATGCAACATGTTTACTGATAAGATCAATAAGAGTTGACAATTATCAAGTGCTTATTATGTACCAGGAACTGTACAGTCTTAACCCCATTTAACCCTCACAGTAATTTATTAATGTACGTGCCATTATTACCCGCTTTACAAGTTAGGAAGTTTAGACTCAGAGAGGTTAAGCAGCTTGCTTAGGGAATCACAGTCAGTAAGTGGCAGAATCAGGATTCAAACCCAAGCCGCCCAAACTCTAGAGTTCAGTGGTCTCCATGATCTTACTCCCCATCACCACCATCACCTCTGGCATAATTCCCTACTACTCTCTCTCTCTTCTGTCTGTCCCATCCATACCGGCCTCCTCAACACGCCAGGCACTCCCCTGCTTCAGGTCATTTATACTCATTATTCCTTTCAGAAAACTTGTCTCCCAGGTATTTCTTTCCCTCACCTCCTTCAGGTCATGGAAACAACTCAGCAAAGCATTCCCTGACTTCACCTATAAAGACTGGACATTCTGACGATGTATCCTGAGAAGGCTCATCTGGAACGGAAAATGAGCACCCAGAAGGCAGGACGTAGACTGGTGTGAGAAAAACTTCCAAGTCCCTCTGGGGCTTGGGATCTGCCTGGCCTAATGGAGGCAGGTGAGGGACGAAGAAGCTAGCCAGCTTTAGACACCCTAGGACACGTGTAGATTGTGCAGTACTTTTAGGTGCCTTCCATGCAGAATTGCCTGTCCATTATTCCTGAGTGTTCAATGAATTCTCCTTAGAGTTGTAGCCTGGCCTCTGTGTGCTGGGGAGAATTAGGTGGTTGGGTCTAACCTTCACTAGATGACTCCAGGATGACTTTTACCCTCTCATAATGGTCATCTCCCCAAGGTCACATTCCTGAATCACTGGGGTAAAGACTGCATCCTGGTACCATGATGATAAGGCTGATTGCAAAAACCTGAAGAATTCACACAGAGCACACCATAGCTCCAGCTCCCTTCAGTAGACCGGGAACTCCAAGCCATGCTGCTTGTCACCTATAAAGCCAATGGGGGTGTTCAGTGCGCCATTGTAATTGGCTCCCTCTGACTTCTCGCTCCTTCCAAGGTTATTTATAGACCCTACATAGGCAACACTATTTATACATAGGGAAACTGAGACTTGGATCTGGAGACATCTCCATCTCATCACAAAGTGCTACTCAAACTCTGAACTTCTGGTTCCAAGAATAGTGACCTTCTAATACACTGGGACACCAGTATGTGATTCATTACCAAACGCATATCACGTTGTGAACCCAGAATTCTTACAAACCCATATTGAGTAAGGTCTTAATGGGAATGCATTTCCAAAGCCCCTCTGATTACACGTCTGTGATGCTTCTCAATCAGCGCTCTTTCAAGATGGGGGTGTGCTTTTATTCACTTCCAATAAAATTCTTTGGTAGGAAAGGCAAACGCAGTTATACACATAGCTCAGAATTTATTTCATACCACCTCATTTATGGCATTTTCAAGTACAACATTCTGCTCCACATCATTTATACTTAAAAACAGAAAAGCACAACTTGGTAAGGCACCAGGTTACGAGAGTCTGGGGAGAAGACCTTGCTCTCATTTTGGCTTATGTAATACCTGCACAATTTCTTAAGTATGTCAAGAACAGAGAACAGCATTATAAAATGTTCATTTATATATACATGGTAAAAAGATACAACAGAACAGTTTTTGGAGTATATGGTACTTCTTAAATTATGACATTGGCCTATACTTTAGGAGTTAAAGCTAAAGTAGCATTCTCTAAAGCACAACATTTAGAAAAAATCTTCTCTGCAATACCAAGCTGTAAGTAGAATAATTTTTGAGCTTTAAAGTGAATCAACTTTAATTCAAATACACACTTTAAAAAAAATTTCCCTCCCAAATCCCTATTTTCACAAAGAAATAAAATGCAGGAAAACCTGGAGTAAAACCGTACCCTTACTCATCTATAAAATGCAGCAACTCATTAAAAACTGTCACACTCAAATGTCAACCCACTAGATTTCAGCATTAATAGTCCAGATTGCATAAAGGCAAGTTGTTTCTTCATTTTCTGGGTTTGCAGTACAGCATTAGGCACAACCTGCTAAAAAGTAAATGACCCATGTAAAGCTCTCAGAACTGGACCACACAGATCTTTCATTGCTTTACTTACACAAGTGCCCCTTAAAAAGGCAGGGGATATGAAGGCAGATCTTGCGGGTACTAAGTGTGGCCTGATATACAGTCACATGCATAAAAGTTCTTTTGAGATTTGTGTTTAATTTTAAATTAATTTGCACTGTACTCCATGACATTTCCTTTCGTATAAAAATAGTGTTTAAAATTACTTACCAGTTAAATAACTTATCCCCCAACCCTCCACCCCACCATTAGGAATATACACTAGCTTTCCTTGTTACCCTCATCTCTGCAATGCCAGGGCAGGCAAATCCTAGGCTGGAAAGCATGGTTTTCCACAAATGGGTGAGCTAGGCATGGCAAGATTAGGATGAATTTAATTAGGTTTATTTTACGTATTTCAACAAATGGAGTAATTTTATCCACTCATATTGTAGCTAAACATTTTGGAAACCTGATATCAGCTTCAATATACTGAAAAATGAATAGCAAACCGTCCATGTATTTTAGTGGTTTAAAGATTAATCTTTGTTAAACAAAGAACTTCTTTAATTTTATTTACTAGCAAGAATAAAAAAGGCCCTTACCCTAAAACATAGTCTGATCTTTTATTTTTTCTATAGGAAAACACAAATTGGACTTTTTAAAAAAATATATATTAAAAAAAAAATAACACAAGACCTACAAAAAGATAAAACTTGTCTATCCACTGGCTTTACAATGATTTCCCTAGAGTTAGCTATTGCATTGATTTGGGTAAATTTGTTTAACCCACTGCAAGCCTGACATTACAATGAACTGCATTTATGCTATCTTTTGGCATGTCAGAAGCATACCTATCACATAGTAAAGGCTACTTTCCTGATATGGCACTTTTTTCTCCAGAAGATTAAGCCCTAAAATCTACTACAAATATGTCATTTTCTTAATGCCCCACAGCAAGGCAGCAGCTGAATGGGAGGTGTCCCAGCTCCTCCCTGCTGGCCTGAGAGCAGCGGGCATGCCCCCCACCCCCCATCCTCTGCTTTCAGTTGAACGATTTAACCGTTCAACTGTTAAATGTGGATTTAACTGAATGTTCTCACAGGTTTCAGGTTGTTTATTTCTTTTTTAGGATCTCAAAAATAAGTAAGTTATATGTAAAACCATATCTAGGGTTTAATCAAAATGATGTCTATTCAAAAAGAGTTTTAACGGGAAGAGGAAGCCAATCTTAACTAAAATCTTTTTTTTTGTGACCATGCACTATTTTCCATTAATGTTTTAAAAGACAGAATCTGAGGCATACACAGCCATTTATCCATATGTTGTGTATGCAGACGTACATTTTGGCTGACCTAATGGAAAAAAACTACATTTTATGTCCAAAAAACATTTGCTGTAGGCCTTTCAAGAGTGTTCACTTCCTTGTAGAGATGGGGGAAAAATGAAGATAGATGCTCCCCAGTTCTCTAATTACTTAGGATTTAGGCAGTTTGGAACACACTTTACAGTACCTAAAGAAGAGAACACTCTGCAGTGAGCTGCTGTAAGCAAATGTCACTTTCTGATCTCAACATGCTTCACTCCCTAAAGAAAATGTAAGAGCTCTTAACTAACACCTGCTTTATTCCACATGGCATTTTGGCTCCTTTTATGCAGTGGCAACACAACTATCTAAGAACAAAAAAGCTCAATACATAGGTTTCCTTTTTGATCTACACAGTGCTATATAATCAGTGGGATGTTGGTTGGGTTGGTTTCAAATCTTAATCAATGGGCTAAATGACAAGAGACTCAACCAGTGATTGCTTTGAGGTTTTGTAGGCAGAGTTGCTTTCATTTTCTTTCTCAGATTTTTTTTGCTCTTTAATAAAATAGTATGGTTTGCAAGGAGTTTCAAAGCTAAGAGTCGTTCTTACCATGGTTGCCCTTACGAACATAATGCACAGTTACATTAAGTAGCCCTTAATCAAGGGAGGGCTAACCACAAACATCCCCCTCTTTTTTCTCCTGTCCATTATAATGCAGCAAAATTTCATTCCTGACATCCAGATCAGAGGTGTCCTTTTCATATTAGATGTAAATTACTTCAGAGATCTAGAGCTCTACATTTCCAGAGTTATGAAAAATTCTTAACTTAATTCAAAAACTTTGCATAACTGTCTCATCTCTAAGTTCAAACAAACAAGAAAATTAAAAGCCAGAAAGAATACACAAATTGAAAACTCCTTCTATATTACATATACACACACAGTCTCTATACAAGTTCTACACAGTAAAAGGAGTCATTTCAGCTAATATAGCTTCTAATATTGATGTCATCCGAAAACAGCTTTTCTGAGTTTCTGCCAGCATTATACGAAACAGCAGTATTTTTTCCACCAGGACTTGGAGAGATTTTTCACCTTGTCTGGAGTCCTACTCTTGGACTTCTTTGGCTGTTGCTGAGTGTCTGAGTATTGAATGCCAGCAACGATGGCGGCATCAAAGACCTCTTTGAGATTTTTCTGAGTCAAGGCCGAACATTCTATGTAAGAGGCAGCTTTGATTTCCTCGGCACACAACTTAGCCGCCTCCTCAGGCACTGGCTTCTCTTTGCATTTGTCCAGTTCAATGAGGACTTTGACATCTTCTCTGAGATCTGACTGAGTTCCAACCAGAATGATGGGGGCTTTGGGACAGTGGCATCGAATCTCTGGTACCCATTTCTCACTCACATTCTGGAAAGATGAGGGGCTCATAACACTGAAGCACAGCAGGAAGATGTCTGTGTTTGTGTAGCAGAGAGGCCTCAGCTTGTCAAACTCATCCTGTAACCAATTGAAGCAGCCAGAAGTTATTTTTGCAATCAATTTTCATCAGCAAAAAGACCAATCTTAACACTTGTCTTAAAAAGGTTCCGGCAGGTAACAGAAACTCAGCTGGTTATGGGAGGAAGAGATAGTGTCTCTAAACAATCCTGCTGTCTTAGTGGGTCCATGCTCCCGATCCAGATTTGACTACTGCCTTCTTCAAGGGGCAACTATGGCTCCAGCACTGCCAAATGAGTTGAGCATTTTCATCAATACTCACGACCTTGCAACTTGCAACTTACCAAAGAAGATGTAGCTGAAGTGGATGAATCTTATATAGCAAAAGTTTACTTTTTCTAGACTATTGGTCCATACAGACTAGCCTAGATTTATCCCAACTCTAAGTACTCAGCTAACTCATGTAAAATTTATTCTATATCCATACTAATTCCTGAGATTCCAATCAGATATCAATGAATCCCAGTCTATTAATGCAGCTCCTTTCTTTATGAATCTAGTCCCACTCATTCTCATGACATCTATCAAGTATACAGATTTCATTACATCTGCATTAAGGAGGGAAATTGCACCCAGTGTAGGGTAATGCTAATCAGATACAATGGCAGACCAGAAATGAGTCGATGGCCTGTTAGACAAGATTCTCCTTGCAACTCAGAGAACTTGTGCCTCTCAGTATCATTTAAGACATTGTTCAGTACATTCCCCTTCTAGTGCATTACACCTCTTGCTTTTTGCTTCAACTTCTCTTTCTTTCTCTTTCTTTGTCTCTGTCTCCCTTTCTTTCTCCTCTTTTCTTCCTTTATTTCTGCCAATACCAGAGGCCTGCCAGAGGCCTCCATGTACAGGGCTTTGGGTAATGATGAAGGCTGCAGCTATCCTATCCTATGGGACAAAAAATTGGACCCAACTAATTAGACTTGGTTATAATCGAAACCAAATGCCTATGGTCTCAAATCATTTCATGCAGCCATTCATTTACCAAATGCATATATCGAACATCTCCTGCACCAGGTACTGGGCAACATGATTGGGATTTAGTTGTGAAGGAAACAGACATGGTTTCTGCTCTCATGGAGTTTGTACATTGGTGTCTAAATTAGGGTCTCTTTATATGGAACATTCTACAGTCTCATGCAGCACAATATTCAGCTAACTGAAAACTTTTCATTCAATTTTTTCATAGGAAAATATTTAAATCATCTCATTACTATTTAAAATTTATATCTGTGGGTGGAACCATCCTCATGTAGAATGCTACTGATAATTTTCCAAGTATAAGAAAAATTGAACATTATTCATGCTTTTCAGTACTCAATTTGCATATTCTGACTATTTATAAGCTAATATTTACATACACATTATTCTCTGTCCATGGCTTTCTCCTCTAGGTATAAATAAAATATCTGTTTCATTTGAACATACTGTCTTCATTTGTGGTTCCATATTTCAATTGTGGGGCAATAAGCAACAAATAAATATTAAAATCAACCGGCCAAAATGCTCAGGAATGAATATGGCATTTCAGAATATCACAACCATTTGTCCAGTCTTCTAGAAGGTGAAAGTTAAAAGAAGAATGACTTAAGTTTCTTAGAGCCAGTTTTGTGCTGAAAGAAGAAGCATAAAAACTCAACTAGGTAGACTATGGCTCACCTCTGAAGATATTTTAATTAAATGTTCTCTCTGTTCTCAAAGGATCTCAGAGAAGCACAAAACATGAAACCAGCGTTAAGTGAAATCCCTCAGGTGGCTACGCTTCACTGGGGGAAGGCCAGTCATACTTGGCTCTACTCTGGAATCTGGGCTTGCATTACCAATAAAAAGAAAGGCAAGCACAATGAAGCCTGGGTTTCTGTCAGGGGCTTGGAAATCTGGCTTCCCCAGACCTCTTGAGAGTCTGTCTAAGGGGCTCAGGAAGCAAAATAGAAATTAAACCCTCCTGCTCACTGCCTGACCAGAAACCTTAGCTATTTGCTGAAATAAATGCAATACACACATGCACGATGAGACCAGTTGGAATGCACCACTCAATGAAATGTGTTCTGGGGGCCAAGAGTTTCGCACATACCTGCCAGGTCTGTGTTAAATAAATTGTACAGGATTAAGGTCAGTGGCTGGGGGTGGGGGCGGGGGTTGGAGACAGGTAAATTGTATCCATCCTTCTGGTCAAGTTGCAACCTGTCTTTTTTCTTGATTATTAAGATTTTTCCAAGGACCTCACAGGTCAAAAGGCTGAAGCATTTTCAGCTCCCATTGGCAATTCTATACTGAACTACTCCCATTTCAGCAATACTCCCTTCACTTATGTCAAAAGCATATTTCTTAAAGCTCTCCAGCTCCGATCTCTTTTCACTTGAGTAAGAATGTGAGTCCAGTGTTAAAAACCCTTTTGAACATTTCATAAACTTGTGTACCCTCCCCAACAAGAAAACCCAAAGGCAACTTCTAGTTATTTATTCAGCCAGTAGGGCTACACTCTCCTCTCACAGTTTGTCAACTTCTCTAAGAAACCTGCATTTTAGCCTGACTTTATGGATTATCTGTGCTCAGTTTCTCCTGGTATTTGAAGTAGAGGTGGGTAGTCACTTCATTAACCCTGTGAGGCTACTCTGGGGATTGCCTACAGGAGAGGTAAATTCCACTGGCTCTGTCAACACTAAGGAAATCCTGCAGGTGTCAATTTAAGTCACTTCAAAGGTAGTTTATCAGACCTGGATTAGGAAGTGTAGCAAAGGATTACCACCCTGACCCGCTTTGCCAAGAGTCAAAGGAAACACTAATTTATACTTTGAGAGCAGGAAAAAACCTGACTTTATTCTTTATTCATGATTTAATCAGGTATGCTTTACTGGCCAATACACCAGTTGAGGACTATATAGTAAATCTCACTGAAAACATTGCTGGAGGAGTAGAGGAATAATTTCCAAATAAACTGAAGCTTACCAACTTAGCTCCAAACCTTTTCTTTTTTTCCTAATTATAAACTTTTTTGTGTGTGAAATGGTTCTAAAATGATTTTCATGCTCCCCTGACTTTTAAACAGACAACACAAAGGGGGAATTTAACTCTTCCTTGATAATTCAGGATCACTTTTACGAAGTTTTTCTGGTAAAAATCCTATCCCTCTTTCAATCCTTTGCAAACAAGCCTCCAGCCTCAGAGCTGAAGAGGCTTCTTCTTTACTCTTGGCTTTATTTTGCAACCTTCACAAGCTTCTATTAACCCATTTGTGTCTCCTATAGATTGTAAGTTTTCTGAGGGGCAGGCCTGACTCATCTTTGTATCCCCTAGGACCTAGTACTCCATTCATCCATTCTACAAGCTTTTATGAAGCTCCTTCTATGTGCTGCGCACCGTTAGACACTAGAAATAAAACTCCCGACCTCAGGAGACAGGTCTTTTGTGGAGCAGTGACATCCAACAGGAGACCCCACCATGTGGATGGCAATGCCCATGGGGCAGTGGGATGTGTTGAGCTGCCCTTTCCTTCCCCAAAAGGCCTCTAATAACTGTGCCTTTTGATTTGCTGTGTTTTCCTGTCTCCTGTCTTATTCTCAAGCTGTTACCTATCAATTCTTATTGGGGGGGGGGTAGCTATATTTAGTGAGGTGCTACTCTGCCCACATTTTAAAGATCAGAAAACTTGACCTGTAGTAGGTCAAGTAGCTTCCTACAAAGCAATAAACTTTCATTACAAATACCAGCATGGCATTCAGAAAGAGTAAATACTAGAAGAAACTGCTTTCTTAGAAGGTGAAGGTGAGGCTGAGGAGCAACTCATGGTTAGGGTAGGGAAAGAACAAAGGAAGCCGGGCTACAGCTCATTCTGCCAAGGTTACCGCCACACTGACATTCAGTTGGGATCTCCTAGTCTATCAAGTGTGTTACTTTGTGTTACAAATAAAATCTGTCCTCAGTTCCTAATTTACTGACCCAGCGTGAGTGATCAACTTGGATGTCCTGGGATGAAGGAGGTGTTTAAGGACACTGGAAAACCAACCGTCTTAAGTGCAGATGGTCACAGAACAGCATCTCACAAAGCGACTTGGGTGGCTTTACCTGCCTACAAAGAACCCACCACCAATTTGCCTAACTAGCAAGTACTAAGGATACAAGATATTCATGAGCCTGTCACTTCAGCAAACCCAAGAGGCATGCATCTCTGGGTTGTAATAAACAACAGCGTGCCTTCAATGACCTTAATTTAACACCTGTGCCAAGGGTGTTTTACGTGATGAGAGCACCCCAGAGGTTCTTTGGTGAACACCCTGAGGGGGTCACTCCCTGACTGTCACCTCTCAGTGCCTGCCCTTCAGACAAGAACAAATAGTCACAATGACTTTTGAAAGAGTAAGTTCCAGTTTATTCAATTCCCCAGCTTCAGACACATCCAACAACTGTATCTATGCTTTAACAGATGGGGGTGGTCCATAGTGAGTAAAACCATGGAGGGGAAATAGTAACACTTATTGACAAATGCTCCATCTTTTTCTTGAGCAAATTTCTTAAATATTGGGCTCATGGACATTTCCTAAAATTATTAGAAGATACTACCAACCTACCCTGAAAAATGATTACAAAGCATTACTGATCATTTTTAACAAAAACCAAAAATGCAGTAACATTAGAAATGCCTGTAAGGTAAGAACCGTTCTTGACCCTGTTTTCTCATGCCCCTACCCACCCTAAGCTGGGCCAAACCCCGTTTTATTGGTACCAAGGTACTTCCTCTGCCTCCTTCCTCAAACTTTGAGAAGAGCCACCGGCAAGGGCTCTTCTAAAGCTAGAATGACCCAGTTATTGAGGAATCATTTAGAAACTCATAAATGGTTATTTGGAAACCCTTAAACGTCCATTTCCTTTGCCAGCACTGAGCAGTAAAGTGATACTTACCTGGCCAGCCGTGTCACAGAGCTGAAGTCTCACGGGTCGCCCATCTACAGATACCACAGCTAGAAAACAAGACCAAAAGGACTGTCAGGAAGCGGTTTTTGATCCCATTCAGAAGAGTAAGACTTTCAGCTTGCCCTACCATCCTCCTCTTTCCAAACCCTTCAACTCCTATTCTGGTTCCTTCAATGAATTCAAGACTTGCCTAAAACGAGGAAACCTGATCCCAGGCAAACATTCTGTATACAAACCCTTCTGGGCCTGACAATTCACTTCGGTGCAAACGGATGAGGCAGCAAATCCCTGACCCTTTGATGGCACCATCAGAAGCGCCCAATGCTTTTCTTCTAGCCTGAAGAGATTTATTTTCCTGTCACACTTGTTTCAAAGGACCTAAGAACAACACTGGGGGGAGGGGGGTGGATAAGTGGGAGCCAACCTTGCAGTTTTAAGTTTCAAATCAATGGAAAACCTCACAAATAATTCTGTTTTCCCTTGGGAAAAATTTCCCGGCTTCAGAATTTATCATAAAATCCTAGCTTGTTTTGAGAACATGTGCAAACACAGGGTGTCCACATTGTCCTGTTTGTAAAAGAGGTTACTGCTTATCTCTCTCTGTCAGTTCAAAGAGAGGATTAAAAAGAAAAGAAAAGAAAACCATGCCCACCTTTCCTCCAGGATGCTGGTATTTGATGGAGGGGAGGTGGGGAGCAGGGGTCTTCATTAAAGCAGGGCTTGGAAGTTTCTATTTGAAATAAGCAATTAGTTTTGTCTCACTGCAACTTTCTAAGCTGCTTACAAAAGTTTATACTAGTCAGTAGGTTAAAAAAAAAATGCCATTTAGGTGGGGAAACCCCCTAGAAAAGTACTATATTATCTAGGCTACCTTTGAGATGTAAGAAATCATTGCCCTTTGCCATAGGAGTTAGAAAGACCTCCAGCTAGAAGGCAGTGAAGCAATTAAAAAAAAAAAAAAAAAAAAAAAGAGCATGAGAAAATAAGCTTTCCACACTAGTTTCTGTGGATTTTACCTTTTCTTAAATTTCAAAAAGATCTGAAAAGTTTTAAAAACCAGGCTGTTTGTAATTAAAAGGATTCTTTTATCTTTGTGTCTATCAAAACATGTGACATTACACCCCGTTCACAGAACTGTAAGCAGCTTAAAGAGATACTAGTAAGATGCTAACGATCAAAAATAGAACTAATGTTCGGGTTGGGACTGGAGCAGGGAGAGGAAGAGGTGGGATTCAGAAGAAAGAAACCGTGTTTATTCTCTAGGCTTAATCAAGACCTAAGCCCCGTTCGCCAGTGGTGCTAGTGCTATTTTCACTAAACGAAGTATTTTCCGGGATCTCCGCAATTCTTTCAAGTGGAGGACCCCCTTGTGTGCTAGGCCGCGGGAAAGCACAGGACCGAGAAACTCAAGGCCACAGGTAAACCTCAACCTGCACTTCACCTTCCGATTGAAGCTAGACAGCGGCGCCAGGACCGCCGACCTGACACAACTTTTCTACGTAGAAAACTGACCAGGCAATTTGAACTCCACCTGTCTGATTCCCCCTTATCTCGCAAACTGAGAGATCGTTTGATCTTGCGCCCACTCCGTCACGGAGCCCCATCCCCCACCCCGCCCCTAAGTTCTGGTTTTAGGTCTTCTCATTCCCCCGTGTTCCCTTAGATTTTGCTCCGACCTTTTCCAGTTCCCGAGACTCAGGAAATCTACCCAACTCTAAACCTGATCCATTTTCCAACTGGAGCTGAACCTGGCGCCCGGCAACCCTCCTTGGAAACTCTTGGAGCCTCGTAACGCCCTCGCGTCGCCTGTCCCTTCCTCGGCTCAACAACCCTGTCAACAGCACTTTCATGGACTGGACTGTTTAACTGCACTTTCATGGACAGCTACTACCGTAACTCTCCGAGTGTTCCCAGCCACAGCGCCCTGCTGGTTCGCCACCCCCAGGTCAGGGTCCCCTCCCCGGCCATCCGCGCCCTCACCCGAGAAGTTGTCGAAGGCGGTGGGAATGTACTCGGTGGGGTAGCCGTTGGTGGTGTAGCTCACCACCAGGCTCGTTTTCCCCACGGCGCCGTCTCCGACCAGCACGCACTTGATGCTGCGCCTCTCGGCGCCGCCGGCGCGACAGCGCGTCCCCAGCGCCGCGGTCCGGCCGCTGCGCACCCGACGCGGGGGCACCGGGGGCACCTCGCAGCCGCAGCAGCCAGTCACCGGCTTGCTGATGTACTCCGGGTCCCCTTGCTGTGGAGGCATTGGTCTCTCGGGCTGGAACGTGGAGGTGAAGGGAAGAGGGGCAGCAGGGGCTGGGGGCTGGAGAAGAGAAGCCCGGGAACTCCGGAAGCCAAAAGTTAGCTCAGTCTCTTCACCGCGGCGGCTGCTCAAAGCCCAGGGTGTCCTCGGCTCAGGCTTGCGTCCAGCGGGTCCCGGAGAGAGAAGTAACCTAGAATGGTCTGGCCAACAGCTCAGTCTCCTTCTTCCTCCCAGGCGCGCGTGCTGGAGGTCGCAAGCGCATCCACCGGGGAGCCGGGAAGCACTCGCGGCTCCAATCTCCCCTCCGCTCCAGATGGTTCTCTGGCGCGCGAAGATCGGGGTTCAGGGAGGGAGCTGTCACAGACCGCTGGCTGGCAGCTCTCAGATCCCACAGAAAGCAGCGATTCCAGAAGCGGCTTCCAGACAAAGGCGATCTGGGGGAGTGTCGCGGCTTGCGTGCTCCTGCGGTGGCACCACCCGGGCGCAGAGCGGCAGGCCCGCAGTGCGGAGAAGACCGAAGCCAGCGCACTCTGGTCTCTCTCCTTCCCGGCTTCACGATGACATAACTCGTGGGGAGAGGGCGGGGAGGGAAAGGAGGTGGAACCCGCCGAGCTGCCTCCCCTTGGCCGAGACTACAGCGCTCTCTACCTGCGCACTGCGCCCCCTGCACCTTCCTCGCTCTCGGGGCCGCACCGCCCGTCGCCCGGCACGAGCCGGAGGATCTGAAGTACCCGCTCCCCGGGTAACACGGCGCTTGAAAGAGCCGGGGCCCAGCTGACTTGGAGCTTCCTTCCCAGTTTCTGAGATTGAAACAATCCCTGCGCGCCGATTGGCTGGGGCAGGTCTCCGCCTTCTCGCCCTCACGCCAGCAGGGTACTGAGCTTCCTTCTTTTTTTCTCTCGCCACTCCCTCCTCTAGCTTCTTTCTGCTTCCCTGGGCCCTGACTCCCTTTCCCCAAACCCTCCCTGCGGGACCCCCTCTCCCTTCTCGCAGCCTCTTCCTTCTGTCTGACTCTGGTGGAGGCTGTGCTGTAAAAATTCCCTTCCGCAGGTCACAGCTCTTCACCCAAGGAGGGAGAATGCAGTGTCTTGGGGGTATAGCCTCCAATGAGACCGTGTAAAACAGGCGGAACTTTTTTTAAAAAAATCTAACTACAAGCCCTTTCTTCTTCTAAAATCTTTTATTCTAACTTTATTTTGGAGCAAAAAAACCTGTTTTTAATGCTGATCTGGGTTCCTCTTTGGCATGCCATAAAGTTTTATACATTTATAGTCCAGCAAATTTCTTTATAGCTCCAATTCCCTCATTTACTTAAATGTGATTTGGTGATATTTATATTATCCGAAAATAATACATTTATCATTGTCCTCTCTGCCTTGCTTCCTATATTTAGTCAACAGTTCATTCAGCAAACAGGGAAAGTCTCTTCTGGCCCACCGGGATACAAAGACTCTTTGGGGTTTTGGTGTGGTGTGAGAAGCGGGCATATACTGCTACTACTGATACTGATATTACTACTAATAATAAAAGTAACAACACTAACTCAATAAATATTGAACTTTTATTAACTGCCACCTTTGTAAGCATTCCGCATGAACTAATTCCTTTAAACTTAACTTGGTTTATACCCGTCTTACAGAAGAGAAAACTTGCTCAGTTACACAAGCTGGTAAGTGGCAGTGCCAGGATTCAAACCCAAATACTCTGGCTCCAGAGCTTAGCTTTCTTTTTTTTAATTCATTTTTGTTGAGCTATATTCACATACCATGCAGTCATACAAAGCTACATTCAATTGTTCATAGTACTGTTATATAGCTGTGTGTTCATCCCCCAAATTAATTTTTAAACATTTTCATTTCATGGTAATGAAATAATAAGAATAAAAATTAAAGTGAAAAAGAACAATTAAAGTAAACAAGAACGCTGGGGGTCCTTTTTTTTTTTTTTTTTTTTTTTTGCCTCCATTTCTCTACTCATCTATCCATACACTGGACAAAGGGGAGTGTGGTCCATATGGCTTTCCCAATCACACTGTCACCCCTCATAAGCTACATTTTTATACAATCGTCTTCAAGATTCATGGGTTCTGGGTTGTAGTTTGATTGTTTCAGGTATTTACTGCTAGCTATTCCAATTCATTAGAATCTAAAAAGGGTTGTCTATATTGTGCATAAGAGTGCCCACCAGAGTGACCTCTTGGCTCCTTTTGGAATCTCTCAGCCGCTGAAACTTATTTCATTTCCTTTCACTTCCCCGTTTTGGTCAAGAAGATGTTCTCCATCCTGCAATGCTGGGTCTAGATTCCTCCCCAGGAGTCATATTCCATGTTGCCAGGGAGATTCACTCCCCTGGGTGTCAGATCCCACGTAGAGGGGAGGGCAGTGATTTCACCTGCCAAGTTGGCTTAGCTAGAGAGAGAGGGCCACATCTGAGTAACAAAGAGGCATTCAGGAGGAGCACAGCCTTAGCTCTTAACCAATGTACTAAAGGCAAAAATAAACCAGAATGATAAATTCAGACATGGAAATATGGCCTCGCCCAGAATGCAGAGGTAGATTTATCAAGAAGCCAAAAACTTGAATCTAGAACTCCTTCCTTCCAAGGAACTCCTCCCAAATCCCCAAGGTCCCTAGCAATGTGAGCACATGGTTATATGTTTTGTAAATTTTGCAAAATAATATATTTTAAGTACCACCATGTAAGTCCATGTTTCCTTCAACTCCAGCTCCCCCTCATATTGAGAGGCTTTGAAGTAACCATGGACATTTTGGGGATCAAGCCAAGGAAAATGAAGTTGGGGACACATTTCTTTTGGGTTTAACGGGATACAGGACCAGGGCTGGGGTGAGGTAAGGGAGGTGGTCAAGAGCACAAAATTTAAAGAGACACTCACTCTCAGGTCCTTGCAGGTGCCAACCATGCTCTTGTAGGAACCTGAGAATAAAGGCCTCCTTAACTTTTGAGCTTTAGACCCCTTGCTTGCCTCACCCTGGTCCGGGTCCTGATGGGATATATGCGTGTGCTATAGTTATATTGCTGCTAGCCATCCAGGTTCAGAAATGGCTACCAGTGACATGCCTACTACCCTCTGTGCAGAGTCACTTTGGTGTCCAGACACAAAGAGCAAAGGCCAGAAGTTGTAACATGACTTGAATTGCCTATGTTCTCCAAGGCTGTAAGAATAAAAATAGCAAAGGAGTAACAAAATTTGTGATGTAGGGAGCCAGAAGCTAGTCTGTGGCAATTCTTTCAATTATAAGACATGTAAAATTGTTAGAGAGGATTTTGTTCTCTCAAGTACACTTGGTCAGGAATATGCTCTAAATGCAGCATATACAATTATAAATGTACCATATGGATTTTATGGGAATCACATGTAACGAATAGATCTGAATTCTTGTGTTTGTAAGGAAACAAACCTGTAGCAGTACCACAAATAGCAAGTTCACGTGTATGTGAATTATCTTTCTATCCTTCTCAAAGAAAATATACTGTAAAATTAGAAAATATACTGCAAAATTACAAAATCGAAGAAGTGATCAAAAAGTACGCAGCCAAAAAATGTAGGAAAAATAGTATTAAAGAGGTGTAGCAGCCAGTTAATTAAAATATTATGTTTTCTTATGGATTTTTTTGAATTGTATGGCATTTGCTAGCCTTTCAAAATTTGTAATTTGTTGCGATGTGTTTCAAATTATAAATGGATATTCACTTTTGTTCCTAATTTTCTATTCATAATTTTAAAAATTACTTTTCTTGAAGAAGACCCCCAAATTTTATAAGCCTGAGGCCCTATAAAACTTGGCTCTACCCCTCCACCTGGCCATAAGTCAATTTTTATATCTTGTAACCTCTTAATTTTTCCTTTACTCCCTTTGTTTATGCTTTTATTTTTATGTGGAATATTGCCCCATCTCCACACATTTTGACTCATCTTTCTAGACTCAGCATAATCAACTCTCTGTAGGCTTATCTAACATGCCCAGAACTAATTCTTCCCTCTTTACAAGAATATAAATTTATAGTATTTTACTAATTTAGTGAAAAAGCTGTCCTAACAGACTTTCCATATTCAAGAAATAAATAGAATAAAATAATGTTTTAACTATAAAAGACTCCTTGCCACAGTGTCATTTTCATCATCAAATTCAACATAAAGCCATTATTCCTACTATTTAAATATTTCATTATTTATCCATCTTCCATAATTAAGTGACAGCAAAGAACAAAACCAAAAGTGTACAGGTTTTGGGATATTTAATTTTAGCAAGTTGAATAGCTGTGCTTTCCAAGTGTGTTCATGTTCTTTCTTCACTAACTTTCCTTTGAGCACAGGAATCTCGTTTCTTTCATTTGGCAGTGTGCTAATTTTTGTTTTTATAGAGTTTTTTTTTTTTTTTCATTGTGCTTTTATTAAGTATTTTATGACCTTTTTTATAGGGTGTGATAGTTTTTTAATGCTCTTTAAAAGACCATGAGTCAGAATATTATTTCCCTTAAATGGAAGATTCTAAACTGGATTATCTGCTCTACTGCCGCCATCTGAGGTTAAGGACTGTATTTCTGGAACCCCCATCCCTGTGTGGTTCCAGGTTAAAGTCACCTGATGAGAGGAAGTCCTCTGAGATTGGGAAGGCTGAGGGGAAGCAGAGGAAGGTTGTAGTCGTCAAACATGATGGTGGACAGAGGCAGAGGGCCCTGCACGTCCTCACTCTCACGCTCTGCATGCATCTTGCCCTCCTCACTGCTGGTCCTGCTGAGTAAGAGTTGCCTCAAGCCCGCCACCAGTCTCTTGACCCAAACAGTGGGTTCCACAGCAGTTGCAATTCTCACTTAGGCAGCGGTTTTCACAGAAGCAAGTTTCTGTAGATGCAGCAGTTTGGGCAGAACTTTCCATAAGCTCCCCTTTTGTAGAC
Source organism: Choloepus didactylus (assembly GCF_015220235.1). Classification (NCBI taxonomy): domain Eukaryota; kingdom Metazoa; phylum Chordata; class Mammalia; order Pilosa; family Megalonychidae; genus Choloepus; species Choloepus didactylus. Next base: position 13,114,202 of record NC_051308.1, on the reverse strand, counting down.
CCATTCTGGCGGCAAGATCTGCACGGCTTATTGGATTTTCTCACACAAGCTCCAACCTGTACACTGCACTGGTACTTTAGTTGGATGAGTTAGTGACTGTTTTTGTAATCCTCTGACCGTCACTGCCCTAACTCCTCTCAGAATCATGAAAGCTCTAATTCCTTACTCCTGTAACTTGTAGAGGCTCAGTTTTCCTGAAGGAACCCTGACAAACTTCCTTAGTCTTGTATTTCCATTGCTAATACCATCCTAAGAAAAAAAACTGACAAGGAAAATAATCTTAGCATTTTTTCACTAGGGAAGAAGGGAAAAATCATATAAATGTCACCTAACCACCAGCTGGATCAATATTTATCTGAATAAATCACATCTCTCCATATCAGCTAATGTGTCTACACTTAGTTGGTTCTTGTTAGTACTCACAAACCACTGAACTCTTCCATCAGTTGGTATTATGGTAAGAGGTCATAGCACATTGTCCAACTTGTTGACGTTGGTGCCCTGCTTCCTTTTGCCACTTGACATCATCTTGTTGGTAATTAGAATGAACAAATTAAGAGCTTCTATTGGCATCATGAAATTTTAAGATGTGAAAATCAATCATTAATTTTGAAAAGAAAAAAATTTCTGAAAATAAAACACTGATATTGTTCTTACTAGTCTGATTAGGCAAAGCTATGCTGCAATAAAAAATAAACCCAACAGGTCAGTGACCAGAAACAGTAATTAATATTTTGGTCATGCAAACAACTTGCAGATCTAGTGGCTCTCCAAGTCGTGACTCAGGGATCCAGTCTGATTGCATTTGTAGCTACACCATCTGGGACACTTGGTTTCCAGGAGAGAAAGCATGGAGGGTCATGTACCAATTTAGTCCCTTATCTCAGAAATGACTTCTGCTTGCAGCTCATTGGCCAGACTTTGTCACATGTGCCCATCTAACTGCAAGGGGTTTGGGAGACATGGGGAAGCACTAGACAATTAGTGATCAGTAAATGTCTTTGCTGTACATTTTAAACTATATATATATTTTCCTAAAGTAGGAAAAACAAGAAAATTGAAGTTTTTTATTAGTTATTTTGTGAATGTTGAGCTTTGTGATGATTGATGAAAAAAATATATACCAAAACACAGAGTTAGACAAGTTTTCCTTTATGGACTTGAGAGTCATAAGCCTCCAAACAAATGACTCCCCACTGATATGACATGTCATGATACCAATTAAACAGTTTGGCAAAAGAATCTTTAACTCTGGGCAGTGTGGCAAAAAAAGTTTCTTAATCTTAGGACAAATGAAATTTAGAGCAATTTTTAGTACCATTTTAAGAGTAGAATAGGAAGGTTACTGATATCTTGACATTCAAATAGCACTTCCTGAGTGAGCATCAGAGAACAAAACCTAATACAGAAACAGACATTTGTTAGGTGAATATGCTGTTATCCCCTGGTAGTATGAGCTTAGGGCTCCTAAGATGTTATCAACTCACCCCCCCCATCCCAGCCCTTAAAAATCGTACCCTTTATATATTAGGCTAAGGCCTCAAATTATACAATTAGAAAATTATTCTTTTGATTTAAAAGTTTTGCCCTCTATTGAGATAAAAAAATTAAGTTGGGAATAAAGAATTTCCTTTCCATGGAGGTCACTAATACCACTGTATGGAAGTGGATTTATTTTCAGACATAATTTATTTTTATTGGGCTAAATATGCATCTGGATTAAGAAGGTAGAAAAGTCCTATCTTAAACAAGACATTTAGAACCTTTGATTGGACATTATAGTAATGGCTCTTTGTATATTTTAGATAATATATTAAAATCCAAATCTATAAAATAAGAACATGAAAAGAAAGAGATTTGCAACAAGTGAAACTGACAAATGTCTATCATCTAGAATATGTAAAGAAACATTACAAAGTGGTAAGAAAAAGCCAAAAAAAAAAAAAAATGACAGAGAAAAATGAGCAAACCATTCACAAAAGACTTCTAAATGGTTGTGGTGGCTTGGAACTGTATGTGCCCCAGAAAATCATGCCCTTAAACTTAATCCATTCCTGTGGGTGTGGACCCATTGTAATTAGGACCTTTTGATGAGGCTACTTAGGTTAAGCTGTGACCCGCCTCATTCAGGTCAGGTCTTAATCCTATTATTGGAGTCCTTTATAAACGGGGAAGAATGCAGAGAGAGAGAGAGAGAGGGAGCCAGGGAATCAAGAAGTGGATATCAGCAAACCTGGAAAAGAAGGGGGAGACCAGCAGACACTACCATGTGCCTTGCCACGTGACAGGATTGCTGGCAGCGGGTCTTCAGGAAGAAAGCATCACTTTGACGATGCCTTGATTTGGACATTCTCAAGGCATCCAACTGTAAGCTAATAAATTCCCATTGTTTAACAACAACCCATTTCATGGTATCTGCTTCAGGCAGCCTAGGAGATGAAAACAATGGTGAGAAAACATACGGAGACATGTTTAAACTCGTTACTAATCAGGGAAATGAAAATTAAAAGCATATCAAAATAGTGCCACACACCTACCAGAAAAACGAAAATTAACAAGACTTATGATATCAAGTGTTGGCAAAGATTTAGAGTAGCAGGAACCCTTATACATTGCTATTTAAAATGTGAATTGGTAGAACAAGTTTGGAAAATTGTTCAGCATTATTTACTAATGTTTAAGAAACATATGCTGTTTCAGTTATGTATTGCTGCCTAACAAACCACTCCAAAACTTAGTAGCTTAAAACAACAATAAATATGATTTGTCGTTATCCTGTGTGTTGGCTGCGCAGGTTTTCTGTTGCTGCGGCCTGGTGTCTTAATTGTCTGGTTGCAATCACAAATACCACAAAATGGGTTGGCTTAAACAATAGGAATTTGTTGGCTGGCTGTTTTAAGGCTAGGAGAAGTCCAAACTCGAGGCATCAGCAAGGTGAAGCTTTCTCCCTGATGCTGTGGCATTCTGGGCTGGTGGTGGCCAGCGATCCTTGGGCCCTTGGCTCTCCTATCACATGACAATGCACAGGCAGTGGCTTCTCCTTTCTTCTCCAGGTTCTGTTGGCCTCCAGCTTCTACTCCCTGGAGACTTTCTCCCTGTGGCTTTCTCTATATGGCCTCTGGTAATAGAATTAAGACCCATCTTGATTCAGATGGCCACACTTTTAACTAAAAATAACTTCTTCAAAAGGTCCTATTTGCAGTGAGTTCACATGCACAGGAATGGATTAAGAACTTGTTTTTCTGGGGGTACATAATTCAACTTACCACACTTAGGATTATACTTATGGCTACATACAGTTGGTGCATCTGGTAGGAGTTGCACTTAGCTTGGATGCTGGGTCAGCTGGGCCTTTGACTACATGGTTTAGGTGAGACCTGGTGTGGAGTGTTCTAAGGTTGAGAAAATGGAAAACCTAAAGCCTAGGCCAGGAGCCACACAGCTTCCTATATTCTTTCTATATTCTACTAGTCAAAGTAAGTCACAGATTCAAGGAGAGGAGAAATAGTCTCCACCTTTTAATGGAATTCACATTCAAGCATGGAGGAATAGTAGGCAACCATCTGGGCAGACAATCTCCCTCATGGAGCCTAGGACCCAGGAATTTACCCTTGCTATGTATAGCTGTGTTCTAGTTTGCTAATGCTGCCGGATGCAAAACACCAGAAATGGATTGGCTTTTATAAAAGGGGGTTTATTTGGTTACACAGTTACAGTCTCAAGGCCATAGTGTCCAAGGTAACACATCAGCAATCGGGTACCTTCACTGCAGGATGGCCAATGGTGTCCGGAGAACCTCTGTTAGCTGGGAAGGCATGTGGCTGGCATCTGCTCCAAAGTTCTGGTTTCAAAATGACTTTCTCCCAGGACATTCCTCTCTAGGCCACAGGTCCTCCTCAAAATTGTCACTCTTAGTTGCTCTTGGGGCGTTTGTCCTCTCTTAGCTTCTCTGGAGCAAAAGTCTGCTTTCAAAGGCTGTCTCCAAAATGTCTCTGTAAACTGTAGTTCCTCTCTCAGCTCCTGTGCATTCTTCAAGGTGTCCCTCTTGGCTGTAGCAAGCTCACTCCTTCTGTCTGAGCTTATATAGTGCTCCAGTAAACTAATCAAGGCCCATGCTGGACGCGCGGGGCCACACCTCTGTGGCAATTATCCAGTGGAAGATCACACCCACAGTTGAGTGATCACATCTCCACAGAAACATCCAATCAGAAGTCTCCAACCCAATCAACACCAATACATTTCCTGCCCACACAAGACTGCATCAAAGATAATGGTGTTTTGGGGGACATAATACATCCAAACCTGCACAATATGCAAACATTTCTGTACCTGTACACATGCATTTCTGTATATGTACATACACATGCAGTACAATTTTTATAAGATATCAAAACTGCAAAGAATACAAATGTCCAGAACAGTTAAAGAGATGAGTTAATTTTGGAATTTATGTAATACTATTCAGTTGAGATGAGTCAACTACAGACACAAACAACAAGGAGAATGAATCTCACCAACATAATGAGGAGTGAAAGAAACCAGGCACCAAAGAATATAGATTATGTGATTTGATTTGATGTATATAAAGTTTAGAAATGGGCAAAACTAAATCACAGTGTTAAATGTCAGGATAATTGAGGATAATTGTTACATTTGGGAAGGAGATGGTCCACGGAGCTTTTGATGTTCAGATGGTATTCCATTTCTTGATCTTAGTGGTGGTTTCATAGATTTTGCTTTGTATTAATTAATTATGCTGTGTATTTGTTTTATTTACTTTCATGAATTCCATTATATTTCAAAATTATAATGGTTAAAATACTCAAGCTTATAAAGCATATTAAATATGACTGATAGTTATTTGCATTCCAAAGAACCATTTGCTTTAGCCTAGCACAGTGCTAATTATATATTGTGTTTTTTTTTAATTAAACAAACTTGTACAGTAAAATTTAAATGTGATTTAATTTACTAAAATTCTATTTGTATGAAACCTTTCCTGAACATATCTCATGAAGTACTACTGCACATTATTTACATCTCCAATATTTATTTTTAATATGGCATTGTCTTCCACAAGTATTATTTATAGACATTTTAATCTTTTTAATAAACTGAATTGGTTTTTCAGGATTATTAAAACAGAGATAAATGTCAATTTATATGCATAAGTTCCTGGAGAAAAAGGAAAGCACCACAGAGAGCCCATGGAAGGATGGCAGGTAAATTTGCACTGTGAACTCCCTGGAAGAGAAAAGCCTAGAATCACAGCTAATGTTGAAAACAGTGGCTGTACAAGGCAGGCTGAACTACACCGGAGGGAAGTTTTCCTCCTCAGTCTTTATTGTTTATTTTCCCCTTTAAAATCCCCTGTTCTGGGTCTTCCCAGCTGTTGCAACGCTGCCATTCCCCTTGATCAGAAATGCCATTTCCACCCCTCGAGCTGCTGAAACACTCCCGATCGCCCTTCCAGCTGTTCTGACCCTTCTGATATAAAACGTTCCTCCCAGATCTTTGCAGCAATTAACATTCTTCCAACTTCCCTCCTCAAAACACATCATAGAAACTTCCCAGGCCAAACATTTTCCCAGCTGCCCAAATCTTCAGATGATAAGAACTCTTTAGAAACCCCTCTTAGCTATTGTGAAACCTTGACCTCCTCCAATTTTTCAGCCCTCCTGAAGATAAACACTGACCTTGTAATCATTTCCCAACAACCATGATCACCCTGGCCAGCAATTCTGAAATGATGGGACTTCTACTCCATTCCAGAAACTGCACCCTCTCTCTTTACTGGGTCTTCCTAACTGAGGGAATGGAAGCACTTGCAATCCTACAAAAGGAAAAAAAAAGGTCATTTTATATATTCCAATAGTTGTAAAAATTCATGGCTCAGTTTGTGATGACAGTATAAGACTTTAAATAAATGTGGACATTCCAAGCACCATACAAACATGCCTAATTCAGTCTTTGAGAAGAAATGATGGCTTACTGTTGCAGGAGACCTGTTTTCTCTGTCAAAGACATGTTAGTAGAATGTATTAGAGGGTAGATACTACTTCAACACATTGGAATCATGAGATTATCTCCATTTTAGAGGTTTGTGAGTGTGCTCGTTCTAGTTTGCTAATGCTGCCAGAATGCAAAACACCAGAAATGGATCAGCTTTTATAAAGGGGTTTATTTGGTTACAAAGTTACGGTCTTAAGTTCACAAAGTGTCCAAGGTAATGCATCAACAATCAGGTACCTTCACTGGAGGATGGCCAATGGTGTCCAGGAAAGCTCTGTTACCTGGGAAGTCACGTGGCTGGCCTCTGCTACAAAGTTCTGGTTTCAAAAAGGTTTTCTCCCAGGATGTTCCTCTCTATGCTGCAGCTCCTCAAAAATGTCAATCTTAGTTGCCCTTGGGGTGTTTGTCCTCTCTTAGCTTCTCTGGAACAACAGTCTGCTTTCAACAGCCGTCTTCAAAATGTCTCTGTAAACTGTAGCTCCTCTCTGAGTTCCTGTGCATTCTTCAAAGTGTCTCTCTTGGCTGTAGCAAGCTTGTTCCTTCTGTCTGAGCTTATATAGTACCCTAGTAATTTAATTTAGACCCACTCTGAATGAGTAGGGCAACACCTCCATGGAAATTATCCAGAGTCACCACCCACAGTTGGGTGGGTCACATCTCCATGGAAACACTCAAAGAATTACAATCTAATCAACACTGATACATCTGCCCACACAAGATTACATCAAAGATAATGGCATTTTGGGGGACATAATACATTCAAACTGGCACAGTGGTCTTTAGCTACATGACTGAACAGAGGGAGCCAACTCAAGAACTTGGTATGAAAGCTAGGTGTGAGAAATGGTGATGGAGGAAAACAAGTTTAAAGGAGGTTATTGACTTCAGGGAGGTGGCAATGCTAGTAAGAAAAAACGTATCTGTAAAGCAACTGTAATGTGAGATAGTGTATGAGGAGCATAATGGGATACGTAAAGTGCAATTGAAATTCAGATGATGCCTGAGTACAGAATTCTGGATGGGAGAAATGCAAACAGCCTTCCTCTGAGTAGAAGAAAGGCAAGACTGGAGCAGCCACGAGGTCCAGAAAGAATCTCCCGTCCCTTGTCTTCTGCTTGGTCATAAATCTTCAACAATTACAGTCTCATTTATTAAACTCACCACATGCTAAGCATTTTATATACATTGTTATAGTCGATCCTCACAAAATTTGAGCAGGTACTATTATTTCCCCAATTTTCCAGATTAAAAAATGGCAGCTTAGGGAAATTAATTGAATTTCCCAAGTTTGCTCAGCTAGTGACAGGGTCGGGACTCAATTCCAGTTCTGTCTGATCCCAAAGCCAGTGTTTTTGTGTTTTACCAATCTCTCCATCAAATCGTCTGACATACACAAGACAGCAGAGCAATGGAGTTATTTTAACAGCAGTTAGTTTTAGGAACTTTTAGCAGCATGGCCACAGTACAGATCAATGAGGCAGTATTCTTGATCATTAATTCAGGACAAGGTATGAGGTATACACAGGTCAGCACTGATCCGTAGAGACAGACAAAAAAGGCAGGTGTCTGAAGTACTGCCCTCCAAATGTTTGCAGTACACATTAGAAAAGAGGAGAAAAATGTAAATATGTAATAAAATGGTAAAGCCTAAGAATGAGGGAGGAAAAAAAGAGAAAACCCACAATAGTTTGGAAGTTTTAAAAACCCTGACCCAAGCTGGAGTAAAATCTGTCTTCTTATTAGCTATTTTAATGCTTATTAAGAGATAAAGAGGACTGTAGAGGGAAGGCGTAAGTAGTTAAGAAGTGAAATCTAGACCATGCCCTATAGAAACATCATTTTCATACATGTGCATTCCTAATTTAAAATCATTTTTATCTATTCATTGAATTAATTCCACAAACATTTATTGAATCCCTTTGTTATCGTAGCTGAGGAGACTCCATTTTAGATGAACAGACATATCATGTTTTAAAATGCTTTGTGTAATTCTAAAATTTCATTAATTTAGATGGCTTTCTAATCAATTAGATAAAATAGAGAAGTTTTAAGTTGCATTAAAAATGTTTTTAGAGGGTAATTGCTGCCTGAGAAGACTTTTCCACAGTCTTTGCCTAAGGAAATGACAAGGGTCTCTTCAGGACCTGTTAAAGGTGTTGCCATCGTCCTGCCTTCCCTGCTCACCACTTTGGGAAGTATCCGTCTCTCCGTGACACCCTGGCACTCAGATGGTGCCCCTCATCTCAGCTTCCATGGTTTCCAGGGCCACGTGGAATGAGGAGTGATGAGACACTCAGTTGTGTCAGTTGCCGATGGTCCCACAGAGGAGCTAAGGAAGCTCAGATGGAGGAACCCCTTGGCAATGACCCCTTTACGGTGCTGTTACTCTTCAGCCATCAGAGTTCTGCAGCTTAAATCCTAGACCTCTGAACCTCCCACACATGACAGAGAACCAGATTTGGGAACTACTGGATGAAAAATTCTTTCCGGGCTCGTCCTTCATTGGAATACAAACAGAGTCTGGTTGTTATTGAGCTTACGATCCTATAAATTTTGGAACTCTACTCTTTGGGACTATAGAGTAAATCCATATTTCAAAGGAAATGTATTTCAGTGTATTTCAAAGGAAATGCCTTCAAATTAATTAATCTGAAATAATCCAGAAGATGAACATGAATAGCAGGAAGGGCTAATATTCTTGAGTAAAAAATATCAGTTTTCTTTTCTTTTTTATCCCTATAACCATAGTTCTGAGATAAAGAAAAAATAAGGCAGAGAAACAGTGTCAGACAAGAAAGAATTCAAGGACAACCAATGAAAATCGGTGACTTTGTTCTGCTCTTGCAAAGGAAACGAAACCAATCAATTTAATTCTGCTCGCTTCAGCTCCTATCTGTTATGGACTGAATATAATCACCCAAAAGATATGCTGAAGTCCTAACATCCAGTACCTCAGAATATGACCTTATTTGGAAATAGGGTCATTTCAGATGGATTTAGTTAAGCTACAATGAGGTCATATTGGAGCAGGGTGGGCTGTTCATTCAACATGACTAGCGCCCTTATATGGGGGGAAGCGACACAGTGGCGAGACATGGGAGAAGGCAGAGAGCCAAGGAACGCCAAGGACGGTTGGTAAACCACCAGAAGCTAAGCGGAGGAAGGACAGATTCTCCCTACAGACTTTAGAGGGAGCATGGCCCTGCCCAAATCTTGGTTTCAGACTTGTAGACTCCAGGACTATGGGATGATAAATTTCTATTGTCTTAAGGCACCATGTTTGTGGTAATTTATTACAGCAGCCCCAGCTATGTATCAAGGGATGTATTTAACATCTAAAAGGATGGGGAATAACGTAACAAAAGAGGAAGGTCCCCAATCCTACATACTGAATATAAGTAAAAATTTTGCCTTACAATAGGAGGGAACTTCAGAAACAACACAGACTGGATTTCAATTAATTCAAAGGGAACTTTTTCAAGCCACCATGGATTTAACCTTTTTCTGAGACAGTGGTATCTTCCTATCGAAATAGGGGGGAAATCATGTAGAAGGAATTCCATTTATGCATTCATTCAACAATTATTTACTAAGAACCCACTATATGCTAGTCACTGTAGCATTTGGGGATACATCAACGAACACAATAAAAGTCACTGCCCTCGTGGAGTTTACATTTTAGTGGGGGAAAGAGACTGTAACAAAAATTATAGAAAAATGTTAAAAAAAAAATGTTCAAGTGCCATAGAGGAGAAAAAAGCAAGGAAGGGGAGCAGGGATTAGGAAAGGGGGCTATATTTCAATCAGGTAGTCAGGGAAGGCCTCACAGAGTTTACATATGAGCAAAGACTTTGAAGGAAGTAAGGGAGCAAGTCACGTGGGTATCTAGGGAAAGAGTGTTCCAGGCAAAGGAACAGTGAGAGAAAAACCTACTTCAGAGGGATTGTGCCAGCATGTTGGAACAGCATGGAACAGCAAGAAGGCCAGTGTAGCTGGAGCAGAGTGAGCAAGGAGGAGAGTAATAGATGAGGTCTTAGGGGAAATGAGAAGAAGACATGAGACGTAGGCCACAGGAAAGGAGCTGGCGGTTCTGCAAGAGTCCGGGAGCCACAGGAATTGAACGGAGTGGTAACTTCATCTGACTTAGGTGCTGACAGGTTCACTCAGGGTGCTGGACTGAAAAGAGGCTGTGTGTGAGGAGCAAGAAGCCCAGGTGGGAGACTAAGGCTCCAGGCCAGAGGTGGACAAGGCTTGGACTAGGAGCAGCCGTGGAGGTGGTGGGAAGAGGTTGGATCCTGGACATGCTTTGAAGGTAGAGCCAGCATGATTTTCCTGATGCATTGGATCTTGGGTTTGAGAGGATGAGAGGAATCAAAGATAACATTCCCAGGATTACAGTCTGACAAATTGAAGTTGCCATTAACTGAGTTAAGGAAGACTCCAGGGAGTAGCAGATTTAAGGAAAAAGATGAGGGATTCATATGAAGTCTGAGTTGCCCATTAGATGTCAAAGAGGAAATATTGTCCAAGAGGAAACATTCCTGATCAATAAGTCTGGAGTTCAGAGAGAAGTCCCGGATAAAACTGTAATCAGAGTTTCATCAGCATATGGACAAAGTCATGAGAGGGGATGAGATCACCAAGGAGGTTAGTGTAGACAGAGAATAGGGGGAGACCAAGGATGGAACTGTGGGACCCCCAATAATGAAATGAAAAGGACAAACCTTTAAAAATACATTAAGTAGGAGTCAAAGATTGAAGCTGGAAAGGAGAAATGGAAAAGTCTCCAGAGCAAAATACACAGACTACATGAGCAAGAGCACAGGTACCCAGCACCTGATTCCTCAGTTAGCAAGGAGCTGTATTTGAACTTGAAACAACCACTTATCTCCTTTGTTTACAGTGCGGTCAATAATAAATCTGATATTGCTTTGTGGCTACCCTACTTTAAAGGCACCAACCTCTGCCTATTTACAAACTGACTGCTCCCTTTAGTAAAGGAGAGGGCAACCATGACTGAAAAACAATATTCTGGGCAGTCATGGTAGTGTGTCCTCTGCACACAGGTGCAGTTTTCTCTGTTCCAGTGTCTGCTGGATTTGGACAAGAGATCTGGTTGTATTGGTAAAAAGACCTGCCCTGAGTTATTTTTGCCTGATAAAGCCTATGTGCGTTCCAAGCTTACTAGAAGGCGAGGAAGAACCAGAAAGGTTTTCTGGCTCAGCTCTGACTGATAGTGAAATGCTATCAATTTTCTTCTAAAAAGTGTTTGCAAATCTTGTTTATGACAAGCATGACTTAGGAAGAAAAATATTCTCTTGGAGCCTCTGAATTATGTGTGAATGTCTTATTAGTTACTCTTTTAAAAGACAAAGGGACAATTCAATTTAAATCAATAGTGGGAGTTAGGAGGCCAGAGATAACAGGTGAGACAACCAGGAATCTGCTCTGCAAACCTAAAAATGACTTGTGAAGAAGACTGAGGAGAGGGATGGGTACAAAGTGACTTCATTAGAGAAAAGTGCTAGTTAAATCCAAGAAAAAAATGATTTCCATGAAGCCTGTTTTGTTGGGGGCTGGCATGTGGGAGACAACTTTGGAGCCTAGAGGTGAATCCTAATAACACCACTTATTTGTTTGTTTGTTTTGGTTTTTAAACAACAAACATCTTTTTATCTCACACGTTTCTGAGGGTTAGGAATCTGGGAGTGGCTTAGCTGTATGGTTTTGGCTCAGGTTCTCTCATGAGAGAGGGTCAAGTTCTTGATCTAGTTTGCAGTGATTTTAAGGCTTGATTGGGGTTGGAGAATTTGTTTCCAAGATCATTCATGTGGTTGTTGGCAGTTCTTTGTTGTTGGCTGGAGGCTTTATTTCTTTGCCACATGGACCTCTCCATAGAGCTGCTCACCATAAAGCAGCTTGGATTTCCCCAGAACAAGACACCCAAGAGAGTGAGTGCCTAAGATGGAACCTGCAGTTTTTTAATAACCTAATCTCAGAAGTGACATGCCTACACTTCTGCCACATGCCATTGGCTGCACAGGCTAGCCCTGCTACGATATAGAGGGATGAACACAAGGGCATAAATACCTGGTGGCAGGGATTTTTTGGACCATGCTGGAGGCTGGCTGCTACAGTTGTTATTTTATGTCAATTAGAAAGCAAATCTGCTGTATTTACTGTTTTAAAACTTTATCAAAAAATTAAAAAAATTTCAAACAATACAAAACAAAGGAATAAGAAAAATAAATATCCTAAAATAACTACATTGCTTCCAGTATGCTCCTACCATGCCCCAAACGGAGTTCTGTATTTAATTTAACCATAATTTAAGCCATAATGTTATGGCTAATGCAGGTCATTTTACTTCTCTGACCTCAAATTCCCTCATCTGTAAAATGTGGATAATGATAGATTTAGAGTTGCTGTGAGAATTACATCTGATAATAAATATTCTATTTTTAAATATTTGTTGTTTGTAAACATTAAATTTTTGCATAATTGATCATAATCTAATCCCTAGGAATTCTTAAGATTACAATGTGAGACCAATATTAATGTTCATAAAAGAGCACTTATGTCTACCTTTTTTATGGTATGGGGATTTTAATGTATTTTCCTTGGGGTTATTTAAGGTCTGTTTGGGGGCAATGGGAGCCTTATCAAAAGAAATACCAACTAATGAGAGTCAAGTGTGAGAACTACTGAGTTAAGAAAAATTTAAGCTAAATTATATTAGGGAGTATGGTCAAAGGGCCAACCTAAATCCAATGACAGTTTGTTAATTGCATGACTTTGGCCCTCAACAAATAATAGCTCCCTTCTCCTTGATTAAGATAGTAGTATGCTTCAGAGACAGAATATCATTCTAATGACTTTTGGAAAACTGATGATTTTATAAATCGAAATGTCAATAGTTTTGGCTTTTCTCAAAGATTCAAGGCACAAAGCAAATGATCAATAAATATTTCATGGATAGATGGATGGATGAATGGATGTATATGAAAGCATATGAGGACATTTTTCTGATTGTCACTTTATCTAAAATCTAGCCCGATACTGACCTGGGTTTACCTTCAGAAATCTCACTCTTCTTCATTCTACTCTCACTTATCATCTCTGAGGTAGATTCCGTAGGGATAGATGTCATTAAAAGTTACATTTCCATTTTTAAAGCCATACTGTCTTTTAATCATCAGCTATGATTTGTGTTGGTCCAGCCACCGTGTCTGATTGGATCTTCAATCCCTCCCAAAACCTGCTTCCCCAGCTAGTAAAATACCCAGTCCCTCCCATAGTAAGCTTTTAGAGTCATCTGTAGTGTGAACATCTGCAGATCTTTTTTGCTCATGTCCTACACTAGGATGTTCATATTACTCTCTAAAACCATTCTAATTCTCTCAGTTCACACTTGAATCTCTGCATTTCTGGATGAGAAAGACAGTTTCCTAACTTCTCCCAAATATTGTGCATCTGGGCTTTCAGCCTCCTTATACTTAAGTTGTACATATTTCCCTTCCATTCTCTCCCAAAGTTCCCTAAAACTTTGGGTCCACAGTTGTCCAATACTTGTCCTAACCCAATTCTTTATCCAGTTGGCAAGGCAGTTCAGACCTCTAATGATGCTCAGCTTTTTCATGCACTCTTTGAGACTGGCATCAGGGCATCACTTCTTGCAGTAGCCAGCCTCCAAGGGGGCCTGCAACAATCCTCACCTCCTGGCATTCATGCCCTTGCATAGTCCCCTCCACACAGGGATGATGCATAGTCAACAGGATACTGTGGAAACGATGGAGTGTGACTCCTGATGCTAGGTCATAAAAGACATTGCAGCTCCTGCCTTGTCCTTTTGAATCTCTCTTTGGAGAAAGCCAGCTACCATGTTATGAGGACTCAAGCAGACCTAAGGGGCAGCCCCATGGCAAGGAGCTGAAGCCTCTGCCAACAGCCATGTGATGGCACCATCTTGGAAATGGATTCTGCAGACCCAGTCAAGCCTTCAGCTGATACAGCCCTGGTCAACATTTTGACTGCAGTCTCTTGAGAGACTCTAAGCCAGAGCCACCCAGCTACACTGCTCCCTAATTCCTGACCTACAGAAACTGTGAGATAATAAGTATTTATTTTTTTAAGACATCTGAGAAGAAGTTTTGGGCTAATTTGTTATGCAGAAATAGATAATACCCTTCCTGAGCAGAACCTTAATAATGGATTCCATCTGTCCATCCCTGAAACTTGTCTGCATCATCCTACCACTTTCCCTTCACGATTAGAAGCAAACTCCTTGACTCTTCCTATTTCAAAGCTCTCCTTTCCTTTTAGCCCAACCACTAGAAAACCAATAGATGGATAAGTCTTTTTATGTGGGAGGTGTGGGAAAGATCAGGACATCACCTCTTCTTCTCACTTCCCCAGATTCTAATTATAATTTCTAATTTAAGTATCTCCAAGGAAGCAGTCTTCCTTTTAAATATCAAATTGGTCTTTATCATAGAGAATGAAAACAGATATAATTTTCACAAAGGAAGCTAACCCTGATGAGAACAGTATGAATCTCTTATCTTTTATATTCAGACATGACCCTACCTTACTAGTCAAATGCATAGAGTGAGTAGTTATGCTTAACGATGAGCATGGGATTACATTGATCCATTCACTCTTACACAGTTCTTATGATCCTGAACAAACTTTTTAAATGACTGGCTACCTTCATAGGTGCTGTGTTTGGTCCAAGAACACAAAGCTGGATTATTTTGGAGAAGAGGCAAGGGCAGAGTTATCATTAACTGAGACGATTGGCCACCAGTAAATAACCTGTTGCTGATAAGATCATTCCACTGAGGCCAGTTCTCCAACTTTTTCCTATACCAAGATGCCAGAGGGCATGCCTCCAGCATGACTCTGTAACAGTAGCTCACCTTGGCGATGATTTTTCATAATGATCTGAGGTAGGGGTGGTCAGGGGCAGATATGCATGCCCTTTTCTCCCCCAGTCTGTGGGCCCTCTCTGTGGGGCAGAGCTAAATATACTCAAGGGGGTGCAATGAGTTCCCAGGTGATTTTGATATTCTCCCTAACATCTGAGAATCTCTATGTTCAAGTGATTCAAAGATACCATACATAGGACCCTAGAGGATTGAAAGGGTCAGTTCTAGAGAGTTTGGTGCTTATGAACAGTCTGTGCTCTAAGATTTGCTGGCTCTATACTTGGAAAGTGCCAGGTGATTGACCAACACAAAGTGTTATTATAGAAACAAATAGAGCAATTCCAATTCCATGCATCCTTTCAAAGTAGATATAGCAAGGAGATTTTTCTAAAAAATAGATTTAAAGGTCTGAAAGTCTCTGTTCTTCTAAAATTCTCCCAGGGAAAGGGAATGCTTTTGTTTCAGTGATATGAAAAGGCTGTCTTGACTTAATTTTCTTCCAGCTCTGTTATCCACACTGATAACGAGTCCCTGGTACAGAACTCCTAATGAACTATAGCCAATGCCATTTCAGGACGCCCCACAATTGTGCCAGCTGGTTCCAGGCTTTTTAATCCCTGGATAAGAAAATAAAAATGAACTCATTTTGTCAAAGGTGAAAATGAGGAGAATTGGAATGTTTGCCTGAATAGAAAATAAATCCCTCCGTATCTCTCAGTGATATTTCTTCATGATGGAAATATCACCCTGTGCCAGGGTGAGAAAAAAAAATTGTAGTTGAAGTGCAAAAAAAAAAAATGTATAATTGTGATTACCAGTTTCCACTAGCCTGGAATATAAACTACAGCCAATATACTCAATTATTCCTTTACTCATTTAATAAATAGTCCTTGAATGTCAACTAAATGGCACCCACTATATTGAATGTTGGGAGCTCAGCAGTGAACAAAACAAACACAGTCTTTTTCTTATGAAGCTTGTAGACAATAAACAGACAATTCCAAACTACAAATTGTGTTAAGTGCCATGAAAGAGAAATAAATCGTGACAGTAAACTATTTGAGAGTTTTTCTCTTGCTTTCTTGTATACAACCTTTTTCTTCAATATCTGGCACAGAGTAGGGACTTATTATATATAGAATGAGTTAATGAATTTATATATTTATTATCAGTGATCATAAGGGGAAACAACTTATAGGGTGGGAGAACAGGGGAAAAACTCCAGTGGGAAAGATAAGCAGGAATTACCCACATGAAATGGTCAGGGTGAGCAAAGCATTCCAGGAAGAAAGCAAAGCAGGTTAAAAAAGAGAAATAAAAGACCCATATTTTTAATGCTGAAAGTCACAAATCACAATGAAGCTCTTTCCATTATGGTAACTGCATTGAATAATGCAAAAATCACTCTTATAAAGCAGAAATTACAAGAGACACAAGGCATAGATAATAGAAACACAAATAATGAGAGATTAGCACATCACTCTGAATAAGATAGATCTAGCAAACAAAAAAAAAAAAAACACAAAAAAAGATGTAGAAGTGCTATAAAAATGTAATAAAGTATGTCAAATGAATATATATTGAATCTTTCACCCAGAAAATACACCTTTTTCTCAATGCACAAGGATCATTCACAAAATTGATCACAAAAATTGATCATATATTGGATCACAAAAAAAAATCAGTAAGTTTCTTAAAGCAGAAATATTTTTAAATGCAATTTTATTGAGATATATTCACATAACATACAATCCTCTAAAGTGTACAATCATCATATTACAGTATCATCATAGTATCATCATATTAAAGCAGAAATATTACAAACAACAGTCTCTGATCACAATGTGATAAAACTAGAAATTATTGACAACAACAATAAAAAGGTTATTCCATCTGGAAATGTAAAAGCTTCTATTAAAGACTCCTGGATAAAAGAGGAAATATAAACTGATATCACAAAATTTCCAAAACATAAAGACAAGAAAATAGAATATGTCAGAATACATAGGATATATTTAAAGCAGTGATCACAGGAAAATTCAGTCTTGAACACTTTTTTTGATAAAAATAAAAGATATAAAATAAACGAATGAAATTTCCACCTCAAAAAGCTAGAAAAAGAACAAAAAAGCAAGCCAAAGGAAAACACAAGGAAGGAAAAAATAAAGATTAAAAATCAGAAATTAGTGAGGTTGATAGAAAAATAGATCTAGTTGATAAATCAAAATCCTGGTTTGCAAAATAATAAGCAAAATATATTAACCATTAGCTAACTTAATCAAGAAACTAAAGGATACAGATTACACAAATACTCAAAATAAGAAATGACACAGGGGAATAACTATTGAAACAGAAGAAATTTAAAAACCATGAGACAATTTTGCAGATCTCTATGGAAATAAATTTGAAAAAGTAGGTGAAATAGATAATTTTCTAGAGAAATAGTTTATCAAAATTGACCCCTTTAGATTTAGGAAGATTAAACAAACTAAATCTATAGAAGAAATGTAGAAAGTATCAAGGAAATATACCCCCAAATGCTCCAGGCCTAGATAGTTTCAGAGGGAAATTCCACCAAACCATCAAAGATCAGATAGTCCCAACACTCTGTAAATTATTCTAGATGATTGAAAGAGAAAGAAATTTTCCTAATGCTTTTAATGAAGCAAGCATAATCTAAACTTGTTAAAAGCAGTGCAGGAATGTTGATGCAAAATTCAATACTAACAAACAGAGTTCAACAGCACATTAAGAAAATAATGTGTCATGGCCAAGTGGGAATTTTTCCAGGAATTTAGTTTAGTTTAGTATTAGAAAATTCATTAATAATTTAACATAATAATAGATTTAAGGAGGAAAATCATACGATTATCTCTGTAGATCCTGAGAAATCTTTTATAACAATTTACAAAATTCAACACCCATTCCTGATTAAAAAAACAAATGAAAATAGTAATCAATTGATACCTTCTTAATCATAACTAGATAGATACATATAAATATATATCTTAATCCTAAATTAACTAAAACCAGCATCTTAATGGGAAAACACTA
Organism: Choloepus didactylus; assembly: GCF_015220235.1. Classification (NCBI taxonomy): domain Eukaryota; kingdom Metazoa; phylum Chordata; class Mammalia; order Pilosa; family Megalonychidae; genus Choloepus; species Choloepus didactylus. The sequence goes on along the minus strand of NC_051308.1, from coordinate 13,096,209 downwards.
GAGCTAGAGAGGCATTTCCAAAAGATCAACAACAAGGCAAAGATGCCCGTTGTCATCACTACCTTCGATAATAACTGGAGGTGTTAAGCAATGCAATTAGCCAAGAGAAACCAGCTAGAGGCATAAGAATTGAAAAATAAGCAAAACAATCTCTATTTGCGATGGTATATGATCATGCACTTGTAGAACCCTAGATAATCAACTATAAAACTAACTTGAACAATGAAATAATTCAGTAAAGTAACAGGATATAATGTTACCATACAGAAATAATTAGCTTTCATATACACAAAAAATAACCAGTCATAAGATAAAATGATAGAGAAACCCCCATTTAAATAGCACCAAAAAGATAAAATAGCTAAGAATAAATTTAATCAAGAAATGTACAAACCTGTATGAGGAAAATTTTTGAAAACTTCTGAAAAACAAAGTAGACTTGAACAAATAAAAAGATGTGTCAGTTTTCTGGGACTGCCATAACAAAGTACCATGAACTTGGTGGCTTAACACAACAGAAATTTATTCTCTCCCAGTTCTGGAGGTTAGAAGACTGAAATCAAGGTATTGGTGTCTGATTGCTCTAGGGAAGAGTGCTTCCTGCCTCTTCCTAGCTTCTCTTCATGGCTTGTAGCAGCAAAACTCCCATCTCCATCCTCACGTGGACCTCTTCCCTGTGTTTCTCTCTGTCTCTTCTCTTGTTATAAGGACATTGGTCACAATGGATTAAGGGCCCACCCTACTTCAGCAGAATCACATCTTAACTTCACTAACTACATTTGCAGCGACTCCATTTCCAAATAAGGCCGCTGTGTAGGCTATCCAAAACCTCTATCAGATTCCACAACAGCCTCTTGACACCGACTGTGTTGGTATCAGAAACTTCGATCAGCGATTGCAAACAACTGCCTAATCACTCAGTCAATTCAATTCTAATGCTAACTACCTGGAGTTAGGCCAGACTCCACAAGTTAAACGCAACCCCTTACAGACTGCCCCTCCAATACCAGTCTCAGGTTTGGGGAGATGGGTGTGTGGGGAAGTAGGGGGTTAGGCTACCCAACCTGCAGACCAACTGGTTACAAAATCAGGGGTTCCCATCAATCCCTCACATTTGGTAATTCTCTAGAATGGCTCACAGAACTCACTGAAAGTGCAATACTTAGCATTATAGCTATATTACAGTAAAAGGATACAAATTAGGCGAAGCCATAAGATATGTAGGGCAAGGTCTAAGAGGGTCTCAAATGCAATGCGTGGAGTCAAAACCCATCACCCTCTGGGCACAAAGACTTACTTTCTCAATCAGGGAAGTTCTTAGAGCTTCAGGTATCTCAGATTTATACGGGGTCTCATTACGTAGGCATGATTGATAGACTCAGTGTCCATATGGTTGAGCTCAATCTGCAGTCCCTCCCCTCCCAGAGGTCAAGGAGATGGAGCTGATATGAAGCAGCTTAAAATCCCAACCCCCTAACTGCCTGGTTGTTCTTTCTAGCTTGGCCAGCCTCCATCCCAAGACTGCAGGTGAGCTTGACCCCTCCCTGTCACCTGGTTAGCATATAAACTATCAGGTGTGATCCTGGGCCTACCATAAAGAGCAAAAGATGCTCCTATCACAGGAAATTCCAAGGGTTCAGAAGTTGCTTCCCCAGGAACGGAGGGCAAAGATCAGCCAAGTTTTTCATTACACTGCAGTTACATTCCGAGGTACTGGGTGTTAGGATTTCAACATATCTTTTTGGAATTTCAACATATCTTCAACAATTGGACCTAGCACAAAAGATATCACTTGTTCCTAGATAAGATTATTCAGCATCATCTTTCTTACAAACATAAAGCAATCCTGCTAAGAATACCAGCAAGAGATATATTTTTAATGGAGCTAGAGTGTTTATGCTAAACTTTATATAGAAAACTAAGCCTGCAAGAATAGCCTGGAAAATACTTAAAAGAAAATCTGTTCATGGGGAATTAGCCCTACCAAGTATTAAAATACACTCTAATACCTCTTATAATTAAAACAATGTGTTACTAGCACATGAATAGACAGACAAAACAGTAGAATAAAACTAAAAGCTAAGAAATAGACCCTTGCATATATGGAATTTTAGTATATTTTAAATGTGGTTTCTCCAATCACTAGAACAAAGACGGATTTTTAAAAAATAAATAACGCTAAGAAAACTGGATAGTCATTTGGAAAAAGATAAAATTAGGTCCATACCTCACACAATATACAAGAATAAATTCCAAATGAATCAAGAATTTAAAGAAACCATACAAATGCTAAAAGAAACCATGGGTGAATTCCTCTTTAACCTGGGATTAGGAGGAAAATACTAACCCGTGTAACTTTGGAACACAATATTTGAACTATATCCACTTAGGCTAATATAAAGAAGGTTTTCTAACTATGACCCCAAATTCAGATGCAATAAAAGAAAAGAATGATCAATTTGACTGTATAAAATAAATTTAAAAACTTTAACATGGAAATAGAACACCAAAAGCACAATTAAAAAAAAAAAAAGTTAAAATACAACAGACAAAGTGGGAGAACACACTTGCAATACATATCACAGCTAAAGAGCTGATAATCCTTTCTTTGTTTTTAAAATATTCTTAATACACAAAATATTCTTTAAAGTTTGAAAGAACAAAAACTGAAAAAATAGATAAAAGACATGAGTAGGAAACTTACAACAAAGTAATGAACATGGTCGTTAGATATATGAAAAGATGTTCAACCTTCACTCTTCTTAAGAGAAATGAAAATCAAAATTTTACTGAGATACAAGTAAAAGGGTGGAAAGAGATGCACCATTTAAACACTAGTCAAACACCAATCAAATGAAAACTGGAGTAGTTAATATCAAAAGCAGACTTCAGAGCGAGGAAAATTACAGAGATAAGAAGGGACAATACATAGTGATTAAAGGGTCAATTCACCAAGAAGATATATTAATACATCTAAAAAGATATATTATTACAAGTATTATATATTAATACACCTAAAAGATATGTTAATATACCTAAAAAGAGAACTCCAAAACACAAAACTAATAGAACTGAAAGGAAAAGCTAGACAAATCCACAATTAAACTTGGACACTTCAATACTTTTCTCTCAGTAACAGATAAAAAGTAGACAGAAAATAAGAAAATATATAGAAGAACTGATTGATACCATCCACCAACTGGACCTAATTGACATTTATAGAACATTTCACTCAACAGCACAGAATCCATTCTAAAATAGCCACCAAGATGGACTATATTCTGAGCCATAAAATAAGCCATGACAAATTTAAAAGAATTGAAATCATACAAAGTATGTTCTATGACCATAACGGAATTAAGCTAGAAATCAGTAACAGATAGATATCTGGAAAATACCCAATTATTTGAAAATTAGACAACTGGCTTCAAAATAACACGAGTCAAAGAAGTCTCATGAAAAGTTAAAAATAGTTTGACCTAAATGAAAGCAAAACAACAACGTATCAAAATTTATAGGATGCAACCTAAACAGTTTAAGTGCATTGAGAGAAAATAGAGAAATGTATAGCATTTAGCACCTATCCCAGAAAACTAAGAAATTGGTAAAAGAATAAATTAAACCAAAAGAAAGCAGAAGAAAGGAGACAAAGAATATAAGAGTATAAAACAATAAAATTGTAAAATGAAATTTACCAAATAAATCCAATGAAATCAAAAGCTGTTTTTCGTTGTTTTTTTTTTAGTATCAACAAAATTAGTAACCACTAGCCAGTTTGACCAATAAAAAAGAAGATACAAATTACCAATATCAGTAATGAAAGATGGAATAACACTTACAGATCCAACAAACACTACAAGAATAATAAGAAAATACTTTGAACAATTCTATGCCCATAAAGTCAACAACTTAGAAGAAATAGATCAATTCCTTGAAAGGCAAACTTCAAAAACTCATTCAAGAAGAAATAGATAACCTGAATAACCCTACAACTATTAAGGAATCAATTTGTTTAGTTAAAAACCTTCTTACAAAGAAAACTACAGATCTAGATGGTTTCATTACAAAATTCCACCATTTCACCAAACATTAAAGGAAAAAAAATAAAAAAAGCCAAGTCTGCATATTCTTTTCTAAAAAATAGAGAAGGAAACATTTCCCAACTCAACTTTATGAAATCAGAATTACCCTAAACCAAAATCAGGCAAAGACATTATGAGAACAGAAAATAGCAGAAAAATGAATATCCCTCATAGGAGAATAGATGCAAAAATCCTCCACCAAATATTAGTGAATTGAATTCAGTAACATATGAAAAAGATAACACATCATGACCAAGTGAGTTCTACTCAGGCAAAGCAAGGCTGATTTGCTATTCAAAATTCAATCAATGCAATTCACTATATTGACAGACGAAAAAGGAATAATCACATGATCATCTCAATAGATGCAAAAAAAAGACATTTGACAAAATTCAACATCCGTTTCTCATAAAAAAAAAAAAAGTCAGTAAATCAGGGATAAAAGGCAACTTCTGAAATCCAATAAAAAGCTAATGTTGAAAGAATGAATAATTTCCCAGAGACAGAAACAAGAATGACTACTCGGCATTCCTATCCATCATCATCCTGGAAGTACTAGGCAGTGAACTAGGACCAGGAAAGGGCATAAAAGACAGAAAAGAAGAAATGAAACCATCTCTATTCACAGACAAAATGATTGTCTGCATAGACACTCCTATGGAATCTATAGAAACATGCCTAGAACTAATAAGTGACTAATAAGGTCACAGGATTTCAGGTCAACACAAAAATGAATTTTAGTCTATATTGTATATCAAACTTAAACTTTAAAAAGTACAACTTTAAAGATGCAATTTAAAGTAGCACCAAAAAAAATACTCATGGAAATAAAACATCACATCCACAAAGCAAAAGATGGATGCTTTAAAACAGATATGCCAAGAACAACAGTATCAAAAAGCTCCTGGAATTTAGATGACAGCAGAAATGAAAGATTCAATATGATTTGAAATATACAGTTAAGATAATCTCTCAAAACAGAGTAAAAAGACAAGAATACATATAAACAAAAATGTTAATTTATATATGTACATATTTTCATGTATGTATATATTTTGCATGTTATTTACATGTATATTGTGTGTATGTATATGTAGATATTTATCCTAGAGAACCAATCCAGGAACTCCAGCATGAAAATATTAAGAATATTAGGTGTTTCAGAAATAAAGATCACAGAAAATGGAGAGGAAGTAATAAGAAAATAATTGAAGGAATTTTCCCAAAATTGAAGAATTAAAAATCAATTTTTAGATTCAAAGAGCTTTCCAATGCCCTACACAATGGGTGAAACTAGAATCGCACCAAGACACATCTTCTTGAAATGTCAGAACACCAAAAGGAAAGCTACGGGTAACCACTGTGCCCCAGAGAGAGATCAAGCAGTCCATATTTGAGCATTGCAACTCAAGAGACAAAAACTTTGAGTCTGTTATCGCCAAAGATGACCAAGTGAGGTCTACTCAGGCAATGCAAGGCTGGTTCACTATTCAAAAATCAATCAATGCAATTCACTATATTGACAGACTAAAGAGGAATAATCACGTGATCATCTCAACAGATGCAAAAAAGACATTTGACAAAATTCAACATCCATTTCTCATAAAAAAACTGTCAGTAAACCAGGGATAAAAGGCAACTTCCTAAATCCAATAAAAAGCTTTATTGCCTTTAAGTTTTCTTTTCAACCTGAGTCATGCCCAGGGGGGTTTCTGTACTTGGCTTGTTCTGACCATTTGCTGATGAAATGCCTGTTGTCCCTTCTGTGCTTTTGTGCCTGGATCAGTCGAGAAAACGCAGTTCATCCCAATGAAGTTTTCTGCTTTGACCTAGCCTGAGACCTGCAGGTAGACCGTGCTGAGCTTAGAAGCTGAAAAGACAAAGTAGCCTGCTCCCTTTGATCCTATTTCTGCCAGATTTTTAGTATCTGGTCTGCTTTACAGGCATGCCAGATGCCCTAACTGTGGTGAATGCCTTGTGTTTCCCAGACTCACTCATGATATTGCCCTCTGACTTCCCCAGAAGAGGCTCTTGTAAACTTCTGGGAAAGCTGAAATCTGATTCTAGAACCCAAATACCTCAGTCAGGTTTTCTTCTCCTGGGAGCATTTGTACAGCAGGGGCAATAGCTCTTTCCTTATGTAGTTAAACTTGTGCTTGCTACTTGATTTTTCAAAACTAAACCATTTATTACTTAAGGCTTATGCATAGGTGGTAAAGTTATATGGAAAAACAAGTAAATTATTAACACGAGAGTTAGGATAGTAGTTACCTCTTCTAGGAACACCAGGGAATTCTTTTGAAAGGAGCAAATAAGGAACTTCTGAGATGCTAGTAACCTTTGCTTTCTTCACCTGAATGCTGAGTACACAGATGTTCATTTCATTATCTAAATCATATATTTATCTTTATATAGTCTTGGGTATGTGTATTAGTTAGGGTTCTCTAGGGAAGCAGAATCAATGAGAGATATCTATGAATATAAGATTTATAAAAGTGACTCACGCAACTGTGGGTGTGCACGAGTCCAAATTCCATAGGGCAGGCAACAGACTGACAACTCCAATGAAGATGTTTGATGAACTCAAGAAATGAACAGGCATCTTCGACGAACTCCTCAGGAAATGCTTCGCTGGTCAACTGAAGAAGAAGTGAAAGTCCTCTATCTGTCTTAAAAGTCTTCAACTGGTTAATTGGATTAAATCCAGCCAACTGTATTCTCTCATTGTGGAAGACACACCCTTTGTTGACATCATCAGTCACAGCTGCAGCCAATTGACTAATGATTTAATAAAACAGCCTGTTGGTTTATTAACCAGCCACAAATGTGTTCATAGCAACGGTTAGGCCAGTGTTTGCTTGACCAAACACCTGGACACTATCATCTGACCAAGTTGACACATGAACCCAACCATCACAGTATGTATGATACATTTTCTAATTTTAAATTTGATGAGATGAAAAGTGAAAAGTATTAAATACAGAACTTCTCAGTCTTGTTCTTTACTCATCTCAGGTACGAATTTTCATGTCCAAAGAACTATTTGAACTTCACATTTCTCTTCTTAGTAAGATACTAGTCCATAAAACAAGAATATTTTTTCCTATCATGTAAACAAAATAAAGAGGAATTGATTCCTCCATAGATTCTATGTAGCATAAATAGTGTAGCCATCTGGATTTGGGATTCACGAGTAGGGTATACATCCAGTCTGTACAGGGGGAAGGCAAAAGACAGAGGGGAACTATAAATGCAGAAAACAGATCCACTCTGCTCTCTTCATGAGCCAGTGGATTACACAAACACATAGAGTCTTCTTTCATTTTACTTTTTTTTTTTTTTTAAGTCTTATGCAAGTTTGCAGCGGGTGCTATTTGTTCTTTTCCCGTCCTCAGGAGGATCTGACATTGGTGTTCCTGCAGGCTCTGAGGGAATTTAATACAATCCCAGGGTCACTCAGTCCTGGCATTGCAAATGAGGGGCTCAGCTCTACTGATAATGGATGAAAGTATCAGACAGACTGTAAAATTAGTGGAGCAGAGACAGTAAAACTGGGCTGGAATTTCAAGTTCCCAAAAAGCCAAGGCTGCACTGAGGGTAAATGCCTCTGTCTGCTTGTCTCTGGAAGCTATTTTGAGTACAACCTTGCCTTACCAGTTTCACCCAGGCTATTCATTACTCACAGTCATGCTCATTCTGTACCTGGGACTTGGGTATTTGGGGAAAAGATGAGCCAGGTAGTGGTCAAGGAGAGGAGAACAACTTTAAAGCAAGAATTTGCCACATATCATATTGTGGTTAACGTCCACCCGTGGCCTCTTTGAAGAATCACAGAAAACTTTTAGAAATAGAATTTGTCAATTTCCTGTCTTACTCTCTCTATTCTCTCAAATTCCAGATGGATATTTGTACTTAAATTTTAAAATCAATTCTTGAAAATTATTAGAAGAAAATAGTGTTTATGATCTCAAGAATATGGAAATATTTCTTAAACAAGATACAGAAAACATAACCATAAAAAGGACTGATGGATTTAACTACATCAAATTTTAAGTCTTCGTGATTAAAAAAAAAATTGCCACAAACAATGCTGAAAGCCCAGTGACAGATAGGGAGACAACATTTGTAAAGTTTATAAAAAATAGTATACAGAATAGATTAAAAATTCAGAAGCTGGGTAGCAAAAAAGGTGAAAATGAAATGCCCACTAGTGACAGCATGGCTCCAGGCACTGCAACCTCTGCATTCTGATGAGGGAAGATGACCAACAGCCAACACAGAAAAGAGACAAAAGAAGGCTGCATCCACCTCAGGGCTACTGTGGTATCTTATCCCCCAGCCTACCTGGCCTGATACCCAGATAGGATGACAAGGGTCATCCCAGCCGCTCTTTGGGTCCCAAATAGGAATATGTGTGGAAGCAAGCCTGGCTCACCAACCCTGGGCACCTTCCCAGAGAAGCCCTATCATCCCCCTCCCCTTAGCCTCTTCAGAGACATCCTGTGCCCCTCCCTCAAAGTCACTTCCAATGTTGAGATGGGACCTGGAGAGTGGGTCTCCTTGGATGCCAGCTTCTTAGCAGGGTTGGGAAGCAGTGGGAAGAGGATTCTCAGCCTGATCATCAGCACCCAAGCAAGGAGGGCCTGGAGGTGCCCGGCCCAGCTGAGCTGGACAAGGCCTGTGGTGGCAGAGTCAGGACATCTTCCGAGGCTGGGAACATGTCAGCTGTTGACAAGAAGGAGGATGGCTGGAAACACTTGGTTTAACCATGATGGAGGGTGGTGTTCTCCAAGAGCATCTGCTCAGCCATGGAACACTTCTGTTGAGGTCCCTGAGTGGACAAAAGCAACCAGAATGGCTGGTGAATGTCCAGAAGGAAGCAAAGGCTCTGAGCATAGACTCATGAGACAGATTTCCTGGATTTGAACCCTGCCTCCACCACCAACCTGCAGCATGACTTTGGAGATTTAATTCTTTTATGCCTGTGGGGGTTACCTCCCCCCATTTTGATTTAATTGTATCAAATTAATTTTGATCAGCTGTTATTAAATTAAATTAAATATAAAAAATGATAGACAAAATGTGTACCCTAGCCATCAAGGAAATGTTAATCAAAATCACAAGGACATACCACTTCCCACACATTAGGATGGCTAGAATAAAAAAGACAAGCAAGTGCTGATGAGGATGTGAAGAAATATGAACGCTTGTACTAGTGGGAATGTAAAATGGAGCAGACACTTTGAAAAACAGTCTGCCAGTTCCTCAAGAAGTTAAACATAGAGTTATCATTTGACCCAGCAGTTCCACTCCAAGGTATATACCCAAGAAAAAGGAAAACATACCTCCACACAGAAATTTGTGCATGCATATTCATATCAGCATTGGTAATAATAGCCAAAAAGAGAAACCACCCAGATGTCCATCAACTGATGAATGGGTAAACAAAATGTGGTATATCCAGGCAATGGAATATTCTTCAGCCATAACAGGAATGAAGTTCTGATTTATGCAACAATGTGGGTGAACCTTGAGGACATGATGTTGAGTGAAATAAATCAGACACAAAGGACAGATATGATATGATCTTACATATATGAAATAATTAGAATATGCAAATTCATAGAATCAGAAACTGGAATACTGGTTTCCAGGGGCTGGAGTAGGGGTAGGGAAGGGAGAGTTAATGCTTGATTGGTACAGAGTTTCTATTTGGATGGATGCTGGTGATAGTTTCACAACACTGTGAATGTAATTAATGCCACTGAATGATATAACTGAATGTAGTTAAAATGGGAAATGTTATGTTGTATATATGTTACCACAATAAAAACTAAAAGGGAAAAAACATAAAAACCAACAGAACTGTACAACACAAAGAGTGAACCCTGATGCAAACTATGGACTATAGTGAATAATGTAATTATAATAATATTGGCTTATCAACTGTATCATATGTATCACACTAATGCAAAATGTTAATAATGAGGAAAACTGAGTGTGTGTGTTGGGGGGTAATGTGGGAGCTCTGTACTTTCTGCATGATTTTTCTGTAAACCTATGATTGTTCTAAAGAAAAACTAAAACTAGAAATTTTTTTAAAAGGGGAAAAAAAGTCCACTAGCAGGATAACATGTGTGTTAAAGGTAATTGCATCACTGGACTTGGATGAAATTAGCTAGGGAAAGAGTACAGGGAGAAAAGATTAGGTGGTTTGAAACTAAGCCCTGAGAAAACTGAACATAATCCTACATTGAGGATTAATACTGCAGAGGAGGCTAACAAGGAGCAAGCTGAATCACAGGAAAAAAATCAGCAGGGGAAGGTATGAAAAGCAGTGAAGAAAATGCCTCAAGAAGGAGGAGATGGTCCATAGTTTAAGATGCTGCTAAGAGGTCATTAAGACATTCTTGTGTGAGTACAACATTTCTTTGAAGTCTCATGTGGTATTTTAAAAATTCAATCACAGTCCCACATGAATATTCCATTGTAACTAAGTTACTTGCTCTTTCCTTATCATCATGTCTCATAAGCTTGATGCCATCTGCAGAAAGGATAAGTGTTGTGTTCTGTGGGATGTCAAGATGATCAATTTCTCTGCAGAGTAGACTCCAGGCTAGCATCCCCAAAGCGTCAGCAAAAGTCTGCTTTCAGCAGCCATCTTCAAAATGTCTCTCTCAGCTGCTCTCCAAAACCTCCCTCTGAGCTGTTCTGAGGTTCTTCTGTTTGTGAGCTTTTTTATAGGACTCCAGTGATTAAATCAAGACCCACCCTGAATGGGCGTGGTCCATATCTCCATGGAAATAATTTGATCAGACGTTTCACTCACAGTTGATTGAGTCATGTCTCCACGGAAACATTCATTCAAAGGATTCCAACCTAAGCAATGCTAATGCATCTGCCTCAAGATTGCATCAAAGAACATGGTGTTTGGGGGGACATAATACATCCATACTGGCACACCAAGCTAGCTAGGTAGAGGGACTGCATGAAGAGAGAGATGACTGGCCATTCCTGGCTTTTCCAGCCACTCCAACCCTGGTACCAGGCATCAGTGAGGAAGCAAACAACTCCAGCGCCAGTTATTGTCTGCTGCTACAGGAGGGACCCCAAGCAAGAACTGCCAACAGAACTGTGAGAGATAATGATTGTTTGTGTTCTAAGCAACTAAGTTTTGGGATGATTTATTACAGAACAAGACCTAGAATTATTACTGTTATCCAGATCAAGTAATAGACTGCCCATCTATTTCATTTTTAAGTGACTGTTTAGTCACGCTCTAATCTCCTATCTGTCAAGACATTTTGATTACTACTTAGTTCTAACCACTCATTAAAGTCATTTTGCTCAACGAGGCTTTGGTAGTTTAGTGTTGCCACTGGGCCTCTGCCTCTCGGGATCCTATCGTCCTCTCTGAAGTCAGGGAGCACATCTCAATGGCAACATCTCTCGAGAGATTTCAGGCCATAGAGGACAGCGACTACAGAGCCCTTCAAGGATGTTGGTGTTTCACTAGCCAATGCATTTCTCACTACCTCAGTGAAAGGAGTGTCCTCTGCATCCTCAAGGGGAATGCAAATCAAATATGATAAACCCAGTTCAACAATTTTATCACCCCAGTCCTTTAGCCTCCTTCTTTTTCTTTGTTCCAGGGCAGTCCTGGCATCTTAAACTTAGTGAACGCTGGCCGCCACTGTTGGTCAATCAACAAAGCAACTGCTAAAACCATTCCCTGGTCATTAAAGCAACAAGATTTCACCCAGAATCTTGTGACTACTCCAGAATCCATTCTGGCAGATTATGCCCAAGCCTTTGTAGGAATCTATATGGCTATCTTTTAGCAGAAAAGGAAACAAAAGGCATGAATATTATCAAGGGCTTTTGTGCTTTATACAAGATAAAATTTCATTACAGCATATGCAACTTGCTACTCCTGGGGGACGACTGAATTCTAAGGCAAATAAGAAAGTGTTGACACATCTGTGTTTCAAGCAGTCGTGATCCACAGTTACCATGCCTCTTGAAAGAAAAGAGTATAGCATATTTAGTATGCAGAAAAATGTCAAAGGGTTTATTTTTATTGCATCTAATGTGCTGAGTTTTCAGTTATCCTGATGGTTCTATTCATTTGTGCTATTAGCAATAAAAAAAATATGGCCCGGTAATTTGGTTCTGAGTCAGCCAGAATAATTATACCATCTAGTCTGATTTGGTGGGAATCAGACACTAGGAATATATAGAACTCAGAATTTAGAACCTCAAGGGAACTTATGGTCTCCCTTCATTTGTTAAGAGTTATCATTTCTCATGTGCCAACTCTCCTTACTTTTTAATCTCGCCAATAATTTTAATCATAACTTTTAGCACACTGCAGGGATGATGACAGGTAGTATTTATACACCCATGTGTCAAACAATAAACTACGAAGAGGAGAAATTCAGAAAGTAAAGAAAAGAAAGCTAGGGAAAGAAACAAAAGAAAAACAAAAATGAACTGAATTTTCAGATATTGGAAACAAATAATGACTCAAAAACCACCTTCTTTCCAAGGAGAAAAAAAAATTAATAGAAACTTTTTCTTTATCAGTTATCTAAACTACCAAGTTTCAACTCTACTGCAAATAAATAATAAATGGGAAAAGCAGGAAAAAAAAAGTGCACGATCTAATATTTGGAAATTTCTATTGAATGTGAGTTGATTTCCATAACTTCTCCTTGGGTCTGAATCAGTCCCAGCATAAATAAAAATAATAAAGAGAATATACCTTTTTTTTTTTTTAAAGTAAGTTTGTATGGTTTTCATAGGAAATAAATGAAATATTATAGAAATTTTGAAAAATTGAGGAAAGCAGAGAAAACAGAAACCCTAATTCTACACCTTAGCAAAACCACTGTTAGCTTATTCAAAACAATCTTTCCTTACTTACTATTTTCTTAAATTCCAAATGCACATTCCCTTGCTTTTATGTGACAACTTATATCCTTTCTATTGCTTGAGAAATTGAGGTACAAAATAATTATTACCAATTCTACACTTAGCATGTAATACAAAAGACAGAAACCCTGAGTTCTAGGGCACCATGCTAATCATAAAATGTCAGTAATAAAATGGTCTCTGTATTATCATATAGGTCCAGAAAATTTGGTTTAGTTACCACAGAAACAAATTGTAATTGTATCCACTCTGCTGAAAAACAGTGTGTACAAAGGCACACAGCTACAATGAGATAATGTGACTCAGAGTTGAAACAGTATCTGATTAAATACTTTATGGCAAGAAGTGTTTGTCCTGGGGGAGGGGGTGGGGAGACAGGACACTTACCTGCAAGTTGTGAGATCTTAGTTCTAGCACTGACTAGTTTAATGATCTTGTCTAAGCACTTAACTTCTCTAAGTCTTGGTTTCCCAATTTGTAGAACGTGGAAAGTTTCTATATAGGGCAAATCTTTGAGCATTCATGTAGAAAACTTTGTCCCTTGTAGCTGTAGAATCCTACACATTCTAATGCTTTAATTTCATTCATCATCAGTCAGTGAGGTGGGGGAGAAGGGAAGACTGCTACTGTGGGAATAGTTAATATTAACTGAAAAATCACCTTTGCTTAGCCTCATAGTTGTCAATTAGCTTAAAATTAATTATTAACCTGAAGTAATGATGTGATTTCTATATTTGAACTGAAAACATCAGTATCTTTTTTTCTTGAATGTCTTTTAATATCTTCCTTTACCACACTTCAAACCAAGTGAATTATATATGAGGATCGGGGAGAAAATTCTGAGGCACTGTAAGTTTATTGGCCTGGAAACCCACTGCTGAGGGCCCCTAGATAGAAAGCAAGCCAGAATTTTCACTGTGATTCTAACCCCCAAGTGACAAGAATCAGGTGGGAACTCTACAAATAGCAATTAAAAGCACTGTCACTTAAACATTTTCGAAATGGCTATTTTTATTGAAATGCTTTGATTTATTGTTTCTTTTTTTTAAAAGACATAAATTAATAATAATAGGGTGAATTATTACTGAAGAAAATAATTGCTTATCTTCTTGAACTTCCCCCTGTTTAAAAAGGCCCCCGGCTGGACCTCCCAACTGAAAACTGAGTAAGACTCAAATGACCAGTTTGGGGCATCTGCTGGAAGGTGGAAGGAGCCATTTAAATAGAACTGGATGTGTGCCAGGGATGTGTCCTTGCAAAGTTATACATAACTCTAATTTTTATAAATTCAATGATATATAATAGTGTTTCAGGGGAGTTTGATATTTTAAAGGAGTTCAATGAAAACTTCAGCAAACAACCCTCTTGTTATGTAAATACCCATTTCCTAATTGTTTTGCTTTTGAAATTTCTTTCTAAAGATCTCAGGTTTTCTTAAATCAGGGCACCTCCATAAACTTTGTACAAATTGATTTCAGAATCCCCAGAAAAAGAACAAACGAAACAAAACAGAAACCAGAGAAGCAACACCAGCAACACAAGAAACAAAAGAACCATCAAAGCAAGGGTCTCTAACCTATGTGCTGAGCATTTTTCAGGTTAAAAAGTGAAGTCTTCTTCACTATTTTCACCTGGGGTAGAGCTGAGATAGGGTGTGGTAGCAGATAAGAAAAATATGTGGATAAATAGAATAGAAAGGTTTTATAAAGTCCTTGAGCACATTTGTATTTTTAACCTTTATTAATGATCATTGAAATATGATTTTTTCAAAAGAATTTGTACATCTAATTGAAACACACATTGCATTTTCTTCTCCAGGTATCTATCTGCAGGCTTCAATTCTACAATTCACAGTATAAATATTTATTTGCCTTATTCTTGGAGTTTCAGTGCTTGCTTGTTACTATGATCTGAGTTAAGAATATCTTGGGCACCACCATGTGGTCCAATTGTCTTAACCTTTATAAAGTTACTTTTGCAAGCTATGTACATGTTTCTTTCATTATTACAGCATAAATTCATTGTGTTTAAAAGTAACTATGGAAAGTTTGTAGATCTCATTTGATCAAAGGGCTGGTTAGTGACTGGTTTAGTCTGTATTTACTCTATACTCATAGTCTAATATTTCCCAAGCACAATAAAGTGTGGATAATATGATTAAATACTTCTGCCTTGATTCTGCCTGCCTTTGTATTGATTTGTTAATGTTTGGAGTGGTTGCCTTGGTGAGAAGCAGGAACTAGGTTTGTAACTGTACTGCTTAGGTAAGGCCAAACAGGTCAAATCTTACCAGCAACTGTTCTCAAATACTGAGGGATAAGGATGAAAAATTATATTCTGAATCCTCACAGCTGATTTATCTTTCTTCGGAATCAAACTTTTGCAAGTAATTAAGTCATTTTCTCCCATTTTTAGGGCACTCAAATTATAAGATAGAAGGACAGAGCATAATAAAGCCTTTTCATTTAAACCCTATGTGATATATGTCTTTAAAAATAATTTTTGAAATAAAAATCAGGCTGAGCAAGGAAAATGATAGCAAATAGCACAGAGATATAACTCTTAGATACTTAATAAACATCTTGTTTGGGGAACTAACTCACTGAAAGAGCATTAAGAATCAATTCTGCATGCTCCAAATCATGAATTGAAAAAGAAAAAAAAAAAAAATGTGGTTTTCTGTTTTATCAATATTGATACTGAAAGGGGTGGGAAGAGAAGGAGAAAATGCTCATTAAAACTTCAATTAAATTTTTCAGTTCCAGGAGACTGACCTAAACATTTCATGGTTCATAGATGGCTCATAAGAGTGTAGTCAAATGATCACATATTCATTTATAGCTCTGAAAAGGAACAATAAAATAGACCAGTGCTACAATCGGGAGAAGACACTCTTCAGTAGGGACCAGCAGGCAGATTCAAATGATTATAGCTACTTATGTCAAGGAAATTCTACTGTCCAAGTCACAGACCTTATTTTGCTAATTTTATTACTTTGTCCAGAGGTCACAATTGCTGTTGGATTTACCCTATTATATTGCCTGGTTTCTCAAAACAGAGACCATACAGGCAAACCCTGTTTTATTGCACTTTGCTTTATTGTGCTTCACAGATACTGCATTTTTTTACAAATTGAAGGTTTGTGGCAACCCTGCTTCTAGCAAGTCTGTAGATGACATTATTTCCAAAAGCATGTGCTTACTTAGTGTCTCTGTGTCACACTTTGGGAATTCTCAGAACATTTCAAACTTTTTCCATTATTTTTGTATCTGTTATGGTGATCAGTGATCAGTGATCTTTGATGTTACTATTGTACTTATTTGGAGTGCCATGAACTGTGCCCATATAAGACACAGAAGGTCATAGATAAATGATGTGTGTGTTCTGATTGTTCCCCCTACTGGCCATATCCCATCTCTCTCCTCCTCGGGCCACCCTGTTCACTGAGACATAATAATATTGATATTAGTTCAATTAATAACCCTACAATGGCCTCTAAGTGTTCAAATGAAAGGAAAAGTTGCATGCAACTTTTGACTTGCAATCAAAAGCTAGATACGATTAAGCTTAGAGAGGAAGGCATGTCAAATGAAAGCTGCAGTTGGCTGAAAGTGAGGCCTCTTGTGCCAGTTAGCCAAGTTGTGGGTGTAAAGGAAAAGTTCTTGAAGGAAATTAAAAGTGTGACTCTGTGATTTGGGCAGAGAAGAAAAAAGTATTTGCAAAGCTCCCTTGAGGGACTGGGGACAAATGTGGAAATATTAAACTTCCCCACCAGGGGAATTTCTGATATTCACACAAGCATTGGGGACTACCAGTTTAGTAGGCCAAGTCCTCGATCTTGGGCTTGCCCTTATGAAACTTACTCCTGAAAAGAAGCAGCTAAGCCTACTTATAATTATGCCTAAGAGTCACTACCCAGAGAACCTGTTTTGTTGCTAAGATCTGGCCTCTCTCTCTGAGCCAACTCTGCAGGTAAACTCACTGGCCTCCTTGTCACATGGGACATGACTTCTAGGAGTGTAAATCTCCCTGGCAACAAGGGACATGACTCCCAGGGATGAGCATGGCCCTGGCATTGTAGGATTGAGAAAGGCTTCTTGGACCAAAAGGGGGAATAGAAATGAAACAAAATAAAGTTTTAGTGGCTGAGAGATTTCAAATACAGTCAAGAGGTCATTCTGGAGATTATTCTTATGTGTTACATAGATATCCCTTTTTAGTTTTTAGTGTCTTAGAACAGCTAGAAGGAAATACCTGAAACTGTTGAACTGCGATCTGGTAGCCTTGATTCTTGAAGATGATTCTATAACTATATAGCTTTTGATGTGTGACTGTGTAATAGGGAAAACCTTGTGACTGACACTCCCTTTATCCAGTGTATGGATGGGTGAGTAAGAAAATAAAGGCAAAAAATGAGTATATAATAGGGGGGGTAAGAGGTATGGGATGTTTTGGATGCTCTTTTTTGCTTTATTCTTTTTTTTTTTTTTCTGGAATAATGAAAATGTTCAAAAATTGATAGTGGTGATGAATGCATGAGTGTATGATGATACTGTGAACCACTGAGTGTACACTTTGGATGATTATCCGGTATGTGAATATATCTCAACAACATTGCACTTAAAAAAAAAAAAAAACCCAAAGCAAAAAAAAGTGCTGCTCCAGTGAACACACAAATGATAACAAAGTGAAACAGCTTGATTGCTGATATAGAGAAAGTTTTAGTGGTCTGGATAGAAGATCAAACCAGGCACATCAATCCCTTAAACCATAGCCTTATCCAGAGCAAGGCCCTACCTCTCTTCAATTCTATGAAGACTCAGAGAGGTGAGGAAGCTTCGGAAAAATTTGAAACTAGCAAAGTTGGTTCATGAGATTTAAGAAAAGAAGCCATCTCCATAACAAAAAAACAACAAAAAAAGTGCGAGATGAAGCAGCAAGTGCTGATGTAGAAGCTTCAGCAACATATCTAGAAGCTCTAGCTAAGTTCATTTATGGAGGTGGCTATACTAAACAACAGATTTTCAATGTAGATAGGAAACAGCCTTCTATTGGAAGAAGGTACCACCTAGGACTTTCAGAGCTGGAGAGAATAAGTCAATGCCTGGCTTCAAAGCTTCAAAGGACAGGCTAGGTCTCACTTAGGGGCTAATGCTGCTGGTGAATTTAAGTTGAAGTCAATGCTCATTTGCCATTCCAAAAATCCTAGGGCCCTTAAAAGTTATGCTTAATCTATTCTGCCTGTGCTCTATCAGTGGAACAACAAAGCCTGGATGACAGCACATCTGTTTGTAACATGATTTAAACCCACTGTTGAGACACACTGCTCAGAAAAAGATTCCTTTCAAAATACTACTGCTCATTGACAATGTACCTGGCCACCCAACAGCTCTGATGGAGATGTGGTAGAAATAGAAAGAGAACTAGAATTAGAAGTGGAGCTTGAAGAAGTGACTGAATTGCTGCAATCTTATGATAAAACTTGAACTGATGAGGAGATGCTTCTTATGGATGAGCAAAGAAAGTGGTTTCTTGAGATGGAATCTACTCCTGGGAAGGTGTTGTGACACAAATGCAAAAAAGAATTTAGAATATTAGATAAACTTAGTTGATAAAGCAGCAGCAGTATTTGAAAGGATTGACTCTGGTTTTGAAAGAAGATTTACTGTGGGTAAAATGCTACCAAACAGTATTGCATGCTGCAGAGGAATCTTTTATGAAAGGAAGAGTCAATTGATGCGGCAATCTTCACTGTTGTCTATATTAAGACATTGCCACAGCCACCCCAACTTTCAGCAACCAGCACCCTGATCAGTCAGCAGCCAACAACATTGTGGTGAGACACTTTACTAGCAAAAAAGATTAATACTTAGTGAAGGCTCACATGATGGTTAGTATTTTTTAGAATAAAGTATTTTTCAATTAAGGTATGTACATTGTTTTTTGGACATAATGCTATTTACACTTAATAGACTATACTAAATAGTGTAAACGTAACTTTTATATGCACAGGAATACCAAAATATTAATGTGACCAACTTTATTGTGATCATCACTTTATTGCAGTGGTCTGGAATCAAATCCACAATATCTCCAAGGTATACCTGTACCAACAATGAACATATAATAATGCAACCAGCCTAGATTATATTCATCTTTCTACTAATGCTGTTGTAAGATATAATTTTTATATTTTTTTATGGAGTAAGGGGCCCACAAGTGCCAAAGTTCCTAGGATTCACAAAAGTCATAAGGCAGCCCTGGCTTTTTTGATTAAAAAAAAGAAATGAAACTGAATAGTTTCATTTGAACATATTGAAAAGTGATGTAGGCTTTTGTCAGAATTTGGTAGAACTGGTTTAGTAATAAATATACAGAAGATTAAGCAAACAATAATCAAGATACTACATACTCAAGGGTAATCCTAATACACTATAAGCTCAGATGTCAATACTACCTTGTCAAAACACACACTGCTTTTACTAGATAGGGAAGTTAGGAGAAGGGGTATGTGACAGGTTGTAAGAAAACTAGCTCATTCTCTTCTATAGCAGGAAGGTAAGGATCAATTACAAACACTATTAGAGGCATGTTATAGAAAGTGAAGGTAAATAATAGAAGAACCAGTTGAAAGAGAGGAAACTTGTTGCCTTTGGGGGGTGAGAATCAGTGGTGGGGAAGACTGGAGCAGGGTGCTGATTTGCATTATATTTTTTTGACATGTATTTTTGACTTTTTGTATGAGAACATATTTTACACAGATCCATCTGTCTTTTGTGGAGACAAGAGAAACTGAGTGATCCATATTTTAAAGAGAGAGAAATTGGGGTTAAAATCACATAACTAATTAATAAGTGTCTGAGCAGGATTCAGACTAGCTTGGCCTTCTTTCCCTATAACCATCGCCTTCTGGGTTTATCTTCTGGGGATGGTCTCGATGTGGCTTATTCCCTCCAGAGTCAAATGCCTTGCAAAAGTGTTACTCCCTTGTGATGTTTCCTTACCTCCCATCTGTTGACCATTCTGCTGCATTGTGCTCTTCACCCGGTGTGTGCTTGAACCCTGCGGGGACCATTCATAGCTTTATCTGACATGTCATTCCTGAGTTCATCTCTCCAGTGATGGCCCATTGGTCTAATCATAGCCACGTGTTCCAATATAGGCTCATCAGAGCTGTTCCCTCGAATTTTGAAAACTAGACTTCCAAAAGGCAGTTGGTTCCTATCTTTATTGCCTAAAACTATTAAATATCTTTGTTCATTTAAACCAAATGATTCTCAGTTCTGGCTGCACCTTAGAGTCACTTGAGGCTCTTGGAACAAATAGTGATGCTTGGGCTCCACCCCTGAGAAACCTGGAATCAGATCAAATGGTCTATGCATATGGATAGTTTTTAAACACTTCCTTCATTATCCTAATGTGAATCCAGGGCTGAGAGCCATGAAAAAAGAGCCCCACTGTGACAGAGAGAGACCTTCCAGAAAAACATGGACTGGAGTAAGTACAAGTTTATTGCTTCTCCTCCTGTGTGGAGCTGCTGCTGGGAAAGCTGTGATGGACAGCTGTTGTCCCCCAGTAGTTTAAGCTTCTCTTCCAGAGTGTGGAGTTTTTGGGAGAATTGGCTGCTCAGCCTGGCACTACTTTTCCAAGCCTCCCTCACCTGTAGGTGGCGCCACATGGCTGGTTTTGTACTGTGCCCTAGGTGATTAAGAAGAGGGTATGTCTTCTTGACCCTCTCTTTCCCCTTCTGCTGGCTTGTTGGAACTGAGTGCTTCTAGTGTGGAAGCCACTTACCGAAGATGACGTAGACACAAAAGAGAAGAACCTGAGTCCTTGAATCACTTCTTCAAAGATGGCGGTCTGATCAAGAAACATATATTAGATTGCTATGTGAGCAAGAAACAACATTTTAATGTGTTAAGATGTAGAAATTTGGGAATTTGTGTGTTACAGCAACTATCACTATTCTAACTAATCCAGCAGCTCCCCTACTCTGTCTGACATGGAATGCTGCTTACTCTTTGGAGGAACAATGTTTCCCACTCATCAGGGCTTGTGGGGCCATCTGTCCCCTCTTCTCCTCAGGCCCATAGGGTGAGCTCAGGACTCATGCTAGTCAAGTTCTCCATTTTTATTTATTTTTTTTTGTTTGCATGGTAAGTTTAGAGATGGGCTCATGAACTTGAAATGGGTCAATCAGAATCTCTTCAGACTCAATAAGTGTACCATGGGGAAAGAGATTTCCTCTTCTTTTGGACACCTGTAATATAGGGACCCAAGATGGTGGCACTTTGTCCACTGCTGTGGAACAAGCTGGCTGCAGAGCTAAGATGATAAAGGGAAGAAGGAAGGGCTGAGAGCTGGAGAGAGGGGTGGAGCCCTGATGTCACTGAATCTCTGAATCCACCTGTGCCTGAAGCTTGCACCTAGGTTTACTGGTTAGAGGAGACAAATTTTCATTACAATTATTTTATTTTAATTTCCATTTATTTATTTATTTTGCTTAAGCTGAGTTGGACTTTTGTTCCCTGAAATCAAAGGAGTGCTGACTAATGCTCTGCCCCACTACAAGTCTAGCTCTGTCCCCTATTCTTGGGGGACTTATATATCATGCTCCCTGGCTGACTGCTCGGATTGAGTGGCTAATGGGCATCTCAAAGTTAACATGTTGGAAACTGAATTTTTGCTTGTGCCAACTTCCACATCTGTTCATCCCCTGGTCTTTCCCATCTCAGTAAAACTGTTAAACAACAGTAAACACCCAGTTGTTTAAACCCAGAACCTAAGTTATTCTTCAATCTTCTCTTCTCTCCCTCTACTTATCCAATTCATCACCAAATCAGGTCAGTCCTACCTCCAAGATAAAACTTTCTCATTGTTGCACTGCTGCCATCCTAATTCACATCCCCTTTCTCTCTCATCTGCCTTTCTCCATAGCCCTGTAATTGGTCCTTTAGCTTCCATTTTTGCTTCCCTATAACACATTCTACAGATAGCAACCGGCACAATCCTATAAGTATACCGTCTGCTTAAGACCCTCCAGTGTCATTCCTTTGGTCTTAGAATAAAGCCCAGAATTCTTTATGCAGACCCTGCAGGCTCCTTCTGTCCCATCTCACATCACACTCCAGGCATCCTGCCTTCTCTGAGTTTTGTAGACCAATCTGTGAGCTTCTGCACACTGGGGACTTTGCACCTGCTGTTCTCTCCACCTGTGAAGTTACTTGTCTCTTCTCATCCTTTGGCTTCAACTTGGATGCCCACCTTCCTCAGAGATGCCTCCCCTGACCATCCTTTTTAAACCTGTCCATTTCCTTTGCATGAGAGTCTAATTATTTTGGCTAGTTATTTATACACCTATTTTCTGTCTGCGTCTCCTCAATAGAATGCAAGCTTCAAGAAGGCAGGGGCCATTCAGAGTGAAATCTCTGGGCCCTGTGTCTGGTACATAGTTGATGCTCAATAAATAACTCTCCTCTCCACATCATAGGCCCTGAGGGGGTCCTCACTATGCAATTTGAAACCCTCAAACTAGAAATTCTCTTGGACACTATCGATTCCAGAATTTTATGATCCTCCTGAACTAAATGCAAATCTAATATTACACCTTGATTAATGTTCCTTTAGTTTGGAATGATGGAGGAGTACATAGCCATGTTTTAGATTTGTGGCTGTCTTCATGGAATAGTTTTCCAATGAGAAGCCAGCTCTTTGTCTATCTTTTTTAAGCCACTTTTTCCCATTTTTTGCAAAGCCTAGTATCCCAGGTGTGGAATTTATCTTTTATGAGTCAAGCACTACCATAAACTGGCCAGGTTCTAATGATGCAAGACATGTGGCTAAGGGAATAAGTTTAAGTAGTTCAGATCTTTAACTGTACAACAAACTTAAACAACCTTTTCATATATCCAAACGCCAGGTCTCTGTTTAAGGAACATTTGCACTTAGAGAATTTTAACATGGAGCATTTCTAGTCTCTTGAAATTTTAAAGTAAATATAACCTTTTCTTGTTAATGTAAATTTGTTCACTAAGTATAAGATTTCTACAAAAGTAGGAAAGATAAAATCAGCAATTCAATTTTGTTCTAAGTGTAATACTTGTAAGAAGCCTTTCATTTTTCAAAGGTCACAATTTAACAGAAACACGTGAATTTTGAACAGCTTAAATGCTGGAAAGATGTGGGGAACTCTATGCCCAATTTCCTCATTTTCTCTCTAGTGTGGCTATATCAGTTGTCACAATGATTATTGGTGAAATAGAGACAGATTTGTTTGTTTCAATTATCAAATAATTTCTAAGTGGTTAAAATACTTTGTTCATCCCACTGCAGGGAAAATCCCAACTCAGGGCCTCTGAGGATGGTGAGCAGGTTGTGCCCTCGCAAGGCTGTCCGTTCAGGAGGGTGAGCACAGGCTGCCCCGGTGTGGAGCTGTTTCTGCAGGAAAGAAGGAATGCACCTGCTTCTGATCCCCACAAAGCTGCAAGCTGCCCCGTGGGTTCGTGTAGGTCCTGCTGGCAGCCTTTCTGTCCTTGAACACCTGTTTTCCTATACCTTCTGTTTCCTGGAGAATCCTTCTCCAAGGCTGCTGGGGTTGGGATGGGGAATTGAAAATTATTGTTTCCTTCTTATGCTCTCCTAATTTATCCCTTCCACTTAAATTCTCTATTTTACAGTATGCCCTGGGTTGGGGCGGGTGTGGGGTGTGAGGAGAGGGCTCATCTGCAAAAAGAGTCTCCTGCTTCTTCTTTGATGTTCTTCGGGGTTTAAAAACTTCCATATCTCTTGCTGTCCAACAGCCTCCAAAGATTAATCTCTGTAAAAAGTGCCACTCTTCACCTGTCCAATGGAAACCTCTGGGTTGTGACTTTTCTAGTATACTAAACTTATTTGCTCTATAATCAGTAGATGGCAGTATTTCTACGCTTTGCTCTTTCCATGTGCTTGACACTAGAAATAGAGGATTTATGTAGATGGCACATTGGTTTAGGCTGTTGGAACAGTCTGAAATGAGGCCCAAGATGTGTATCACCTGGATGTGTTGCTTTTTTCATTGAGGTCAGATAATATTTAATTTTTTTCACTTTTAAACTTTTTATTCTTTGTATTTTGAAACAATCTCTAATGTACATTAAAGCTGCAATCACAGTAAAAGAACTTTGTTTTCCAGACTTGTTTGAGAGTAAGCTGTTGATGTAATTCTCTATCACTGCCGAATACTTCAATATGCATTTCCTACAAATAAGGACATTCTCCTATAGAGCCACAAGACAGCCATCAATGTCAGGAAATGAACACTTATAAATTACTACCCTGTAATCCTCAGATACCATTCATTTTCATTAGTTGTTCAAATAATGTCCTTTTTAGCAAAAAGTTTGCAGTACAGAATCATCTGTTGTATTTAGTTATAGCGCCTCTTCAGTATCTTTCAAAATGCTCATATTCCCAATCTTTCTTGAGTTCTATAACCTTGATACTTTTGAGATTACAGGCCAGTTATTTCTAGAATATCCCTTAATTTGAGATTATATTCCTTCCTTATAATAGATTCAAATAATGCTTCTTGGCCAGGAATATCGCAAAGTTATGCTGTGCTCCTCTCCTTTCATCCTGTCAAGGAGCACATGGTTTCATTTTGTCCCCTTACTGGTATTAAACAATGCATGTGGGCCCAAAATGGAGATGCCCTTGCTAAACTCCAGATCAACAAACCAGAATTTTACCTAGTTCCTGTTTCTTGTACTACTCGAATCCCCTCCTGCCCAAGACCCTAAAACCTAAGACCAACTCCAGTTTCACCTGTGTGTCTGCCCCCACCCCACCCCATGGTTTGACATTATCAAATAAGGATAAATATCTTGATGCAGCCAATAGAGTCATTTATACTACTAGCTTGTTGGTTGTGAAATCCTGTCTATGTAAACCCTGCCTTACCTCTTAGTGGATCTCCCCTCTTATTCCTGCATGGATGCTACTCTTTTTCCACCTTCCCTCTTAGCTGATGACTCTGTTTCCTACTTCCACTGAGAAAATTGAAGCATTCAGACCAGTATTATGTAATATGTATATTATTGAATAAAGTAAATATTATGAGATTTATTATAGGAATTGGCTTGTGCATCTGTGGGGATGGGCAAGTCTGAATTCTGTACTGTAGGCTGCAAGCTGGGTAGTCTGATGAAGGTTTTCAATGAATTCCCTGGGAGAAGCTGGCTGGCTGAAGTAGATACAGAAATTCTTCTTTTTGACTGCTTAAAATTCTCCCTTTAAGGCTTTCAACTGATTGGATGAGACTTCTGTCATCGCTGAAGGCATTCTCCATTGTTGACTATAGATATAATCAGCCATGGATGCAATCAACTGACTAATGATATAAATCTAGGAAATACCCTCATAGTAACAATGAGGCTAGTGCTTGCTAGACAAACAACTGGACACCATAACCCAGCCAAGCTGACACATGAACTTAGCCATCACAGGATGGAACTTTGTTTTTGGGTGGGAGTGAAAAATTAGATACTAAAATGGTGTGTGAACCCACAATGGGCCTCAGAACATGAACAAGAATAAGTCTATCTGGTATTAAAATTTTATGGAGGACTGATCGGCAAAAAAAAAAAAAAAAAAAAAAAAAGCCTAAAACTGCTCCTTGGGGAGAGGGTGATGATCAACAGGAAGTTGAGACAACCTGGGCTAATTGATTTCATGGAAGCAGAGGAGGAGGGATTCTGGCCACTGATAGACTGGAAAATTTTGGTTTATGCATTGCCCAAAGGTGCCTGGCCGTGAGGGTGGGTGAGAGTGTCATTCAGCCCACTCTGTTTGCCCAGCCCTGCACCTTGGTATGGTTTTCTAATTTGTCCATGCAGAGGAGGAACCTTTTTAAATTTGTACAAGGCAACCTATATACTACTAGAGGCCCTAGTTCTGGTGATCCTGCCCAAGAATGATTGAGTCTGTGCTGGCAACGTTGGATGCTTCAAATTAAAATAAGGGTTGTGTTAGGGGGCAGGCCCACCTGGCAGGAACCTGATTCACAAAGGGCACAGAACTGTCACCAAAATAAATCAGAGATGTGGCATAAGAACTGGTAAGTCCTCATATAACTGGAGACCTGAGTTGGGGTCTGTTCCCCCAGGTAGATGTGCCCTGGATGGAGGTGGTTGTGTGGGTGTGGGACTGAAGCAACACTCCTTGAATTTTATGATATGTGAGTGCTCTAAGATAATCAACTGGAGGTTGGCAGTCAAGGCAGCCGAAACTCTAATGCACAGCATTGTCCTGTTTACTGGGAATCAATCTTATTATCCTAAATCAAAACCCTTTTTTTAAAAAAATTAAATTCAGTTTTATTGAGATGTATTCACATACCATACAATCAACTATGGTGTGCAATCAACTGTTCACAGTACCATCATATAGTTATGCATCCATCACCCCAATCTATTTTTGAACATTTTCCTTACACCAGAAAGAATCAGAATCAGAATAAGAAATAAAAGTAAAAAAGAACACCCAAATCATCCCCCCATCCCACCTTATTTTTCATTTAGTTTTTGTCCTCATTTTTCTGCTCATCCATCCATACACTGGATAAAGGGAGTGCAATCCACAGGGTTTTCACAATCACACTGTCACCCCTTGTAATGTACATTGTTATACAATCGTCTTCAGGAGTCAAGTCCACTGGGCTGGAGTTTGGTAGTTTCAGATATTTACTTCTAGCTATTCCAATACATTAAAACCTAAAAAGTGTTAGCTATTTAGCACATAAGAATGTCCACCAGAGTGGCCTCTCGACTCCATTTGAAATTTCTCAGCCACTGAAACTTTATTTTGTTCCATTTCACATCCCCCTTTCAGTCAAGAAAATGTTCTCAACCCCACGATGCCAGGTCCAGATTCATCCCCGGGAGTCATATCCTGCATTGCCAGGGAGATTTACACCCCTGGGAGTCAGGTCCCACGTAGGGGGAGGGCAGTGAGTTCACTTCTCGAGGTCGCTCAGTTAGAGAGAGAGAGGGCCCCAACTGAGCAACAAAGAGATACTCAGGGGGAGACTCTTAGGCACAATTATAAGCAGGTTTAGCCTCTTCTTTGTAGTAACGAGCTTCATAAGGGCAAGCCCCAAGACAGAGGGCTCAGCATATCAAGCCGTCAGTCCTCAATGTTTGTGAGAACATCAGCAACAATCCAGGTGAGGAAGTCCAACACCTCTGCATCCTCCCCCAGCTCCTCAGGGGGGCCCTGCATATATATTTTTATTCTCTGCCCAAATTACTTTGGGATGTGTTACTTTTTCACTCTAACCTATACAAACCTACAGTATCTCACTTCCTATTCAAAGTTCAATGTAATTGTGGTGTTTGAACAAACTAAATCAAAACCCTTTTATTTACCTTCTGAAATGATGTAATCTTGAAAGTCCCCCTCTACCCCCCCAAAAAAAAAACTTGGAGAAAATGAACTGTAGAAAAGTGGGAACTAGCCGATTTTTATTTTTCTCAAAAAGATTGACTCTGCTTTAATGATTCTGTTTATAAATACACTTCTTGTTGATAGAAAAATCAGTGGTTCCTGCCCAAGTACATATGTACTTAGCAAACATTTGAAGATAGACTGTTAGATGGTGGAAGAGTGCCAGCGGGCATTTGCAATTTTATGTTGCAGATTCTGTGACGATGAGTGTGGATGTCCTTGAGACAGTGTGCTGCCTGGAGCCGGTTAACTCTGGGGCCCCAGAAAGACTTGGATGAGCTCAGAGCTGGGACTCCTCTGCACAGCCCTCAATTCCACCCTGGCCACACTCACTTCAAGTCACACTGGAAGGAAAGTGGGTGAGCTGGCACCAGCCCCATCCCTGAACAGAGAAGCAGCTCCAACTCCTAGCTGTAATAAGGGTGGGTCAGTGACTTAATTTTCATGAGACCCACATGTTTGACAGCACACACGGACGAAACTGTCTTTCCTGCAGACGGAAAAAATTGGATTGTTTATTTTCTTGTGGGAAGACTGTTTAGTTCTGCTGGTGAGAATGTGAACTCTATCCCAGAGTTAGATTACCAGATTAGACATGATGCTCAGGCCTGTTGTTAATACCTTGTTCTCAGCCTCAGTTTGTTCCTTATTGCTTGACAAGGCTGAACAGGGAGAGTAGCCAAAGTCAAAACCATGGAATAAAATAAACCTCATCAGAGGGGCAAAGTGTGTCAGGGAAAGCGGAAAGGGTAGTTTAAAAATTCCAAATAGGAAGCGAGGATAAGGAAAGAGCAGGAATTACAGGTAAAATAAGGGGGCCTTTTAATTTTTCATCTTCTCCTATCTAACTCCATCCTGGGCCCGTTTCATTTCTTGGTCCGGTCTCTAATCTGGAGCTTTTGATGATAGTCAATCTACATCTGTCAGAGAATTCAGATGTTATGTAGCCTTGCGGTCAATGTCCCAGCATCCACCCCACCCCAATAAAATTTCTGAGTTATGAGATAAACATATTTTTAATTTTACTAGATGTGGGCAACTTGCTCTCCAATGCATTTCAAAATTTACACTCAGGATTATATGGGAATTCTCCTTTCCCCATGTCCTTTCTAATTCAACATTATCACAACTTGGATTTTGCTAGACTCATGGATGAAATGTGCCATATCCTAGTTTTGATTTGCTCTTTCCTAATTACCAGTGAAATTAAGCTATTTTTTTTAAATTGTGTATTGGCCATTTGGATTTCTTCTATGGATTGTCTAGTCATTGCCTTTGCTTAGTTTAAAAATTCATTTCCCCATTTTAACAATTTTAAGCAGTTAATGCAGTGGTATTAATTACATTCGTTGTGAATTACATTCACAATGTTCTGCTACCATCACCACCATGCGTTACTAAACTAATTTGTCACCCCAGACTAAAACTTTACTCCATTCCTCTCTCCCCCTGACCCTTGGTAACCTCATTCTTTTCTGTCTCTATGAGTTTGCTTATTCTTGGTATTTCATATAGGTAGAATCAAACAATATTTGTTCTTTTGCGGCTGACTTATTTAACTTTGCACAATGTTTTCATAGTTCATCCGTGTTGCAGAATGTATCAGAACTTCATTCCTTTCTCAGCTGAATAATATTCCATTGTATGTATAGCTACATTTTGTTTATTCATTCATCTGTTGATGGGCACTTGTGTGGTTTCCATCTTTTGACTATCATAAATAATGCTGATGTGAACATTGTTGCACAGGTAATTGTTTGAGTCCTTGCTTTCAGTTCTTTGGAGTACATACCTAGAAGTGGAATTGCTGGGTCATAAGTTAATTCTATGTTTAACTTTCTGAGGAACCACCAAACTGTCTTCCACAATGGCTACACCATTTTACATTCCCACTGGCAACACCTGAGGGTTCCACTTTCTCTATATTCTCCTCAATACTTGTTCTTTTCAGTTTTTAAAGTAACAGCCACCTTAGTGGAAGTAAAGTGGTTTTTCACCATGGATTTGATTTGCATTTTCTGAATGGCAAATGGTATTGAATAGCTTGTCACACGCTTATTTGGCATTTGTATATCTTCTTTAGAGAAATGGCTGTTGAAGTCCTTGGCCCATTTTTTAATTGGGTCTCGGCTTTTTGCTGTTGAGTGTACTTTATATAGTTTTCATTGGGTAGTTACTTTTTTTCTATTGATTTATAAGTTCTTAAAAGTATGTATTTGGATATTAATCCTTAGTATGTTAGACTTACTACAAAGAAAGACCTTTTCCCAATCTGTGCCTTCACTTAATTCTGCTTATGGTGTCATTTGAAATCCGGAAGTTTTACATTTAACACAGCCAAATTTATTGATATTCTCCTTTGTTGTTTAAGCTTTTTGCATTTTACCTAGGAAATCCTTACCTACCCTGAAGTCCTTTTGTGTCTTGCTTTTTTCACTGAATATGTTTTCAAGGTTCATTGATGTTTTTGCATGTATCAGAACTCCATTCCTCTTTATGGCTGAACAATATTCCATTGTATGTATAAACCTCATTTTGACTATTCTGTCATCTCCTGATGGACACTTGAGTTGCTACATCTTTTGTCAGTAGTGAATAATGCTGCAATTAACATCCTTATGCAAGTATCTGTTTGAGTTCCTCCTTTCAATTCTTTTGGGTACATACTTAGAAGTGAGAATGCCAGGTTATATGGTAATTCTAGTCTTAATTTTCTGAGGAACTGCCAAGCTGTCTTCCACAGTGGCTGTACCATTTTACATTACCACCAGAAATGAATGAGTGCTTGTATTTTTCCACATCCTCTCCAACTCTTGTAATTTTCTGTTTTTTTTTTTGTTTTTTTTTTTAGTAGTAGCCATCTTAAGTGAGTGTGAAATGGTATCTCATTGTGGTTTTGATTTGCATTTCCCTAATGGCTAATGATGTTGTGAATCTTTTTGTGTGCTTTTTAACCACTTATATATCTTTTATTGGATGAATGTCTATTGAAGACTTTCGTCCATTTTTTAATTAGGTTGTTTGTCTTTTTGTTGTTGAGTTGTAGGATTTCTTTATATATTCTAGATATTAAACCCTTATCGGATATGTGGTTTCCAAATATTTTCTCCCATTGTGGATGTTGTCTTTTACTTTCAAGATAAAGTTCTTTGATGCGCAAAAGTTTTTAATTTTGATGAAGTCCCATTTATTTATTTTTTCTTTGGTTGTTTGTGCTTTGGTTGTAAAATCTAAGAAACCATTCCCTAACACAAGATCCTGAAGATGTTTATCCATGTATTCTTCTAGTAGTTTTATAGTTCCATTTATTCTTTTAGGTCTTTGATCCATTTTTAGTTGATTTTTATATATGATGTGAGATAGGTGTCAACATTAATTGTTTTGCATATAGACATCCAGTTTTCCCAGCACCATTTGTTGAAAAGATTATTCTTTCCCAATTGAGTGGACTTGCAGTCCTTGTCAAAAATCATTTAGCTGTAAATGTGAAGGTTGATTTCTGAACTGTCAATTCAATTCCAGTTGTGTATGTGTCTGTCCTTGTGCCAGTACTATGCTGTTTTGATTACTGTGATTTTTTAATAAGTTTTTTTGTTAGTTTATAAATCAATTTATTTTGCAGTGCTCTCCTTGCTGATGAGATGACCAAAATCTTAAGAGTAGTCTTGGATTTTTATACCTCTCAGTTGGTAGAAGTATTAAAATGTGCAAGCCTTGTAGAAAACAGAAACTTAGTTGCTGTTTTAGTTTCCTTGACTGCTCAAATACCATGCAATGGGTTGGGTTAAAGATGGGAATTTATTAGCTCACTGATTTGAGGCTGAAAGTCCAAATCAAGGCATCATCAAAGCAATGCTTTTTTCCCAAAGACTGGCATTCTGGGGCTGGCTGCTGGTGATCCATGGCCCTGGGCTCCTCTGTCACATGGCAATACACACGGTCACCTCTCTTGGTCTTTCCCGTCTCTTCTGGGTTCCATTGATTTCAGCTTCTTGCTTCCCATGGCTTTCTCTCCATGTCTGAATTTCATTCTGCTTATAAAGGACTCCAGTAAGAGGATTAAGACCCATCCTGATTGAGGTGGGTCACACTTTGAAGTAATCTCATCAAAAGTGCTACTTGCAATGGGTTCACATCCACAGGAATGAATTAAATTTAAGAACATGTTTTTCTGGGGTACAGAGACCTCCAAACCACCATAGTTGCCCAAAACAGCCTATGGCTCTGAATTAGTTAGGGTTTTCTAGGGAAACAGAAACAACAAGAGATATCTTTAAGTATGAGATTTTATAAAAGTGTCTCACACAACTGTGGGGATGCACAAGTCCAAGTTCTGTAGGGCAGGTAGTGAACTGGCAACTCCAATGAAGGTGTTTGATGAACTCCTCAGAAGACACTGGCTAGCTGAAGAAGAAGTGAAGGTTCTCTCTCTTTTTCTCTTAAAAGTTTTCAACTGATTGGATTAAATCCAGCTGATAGAATTCTCTTATTGTGGAAGACAAACCTTTTGTTGACGTAATCAGTCACAGGTGCAGTCAGTTGACTGATGATTTAATAAACCAGCCTTCTGGTTTATTAACCAGCCACATATGTCCTTGCAGTAACAGTTAGGCTAGTGCTTGCTTGACCAGACACTTGGGCACCATCACCTGGCCAAGTTGACACATGAACCTAACCACCACAGGGTCCCCAAAATAACTTAGAAGATTTATACTCATATCAAGTGTATAGAGTCATTTGTCATCTGCTAAAGAAATTCATTTGAAAAGCTTGTTTAAGCTTTCCTTATACTAAGTACCAACTGTTATAAAACATGCATGGAAGTTGACAGTAACCAATAAAGCTGATTCAGGAGGTGAATTACTGAGTCAAAGGGTGCACTGGTCTAGGAGACTTTTTATTTTGTTAGTTTCTTTTCATGCTTAATGGAAAACTCCATTCTGGGAAACAGTCCACTTCACTGTCCCCAGGAGGCAAAGCTTTAGCTAAAGGAAAAGTTGGCTGCTGAGTTCTTGTGTTTTCCTGAGGTTCCCAGTTTCTACTACTTCAGGTCTTTTATCTTCACACCATTCTGAATGGCCATTCCTTCTTGCTTTTCATACTTCCTTTCAGGATCTTTTTTTTTTTCTTCCTCAAGTACATTTTTTACTTTAGAATGTTCTGTAGTGAGGCTCTGGTGGAGGTGCAAGGCCAGAGGTCATATCATGATTTGAAGGTGGCCTGCAGTAGCCAGCACCAGAATTGTCAAAGGTTGAGTCCTGTGGAAGCTGGAGTCTGGGGTGGAACAGGTTGCTGGGGATCAACACATAAAGGAGTTATGGTTCCATGGTGGCAGCAGGCTGGGAAAGAAGTAAGTTAGTGCTCTGTCTGTAATAAGTTTTAAGATAAGGAAGTGTGAGTCCTCCAACTTTGTTCTGCTTTTCAAGATGGCTCTGACCATTTGGGGCTCCTTACCCACTTCCATATAAATGTGAGGATCAGCTTTTCCATTTCTGCAAAGAAGGCTGTTGGAAATTTCATTGGGATCGCACTCAATCTGAAAATTGCTTTGGGTAGAATTGACATCTAAACAATATTCAGTCTTCCAGTCCATGAACACACAATGTCCTTTCATTTATTTAGGTCTTTGATTTCTTTTAGCAATGTTATGTAGTTTTCTGTGTATAAGTCCTCTACATCCTTCGTTAGATTTGTTCCTAGATATTTGATTCTTTTAGCTGCTATTGTAAATGGAATTTTTTCCTTGATTTTTCCTCAGACTGTTCATTGCAAGTGTATAGAAACAGTACAGATTTTTGCATATTGATCATGTACTCCATCACTTTGGTGATTATTTTTTTATTTTGCTGAATTTGTTTATTAGTTCTAGTAGCTTTTGTCGTGATTTTTCAAAATT
Source organism: Choloepus didactylus (assembly GCF_015220235.1). NCBI lineage: Eukaryota > Metazoa > Chordata > Mammalia > Pilosa > Megalonychidae > Choloepus > Choloepus didactylus. Next base: position 13,062,816 of record NC_051308.1, on the reverse strand, counting down.
TTCTGTATATAGGGTCATGTCATCTGCAAACAGGGAAAGTTTCACTTCCTCGTTTCCAATTTGTATGACTTATTTCTCTCTCCTGCCTAACTGCTTTGCCTAGAACTTCTAGTACAACGTTGAGTAACAGTGGCGACAGTGGGTATCCTTGTCTTGTTTCTGTTCTTGGAGGGAAAGCTTTCAGTCTTTCACCATTGAGTATGGTGTTAGTGGTGGGTTTTTCATATGTGTCCTTTATCATTTTGAAGAAGCTTCCTTCTGTTCCTGGGTTTTAAGTGTTTTCATCAAGAAGCACTGCTTGATTGTGTCAGATGCCTTTTCTGTATCAATTGAGATGATTGTGGTTTTTTTCCCCTTCATTCTATTAATGTGGTGTATTACATTGATTGATTTTTCTTATGTTGAACCACCTGTGTATACTTAGGATAAATCCCACTTGATAACAGCATATAATTATTTTAATGTGCTGTTGAAACTGGTTTGCTAGTATTTTGTTGAGGATTTTTGCATCTATATTCATGAGGGAATTGGTCTGTAATTTTCTTCTCATGTGGCATCTTTTTCTGGCTTTATTATGAGGGTGATTTCGGCCTCATGGAATGAGTTAGGGAGTGTCCCCTTCACTTCAGTTTTTTGGAAGAGTTTGAGGAGGAATGGTGTTAATTTCTTTTGGAATGTTTGGTAAAACTCTCCTGTGAAGCCATCTGGTCCTGTGCTTTTCCTTCTTGGGAAGTTTTTGATTACTATTTCAATCTTTACTACTTATTGGTCTGTTGAGATCTGTTTCTTCTTGTGTCAGCATTTGTAGTTTGTGTATTTCTAGGAACTGTGAATTTCATCTAGGTTATCTAATTTGTTGGCAGACAGTTGTTCACAGTATTAACAACTTACAATCCTGGATCAGTAATAATGTCCCTCTTTTAGTTTCTGATTTTAGTTTTTTGTGTGTTTTTTTCTTTGTCAGTCTAGGAGAAGCTTTGTCCATCTTGATCTTTTCAAAGGACCAATTTTTAGTTCTGTTCATTCTCTCTATTGTTTTACATTCTCTATTTCATTTTCCTCTATTCTAATCTCTATTATTTTTCTTCCTTCCTCTCACTTTGGGTTTAGTTTGCCCTTCTTTTTCTATATCCTCCAGTTGTGAGGTTAATCTCCGATTTGAGCTCTTTCTTTTTCTTCTAAGCATTTAGATCTATAAATTTCCCTTTCAGCACTGTCTTTGGTGTATCCCACAAGTTTTTGCATGTTCTGTTTTCATTTTCATTTGTCTCAAGATGTTTCCTAATTTCCCTTGGGATTTCTTCTTTGGCCCATTGTTTTCATATGATTACATTGTTTAATTTCCACAAATCTGTGCATTTTATATCTCTCTCTCAGTTACTGATCTCTAGCTTCATGCCATTGTAGTAGAGAAGACACATTGTCTGATTTCAAAATTTTTGAATTTATTGAGACTTGTTTGTGACCTAACATATGGTCTATTCTCAAGAATGATCCAGGTACACTTAAGAAGAATGTGTATTTTTCTGCTGTTGGGCAAAGTGTTCTATATATGTCTGTTAGGTATAATTAGCTTATCATATCATTCAAGTCTTCTATTTCCTTATTAAACTTCTATATAGATGATCTATCCATTATTAAAAGTGGTATATCAAAGTCTCCTACTATTAATGTAGAACTCCCTATTTATCCCATCAAATCTTTCAATATTTTCTTCATATGTTTTGGAGCTGTGCCCTTAGGTGCGTAGATATTTATAATTATTATATCTTCATGTTGAATTGACCCTTTTTATCAGTTTATAGTGACATTCTTTGCCTCTCATGACAGTTTTTGATTTAAAGTCTATTTTATCTGATATTGGTATAGCTACCCCAGCTGTCTTTTGGTTGCTATTTGTATGGCATATTTTTTCCATCCTTTCCTTGTCAATCTAGTTAGGTCTTTGATTTTTAAGATGAGTCTCTAGTAAACAACATATACTTGTTTCATTTTTTTAAAAAAAAATCGTTCTAACAATCTATGACTTTAGGCTGGAGAGTTTAATCCATTTATATTTAAAGTCAATACTGATAATGCAGGACTTTCTTCTGCCATTTTACTTTTTTGTCTTTTTAAATCTTATACCTAGATTTACCCTGAATTTGTCTATGAATGCCTACTTTCATATCGAGTTGATTTTTTGTATCATTTTCAGTCCTTTCTCTTATGTTTCTGAATATATTTTTCATATACTTTTATTGTGGTTATCATGGGATAAAAATTTAACATCCTAAATATATAACAATCATACTTGATTTGATACCAACTTAACTTCAATAGCATGCAGACAGACTGTTCTATATCCCTACCCACTACCTTTTTGTATTGGCTATAAATTGTATCTTTGTACATTGTATGTCCAAACCATATATTTAACATTACTTTTTATGCATTTTCATTTTAGCACCTATGTGAAGTAATAAGTGGAGCTACATGCCAAAAAATACAATACTGTGGTACTGACATTTATAATTACCCATATGGTTACCTTTACTGGAGGTTTTTATTTCTTTATGCCACTTTGATCCAAAGTCTAATGTCTTTTCTTTTATCTGAAGAATTCCATTTAGCATTTTTTAGGGGGCACATCTAGTGATGATGAACTCCTCAGCTTTTGTTTATCTAGGAATCTCTTAATCTCGCCCTCATTTTTGCAAGAAAGTCTTGCTGGATATAAAATTCTTAGTTGGCAATTGTTTTCTTTCAGCACTTTAAATGTTTTGTCCCACTGCCTTCTTGCCTCCATGGTTTCTGATGAGAAATTGGAGCTTAATCTTATTGGGATTCATTTGTACAAAACTTGTTTTTTTTCTCTCTTGCAGCTTTGAGAACTCTCTCCTTATCCTTGGCATTGGATAGTTTGATTACTATGTATCTAGGTATGGTTCCCTTAAGTTTATTCTTTTGGGATTCCTTTGGCATTTTGAATGTGTATAGTCTTGCCTTTCATTAAATTTGGGTAGTTTCCTTTCTTTCTTTGAATATCCTTTCTTCCTCTTTCTCTCTTTCTTCTCTTTCAGAGCCTCCCAGAATATGTTGGTGTGCCTGATGGTGTCCCACAGGTCTCTCAGGCTCTGTTCATTCTTTTTTTACTCTTTGTTCTTTCTAATTCTCAGTTTGAATCATTTCAGTTTTCTTGTCTTTGAGATCACTGAATCATTCTTCTGCCAACTCCAATCTGGTGTTGAAACCCTCTAGGGAATTTTTCATTTCAGTTATTGTGGTCTTCAAATGAAGTACTTCTGTTTGCTTCCTGTATTAGTTTCCAAGGCTGCTGAAATCAGATACCATGGAATGGGTTGACTTAACAATGGGAATTCATTAACTTACAGTTTGGAGGCCTGGAAAATGTCCAAATCAAGGCATCATCAAGGTGATGCTTTCTTCCCAAAGACTGGTTGCTGATGATCCTTAATTTCTATGCCACATGGGAAAGCACATGGCAGTGCCTGCTGGTTTCTCCCTTCTCTTCCAGGGTTCATTGCTTTCAGCTTCTTGCTTCTATGGCTTTCTCTCCATATTCATCCCATTTATAAAGGACTCCAGTAACAGGATTAAGACTCATTCTGAAAGAGGTGGGTCACACCTTAACTGAAGTAGCCTCATCAAAAGGTCCTACTTATAATCAGTTTATACCCAAAGAAATGGATTAGCTTTAAGATCATGACTTTCTAGGTTACATACAGTTCCAAACCAGCACACTCCACCCTCTGGACCCCAAAAAGACATGTTCTTTCCATATGCAAAATATATTTATTCCATCACAATTTCCATAAGGCCTTAAGTCATTTTGTAACAATACAAAGTACAAAGTCTCATCAAAATTGGTTATAGGTGTGATCAGCCCTCAGGCACAATTTGCCTCTGTCTGTGGTCCTGGGAAATCTGGAGAACAAGTTATCTTCCTCCAATATACAAAGGATGGACAGGCATAGGATAAATATATCCATAGCAGAAGGGAATAATTAGGAGGAAGACAAGGTCAGAAGCCCCAAACAATTCCCAAACACTGCAGACACACTCCATTAGATTTCAAGATCTGACAGTCATCTATGGAACAATGTCTTATTCTCCAGGCCTGATGGAGCAGCAGCCCCACCCTTTCTAAGTCCTTGTACAGTGGACATGCTCTCCCTGAATACTAGGGTGAAGGTTCCACCCTCGTCAAGCATCAGGATGGTGGCCAGGTTCTAGGATCCACCCTCATCAAACATTGGGGTGGTGGCAAGACTCTCTGCAGTCCCCAGGCACATGAGAAAACTGGAGTGGTAATACTGTTCCTGAACAATGAGGAAGAAGGCATGCCCCCTACTCCAAGTGCCAGGGCATACTCACCCTTTCCACACACATGGATGGGCATGCTCTCTTGGACCAAGAAGATGTCCTCATTCCAGACCTCAGCTTTCATGGGTCTGCCTTTGGAATGATTTGCCCTTCAATCTGTACCTTTGGCAGTGGTTCTGTTCATACAAATCTAGCAATAAAACTTGTCAGTTTTGCATGTAGTACACAGGGGTCCAAACCATTAAACAAAATAACTTTCCACAAATCCTTTCTGGGTAAACACATTTCCAATCCTGACTTGCACTGAAATGGCTGACTGGTTCCATAGTCAGTTAAACCCTCACATGGAACACTATACTCTGGGTACTTGCTTTCTGGAAGCTCAGACTTTTCCAAACCATCAGTTTCTTGTTCTTTGTGCCTGGACATTCAGTTCTCAGCTTACCTTTTTCCTCTCACATTTTACTGTAAGCTGCAAGAGAGACCAAGCTGCATTTTCCACATTTAGTTTGGAAATCTCAGCTAAATATCCTAGTTCATCACTTTCAAATTCTGCCTTTCATTCTGACATCAGAACTCAAATTTGCCAAATTCTCTGCCACTTTAAAACAAGGGTCACCTTTCCTCCAGTTTGCAATGACACATTCATCATTTCTGTCTGAGGCCTCTTTGGAAATACGTTTAGTGTCCATTCCTCTACCAACCGTCTCTTCATGGCAATCTATGCCTTTTCTATCAAGCGCATCACAATTCTTCTAGCCTCTACCTATTACCCAGTTCCAAAGCTATTTCCACGTTTTTGATATTTGCAATAGCAGCACCCTACTCCTGGTACCAAAATTTGTTTTAGTTTCCTAGGCTACTGAAAGCAGATACCATGAAATGGGTTGACTTAACTATGAAAATTTATTAGCTTACAGTTCTGAGACTGAGAAAATGTCCAAATCAAAGTATCATCATCATCAAGGCTGCTGGTGATCCTTGACTCACATGGCTGCATCTGCTGTTCTCTCTCTTCTCTTTGGGATTTTGTTGCTTTCATTTCATTGCTTCCCTGGCTTCTATCTGTATTCATCCCATTTATAAAGGACTCCAGTAAGAGGATTAAGACCCATCCTGAAAGAGGTGGGTCACACCTTAACTGAACTAACCTCACCAAAGGATCATACTTAAGACAGATTCACACCCACAGGAATGGATTGGCTTTGAAAACATGATTTTTCTAGGGTACTGTTCCAGTTTGTTAATGGTACCTTTTTGCAAAACACTAGAAATGGACTGGCTTTTATAAAGGGGGGTTATTTGGTTACAAAGTTACAGTCTTAAGGCCATAAAGTGTCCAAGGTAAGTCATCAACAATTGGGTACCTTCACTAGAGGATGGCCAATGGCTTCCAGAAAAACTCTGTTAGCTGGGAAGGCACGTGGCTGGTGACTGCTTGCTCCTAGGTTGTGTTTCAAAATGGCAGTCTTCAAAATGTCAGTGTCCACTTCCAATGGCTGTCTTCAAAATGTGACTCTCAGCTGCAGTTCTTCTCTCAGCTCTTGTGCATTCTTCAGTGTCCCTCTTGGCTGTAGCAAGCTTGCTCCTTCTGTCTGAGCTTATATAGTTCTCTAGTAAACTAATCAAGGCCCAAGCTGAATGGGCAGGGCCACATCTCCATGGAAATTATCTAATCAGAGTTATCACCTATAATTGTGTGGGTCACATTTCCATGGAAACACTGAATCAAAGAATCACAATCTAATCAACACTAATACATCTGCCCATACAAGATTGCATCAAAGATAATGGTGTTTTGGGGGACATAATACATTCAAACTGGCACAGATACATACAGCTTCAAACCACCACAGTTCCTATTGAGAATCTCAAAGAGATCCCCAGAATGTTATTTTATTGTTTTTCTCATATCCTGTAGTTCTTTTTCTGTATTTTCCTTCATCTCCCTGAGCATACCAAAGAAGAGTTTTAAAAAAAATCTTTTCCTTATCTTCAAAATCTGGTCCTCTTTTTTGAGAGTTTCTGGATGTTTAGCTTGTTCCTTTGGATGGGCCATTATTTCCTCTTTGTCTTGTAATCTTTTGTTGCATACTGTACATTTTAATAGTTTAAAGTGTTAACTTTGGAATTTAGTCCCTGAGCTATTGGTTCCTTAAGTTTGTATCTGGCTAGTGATATGACAGAGATATCCTTGAGTGCCGGGAGCTAATGAAAACAAACAAACCAATGGAAAAATCAACTTTCACTGTCTTTGCAAATTGGCTCTGCTGTGGCTGGTGTTCTCCTTCAGAGATCAGCCTAAGGTGAATGCAAAGTGCAGGGCTCCCTCTGTCTTATCTGAACCTGTATGGAGCCATGGAGCCACCTTCTTTTCTTGGACTTATGTTTGCCAGTGGCCCTAGGAATTCTCTGTTTACAGTTTACAGGAGTTAGAATACCCGCTCTACTCCCTTTGAAAAAGACTTTCACCCCCTTCTGGATACTCTCTTTTGTGACTTGATGCAGGTAGTCTTTTGCCCTAGGCTGCTTCAATTTAATTGTTTCTTTCACTACTTTAGTTGTCTGGAAGCTTCTTTTCTGCCTTTGGGACTGATTCTGGCCTGGCAAGCCTGTGACAAATTTCCTGGTTCAGTCTTTCAGACTTCCACCAGACAGACTGGCATTGACATACGGGCATACCACCATATGCATAGGAGTCACTGTTCTCCCTTTAGAACTGGGCCAGGGGCCCACAATGGGAGCTCAGTCTGGTTCCACCCTGAGCTTGGGAGGAGGCAGGTGAAGGGCCAGTAAGGGCACCAGGGGCTTCTCATATGGCTTTTGTAAATGCATTTTCTTGATCCATTTCTCTCCCAGTTACTGCAGACTTTTAACTGTTTTCTCTAGTTTTGGAGAAGGGAACTATCTTTACGATTCCTCTGCTGCTTTTGCGTGAAGGGGTTGGAAAAATGGCTGCCCTCAGAGCTGATCCCCAGTGATCTGTAGTTGATCAAAGCAGTGATCAGCGATCACACCACAACTCCCTGGGGTTTGAAGGACTAGGTCTTCATATCTTACCCTAGTACCAGCAAGCTGCACCAGGTGTCCAGGTTGTATTCTTCATTTTTCTGGCCATGAAGGTGGGGGATGGAGGATGGTAGCCACTACAGGGAGGGTGAAATTTGTCACAGTTTTTACCTGATGTTTATTACAATTTTCCAGCCTCTTCCTCCAGCTCTTTCTTGAATGTTGCAAAGCCTTCCACTAGGCTCCAGAGTTTCAACATAATTGATTCAGACTGTTCCTGTTAGTTCAATAATTGTTTTACTGGAGGGATTGGTTTTTGGAGCTCTCTACTCTGTCATCTTCCCACATAATCTAGCATTTATTGTATTCATAATACCCTTTGCCTGATCCTGTCTTTGATTATTCATCAGTTCTCCACTAGTTGATAATGCCATCTTTATCAAACACCTAGTTTCCATGTGTATACAGGTTAATTTCTGGTCTCTCTGTTCTGATTCACTGATTTTTATGCATTCTCACACCAACACCAAATTTTTTAAAGCTGATTTCATTGAGATGTATTTGACATGTAAGAAAACTGCACATATTTAGTTTTCAATTTGATGTTTTGTCTTACAGACCTATGAATCCATCATCACAATCAAGATAATGATCATATTCCTCACCTTCAAATGTTTCATTGTGCCTATCTTAGTTCATTTGCTAGGACTGCAGTAACAAAGTACCACAGACTAGTTGGTTTAAACAACAGAAATGTTTTGTCTCATGTTCTGGAAGTTAGAAGACTGAAATCAAGATGTTAGCAGCACTATGGTTCCTCTTAAAAGGGAGTATTTGCTGCACGCCTCTCTCCTGACTTCTAGTGGTTAGCCAGCAATCCATGGTGTTCCATGACTTGTGGTTTTATAACTTAACCACTGGCCTTTGTCACATGGCCATCTCTTTCTCTCTCTCTCTCTCTCTCTCTCTCTCTCTCTCTCTGTGTGTGTGTGTGTCCAATATTCCTCTCCATATAATGACACCAGTTGTTCTGGTTTGCTAATGCTGCTGTTATGCAAAATAGCAGAAATGGATTGGCTTTTTTAAAGGGGGTTTATTTGGTTACAAAGTTATAGTCTGAAGACCATGAAAATGTCCAAATGAAGGCATCAACACAAGTATTCCTTCACCAAAGGAAGGCCAATGGCATCTGGAAAACCTCTGTTAATTGGGAAGGCCTGTGGCTGGCATATGCTGATCCCAGATTGTGTTTCAGCTCCACTCTCAGTTCCTGTGCATTCTGCAAAGTGTCTCTCTTGGCTGCAGCACCATCTGGGCCTTTGTGGCTCTTTTTAAAGCACTCCAGTCAATCAATCAAGACCCACCCTGATGGGCAGGGCCACACCTTCATGGAAATAATGTAATCAAAGATATTACCCACAGTTGGGTGGGTCACATCTCCAGGAAAACACTCAATCAATAGGTTCCAACCTAATCAACACTATTACATCTGCCCCCATAAGATTGCATTAAAGAACATGGCATTTTGGGAGACATAATACATCCAAACTGGCACACTAGTCATGCTGAATTTAATCCACTTTGGCTTCATCTTAAGTAATAAAATCTTTAAAGATCCTATTTACAACTAAGTTCACTCCCATCTACAAGTTAGGACTTGAACATGTCTTTTTGGAGCACGCAATTCAATCTATTTCAGTGACGCTTTATAATCTTTTCCTTTTGCCCTCCTGACTACTTCATCCCCAGGGGACAACTGATTTTATTTCTGCCACTATAGGTTAGTTTGTATTTTCTAGAATTTATATAATTGATATCATACAATATGTTCTCTTTTGTTTACTAATTTATTTCACTCAACATAATTATTTTGATATACCTCCAGGTTGTTGCACATATCAATAATTCATTCCTTTTTATTGCTGTTCCAGTTTGCTAATGCTGCCATTATGCAAAATACCAGAAATGGATTGGCTTTTATAAAGGGGGTTTATTTGGTTAAAAGGTTACAGCCTTAATGCCATGAAGTGTCTAAGGTAAGGCATCAACAATAGGATACCTTCACTGGAGAAAGGCCACTGGCATCCAGAAAACTTCTGTTAGTTGGGAAGGCATGTGGCAGGTGTCTGCTGACCCCAGGTGTGTTCCAGCTCCACTCTCAGCTCCTGTGCATTCTTCAAAGTGTCTCTCTTGGCTTCAACTCCAAAATGTCACTCACAGCTGCTCTAGCATCTGGGCTGTGTGGCTCCTTTTAAAGTACTCCAGTGATCCAATTAAAACCCACCCTGAATGGGTGGGGCAACATCTTCATGGAAATTATCCAATGAAAGGTCTTGTCCACAATTGATTGAGTCACATCTCCATGGAAACACTGAATCAATAGGTTCCAACCTAATCAACACTGATATGTCTGCCTCCACAAGATTGCATCAAAGATAATGGCATTTTGGGGGACATAATACATCCAAACTGGTACAATTGCTGAGGAGTATTCTGTTGTATGGATATACCACAATTGGTTTATCCATTTACTGATGTGCTTTTATGTAGTTTCCTGGTTTTAGTTATTACAAATGAAGGTGATAAGAACATTTGCATATCTTTTTTATATGGACATATAATTTCATTTCTTCTGTGTAAATGAATACCTATGAGTGGACTGATTAAGTCAAATGGTGGAGTTATGTTTAATTCTTAAAGAAACTTCCCACCAGCAGTTACTCCACTTTCTCATTAACACTTTGTATTTTCAGTCTTTTTCATTTTAGCTACTCAAATAGATATATAGTGGGATCTCATTTTGGTTTTAATTAACTTTTACCTAATGACTAAAGAAGCTGAGCTTCTTTTCATATGCTCATTTGCCATCTGTATATCTCCTTTGTTATAAACTGTCTGTTCAAATCTCTTGTCCAAGTTTTTTAAAAATTTTATTGGGTTGTGCTCAGTTTACTAAAGCTGTCATTATGTGAAATACCAGAAATGGATTAACTTTTATACAGGGGGTTTATTTGGCTACAAAATTACAGTTCTAAGGCCATAAAAGTGTCCAAATTAAGGCATCAACAAGAAGGTACCATCACTGAAGAACAGCTGATGGTGTCTGGAACATCTCTGTTAGCTGGGAAGGCATGTGGCTGGTGTCTGCTGGTCCTGGGTTGTGTTTCACCTCAGCTTCTCTCTCAGCTCTTGTGCATCCTTAGTTTTGTATCTCCAAACATCCTTCTGTCTGCATCTCCAAGCATCTCTGAGCATCTGTGTCTTGCTCCCAAGTGTTTCTCCAAAAGTCTCTCTCAGCTGCTCTGAGCTCCTTCTGCTGGTGAGCTCTCTTATAGGATGCCAGTGATTTAATTAAGACCAACCCTGAATGGTGGGGCACACATCTCCATGGAAATAATTTAATCAAACATTTCCACCCTCGTCAACAGACTAATAAATCTGCCTCCATAAGACTGCATTAAAAAACATGGCTTTTCATGGGGGTCATAATATATCCAAACCAGCATTTTTCACCCCCTGGACCCCAAAAAGACATGTTCTTTCCAAATGTAAAAATGCATTCATTCCATCACAATATAGATAAGTACGAAGTCCTAACATTCTCCTCTGGCTGTGGGTCTGTGAAACTCAGAGAAAATCATCTGCTTCCAATATACAAAGGAGGGAAAGTCATAAGATAAATGTTCCCATTGCCATAGGGAGAAATTGAAAGGAAAATGGGGGTCACCAGGCCTAAACAATTCTGGAAACCTGCAGGGCAAACTCCATTAGATTTCAAAGTCTGAGAGTCATATATATAGAGAGAATATTTTACCCTTGGAGCTTGAGACAGCAGCAGTCCCACACTTTCCAAAGGCTTACCTGGCAGCCCTTTTCTCTCCAAACTCTGGGGTGAGAGCTTCAACATATCCATGCATTGGGGAGATGACCTTCTTCTCTGCCACATCCTCCTCAAGCATCAGGGCAGCACCTGGACTCTCTTCCATCTCTGGGGCACATGCTCAGCCCCTTCAGAACAGTGGGGTGGTGGCCAGGCTCTCCCCAATCCCCAGGGAATATGCTGCACCCTCTCTGAGATCTGGGGTGGCAGCACTCTTTCTGAGCATCGAGGTGGAAGGTTTACCCTCTGTCTCCAGGGCAAACTCACCCTTTCCACATACATGTGTTGCTCTGCTCTCATTACCTGAGATTTCTTGACTCCAGACCTCAACCTCCTGTCTTTGAAGAAATTTTTCCTTCAATTTGTCCCTTCTCTATCCCTTCTAGTCCAGACTGGCAGTAGTTTCATTTATACAGATCTCACAAAAAACTTGTTTGCTTGGCATGCAGCATACAGGGGTCAAAACCATCAGACAACGGGACTTTCCACAAATCCTTTCTGGGTAACTCCTTTTCCAATCCTGGTTTGTATTGAAATGGCAGTTGGGTTCTATGTTTAGGTAAATCCTCACATGGGGCCTCTGGTATCTCACTTTCTGGAGGCCCAGAATCTTCCAAACCAACATTTCTGCTTTCTTTGTACCCAAGAGTTCAGTTCTCAGCTTATGTCTTTCCTCTTGCATTTTACCATAAGCTGCAAGGAGAAGCCTGGCTGCATTTTTCACTTTTAGTTTGGGGATATCTTCAGCTAAAATCCCAGCTTGTCATTTTCAAATTCTGCCTTCCATCCAACACCAAGACTCAATTTTGCCAAATTCGCTGCCACTTAAAACAAGGATCACCTTTCTTCCAGTTGGCAATGACACATTCATCATTTTTGGTTAAGGCCTCATTGGAAGTATCTTTAGGCTACACAAAAGATACCTGCAAGACATTACCCAGTTCCTAGAGGTGTGAAAACCATTTGTAAATAGGACCTTTGAAGATCTTATCAATTAAGGTGAGGCCAAACTGGGTCAGGATGGGCCTAAACCAATATGGCTGAAGTCCTTATAAGCAGAAGGAATTCAGAGAAAAAGCTAGAGAGAGGCGTGATAGAGGCAGAAGTTAACTCACCACCCCAACACTAGGATTCAGAGAACAGATGTCCTGCCAATACTGAGATGTTGGACTTTGAGCCTCCAGAACTGTGACAATAAATTCTTCTTGTTTAAGCCAACTAGTCTGTGGTATTTTTCATAGTAGCACTGACAAACTATGACTATATACATGTTTTGTTTTTTTCCTTACCGTTATTTTTATAACAAAGCCTAAGGCTAATAAATATCTCTATCCTATTCCTGAATAAGATAGTGGCCATAGATGGCTTTAACTTCCCTCTGAATTTGCTTACTCTCTTCCACGTTGTTATCTATTATTCTAGTCCCATTTTTGTTTGAAATCTCAAAATGAGTGGTTATTTTTATTTTTAAGTGCTTATTTAAATTCTGCTAGTTTTTTTTTTTTTTTTTATGCTCATCATTGTGCCATGCAATATCCTTCCAATATCTGGGCTTAATTTTCTTCATGTAAAGTACCAGTGATTACTCACCACAGGCCAGGCCCTGCTCTAAGACCTTTATGCATTCAACCCTTTTCATCCTCACAACACCCTCTGCGGTGAGCAGCTTGCCTCAGGGTGTCCCTCCATGTGCCTCTACCTCCTCATTTATAAACCATCTGTTGGGATGGCTGCCTTTAATCTGTCCCTGTCTATGAGGTTCCTTCTTTTCTCTTTTGCCTAGTACCTTCCCTTTCTTGTGGGTGTTAATCCTGTTACTGGAATCTTTCATAAATGGAATGAATTCAGACATGAGAAAGAGAAAGTCATGGAAGCAAGAAGCTGAAGGCAACAAAATCCAGAAGGGAAGGGTGAGACCAGCAGATGCCACCATGTGCCTTGCCATGTGGCAGAGGAACTAAGGATGGACAGCAGTTCGTCTTCAGGAAGAAAGCGTCACCTTGATGACGCCTTGGTTTGGACATTTTCCCAGCCTCAAAATCATGAGCAAATAAATTCCCATTGTTTAACCTGATCCATTTCATGGAATCTGCTTTGAGCAGCCTAGGAAACTAAAATATCAAGTTTCTATAGTCTCCAAGCAGGAAGAGTGAGGGAGAGGCATGTTCGCTGGCAGTCCACATGTTATTGTCTGAGGGAACTTTGGCTAAGCTATCAGGCCTCTGTGGATTGTAATATCCACAGAAACTTCCATGAAAGGCCTTGGTTTCCTGTAACTCTGCTCTTTCTTCTTATTTGAATACATGAGCTTAATTATAATGGAAATTAATTGATTACATTATGAGATTTCAAAGTAGAACCAGCGGTTGTGAAATCAAGTCATACAGTTTTCCTGCGATGGCTTTTAGGAATAAACGTAATAATATGTAAAACAAGGATATCAGTTTTGATTCTTGTGACCCACAAATGAAGTATGGTAATTCAGCTGGATTAAATATCATATAACTCCTAAACCTATTACTGAAATATAGGAGATGTAGCTCCTGGAAAACAATTGTAGCTCAGTGCCACCTTGTGGAGAGAATTCTGAATTGGGCATCAGTGCATGTCCACCTTGCTACCTGGATACTAAACTTGCCTTTAAAAAAAAAAAAAAATCAGTTTTATTGAGATATATTCACATACCATAAATCATACACAGTGTACCAATCAGTTGTTCACAGTACCATCATATAGTTGTGCATTCATCACCACAATCAATTTTTGAACGTTTTCATTAATCCAAAAAAATAAAATAAAAAAAAAAGTAAAAAAGAACACCCAAAACTTCTATCTCCCCATCCCTCCCTATTATTCTTTTAATTTTTGTCCCCATTTTTCTACTCATCTGTCCATACACTGGGTAAAGGAAGTTAGTCTTGCCTTTTACATGCATTTCTTCACCTGTAAAATAAGGGCCTCCCCAGGCTAGTGTAAAAATTTCCCCTGACAGCAGTCACTAAATAGTAAGAATTTTTAAGATGGTGTGCTAAGATTTTAAATTTAAAAGACTAATTCAAGCTAAGGAAAAATCGATTGATTAAAAGCAAGCCTTAATTTTACTTTACAGCTCAAAAAGCTGTAGAAAAATGAAAACAACTGGCTGCCTCAGTGACTGAACTGCCTCTGATACCAGAATATTTTTTATTCTGTACTCAACACACTATGATTCAAAGCTATCTGGTACATCTTCCTAATCTTAAGAGTTCCTCTTCCTGGTAAGTATATGCCAGGATAATGCATACAGGCTGATAGTATCTCTGCGTTAGAGCAGGGATTGGAACACAGAAGGCCCTGCCTCCTTGTCCATTCATTTTAAAATCAGGTTGCATTAATTTATCAAAAAAAATTGTGAGAACATTTTTGGGTCCAGCACAGATCTGGAGGTAGGAATTCAAAGATGACTGTGTGCCTGCCTTTAGGGAGCCCATGCTCTAACTAAAGAGATAAGACATAGCAATACAGAAGCAGGATATGGGGTGATAAGAGTTAGGAGAGGAGTTTGTGCAAAGTGCTATGGTAACCTAAGGGAGGAGGCATTAATCAATAGGGTGGGGACAGATGGACAGGACTTCAGGGATGGCTTTAGAGAGGAGCAGACATTTGAACATGTCCTTGAAGGAGAGATCAATCTGTCTTTATGACAGAAAAACTGACCTTTGGATAAACCTGGTGGATTCAACACACGTACTTACCTCGGCTTTCTCTTGAATCCCCCTTCAAACAACTGTATGGTTATTTCAAAAGTTTTAAATTTTAAACAATAAGGACAACAGGAGTGGAGATGACCCCAGTGTATTCTGGAAGCAGAAGACAAGGGAGGAGTGGTGGCTGATCTCGCAGACCAGGTAGCTGAAACCTAAGCAGGCAGGGAAAGATGCCCAGGACGAAGCTGCTCTGTGCCCAGGATCAGGGACACAGGGACACCTGAGAACCAGCAGAAAGTTTACAGCAGTGGTTAGGGCCATTCCCCATCCCACGGGGCCAGCTAACTGCCCCTCCTCCACCCCATCAGAGGTGTAAGGTTATTCTGTGGAGATACCAATTCACATGTTCTCTGGACTCAGGAGAACCGACATGGTTAAGCCTATAGAGAACATGCTGTAGAGTGAGATCCCTAGAACCTTCTTCATTCTTTTTCAGGATGCTGGAAGGTGGACACGTATGCCCCAAGGAGTCCACTGGAGGAGTTCTCTCTGGGGAAACTGAGCAACCTAGGAGAAAAGCCTAACTGATACTGACAATTATGTATGTCCAATGGTTAGGATACCCCATTCTCCCTGCAGTGAAGCCCCTGTCCACAAGACTTGCCCACTCACACAGGAATTCCTATCGGTTTATTTGAGATTTACTCCTAAATACGAATGAACCAACAGAGAACATAAGACTTTGTGAAAAATCTCCATGAATGACAGATCAAAGCTATTTGTTATAGCAAAGGAACAAACAAGCAGGAAAGGAACTTGGAGGAAATACAGACACTAAGAAGCAGAAGACTCCCCCTCTCAACTCCAATAGCTAAGAACCTTGAAAGATGAAGAAACACACAGGCACAAGCTCTTGCAGAGGGCATTCTTTTTCTAATAAAAGGCAAAGCCTTATTAGGATAGATACTTTGCCCTTCCCAGTTCTTTCTTCCTGGAATGTAAACACAATGCCTGAGGTTCAGCAGCCATCTTCTGACCATGTGGATATAAGTCAGAAGCCAATGGTGGTGGAACAGAAAGATGGAAGGAGCCTTGTTTCTGAAGACCCTTTTGAGACTCATGCCTTCTGTGGACTGCCTGTAGCTAGGTTTCTTTTGTGTAAAATTTATAAACCCCTTACTTGTTTAAGTCACTATAGGAGGATTTTCTGTTACTTTCAAATGAACGTAATTATAATCCATACAACAAACACACTGTTTAGATATGTAGAAAAGATACAGTTTAAAGAGTTGAAAGTGGTTAAGAACTGGGGGTAGGGAAAGATGGGGTAGTGTATGCCATTTTCCTTCATTTGAAGCCCTATGGAAGTATTTCTCTTAACTATGTATGTATGTATACACACACAAACAGCTTTGAGAAAAGTAAAAATTAATTTGAAAAGAATGAAAAGTGGGTGTGAAGGCATGGGTAGGGCATCCTGGGATAATGGCATGAACCCAGACAGGCTGTGTGATATGGTAGGGGGAGCAGGAGACAAGATTAGAGGGAAGCAAGTCAGGGTCAGATCGTGAGAATTCCATGGGCCAAGCTGTAGAATTTGCACTGAAAAGGTCTCCTAAATGTTTCCAGTGACATGGAAAAGCTAATGGATCCTGAGTCATTTCACTTTGTTCTAATGGATCAGCCCCTTCTCCTGAAAGAGCAGAGCTACAACCAACCCATTTTTAGTTAGTCAAATCAAGATGTCTGATCTCATTTTGACTGTGTTTATGATTATTTTGGTATGATCTGTTACTCCTGTTTCAGTATAAAGATAAATTAGAATTTGAAGGTAATTCTATGGAAATGGACACAATCATACGAAAATTTTATTCTTCAGTTTGAATGCTGAGGAACAAATGCAATTGGCTTCTTATGGGCTCAGCACAATCAGCTTCCTGTACTTGGGCAAGTTACTTAACTTCTCTGTGCTTCGGTTTCTTCATCTGTAAAATCATTACAAATAGTACCCACTTCATAGGGTTGTTGGGAGATAGGATCGGTTAATAAACATAAAGTGCTTGAAAGAGTGCTTGGAACACATTAAGTGTTACTTAAGAGTTTGCTGTTATTTTATGGCACAACGTGGATAGTCAAGTGGTAAGGATATCTGAAAAAAATCTATTGAAGATCCAAGGAACATGGCAAATAAGATTTTAATATATAGAAGAGGAATGAAAACTGTATTCCTTATCTTGACAAATAGAAGAAAGCATCTGAAAGTAATCAACGGAGAGTTAGTAAAGAAAAATTGGGTGAATCATTTGTAAACAATGGCCCAATCTAGCATGCCATTGTAAAAAACTGGTTTTGGACAGAAGGTTTGCAGAGAAAAAGGGAGAGGGAATGAGTGAGAAAGAAAGAGGGGAGTAGATTAGGCTACTATGGATGAATCAGTTCTGATGAACATTAGTCAATGATATCATCTAAATAGGACAAAAGATGCACTGGGTAACAAACCCATACTGAAGGGCAGAACATGGCTTTGGCTTTTGTTTGGCCTCCATTAAAAAAGACTACTTACACTTTCTTTCTGTTATATTTACAAAAAGCACACGTTGGAGAAAATTTAGAGAAGTGTAGCAATCTCCACCTTGCATTTAGGGAAAAGGGGGAAAAAGGAAAGTGTAAGATAATCAAGCACCTAAACCAGCTTGATGGTGATATGTCAACATGTGGCTAATGTTTCAAAGAGGGAGACTTCAGTTATTCTAGTTAGTCAAGAGCAGTGGAATTAGAAATCACAATGTAAAACTTCCAGGAGGAGAAATATATGTGAACATCAGGAATAACTTAACCACAAGAATCTGTCAGTGGGACCAGTTGCCAGCGGAGGCCAGGAACAGTGCTGGCGGGATTACCGGCTCTGCCTCTGGGATGGCTGTAGCATAAACATGAGATTAAACTTGCCAGGAGAAAATTCTGTAGTTAGCTCATTCCAGGGAGGTTCTGTCTGTCCTCAATGTTTTTCTGGTTATAGGCTTCACATATGGATCCTAAAGCCAAGGAATGCTAGGTAGTCATAATAACTTTGCAGATGATTAAAACCAAATTCAAGAACATCTATTTCAGGTTGCTGTGGGCTCCCTAATATTGATGGATGGTGATAATTTCCCTCCCCATGGTTTTCCTGCAGCGGAAACCTCTTTTGCTTCTCATCTGTATTCGTTCCATTTCCTAAAAAAAAACATGGAGGGGCCACTTCCACTTCCATTAACATATGTGACTTAAACAAACTGGGAAGAAACAGGAAAAGCTGGTGGAGGCGTGGGAAAAAAAATAATGTTGACTTGTGAAAGGGGCTTGTCGGACTGCTCTGTGCCTCAGAGGTGTCTTTTCTGACCTTCTTCTCTCAAGTAGACTCCCCCTCCAGGCAATAGTTTACCCAGTAATGTCTCGGTGATTTATTTACTGACTTATTCACCATACTTCCCGTGCCAGTTTGGATGTATTATGTTCCCCCAAACATCATGTTCTTTAGTGCGGTCTTATGGAGTTAGATGTATTAGTGTTGATTAGGTTGGAATCTTTGGAGTCGGTTGTTACAATGGAGATGTGACCCACCCAACTGTGGGTAATACCTTTGATTAGATTATTTCCATGCAGGTGTGGCCCCACCCATTCAGTGTGGGTCTTGATTTAATCAATGGAGTCCTATAAAAGAGCTCACAGACAGAAGGAGCTCGGCGATACAGCCACAAGAGACATTTTCGAGACGGCCATGGAAAGCGGACTTTTGCTGACACTTTGCTCTGGAGAAGCTATGAGAGGACAAAACATCCCAAGAGCAACATTTTGAAGAACCCACAGGAGCTGAGAGAGGAGCTAGAACACAACCTGGAATCAGCAGATGCCAGCCACGTGCCTTCCCAGCTAACAGAGGTTTTCCAGATGCCATTGGCCTTCCTTTGGTGAAGATGTAATTGTGTTGATGCCTTAATCTGGACATTTTCATGGTCTTCAGACTGTAAATTTGTAATCAAATAAACCCCCTTTATAAAAGCCAATCCATTTCTGGTGTTTTGCATAATGACAGCATGAGCAAACCAGAACACCTCCCTTCCTGAATGTAAGATTGTGAGTCAAGCCACCATCCTGACTTTGTAAAAGCTATATAACCCATTACCTAGAACTGTGCTTGGCATTTATTTAATAACTGCTTTTTTGAATGAAAATAAAAGCAGTTCTGTAAGGTAGAAAGACTTTGAATGACTAACTGCCTGCATCATTTCTGTTAGAAAATACATCTCCATGAGTCTCAGTGAAGTCAGGTGTAAGTGGAAAGGTTAAGAATGTATGCGTATATTATTAAAAAGGATTTTCCGGTTTGGGCAGTTTCATCAAGAGGTCCAGGAAAGCCTGGATGTTTGTTTCAGGGGACCAAAGATGAATATAAAAAGCAAGAGCAGGTAAGATAGGATAAAAAATTTATTAGAACAAAAGGTTAAGATTAGAGAGGCAATCTCTTTCTCTCCAAACTTCCAGACTCATAGGATGATTGTCTATACCAGTTTGCCTGGGACAGTCCTTGCTTACACCTGCATAATTCTTAGTAGCACCCCTTTTCCCAGTTTGGGTGATGAATTTGGTCATCTTTTTTGTAAAGCTTCACCCACTTCCTTTCATTCCCCAGTCATATCAGGATTCACAGCGTTCGTTGAACTGAGGATGGATTATTATGTGGAAAAAAGGTATAGGAAGAGATGTAATTTTGGAGTTTATAAATTATGCAAGAAAACCTCAGATACATCTTCACTCTTATAATTTGGTTCTCCTAAGTTTTGGTCAGTCAAATAATCTGTGCATTTCTTGATTTTCATTACCTGAGGATGTTTGTTGCCACAGTCACAGAGGAGACATGGGTCTTTAGGGTAAGGCTATACTACTGTGGTACACGGCCCTCTATCAGCCCTGCCTTGTCTTATTGTCTTCCTAGGGTTTGTATAAAAACGTGGTCAGTTTTATTCAAGTCCTGCTCTCTCTCGGGTCCCGGAAAGTCTGTGCTTGGAAACCTTTTGGAGGAAAATCAGAGACAAAAGCTTTACTCATAACTTCCATTCTAGACAGTTTTCCTTAGACCAAGCTTCTGAAAGCTGATTCTCTTCTTCCTTTTTTAAAAACTTTCATAAAAAATAGTTTCATACAGTGAAATTGCGAACACAACACAAAAATCATAAAGAGAATCCAAATATACTTCCTATCCAGATATTCAGATTTACCAACTTTTAATATTTTGCCACAGTGGTTATATATCTCATCTATCCATCTATCATCTATCTATCTACCTACCTATCTTCTAAACCTATAAGAATAGGTTGCATATATTATGCTCCTTTACCATTTAAAACTTCCTAAGAACAAGGATGTTCTAATGAATGTAACCACATTAAATATAATTATCAAAATCAAGAAATTTAACATCGATATAAGGCATACAAACTATATTCCAATTTTTTCAATTGTCCCAATAATGTACTTTGGGGCATTTTCTCCTTCATTATTAGATCCAGTCCAGGATCATTTATTTAATCTGTCATTGACTCTTCAGTCTCTCTTTTTTAAAATTGTGGTAACATATATACAACATAAAATTTCCCATCTCAACCACTCCCAAGCATGCAATTCAGTGGCCTCGATCACATTTACAATGTTATGCCTCCCTCACTACCATCCATTACTGAAACTTTTCTATCACCCTAGAGACCCTGCACCCATTCGGTGTTCACTCCCCATTGCCTCTCACCCCTGCCCTTGATAACCTATACTCTACTTTTTGTCTTGTGAATGTGAATGTTCTAGTTATTTTACATAAGTGGAATTAGCATCGGTCCTTTCGCATCTGGCTTATTGCACTCCACCTGTCTTCCACGATTCACCCATGTTGTAGCATACATGAGAACTTCATTAGTTTGATTCCCATCTTCTTGAGGATGAGTCTTTTCCCAGAAGACTTGTTGATCCTTAAAGCAAAAGCCTCTGATGAGTGCTCAAGCCATGCCAAGATATGTCAGAACCCTTGAGTTGATGAGCAGGGGGGGGCATAAAATCTGGTAATGCAGACAACTGTCTTAGTTTCTCAGCGGCTCAAACAAATACCATACAATGGGTTGGCTTAAACAAGGGGAATTTATTGGCTCTCGGTTTTGAGGCCGGGAGAAGTCCAAAATGGAGGCATCAGCAATGCGATGTTTTCTCCCTGAAGACTGTGCTGTTCTGGGGCTTGCTGCCAACGATCCTTGGCCTTTGGCTTTTTCTCTGACACATGGCAATGCACATGGCAATGTCTTCTTTCTTCTCTGAGTTCCACTGACCTCCAGCTCTTTCCTATGGTTTTCACTCTCTATGTATGAATTTCATTCTGTTTATAAAGGGCTCCAGTAATCCAGAGCAATCTGATTCAGTTGGGCCATGCCTTAACTGAAGCAACATCTTTAAGAGATCTTATTTACAATGGGTCTAAATCCACCAGAACGCGGACCCAAACCAATGACATGTCAAATCCACCACAGCAACCATCTCTTATTTGACCAGGTTTAAATGACTGACTAAACGGCCTGGGGAAGGTCACTCAGAGGGCACATCATCCCTTTGTGTCAGAGTGGTGAGGGACTTCCTTGACGATTCATTTCCAGAACTGAATGGATAGTTACAAGGTGTGAGATGACGTCCACCAGAGACGGAACCCTGGCTTCAGAAACAGACAACAGGATGGAAGGTGATTGACTATTTTTTTAATGTTGATCAGAAATTCCCAAATATTTTGACCATGAAGACTTTATTAAAACAGAAAACATATTAAGGATTTTTGTATGTGCACTAGTTATCAATTTCTTGCTTCTCAGTTCTAAATTTACCCTTCATTGCCTGCTCTGTGATAATGGACATGGACCTTATAAATATCTCTCCTTTGCAGCTGGCATGTTGTCAGACTTCATCAGGAGAGAGTAGTGGACTGATAATAAAACAGGATGGGCATCGCTGCCTGGCTCTGGTGTGATTCTGTTTTTTTGTTTTCTCCTGATCCTACTGTGACAGCCAGTGGTTTGGGTGGGGACATCCAGTGGTGCTCATTCTCCATAGAATTTCAGCAGCATTCCCAGTGAGTCTAGCATGCAGTCTGGTGGTTGGCTTCTCAACCTTGAGCTACCTACAATAGGGAACAGTATCTCCTGCTGGCCAGTCACAACTGTGGTTCCCTCCCTACCAGCCTGGCACACAAGTGGGAGACTTCCAGCTTGCCAGTCGTGGTTACCCTGCCTTACAACCTCTGCCAGTGAATGTGGACCAGCTCTGGCTTAAGCCAACCCAGCAACTTTTTCTGTCATCCAGTGGGCTGCAACCACACCTTTTCCAATGAGATCTGAATCCCAGCCTTGAGGTGGGTGCCCTCCTGTTTAAGTTTGCTTATTTGTTGAGTACTGTGTTTCATTCCTAGAGTTTTCTTTAGAGTTCTCTTTACCCCATTGTAATAATCCTTTGCTACTTTCCCTGTTCAAGTCAATGTGTGGTTCCTGTCTCCTGTCTAGCCCCAGACTGATACAGTATGATAGTAGGATAATTGAGTTTGCTCTCTTATTTGTTTTTCTTTCTTCATATCTGAAGCCTAGGTTAGCAGGAGACTGGGAAGACGACAGACCTTGCTGAACCTGGCTCTGATAGGTCCAAGCCCTCAGAAGCTATGAGTTGCATCCAGCAGGTCTGGTTCCTAGGATGTGATCCCCAGACTTACCCAAGATTTGCACAGTTTACAGAATCACTGGGAGAATGGATGAGATCTGATGTACCAGTAGAAAAACATCTGGGTGAGGGGAATCTCAAGTAAAACTGCTTTAATTTCTTGCTAGTCCAGGACTGGAATTAAGTCGATTTAAAGAAGGTAAGGAAATATGACAGCTCCTGTTCATCTGCTTCATAGTGGGTATATTTTTTCTGTCAAATCATTGGGAAAAAATAGAAAGAAAAAAGCTAATATGAATTAGGAATGCTTCTACATAAGCTTGTATTTTATCATTTACAAAGCATTCACATACATTTGACAAAAGTGGTGCATGTACCATTTTATTCATTTTATTTATTCATTTAGTCTACAGACATGGGAATTTTTTGCCTGAAAGTAATGACACCACAGCTCCACTAGGGATCAGAGGCTTACAAGTCAGGAGCCATTGTTATAAGTATAAAAATGGAAATAATATTGATAAGAAAGTACTCCTTATTATACAACATTGAGATATAATTGTTATAAGTCTTAAAAATGCAGCAATCTGGCTTTTATTTGCTAGACCCCCTTCTCCACCCTGTATTATTTTTGTCCATATTTCAAAAGATAAACAATCAGCGTTTGTTTGCATTGAAACATTAATCTTGAGAGAAGATCCTACCCTAAAAAAAATGCACTGGGCCTGCCTGGGAAGATAAGGGATCACAATGAATGAGCGGTTGGCTGCTTGCCACTGGCTGGAGTGATGAAGAGGAGAACCAAACTGCTCTTCATCCTTATTCTTATTTCCCTGATATTTTTCTCTTGAAATAGGAGAAGTCTCAGTCATGTTTTTATCTTATGAACCCTTCATATTATAAAATTAGGACAACTTATAAAGACATTTAAGTATTATTATTTAATTTTTTTATAATTAGTAGTATTTAATATTATTTAATACTATTTAATTAGTATTATAAATTATAAGACTATTTAATACTATTTAATACTACTAATAATATAATTTATTAGTGGTAGTATTATTTAATATTTTCTGATATCCAATATATTTTATTTGGTTTCATAGCACAGGTCTAGCACCAATTCTGAGGATTGAAATATCATAGGAAAAATGAAATGAAGGGGAAAAATGTAACATTAGTTGTAGAATCATTTCATTTGGCAAAATCAGGAAGTAAAACATACTTTCCTAACTCTGTTGTGGTAAAATAAAATAATACTTTGATTTCTTTAATATCATTTCATTTGTTCTATTTTTCCCCTTTACCATTAGTAGCACTCACCTGTGCCCCCTCTTTGCCTGAGAGGCCAGGGCCAATGGGAAACAGTCTCTCTTGCTCTCCTTCTACTTTTTTTTTTTTTTTTTCTAGACATGAAAATTTTTATTTGTTTAGGCACATATACACTGAAGTATAGAGAGTAAGCATATTTCAAAGAAATCATAATGTCCTTGGGATAGTAATGATTGTTCAACTAAGGACAGTATAGAAAGTTGACTCTTAACATGCCTTTGTACTATTCTGTAAGTAATTGGTCCAGTTTGGTCCTGGTGGGGTATTTTGCTTTCTGTACCCACACTCACCCACACATATGCATAGCAAGACATAATAAAATCTTTTAAATGGAAAGAAAGCATGCTCCTTTGGGTTTTTTTTAAATTTTCATTTTATTTATTTATTTATTTATTTTTAAATTTATTTAAAAATTTTATATACAAGCTAGGATGATCTGTTGCAATCAAATGATTCGGCTATTTTTTTTTTTTTACAAAACAAATCGTACATTCGATTGTTCACAGTACCATTACATAGTTGTACATCATCACCTAAATCAATCCCTGACAACTTCATTAGCACACACACAAAAATAACCAGAATAATAATTAAAGTGAAAAAGAGCAATTGAAGTAAAAAAGAACACTGGGTACCTTTGTCTGTTTGTTTCCTTCTCCTATTTTTCTACTCATCCATCCATAAACTAGACAAAGTGGAGTGTGGTCCTTATGGCTTTCCCAATCCCATTGTCACCCCTCATAAGCTACATTTTTATACAATTGTCTTCGAGATTCATAGGTTCTGGATTGTAGTTTGATAGTTTCAGGTATCCACCATCAGCTACCCCAATTCTTTAGAACCTAAAAAGGGTTGTCTAAAGTGTGCGTAAGAGTGCCCACCAGAGTGACCTCTCGGCTCCTTTTGGAATCTCTCTGCCACTGAAGCTTATTTCATTTCCTTTCACATCCCCCTTTTGGTCAAGAAGATGTTCTCCGTCCCACGATGCCAGGTCTACATTCCTCCCCGGGAGTCATATTCCACGTTGCCAGGGAGATTCACTCCCCTGGGTGTCTGATCCCACGTAGTGGGGAGGGCAGTGATTTCTCCTTCTACTTTTCAGTTTCATTTCTTCATTCACCTCCAGTCTCTGAGACTCAATTGTCTTTCTCCCTGAAGAGCCTAGCATTATGCTGAGCTGGAGAAGGAACTTAATTATGGTCTTGGAAATATTTTCTTGACAAAGTTCACTTTCCAGAACCAGGAAATAAGGATTCAGGGCTCCATATATGTGGCTTGAGGGGCAGTCAGACACCTTGGGAGCTCTTTGGGGACCACTGGGAGAAGTTACTCAAATATGGACAGCTGGAAATTGTGTATCAACTCACATATTCATTCTAGAGTCTGTTGTCTTCTGAGTCTCCACTGGGGGCCTGGTGATTAAATAAATGATCATCAGATGAAAAATAAAAAGATGGAAAACAAGTGATTTCATAAAATGAGTGCATAAAGGAAAAACAGAATTTTTACATTTTGATATATTCCCCCTTGGACTTTACCCAAAGCCAGTTTCCTTGGTGCCAAAAATTTGATAATTTTATGTAATGACTGAAGAAAGTCACACATTGCTAGACCCTAGTTAAATACAGATATCTATCCTAAGTTCCCCGTAGTAGGTGCTGGGATATTTGTGTCAACTCCTGGATAGAGAAACTGGAATTGCAGAAGATGGATTTAACAGGGAAGTTGGACTTGGAGTCAAGGATATCATCTTTCCCCACTCATCTTTTATGATAATGAGAACATGAACAACCTTAACCACAAGTCTAAACTGGTCACTGGCTGAGATTTGGAAAGGGGCTTGCCTGGGTTTTCCTTTGCCTGTCGCCTTTCTTTGACTTCCCACTGCTGTTATGTGGCTGTGGTCACCCTCAGGGCTCTGTCTTACAGTTTGTCTATTAATTCTTCCTCTTGGCCCATCTTGTGTGCACATTATTGTTTCTTCGTTGGGTGTGGTGAATGTTTGCTAAAGTTGAATTGAAAATGTTACAGATTTAGTGAGGTTGGGTCTTATTGAAAACATTTAAAAGAAACCAATACATTTGGCAAACAGAAAAACAAAGTGAGAAATATTGGGTTTGTTTCCAAAGAGAAACCAGGTAGGGTTTTCTGAGTTGCGGCAAAGTGTTAGGAACTGCTCCAAGCTTGAGTATCTTGACCATGTTCCTGAGCAGGTCAGGGCATTTTCCCAATCTAATACAGGCCTATCCAGGGGTCTCCGGGGTCTCCTTGGCCTCAGTTTCATCACCTGTGGGAAACAATGTTGAAGCTCAGAGCTCGTGGAAGCACATGGTGGGGCAGGTGAAATACGTGCTTGCACAGTTCCCCAGGCTCCTCCTTTCTAGCTTTGTTTCTCTTCTGGCTTAGATGTGCCTTGGACATGTGTCAAATGTGTAGAGCTTTTGGTCATATCCTTTTCCTGTATGCCAGGAATCCTTCCTAAGTTTCATGATTGAAATATCGTGATTGAAAAACAAAAAGCTCAAAATTATAGAACTAATCGAAGATTCAATGCAATCTTTCCAATGTGAACCTGGTAGCAATTGGAATACAAGTAGCCTTAGGTGTCTATCAGTACACTGATTATCAAAATCCCAGCAACAAGTTCTAAAAAGCAAGCAATGGTTATATTAGGTTATGTGTGCTGCTAATTAAAAAAAAAAACAAAACACTTTTTTTTCTTGAAGAGGCATTTAGGCTGTCTAAATGTCACCTAACCTTAAGCAATGGTTGTCAGAGATTTTAATCCATTGACTTTTCCTTTAAATGAAGCATTACTCCAAAGCCTAATATTAACACAGATAAAAGCAGTGCTGCCCTAGTTAAAGCCTGGGTTGGGGGCTGAACCCTCACTCTTGGGCTTTCTCTCCTTGAAGCAGCCCATGAGCACTGTGGTGGAACTACCAAACTTCTTGAGGAATGGCTGGATTCCGTTAATCTAAAGGAGTGACTCTTTGGGATTTGCCTGGCACCTGCTAATTCAACCCCTACTGGGCTATTCAAGTGCCTTTGGAATCCAGAGTTGGCCCCTGAAATCCTCCTGGCCATAATCCACTCCGAGAAATACTGTACTTCATCATAAAATCATTTATGTGCTACTTTTGACTCAGGAAAGACTCTCACTCAACCCAACTGGGTGCTAAAAGCAAACATCTCTCAAAGCCAACATATAGAGAAAAATAAAGTTTGACCCTCTTTGGATTTTCTGTTTCAAATGGAGAAATCAACCCTCAAAGAGGGTGGCAAGGCAGGCTGGCTCCTCTGAGATGCAACGTGCAGGACCAATGAACCATCCGAACCTCATGTCCTGATTTATTCCCTTGTGCATCAGCTTAAAGAGGACATAATACGTGTTTTTCCCTTTTTGTAAAATGTCTGGTCTGAGCCAGATGTCACTTGAATGCTGACTTCTGAAGGCTCTGTTTGGAAGGCTGGTTTATGTCCATATGATGATCACCAGGCCAGGCACATTCACTTTGCCAATAGGGGTCTCCACAGCTTCAAATTCATTCCAATGTAATTGAAAACATGTGCTAAAATACACATTTTATTTAGGGTTCAATATTTCCTTATGATGTACTTTCCATACCATTTTGATTTAAAGGCAGAGAATGACAATACTGTGGCCAAAGACTATTATATGTCAGAATATATGTATATGCCAGAAGCAAATGTTCAGTTCTCCCATTTAGCTTTGTTTTTTCTTATTTTAAAAGCCTGATAACAATGGCAGTATCTAATTTATTGACTCACATAAGTTTTGTGATATCCAGGGAAGGAAAGACTTGTCAGATGGCTTAAAAAATACCAGACATGCACTTGATAAACATTATACAGTGAAAGTATATATACATTTTTATACATAGACACACATACAGTCACGCAATAAGCCATCTAATGGATGACAATCCCTACCACTTCTTGTATCAAATTAGATTATGCAGCTTTTATATGTTATATTGTTTAACTCATGTTTGAGCAAATGGGTTCTCTTGAACACTAAGGTGAGAAGTTAAAATTGGAAGTAATTTGTCATTTCTCAAATAATAAAAGCACATACTCGTTAATGCAGCAATCCCAAGACTGGCAATTTACCCTACAGACGCATCCATGCTCATAAGTATGAAGACACACATACAGGGATTTCCTCTGCAGCCTAGTTTACAATAGCAAAAAAACTACCAGTAGGGCACTGGTTGAATAAATGATGGTACATCCATATGATAGAAAGCTATATAGCCATGGAAAAGCATGAGGGAGATCCCCATCTGCTATTATGCACCATCTCCCAGATATAATAGGCAGTGAAAAAGCAGCATGATAAATATTTGGACTGTAACAATGGTTGAACAACTCTGTAAATTTACTTTAAAAGAATACCTGTTTGGGGATTAAGTAGGGGATGGATATAGACCCAGCAGTCACTCTGATTGGTTTCATTTGCTACACTGGTGTGCTAGAAGGACGAAGAAATTCTGTTGAAGGTAGGAGTACATAGGGCAGAATAGGGTGAAGAAGAGATAAAAGAAAATCATGGTGGAGGTAGGGAATTATTGGGGATAGAAATTGGTGTTGTAAGTGGTATATGATGAATAACAAAACAGACACATGGTGAAAAAGAAAAGACTGAGAATAAGATAAAGAAATTCAGAGATGTCTTGATCCTGGGCATCATCTGCTTGTCCTGCTGTCTTGGACAGCAGCTGTCTACATCAGACACCATCTGCTTCTGGAATCCTCGTGTCAATTTTATCTTGAAGTCCCAAGAGCTTGGAGCACATTTTAGTTCTGATACATGGATCCAGAGGTCAGTTCCTTATATTTTTACCTCCTTGGTGGTCAGTAAGACTTGATGTGGCCTTTTCCATCTATGTTCTAAAGCAGTAATTCTTTGATGTCTTTTCCAGTATATCAAGTTTATAAGTTGAAGGTCATGTAGAGTCCACTGTAGAGGAGTCTTGGGAAAGTTAGCCTAGATCTTTGAATGGTTGAGCTGGGCATACGTGGTTATTCCCTCCAAATAATCAGTAATTTCACATTGTAAGAGGTTGGTGTCCAGTATAGTAAGGGAAATAATAAGCCGTATGGATTTTCCCATTATCTTTTTCTAGATTAAAAAAACGTAAAGTTCCTTGATTACAGTTCCAGTAAATTGGGAGCCTCTATCACTTGAGAGAACAGCAGCAATTCCCCAAGTAGGGGAAAAAAATCTTAGTTGTTTAGCTACTCTTTGGGCAGTAGCCTTGTAACAAGGAAAAAGCCTCTATCCATCCATAAAATAAAAATGATAACAAGGACATATTCATATCCCACAGAAGGGGGTAGCTGCATAAAGCCTATTTGAAGATGTCCAAAAGGGCCCTGTCAGTCGATGTATTTGACCTAGTTCCACCCTTACAGTTTTACCACCATTATGTTAATTGACAGGTTAAAGGACAGGTGATTTATATACTGTCCTTGCTTCTCATTTAAATCCCCTCCCCTTTTTTTTGCTGAATTAGAAGCTCTGACCTACAGCTGACTGCAAGCACTTTCAGAGAAGTATCAGAGTAAAACAATGTGACTGACAAGAAAATTGTGTTGTTTTTGTGGCATGTAGCTTTTTTTTTAAATAAGCAAAATTATGAACATTATACTATGTCTAATATACAAATTTAACCAACTGAAGATTAGAAAATCCCTTTTAATTTGACAACACTCCCCATGCAACTCATAACGTATCAAATAAATCTACCTATTTTGAGCACCTCTCTTTTTACAAGGTGAAAGAACAAATCCCTTGTGATTTTCCAGGGGACCATTGGCAAATCCTTAAGACATTTTGAAATAAAAAATGTATCCCTTAGGGTTTGATTTTGAGAAAACAAAATGCCAAAAGTTATCAGGAAGTTTGAACACTTGGCTTAATAGGAGCATAGGTCACTGATAATCAATAGTTAGTTGGTTAGTTGTCTACTTAACCATAGCGACAAAGATTTTAACATATACGAGGTAACGTGATGTAAAAAACAGAAACAAAAACTTAGTTCCTTTAAAAGTGAGAAGACTTGTTCTCTTAAACAATAAAGGATGATATGGTCAATATAAATAACAATGAGGATGTTATTCTGATACGATATGGAATCTTTTCCTTCTAGGCAGAGCACTCAGATGCTTAAGAAAAGCTTTTTTAACCTCTCACCAAGAACAGACCAATAATCCAAGAAAATTTCATCATTTTAACAGAGAGAAAAACTAAATTCCAGTTTTGCATAACATACTGTTTAATACAAAAGCTCTTTAAAAAATCTTATAAATAAGCCTATCAAATCTTAGTCAGCATTGAATAAAATAAATAAAATTCATTTCCACAAACTTCTACAACATTCTATGTCCATTCAGGTTTTGTCCTTCACTTTCCTGTTTCTCATTCTGCAACAACCATCAATAAGAACAAAATCACTCTCCTTTTCCTTAACAAAAATGCATCCTGTGTAACTTATATACTTATGTTCCCAAAGAGATCTCGGAAGTGGTCTTCGAGTGACATCCTACAAAACATGATAACTCTTGAAATAAAATTTATTAGAATAATAACTCAATTTGGTTAAACACACATTTACATTTTTCATCATTTTAAACATCTGTTAAATACAGTGCTTGCTGATTTGATCAGTAAACCTGTATAAATTTAGGAAGAAAATACCCAAGAGAATAAAATTGTGTGCTTGTATTGTACTTAAATTGATAACTCAGAAAACATAGCTGTTTTTATTTAACTAACAATATTAAACTAGTCTTGTTTACCAAAGGCTTACCTGGATCATGTGCACTTGAATTGTTAGCACATTTGGATTTAGTTCTACAAATACTGTGTTTATATTGCAAGTATTTGAAGTTTGGTTTCTTTAATTTCTGAGACTTTAGGATTATTAATTTGTATATAAGCATGTATTTATCTTTAAGTAATTTCAATAGAACTCTTTTAAGGATTCTTATATGTTAATTTGGTATTACCACCTGGAGGTAGGAAAATATACAAACTGACAGACAAAAACTGCAAGCTTATAGCTTCAATTAAAAATTTTTCAGCCATGAGTCAGACATAAAAATGTAGAAACACTAATACAAAACTCACTAGTTCATATAAAAGAGCTGACTTTCTCTCCTTGTTCCATTCTTAAACTTGTATCAAAATTTTATTCTTGGCCAATAGAGCAAGTTGAGCTTATATGTTTAATACGACGATTAAAGCTTTCCTATCGTAGTTTGTGGAATAGACTTTTAAGATTTTCTTTGCCCTAACATGTAATCTTACAGATACTTTGCCCTATTTCTCAGGCCTATTTGAGGATCAGATTTATTGTGGAAAGATCTTGTAGGTCCCTTTCCAGCTCAGTCCAACCAGCTTTTGGCATCTGGAATTGAGAATCTGAGATTCTCACCAACATATGTACAAGCCCATATAGGTTAGTTAGCCCTGGATCATGTGTGCCCTCTTCCCCTCAAATTCTCAATTCTTCCATGAATATTTGCTGGTTGTATTTGGGGAACTCTTTAATTATAGCTCTTAATTAAATTACAGTTTCAAGGTTTAAATTCTGCTCTAGGGGGCAGCCATGTTCCATAGAAGTCTTAATGTTTTTAGGAAACTGGACTAGATCATTTTCTCTCAGGGGTCCAACAAACCAGTTAGGGCAGCTATGGGGGAAGGGCTGGGTGAAGAAAGGTGAAGGAGCTATAGGTTTGATTTGGAGTTCATTTCCCTTTGCTCTCTTTTTGGCCCTTTCTTTTTCTAATTAACCTTCAAGAGAAGCTATTGTGGAGGCAGGTTGTCCTTTAGCAGCCTCTAAGTACCAATCTTGGATCTCTTTTTTTGGTTTTAGGGTGTCTCTCCCATGCACAGTTTTTTCCTTTGATGTTTCTCAAAGTGGCCCCTACAGGACAAATCATCCTTTGTCAGATCCATCCATGAACAGAAAGTCACGGGTGGCAGGTCCATAATATATAAGAAGTATACATAAGAAGAAGGAGTTTTAGCAGGAAGAGGAGAGGGAGATTCAGAGCAAGAAGTACCCATTATGCTACAGTCAGATGAAATTGTCCCTGGGGCCCTGGACCTTTTGGCTCAGATTTTACTCTGACCTTGGTAGAATCCCCCAGTTAGTGAAAGGAACAGAGACGGTGTAATGGGCAGAAAAGGAGGCTCATTACACAGGAGCAAGAGACCAGCAAACCATCCGCCATGTGACCCAGGTTGGGAGTCTGCTTATCTGGCCTTGCCAATTCCCAAAGACTACATGTCTGAGACAGACAGAAAATTAGAGAGCTGGAGAAAGAAATGAAATGAAACCCAATGGGAGGTTTGATGGCAGAACCAAAAATCAAACCCCATACCAAAGGTACCTAAACTAAAGTCTTGACTAAAAGACAACTGAAACCACTGCTTAACATAAAGTGCTGAAAATGCTTCCCTATGTTTTCTTCTAGGAGCTTGATAATTCTAGCTTTTGTATTAGGTCTTTGATCAAATTTGAGTTGATTTTTGTATAAGGTATGAAGTAAGGGTCCTTCTTTTTTCTGCAAATGGAAATTCAATTTTCCCAACACCATCTGTTGAAAAGTCTATTTTTCCCAATTGAGTGATTGCTCCCGTGTCAAAAATCATTTGGCCACAATGTGACAGTGGATTTATGAGTCCTCAATTCTGTTCCATTGGTCTATATGTCTGTCCTTGGCCAGTACCATTCTGCTGTGATTACTGTGGCTTTGTAACAAGTTTTAAGATTGGGAAGTGTGAGTCCACCAACTTCATTCTTCTTTCTCAAGATGGCTTTAGATTTTGGGGGCCCCTTACCCTTCCATATAAATTTTATGATTGACATTTCCATTTCTGCAAAGAATGTCGTTGGAATTTTAATTGGGATTGCATTGAATTTATAAATTGCTTTGTATAGGATTGATATCTTAATGATATCTAATTTTTCAATCCATGAACACAGAATATCCTTCCATTTATTTAGGTCTTCTTTGGTTTCTTTTAGAAATGTTTTGTAATTTTCTGTGTACAAGTCCTTTACATCCTTGATTAGATTTATTCCTAGATATTTGGTTCTATTAGTTGCTATTGTGAATGGAATTTTTTTCTTGATTTCTTCTTCCAGTTGTTCATTGCTTGTGTATATAAACACTGCTTGATTTTGGGGTGTTGGTCTTGTACCCCACTGCTTCACTGAATTCATTTATTAGCTTTAGGAGCTTTTTTGAGGATTTTTCAGGAGTGTAAAAACAACAAAAGAAAAAGTAGATAAATAAGGCTTCATCAAAATTCCAGGTTTAATATCCAGAATATATAAAGAAATCTTCAACTTAACAACAAAAAACAAACAAACCAATGAAAAAGTGGGCAAAAGACTTGAATAGACATCTCTCCAAAGATATACAAATGGCCAGAAAGCACATAAAAAGAAGCTTAACATCATTAGCCATGAAGGAAATGCAAATCAAACCACAATGAGATACCATTTCACATCCGTTAGGATGGCTGCTATTTAAAAAAAGGAAAATAACAAGCATTGGAAAGGATGTGGAGAAATAGGAATGCTCATTCATTGCTGGTAGCAATGTAAAATGGTGCAGCTGCTGTGGAAGAGAGTGTGGCAGTGTGGCAGTTCTTCAGAAAGCTAAGGAAAGAACTACCATATGATCCAGCAGTCCCACTACTGGGATTTCAAAGAATTGAAGGCAGGGACTCAAACAGGTATTTGCACACTGATGACCATAATGGCGTTATTCACAATTGCCAAAAGATGGAAGCAACCCAAGCATCCATTAACCGATAAATGGATAAATAAAATGCAGTATATACTTACAGTATACCACTAAAATACGGTATATACTTACAATACTTACAAGTGAATGAAGTCCTCATACATGCAGCAACATGGGTGAACCCTGAAGACATCATGTTGCGTGAAATAAGCCAGACACAAAAGGACAAATATTATATTAGCACACTGATTTGAAATAATTAGAATAAGCAAATTCATAGAGTTAGAATCTAGAATCTAGGTTATTAAGGGATGGAATGGGATAGAGAATGGGAAGTTAAGCCTTCAAATGTACAAGTTTCCTATTTGGAATGATGGAAATATTTTGGTAATGGATGGTGGTGTTGGTAGCACAACATGTGATTGTAATTAACAGCACTGAAGTTTACGTCTGAGTGTGATTGAAAAGGATGGCTTACACTGTACATATGGTGACAATAAATTTTTTTTAAGTCCATAGAACTACACTGCACAACAGTGAACCCTGGGTTAAGCCATGGACATAATTGGTGGTACAATTATGAAAATGTGCTATCATCAATAGTAGCAGATGTTCCACACTAACGCAAGGTGTTGGTGATGGGGGGATATATGATAATCCTGTGTTTTTTAATGCATGATTGTTCTATAAACCCACAACTTTTCTAATTAAGGGGGAAAAAGGCAATTGAACTTGATGCAATTGTGGAATTCAGATATAGGAAGGGGTTGCCTGTGGGATGTGGAGTCTAGGGTATCGGACAGCAGACACAAAGAAGGCTTTTGTGGCTGCCTCACCTGGCCTGTTGCCAGAGCCCACAGCCCCAGAGAGCAACCTCTATATTTTGGGGGACCTCCAAATTTGTTGAAAGACAAATTGGAGTTGAGTTTGCAGATTTTATTTGGGACACTAAAGTTTTACTGCAGCAAACAATGCCTAGTCACTTGTAAGAATGGAAGTAGATTTGGGCATCTAAGGATGGCAAAGGATTTTTATAGACATTAAAATGAAGTTAATTTCACTTCTATTGATTGGATGAGAGTTTCTCTGTCTTTTAGGGGCAGATCTAGGGTGGTGGGATTTTTTTTGTATTGGGTCAAACATAATGAACTAGGGACTTGATTAGCCATCTGGGTCAGTTGTCTTGGTGGGGATTTCAAATTTCAAAAGCTATGAAGTGTAAACTCAAGAGGGAGTTCAAAGAAGAAGTGAGACACAGGTTTTCTGGTTCTATGTAATTTTATCAAGATTATTCCTGGATGAAGATACAATCTGTAGTTATTACTTCATGGTCTTCAGGATGACCTTGGTCTCTTTCTTTTCTTCCCAGGTCTCACTGGCTCATTAAACACCACTTTCTTTCCACAGTGGATCTGAATGAGTTACCCATTTATATTTGGCTTCACTCACAACTGAACCTCCCTCAGAATTGTAAGAGGTTCCCTACACTGCCCTTGGGTACTTCCTAGTTAAGCAATGCACAATTACTGGTTGGAAGAAAGAGAATTAACAGGGAACCAAGAGTGGTTTGTCCAGCTGAAGCTGAGGACCCAGTCACAAATAGGATAGAAGATGTGGTGGGTTCATAGATCAAATGCTCCAGCTCTGCAGGGAAAGCTCTATCTACTTATGGAGTGGTACCAGAACACCATGCAGTCACAAAGCTTTACAAGGCTTGGATGTCCCTGAGAAGAAATCCTGCCTTCATAGTATTCTACGTAGCTGAGGCCAAAGATGGGCAATGTCATCTTGTCTCTTAAGATCAGAGTCTAAGAAAGAAGGAAAAAAAGAATAGTACAGAGGACTTCTACATCTAAGTATCATGGAGTAGCAGGGACCTGATTTGTCCTTCCTCTTGAGACACCAAAAACAAAGCAAAACAAAACAAATCAGAAAAAAAATTGAAACAATAGTTTTCAGGACACTACACGTCACACAACAAAGTATAGTGATGCTTGAGATGTGGGAGACAAATGAGGTGAGCCCTATGATTGTCCTAGCTTACTGCCTTGAGAGCATTTTTAGGTAGCAGCATGGGGGGTGGTGATGGGAGGAGGTCCAGGAGGAGCACAATAGACCCCCAAATTAAGGAGAGAGAACTCAGAGTCTGTAGAGACCAAGGCAGCTAGAGTTTGCAGGATATATTTCAGGAGAAGAGAGAACTACACACAGAGAGAATTCCAGAGATTTTCAGAGGGTACTTTGTGAGTATTCAGCAGCATACTGATCAGCACATGCAAGTGAGGAAAGAACCTTGTAAAAGGATTAGAGGTAACAGTGTCCAGTGCCCACACGGGGCCGGGAATAACGCCTCTTCCCACCAGCCTGATCAGAAATAGAAAACCTCATAATTCATAGGGATTTGAGTACTCAGAAGAGTCTTGCTGTAGTGATGGGGAATAATAGCTCTAGAATAAAAACAGCTTTGGCCCTGTCTTAAAAAGCTTTAAAAGCAATATGCAAAAGGATCAAAGTGTTTCTGAAAACTTTAAACTACATCCTAGAACCAAATTTAAGAATATCTGTATACAAAATATCCAGCACCTAAAATGTTAAAATTCAAAATATCTACCATCCAATAGAAAAAACATTACTAGCCCTGCAAAGAAGCAGGAAAATACAACTCATAATGAGAAGAAAAGTCAGTCAATTGAAACTAACTCAGAACCAACAAAGGTTAGAATTAGCAGACAGAGACATTACAATGTTATTATAACTGTATCCTGTATGTTCAAAAATTTAATTAGACATGGGGAAGTTACAAAAATGAGCCAAATGGGACTTCTAAAGATGAAAACCACAATGTCTCAGAGGAAAAATACACTCAGTTGAGTTTACAGCAGATTAGACATTATGGAAGAAATATTTAGTGAAAACACTGAAGACATGGAAATAAAAATCATTCAAAATGAAAAACAGGGAGAAAATAGAATAATATTAAAAATCCAGAGAACCAGGGTTCTGTGGGACAACTTCAGCAGCATAATACATATGTAATTGGAGAACCCAAAGGACTTTTGGTGGGTAGAAAACATTTGATGAAATAACAGCTGAAATGTTTCAAAATAAGATGCAAACACAAACCCAGAGCTACACAAAACTCAAATAATCCCAAACAGAAGAAATATGAAGAAAGCTACACAAAAACACATCATAATTAAATTGCTCAAATTTTAGAAAATGCTAGAAGCAGCCAGAGGAAATAAAGACAAGTTTGCACAGAGTAGCAAAGATGACCATAAAGATATTTCTCATCAGAAACAATACAAGCAAGACTATAGTGGAGCAACATCTTTAGAGTATTACTAAATGAGAAAAAAATTACCTGTTAACCTAGATTTCCATACTAAGCAAAATTATCTTTCAAAAATGAAGATGAAATAAAGGTTTTTCAGACATACAGAAGCTGAAAGTATTCACCAACAGACCCACACTACAAGAAATGTTAAAGAAATCCTTCAAGGAGAAGGAGAATGATACCAGAAGGAAATAAGGAATGATGAGCACCAGGAATGACAGCTATGTGCACAAATATAAAGCTGCTTACTTCTTCTATTTATATCTTCTTGAAAGATAATTTAAAAATAAGCAAAAATAAACAAGGTGGTTGGAGTTTATATATCACAGGTAAAAGTAAAATGTGTGTCAAAAATAACAAAAAGGCCAATAGAGAAGAAATGAAGTACTATTGTAAGGTTCTTGTATTATACATGAAATAGTATGATAGCAGTGAAATAGACTCTGATAAATTAAAGATGTATACTATAAACCCTGAAGAAATCATTAAAATAGCAAAACAGAGTTATAGCTAATCAGTCAACAAACGAGGTAAAATGGAATAATGAAAATTATTCAATTAATCCCAAAGAAGGCAAAATATTATGAAAAAAAGAGCAAAGAACAGATGGGACAAATAAAAATAAAAAACAAAATGGTAGACTTAAACCTAATCATATCAGTAATTAACCTTGTAAATGTTCTAATCATTGTTGACTGGATAAAAAGTGAGACCCAATTACATTCTGCTGCAAGAAATACACTCTAAACATAAAGACACAAATAGATTAAAAGTAAAACTAAAGAAAAAAAATATACCATGATAACACTAGTCAAAATAAATCTGGAGTGGCTTTATTAATATCAAAGTAGATTTCAGAACAAATAACGTTACCAGAAAAAGGTCATTTCATAAAGGTAAAAGGGTCAATTCATTATGAGATCCTAACAATCACAAATATTTATATGCCTAATAATAGAACTCCAAAATACACGAAGCACAAACTTATAGAATGGCAGGAAGAAATAGTCAAGGTCAATTATGTCAGAGATTTCAATACCCCCTTCTCAATAATGAATAGAACAGGTAGACCCAAAGTGGACAAAAAAAAAAAAAAAAAAAACCCAAAGTAGACCTGAAAAACACTGTTACCCAATTTGACCTAATTGACTTTTACAGAACACCCCACTAAAAAATCACAATATACACATTCTATTCAAGTGCACACAGAACATTTACTAAGAGAAACCATATTCTGACCCATAAAGGAAATCTCAATACACTTAAAAGAATTAGTCTCTGATAACAATTGAATTAAATGCCAGTAAGAGAAATATCTCTATAAAATTCACAAATCTTTGGCAATTAAACAATTCACTTCTTAAAAACTCTTGTATCAAAGAATAATTTAGGGAAAAATTAGAAAATGGTTTTAACTGAATTACAGTTCAAATGCATC
This sequence comes from Choloepus didactylus, assembly GCF_015220235.1. NCBI lineage: Eukaryota > Metazoa > Chordata > Mammalia > Pilosa > Megalonychidae > Choloepus > Choloepus didactylus. The sequence continues at coordinate 13,024,300 of NC_051308.1, read as the reverse complement.
ATATAAAAATTATTGGATGTCACTAAAATAGCTAAAATTAGGGAAAATTTAGGACACTGTTATTAGAAAAGAAAAAAGATCCCAAATCAGTGACTTCAGCTTCCAACTCAGGAAACAAGCAATAATAAAAAAAGCCAATTAACCCAAATTAAGTGGAAGGAAAGAAATAAGAATTCAAAGTAGAACTTAATGATATATAAAACTGAAAACAATAGATATTAATAGAATGAAAAGATAAGCCCACAAACTGGGGGGAATATTTCCAAAACAAATATCTGATAAGGAACTTACATACAAAATATACCAAAACCATGAACTTAACAATAATAAATAAACAACCCAATTAAAAATTGGCCAAAAGATCTGGATACCTTACCAACAAAGTTATACAGATGGCAAATAAGCATATGCAAATATGCTCAACATCATATGTTCTTAGGAATTGCAGATTAAAAAAATGAAATACCACTACACACGTATTAGAACAGCTAAAATCCAAAGAATGACAGCACCAGTTGTTGACAAGGATGGGGAGCAGTAAGAACTCTCATTCATTGCTGGTGGAATGCAAAATGGTGCAGCCACTTTGGAAGACAGTTTGTTTCTTACAAAGCTAAAGGTTGTCTTACCTTAAAATTCAGCAATTGCACTCATTTTACCCAATTGGCATAAAGATTTTGCCCACATAAAAACCAGTACACAGATGTTTATAGCAGATTTATTTGTAATAGTCAAAATAGGAAGCAACCAAGATACCCTTCCATGGGTGAATGGATAAACAAACTGTGGTACATCCATACAACGGAATAAAAAGATTTGAAGGAACCTAAAATGTATATTTCTAAGTAAAAGCAGCCATATTAACAAACTCAAAACAAAAAAATTTCCTGCATTTTCATCTCAATAGACTGAGAAAAAATCACGTGCCAAATTCAACATCTATTCATGCTTAAAAAAAAACAAAAAAACAAAAAACTCTGTTTTCTAGGAATAGAAGGAAATTTCTTCAACCTGATAAACATGTCTATAAAAGCCTACAGCTAACATCATCTTAGTGGTAAAAGACTGAATGCTTTTTTCCCAAGATCAGAAAAATATAAGGGTGTTCAATATTACTACTGTTATTCAAATTTTATTGGATGGTCTAACTATTACAGAAAGGCCAGAAAAAGAAATAAAAGACATCCAGATTAGAAAGAAAGAAGTAAAACTGCTCATTTGCAGATGGCGTAATTATCTATGCAGAAAATCTGAGGGAAGCTACAGAAAAACTACAATACTAATAAATGAATTTAACAAAATTGCAGTTTACATGCTCAATGTGCAAAAATCAATGGTATTTTTATATAGTAAAAGGAACAATCAGAAATTTAAATTAAAAATGCCATTTATGATACCATAAAGTATTAAATACTTAGGGATAAATCTGACAAAAATGTGTACAATTTATACACTGCAGACTCCAAAACATTGTTGAGAGAAAATAAAGAATATCATAAATTCAGAAGACTCAATATTGTTAAGATGTCATTTCTCTCCAAAGCGATCTAAACATTGAACTCCATCCGAATACAAGTCCTAGCAGGCTTTATTTTTTGTAGAAATTGACATGTTCCTTCTAAAATTCATATGAAACGGAAATTCACATGAAATTCATATGAAATCGTCAAAACAACTTTGAAGATGAAGTTGGAGGACAAATCCTACCTGATTTTAAGACTTATTATAAATATACCATTATCAAGATAATGTGGTGGTATTGTAACAATAGACAAATAGATTCATGGAACAAAATCAAAAGTCCAGAAATGCCCCCACACATATATGGACAACTTGTTTTTAACAAAGATGTAAAGGTCATTCAATGGAGAAAGAATAGTCTTTTCAACAAGTGGAGCTGAAACAATTGGATATCCATAAACAAACAACAAAAAAAAAAAGATCTTAGAATCCATAAGTCACAGCATATACAAAAGTGATATGTGAATATAGTCCTAAAGGTAAAACTGAGAAGTATAACAATTTTGGAAAAAATATAGAAGAAAATTTTAGTGATTTGCATTAGGCAAAGATTTTTTTAGATATGACACTAGAGGTAAAATCCATAATGAACTAATTGTAAATGTGAATTTCATCAAAATTAAAAATGTCTGCTATTTGCAAAACATTGTTAAGAGAATGAAAAGACAACCCCCAGGCTGGGGAAAACATTGCAAAGCATATGTTGGATTAAAAAACAAAACTTGTATGCAGAATATAGAAAGAATTCTCAAAACTCCATAATAAAAAACAAACAAGTCACTTTTAAAAATTGGCAAAAGATTTGAAGACTCTTCCTAAAAGAAGTTATGTGGATGGCCAGAAGTACATTAAAGGAGGCTCAGCTTCATTAGGAATTAGGAAATGTAAATTAAAACCTCAGTGTGATTATATCTGGAATATATAAAGAACTCCTACAACTCAACAATAAAAAGACAAAATCTAATTTAAAAATGCGCAAAGGACTTGAAAAGACATTTCCTCAAAGAAGATATACATAAGTGAATATATTTGTTTCAGGAAATGTAAGTGTTAAGGGAGCATGATGTATGCAATCTACTCTGTAATGGTTGGAAATTAGATAAATGGATGGATGGATGGATGGATGGATGGATGAATGGATAGATTGCTACAGAAAATGTGGCAAAATGTTATAGTTGGTGGATATGATCTGGGTATCTGGGCAGGAGGTATATTAGAGTTTTCTGTCTGGGTTTTGTTATTATTATTATTTATTATTTTTTTAACTGTCCTGTAATTTTGAAATTATCTCAAAACAAAAAGTTGAAGAATGAAAAAAAATCATTGCTAAGAATCTGCAAGTATTTGGGTACCTACCACAAACAAAGTTCAACTTAATTTTTTCTTTCATCAATTGTGCTTTTGGTGTTGTTAAGTTGAACTCTTAAATTAAAAGAACTTCTGCTCTGTGAAAGACACTGTCATAAGAATGAAAAGATAAGCCACAGACTGAGATAAAAAAATTTGTAAGTACATATCCTATAAAAGGCCTGTGAGAACTCTTAAAACTCAATAAGGATGAAACAACTCAATTAAAATATGGGCAAAAGATCTGAAGAGACACCTCACCAATCAAGATATATAGATGGCAAATAAGCATATGAAAAAAAGTGCTCAACATTATATGTCAGTAGGAAATTGTAAATTATACCACTACAAACCTATAAGAATTGCTAAAATCCAAAGCACTGACAATACAAAATGCTGGAAAGGATATGGAGCAACAGGAACTCTCATTTATTGCTGGTGGGAATACAAAATGGTACAGCTATTCTGGAAGATGTTTGGCAGTTTCTTACTAAGCTCAACATAGTCTTACCATATACTTCAGCAGTCATGCTCCTTGTTATAAACCCCACTGAGTTGAAAACCTATGGCCATGCAAAAACCAGTGCATGAAGCCCCCTTAAGGAACTGGGGACAAATGTGGAAATATTAAACTTCCCCACCTTGGGAATTACTGATATTCTCACAAGTGTTAGGAATTACCAATTTAGAAGGCTGAGCCCTCGATCTTGGGGCTTGCCGTTAGGAAGAGTGTTACTTCAAAAGAGAGGCTAAGTCTACTTATAATTGTGTCTAAGAGTCACCCCCAGAGAACCTCTTTTGTTGCTTAGATGTGGCCTCTCTCTCTAAGCCAACTCTGCAGGTAAACTCACTGCCTTCCCCCCTACGTGGGATATGACTCCCAGGGGTGTGAATCTCCCCAGCCACATGGAACATGACTCCTGGGGATGAGCCTGGACCTGGCATCATGAGATTGAGAAAGGCTTCTTGTCCAAAAGGGGGAAGAGAAATGAAACAAAATAAAGTTTCAGTGTCTGAGAGACTTCAAATGGAGTCAAGAGGTCATTCTGGAAGTTATTCTTACATGTTGTATAGGTATCCCTTTTTAGTTTTCAGTGTATTAGAATAGCTAGAAGGAAATACCTGAAACTGTTGGAACTGCAACCCAGTGGCCTTGATTCTTGAAGAGGATTGTTTAACTATATAGCTTACATGGTGGGTGTAACTGTGTGATTGTGAAAACCTTGTGGCTCATACTTCCTTTATCCAGTGTATGAACAGATAAGTAGAAAAATTGGGACAAAAATTAAATGAATAATTGGGGGATGGGATGTTTGGGGTGTTCTTTTTTATATTTATTGTTATTCTTATTTTAATTTTTTTGGAGTAATGGAAATGTTCAAAAATTGATTGTGGTGATGAACACACAATTATATGCTGGTACTGTGAACAACTGATTGTACACTTTGAATGATTTATGGTATGTGAATATATCTCAATAAAATTGAACTAAACAAAAAAAAAAACAGTGCATGAATGTTTATGGTAGCTTTATTGATAATTGACCAAACTTGGAAGCAACCAAGACATCCTTTCATAAGTGAATGGGTAAACAAACTGTGGTGTATCCATACAATGGATGAAAAAAAGAAATGAGCTATCAAGCCATAAAAAGACATTGAGGAATCATAAATGCATATTATTAAGTAAAAGAAATCTGAAAAAGCTACATACCATATGAATCCAAATATATAAATTCTGGAAAATGCATTACGTATTTGTCAAACCCATAGAACTATACAAACAGAGTGAATCCTAATGTAAACTCTAGACTTTAATAATGATGTATCAGTATTGGCTCATCAATTTTTTTTAAATTCATTTTTATTGAGATATATTCACATACCATGCAGTCATACAAAATAAAGCATACATTCAATTGTTTACAGTACAGTTGTGCATTCATCACCAAAATTAATTTTTGACATTTTCATTACCACACACACAAAAATCATAAGAATAAAAATTAAAGTGAAAAAGAACAATTAAAGTAAAAAAGAACACTGGGTGCTTTTTTTTTTTTTTTTGCCCTCGTTTTTCTACTTATCCATTCATGGACTGGACAAAGGGGAGTGTGGTCCATATGGCTTTCCCAATCACATTGTCACCCCTCATAAGCTATATTTTTATACAGTTGTCTTCAAGATTCATGGGTTCTGGGTTGTAGTTTGATAGTTTCAGGTATTTACTGCTAGCTATTCCAATTCATTAGAACCTAAAAAGGGTTGTCTATATTGTGCGTAAGAGTGCCCACCAGAGTGACCTCTCGGCTCCTTTTGGAATCTCTCTGCCACTGAAGCTATTTCATTTCCTTTCACATCCCCCTTTTGGTCAAGAAGGTGTTCTCCATCCCACGATGCCGGGTCTACATTGCTCCCCGGGAGTCATATTCCACGTTGCCAGGGAGATTCACTCCCCTGGGTGTCTGATCCCACGCAGGGGGGAGGGCAGTGATTTCACCTGCCAAGTTGGCTTAGCTAGAGAGAGAGGGCCACATCTGTGGCTCATCAATTTTTACATACGCAACACACTAATGCAAGATTTTAACAATAAGGGAAACTGAGAGAGGTGGGGTAGGATGAGGGTAGAAGGGATATATCGGAACTCTCTGTTCTTTTCACTGAATTTTTCTGTAAACCTAAAAGTGCTCTAAAAATAATATTCATTAATTAAAATAATAATAGCATAATGTTCCTTCAAATTTGAACACTAGAAGACACATTGAACTTGTTCCAGGTTCAACTTCCAAACCCTCTGGTTTCAGTCTCTGCTCACTCCAGAGTGAAGTTTCTTTGTCTAGTGACTCCCACTTCCAATAAAGATTGAGTAACAGGGACTGAATTTGCCCTCCCATTTAAACAACTAAAAATCCAGAGAAAATATATGGAAGAATGGTTTTCAAGACATTGGGCAAAAGACAATCAAGGACAGTGATCCTTGATTTCATGAGAAAAATGAAACAAAGGAAGTGGCACCTATAATTGCCCCATCTTACTGTCTTAAAGACAGACTTCAGATCATATGACAGGGAGGGGATAGCAAGGTGAAGCCTGATGAAAAACCTGAGTAAAGCGGATGGAACCGAGATTCTAGTGATACTAATGTGGCTAGAGCTCAAAAGACAGAGTGCTAGAGAGAGAGCATTTCATGGAAAGAGAATCCTAGAGGATAAGAGCCAGATCCATTTTGATTGTTCAGCAGGGAACAGATCAGTGAATGCATGTGAGAAAAATACAGAAGGCAAGAAAAGAAACACCCAAAAAGATTATTAGGAAAGAGTCCCTGGGGTTTGCATAGGGTGAGTAACAGAGCTTTTCCATTAGCAAGTCCAGAAAAGTTGGTATGTCCTGGGTATTGGGTAGAGTACTCAGAAGTGTTTTGCATTAATAGTGGAGAATAATTAACCCTAGAATAAATGATTGTGTGGAATTGGCTATCAACTGTCAAAAAAAAAAAAAAAGATTTAAAGTGGAACTGTTTCTAAGTAATTTAACTGCATTCCAGATCAAGCCTCAAGAATATTGGTAGGAATACAAAAAATAGCCAGCACCCTCACAAAGCAAAATATACAATGTCTAGCATTTAATCCAAAATTACCAAATATGCAAAGAAGCAGGAAAATATGACCGTTCATGAAGAAATCAATCAACAATTCAATCAAAATCAACTCAGAACTGACACAGCTGTAAGAATTATTAGATAAGTATATTAAAACAGTCATTTTAACTTACTAAATATGTCCAAAATAGAGAAGGGAAGATTGAACATGTTAAGAAGGAACATAAAATATAAAAAGACACAAATTGAACTTTTAGAAAACTAGAAAATATTAGTGAACTTAAAGATATAGTAATAGGAATATTGCAAAATGAATCAGAGAGAAATGATACTAAAAAATGAACAAAGCATTAGTGAGCTGTAAGACTACTTGAAGCAGCTCATTGTATGTGTAATTATAATCCCCAAAGGAGAGGGAGAAAGGCAAAGTCTGTTTGAAGGAATAATGACTGATAATTTTTCAAATTTGCTAGAAACTATAAATCCATAGATGCAAGAATCCTAAGAAACCCCAAACACAATACACATGATGAAAACCAATGGACATCATAATCAAATTGCTCAAAACTAGCAATCAAGATAAAATCTTAAAAGCAGCCAAAGATGTGGAGTAAGCAGAGAAACAAAGATAAGGATGACACAAATTTCACAGATGCAAGGTAAGACAACAATGTAGCAACATCTCTAAAGTGCCAAAAGGAAGAAAAAAAAAAAACCAATCAACCTACAATACTCTGTTCAGTGAAAATTTCTTTCAGGTTATAAAAACTAAAGATTTCACCAACAGCAGATCCACACTACCAAAAATGTTAAACGAAGTCCCTCAGGCACAAGTAAAATTATGTCAGATGGAAATATGACTCCATGCAAAGAAAAGAAGAACACCTTATATGGTAACTATATGGGCAAATACATGACTTTTTTTCGTATTATTTTTCTTTAAAAGATAATTGGCTATTTAAATAGAAATAAAAAATGTAGTTTGGGATTGATAACATGTTAAAGCAAAATGTATAACAACAGCACAAAGGTTGGAAAGGGAGAAATGAAAACATGCTATTGTAAAGTTCTTATTTACTATGTGATTTGATATTATATCCCCTAAAAGTAGACTCTGATAAATTAAAGATGTGTACTATAAGCCCTAAATCAACCACTAAAATTAAAAACAGTTATAGTGAATAAATCAGCAAACAAAATAAAATGAAATAATAAAAATTTATCAAAAAGAATGAAGAAAAAGAGGAAAAAGAAAATGAACAGATACCTCAAATAGAAAGCAAATAGCAAGATGTTTGATTTAAACCTAACCATATAAGTAATCACATTATATATAAATAGTCTAAAGATCTCAATTAAAAGGCAGAACCGTTAGAATCAATAAAAATAGCCCAAAAATATGCTGCCTATAAGAAATATTCTTTATAAATGTAGGATATAAAGAGATGTAAAATAAAAGGCTGGAAAAAGATATACCATGCTGACACTAATCAAAAGAAAAGTGGTATGGCTAAATTAATATCAGATTTTAGAGCACAGAATTTTATTAGGGATAAAGAGGACAATTTCATATTGATAAAAGGGTCAAATGATCAAAAGGGAATGAAACTCCTGTTTTTGTACTTAATGACAGGACTTCAAAATACATGAAGCAAAAATTTCTTTAACTGTAAGAAGACAAAACAAGTCCAAAATTATACTTAGAGATTTCAGTACCCCTCTCAGTAATATAGAGAAATAGACAGAAAATTAAGAAAGCTAGAGAAGAGCTGAGCAACACTATCAACCAAATTGACCTACTTCATGTTTATAGAATGTGCCATCCCCAAAGAGCAGAATACACATTCTTCTCAAGGCACACTGAATATTTACCAAAATACACCATTTTCTCAGTTTTTGCTCTTAACACCCTTCAACTGATTGGATAATCCCATTCATATTATGGAGGGTTATCTCCTTTACTTTGACTCAACCTCTATGGTATCACCTAGATTAGTGTTTGATTGAATAACTGGGTACTATAAGTGAGCCAAGTTAACATGAAAAACTATTACTTTCCACCCCTTGTCAACTTGGTACCACACACATCTCTTCAAATCATACTTAATTCCAAATAGGACAATAACAAAATCATATTTCCACCTAACCCAATACAGCTGTTCTTTGTATAACTGAATATTCATGAACCCTTTCCCCAGAAGAGGGTGCAAAGTCCTTGGTTGGTGTTCGCTCTTCTTCAAATACTGTGATATGAAGTTAACTATTACTAATACATTTCATGCTACATGACAAGGGGATAAGAGAGGGAATAAAAGATATTTTATACACACACATATTCATAACAAAATAAAGAAGAAATAGAACAATTACAGTATTTTTGCAATTGGTCACATGGTTGTATCTGGTATTTATAACTACCTTCTTCCACTTCAGCTAGTCATGGTTGTTTTCCTGGTGGAATAACCAAAACCTTCATTCCTGAAGGGTCTCGGCCATTGGTGGTCCTCTCTGTATTGGGCTGTTGTAGTTTTCCATTGACTCGAAATCACAAGGCATAGCAGTACTGAGAGACCCTAAGGTATCCCCTGTATTCAATATACTCTTTCACACCTCCATTGTGTAGCAGCAGTCCAGTTTCCCCTTGTAATTACCCCAGCCAGTACAGCCACTCTTTGCCTGCTGACTTAGAGTCATGAGGACCCCATGTGGCTGGGTGGCAGTCTTATTTTCCAGTTCAGTGGAATCATTGTTGTGCCTCCTGGTGGGAATATTCTTCTCTTTGTAACTAAGACTTCTACACCAGCGGATCATAGAGTCAGGGGAACAGGAAGCAAACATTTTGCTAATGGATTCAATCACAAGGAGTAATAGTGAGGGGTGCCACTCCCATTTCCACCCATTGATTCCTGAACTCATGAATCCTGACAGTGGGAGAAGCAGCACCATATTTTGGACACTGGTTTTGAGCACATACAGCCTCCTGGATAAAACTGCCCCAGCCGTGCAAGATATTTCCATTAGCTGGCAATGACTGAGTCTTCAAAAGGCCATCCCACTGTTCTATCAGGCCAGTGCTTCAGGATGACGGTAAAGTGGTATGACCAGTGAATTCCGTGGGCATCGTCCCATTGCCACACTTCATTTGCTATGAAGTTAATTCTTTTCTGAGAAGCAATAGTGTATGGAATATCATGCTACTGGATGACACATTTTATAAATCCATGGATAGCAGTTTTGGCAAAAGCTTTGCATGCAGGGAAGGCAAATCTGTATCCAGACTAAGTGTATTCCAGATAGAACAAAATGCTGCCCCTTCCATGATGGAAGTAGTACACTGTATTTAACCTGCCACTAGGTAGCTGGCTGATCACCCCAGGTAATATTGCCTTATCAAGGGCCCTGTGGAGGTCTCTACTGCTGGCTATTTTGGCACTCAGCAGAGGTTGTAGCCAGGTCAACCTTGGCTATGGAAATCTATGTTCCTAGACCCACGTATAATCAGCATCCATGCATACCTCCATCCTTACACCATAGTCACTTTGTTCATGAGCCCATTGAGCAATGACAGGAGTGGCTGGTGGAGAAGACTGACTGGTATCCAAAACAGATCATCCTATACACTTGATTATTAAAATCTTCTTCTGCTAAAGTCACTCTTTGGTAAGCATTCACATTGGACACAAATATCTTCATATTTTTTCCCATTCAGAGAATCCTATCTACATACCTTTCCCCAGATTTCCTGTCACCAATTTTCCAATCATGTTCTTCCCAAGTCCCGGAGCATCCAGCCAAACCAATTGCCACAGCTCATGAATTAGTATACAGTTGTTCCTCTGGCTATTTTTCCTTTCCAACAAAATGAACAACCAGGCTCACTGCTCCAAGTTCTGCCCACTTGGAAGAATTCTGTTACCATTCACCTTCAGGACTGTTCCAGAAAGAGTTGTGGTGCCACAGCTGTCAACTTTTGGGTGGTATACCTGAATATCATGCAGAATCATCTGTAAACCGGGCCCAATTTTTGTATTCCTCAGTCAAATGATAATAGGGAACTCCCCATGAGATCATATGCATGGGCTCAAAGAGAAAGTAACGTAGGAAGAGTGAGGACCATGGGCATTTTGGCCACTTCCCTATGGAATTTACTTGTGCCTTCAGGGACTCTTGAGCCTAATCTTATTTATACCACTTATATTTGATGACAGATGGCTGTGTCCTGCTGTGCATGCCCAAAGTTATGGCTTGGAGGGTTGAATTTTAGCTATTTGCTTCTTATGGTTTTTTCTCTGTCTGTCTGAATTTCATTCCACTTGTAAAGTAGAAAGACAAACCTATGCGATGATAGAAAATACTTGGAAGCCAAATATCCAATAAGAGTTTAATATTCAGAATATGCAAAGAAATCCTACAACTTAACAATAAAAAGACAAACAATCCAATTAAAAATGGGCAAAAACTTGAATAGATATTTCTCCAAATGTATCCAAATGGCCAAGAAGAAATGAAAAGATGTTCAACATCATTAGCCATTAGGGAAATGCAAATCAAAACCACACCGAGATACTATTTCATACCCACTAGGATGGCTACTATTAAAAAAAAAAGCAGGAGGCAGGGCAAGATGGCAGACTGGTGAGCTGTATGTTTTAGTTACTCCTCCAGGAAAGTAGGTAGAAAGCCAGGAACTGCGTGGACTGGATGCCACAGAGCAATCTGACTTTGGGCATACTTCATACAACACTCATGAAAATGTGGAACTGCTGAGATCAGCGAAATCTGTAAGTTTTTGCGGCCAGGGGACCTGCGCCCCTCCCTGCCAGGCTCAGTCCCGTAGGAGGAGGGGCTGTCAGCTCCGGGAAGGAGAAGGGAGAACTGCAGTGGCAGCCCTTATCGGAAACTCATTCTACTGATCCAAACTTCAACCATAGATAGACTGAGACCAGACACCAGAGAATCTGAGAGCAGCCAGCCCAGCAGAGAGGAGACAGACATAGAAAAAAACAGCACGAAAAACTTCAAAATAAAAGCAGAGGATTTTTCGAGTTCTGGTGAACATAGAAAGGGGAAGAGCAGAGCTCAGGCCCTGAGGCTCATATGCAAATCCCAAAGAAAAGCTGATCTCTCTGCCCTGTGGACCTTTCCTTAATGGCCCTACTTGCTTTGTCTCTTAGCATTTCAATAACCCATTAGATCTGTGAGGAGGGCCCTTTTTTTTTTTTTTTTAATCCTTTTTTCTTTTTCTAAAACAATTACTCTAAGAAGCCCAATACAGAAAGCTTCAAAGACTTGCAATTTTGGCAGGTCAAGACAAGAGCAGAACTAAGAGAGCTCTGAGACAAAAGGCAATAATCCAGTGGCTGAGAAATTTTACTAAACACCACAACTTCCCAAGAAAAGGGGGGTGTCCACTCACAGCCATCATCCTGGTGGGCAGGAAACACTCTTGCCCATCGCCAGCCCCATAGCCCAGAGCTGCCCCAGACAACCCAGTGTGACGGAAGTGCTTCAAATAACAGGCACACTCCACAAAACTGGGCGTGGACATTAGCCTTCCCTGCAACCTCAGCTGATTGTCCCAGAGATGGGAAGGTGGAGCAGTGCGAATTAACAAAGCCCCATTCAGCCATCATTTCAGCAGACTGGGAGCCTCCCTACACAGCCCAGCAGCCCAGAACCACCCTGGGGGGACGGAACTCACCTGTGACATAGCACAGTCATCCCTCAACAGAGGACCAGGGGGTGCACGGCCTGGAAGAGAGGCCCACTCGCAAGTCTCAGGAGCCATACACCAATACAAAGGACTTGTGGGTCAGTTACAGAGACAAACTGTGGCTGGAATGAACTGAAGGATTAGACTATTGCAGCAGCTTTAAAACTCCAGGATCACCAGGGAGATTTGATTGTTGGAGCCACCCCCACTCCCTGACTGCCCAGAAACACGCCCCATATACAGGGCGGGCAACACCAACTACACACGCAAGCTTGGTACACCAATTGGACCCCACAAGACTCACTCCCCCACTCACCACAAAGGCAAAGCAGGGGAGAACTGGTTTGTGGAGAACAGGTGGCTCGTGGACGCCACCTGCTGGTTAGTTAGAGAAAGTGTACTCCACGTAGCTGTAGATCTGATAAATTAGAGATAAGGACTTCAATTGGTCTACACATCCTAAAAGAACCCTATCAAGTTCAGCAAATGCCAAGAGGCCAAGAACAACAGAAAATTATAAAGCATATGAAAAAACCAGACGATATGGATAACCCAAGCCCAAGCACCCAAATCAAAAGATCAGAAGAGACACACCACCTAGAGCAGCTACTCAAAGAACTAAAGAGGAACAATGAGACCATAGTACAGAATACAAAGGATATCAAGAAGACCCTAGAGGAGCATAAAGAAGACATTGCAAGACTAAATAAAAAAATAGATGATCTTATGGAAATTAAAGAAACTGTTGACCAAATTAAAAAGATTCTGGACACTCATAGTACAAGACTAGAGGAAGTTGAACAACGAATCAGTGACCTGGAAGATGACAGAATGGAAAATGAAAGCATAAAAGAAAGAATGGGGAAAAAAATTGAAAAAATCGAAACAGACCTCAGGGATATGATAGATAATATAAAACGTCCTAATATAAGACTCATTGGTGTTCCAGAAGGGGAAGAAAAGGGTAAAGGTCTAGGAAGAGTATTCAAAGAAATTGTTGGGGAAAACTTCCCAAATCTTCTAAAAAACATAAATGCACAAATCATAAATGCTCAGCGAACTCCAGATAGAATAAATCCAAATAAACCCACTCCGAGACATATTCTGATCACACTGTCAAACACGGAAGAGAAGGAGCAAGTTCTGAAAGCAGCAAGAGAAAAGCAATTCACCCCATACAAAGGAAACAGCATAAGACTAAGTAGTGACTACTCAGCAGCCACCATGGAGGCGAGAAGGCAGTGGCACGATATATTTAAAATTCTGAGTGAGAAAAATTTCCAGCCAAGAATACTTTATCCAGCAAAGCTCTCCTTCAAATTTGAGGGAGAGCTTAAATTTTTCACAAACAAACAAATGCTGAGAGAATTTGCTAACAAGAGACCTGCCCTACTGGAGATACTAAAGGAGACCTACAGACAGAGAAACAAAGAAAGGACAGAGAGACTTGGAGAAAGGTTCAGTACTAAAGAGATTTGGTATGGGTACAATAAAGGATATTAATAGAGAGAGGGGAAAAATATATATGACAAACATAAACCAAAGGATTAGATGGCTGATTCAAGAAATGCCTTCATGGTTATAACATTGAATGTAAATGGATTAAACTCCCCAATTAAAAGATATAGATTCGCAGAATGGATCAAAAAAAAATGAACCATCAATATGTTGCATACAAGAGACTCATCTTAGACACAGGGACACAAAGAAATTGAAAGTGAAAGGATGGAAAAATATATTTCATGCAAGCTACAGCCAAAAGAAAGCAGGTATAGCAATATTCATCTCAGATAAAATAGACTTTAAATGCAGGGATGTTTTGAGAGACAAAGAAGGCCACTACATATTAATAAAAGGGGCAATTCAGCAAGAAGAAATAACAATTGTAAATGTCTATGCACCCAATCAAGGTGCCACAAAATACATGAGAGAAACACTGGCAAAACTAAAGGAAGCAATTGATGTTTCCACAATAATTGTGAGAGACTTCAACACATCACTCTCTCCTATAGATAGATCAACCAGACAGAAGACCAATAAGGAAATTGAAAACCTAAACAATCTGATAAATGAATTAGATTTAACAGACATATACAGGACATTACACCCCAAATCACCAGGATACACATACTTTTCTAGTGCTCATGGAACTTTCTCCAGAATAGATCAAATGCTGGGACATAAAACAAGCCTCAGTAAATTTAAAAAGATTGAAATTATTCAAAGCACATTCTCTGACCACAATGGAATACAATTAGAAGTCAATAGCCATCAGAGACTTAGAAAATTCACAAATACCTGGAGGTTAAACAACACACTCCTAAACAATCAGTGGGTTAAAGAAGAAATAGCAAGAGAAATTGCTAAATGTATAGAGACGAACGAAAATGAGAACACAACATACCAAAACCTATGGGATGCAGCAAAAGCAGTGCTGAGGGGGAAATTTATAGCACTAAACACATATATTAAAAAGGAAGAAAGAGCCAAAATCAAAGAACTAATGGATCAACTGAAGAAGCTGGAAAGTGAACAGCAAACCAATCCTAAACCAAGTAGAAGAAAAGAAATAACAAGGATTAAAGCAGAAATAAATGACATAGAGAACAAAAAAACAATAGAGAGGATAAATATCACCAAAAGTTGGTTCTTTGAGAAGATCAACAAGATTGACAAGCCCCTAGCTAGACTGACCAAATCAAAAAGAGAGAAGACCCATATAAACAAAATAATGAATGAAAAAGGTGACATAACTGCAGATCCTGAAGAAATTAAAAAAATTATAAGAGGATACTATGAACAACTGTATGGCAACAAACTGGATAATGTAGAGGAAATGGACAATTTCCTGGAAACATAAGAACAACCTAGACTGACCAGAGAAGAAATAGAAGACCTCAATCAACCCATCACAAGCAAAGAGATCCAATCAGTCATCAAAAATCTTCACAGAAATAAATGCCCAGGGCCAGATGGCTAAACAGGGGAATTCTACCAAACTTTCCAGAAAGAACTGATACCAATCTTACTCAAACTCTTTCAAAACATTGAAGAAAATGGAACACTACCTAACTCATTTTATGAGGCTAACATCAATCTAATACCAAAACCAGGCAAAGATGCTACAAAAAAGGAAAACTACCGGCCAATCTCCCTAATGAATATAGATGCAAAAATCCTCAACAAAATACTTGCAAATCGAATCCAAAGACACATTAAAAAAATCATACACCATGACCAAGTGGGGTTCATTCCAGGCATGCAAGGATGGTTCAACATAAGAAAATCAATCAATGTATTACAACACATTAAAAATTCAAAAGGGAAAAATCAAATGATCATCTCAATAGATGCTGAAAAAGCATTTGACAAAATCCAACATCCCTTTTTGATAAAAACACTTCAAAAGGTAGGAATTGAAGGAAACTTCCTCAATATGATAAAGAGCATATATGAAAAACCCACAGCCAGCATAGTACTCAATGGTGAGAGACTGAAAGCCTTCCCTCTAAGATCAGGAACAAGACAAGGATGTCCGCTGTCACCACTGTTATTCAACATTGTGCTGGAAGTGCTAGCCAGGGCAATCCGGCAAGACAAAGAAATAAAAGGCATCCAAATTGGAAAAGAAGAAGTAAAACTGTCATTGTTTGCAGATGATATGATCTTTTATCTGGAAAACCCTGAGAAATCGACGATACAGCTACTAGAGCTAATAAACAAATTTAGCAAAGTAGCGGGATACAAGATTAATGCACATAAGTCAGTAATGTTTCTATATGCTAGAAATGAACAAACTGAAGAGACACTCAAGAAAAAGATACCATTTTCAATAGCAACTAAAAAAATCAAGTACCTAGGAATAAACTTAACCAAAGATGTAAAAGACCTATACAAAGAAAACTACATAACTCTACTAAAAGAAATAGAAGGGGACCTTAAAAGATGGAAAAATATTCCATGTTCATGGATAGGAAGGCTAAATGTCATTAAGATGTCAATTCTACCCAAACTCATCTACAGATTCAATGCAATCCCAATCAAAATTCCAACAACCTATTTTGCAGACTTGGAAAAGCTAGTTATCAAATTTATTTGGAAAGGGAAGATGCCTCGAATTGCTAAAGACACTCTAAAAAAGAAAAATGAAGTGGGAGGACTTACACTCCCTGACTTTGAAGCTTATTATAAAGCCACAGTTGTCAAAACAGCATGGTACTGGCACAAAGATAGACATATAGATCAATGGAATCGAATTGAGAATTCAGAGATAGACCCTCAGATCTATGGCCGACTGATCTTTGATAAGGCCCCCAAAGCCACCGAACTGAGCCATAATGGTCTTTTCAACAAATGGGGCTGGGAGAGTTGGATATCCATATCCAAAAGAATGAAAGAGGACCCCTACCTCACCCCCTACACAAAAATTAACTCAAAATGGACCAAAGATCTCAATATAAAAGAAAGTACCATAAAACTCCTAGAAGATAATGTAGGAAAACATCTTCAAGACCTTGTATTAGGCGGCCACTTCCTAGACTTTACACCGAAAGCACAAGCAACAAAAGAAAAAACAGATAAATGGGAACTCCTCAAGCTTAGAAGTTTCTGCACCTCAAAGGAATTTCTCAAAAAGGTAAAGAGGCAGCCAACTCAATGGGAAAAAAATTTTGGTAAGTATGTATCTGACAAAAGACTGATATCTTGCATATATAAAGAAATCCTACAACTCAATGACAATAGTACAGACAGCCCAATTATAAAATGGGCAAAAGATATGAAAAGACAGTTCTCTGAAGAGGAAATACAAATGGCCAAGAAACACATGAAAAAATGTTCAGCTTCACTAGCTATTAGAGAGATGCAAATTAAGACCACAATGAGATACCATCTAACACCGATTAGAATGGCTGCCATTAAACAAACAGGAAACTACAAATGCTGGAGGGGATGTGGAGAAATTGGAACTCTTATTCATTGTTGGTGGGACTGTATAATGGTTCAGCCACGCTGGAAGTCAGTCTGGCAGTTCCTTAGAAAAGTAGAAATAAAGTTACCATTCGATCCAGTGATTGCACTTCTCGGTATATACCCGGAAGATCGGAAAGCAGTGACACGAACAGATATCTGCACGCCAATGTTCATAGCAGCGTTATTCACAATTGCCAAGAGATGGAAACAACCCAAATGTCCTTCAACAGATGAGTGGATAAATAAAATGTGGTATATACACACGATGGAATACTACGTGGCAGTAAGAAGGAACGATCTCGTGAAACATGTGACAACATGGATGAACCTTGAAGACATAATGCTGAGCGAAATAAGCCAGGCACAAAAAGAGAAATATTATATGCTACCACTAATGTGAACTTTGAAAAATGTAAAACAAATGGTTTATAATGTAGAATGTAGGGGAACTAGCAATAGAGAGCAATTAAGGAAGGGGGAACAGTAATCCAAGAAGAACAGATATGCTATTTAACGTACTGGGGATGCCCAGGAATGATTATGGTCTGTTAATTTCTGATGGATATAGTAGGAACAAGTTCACAGAAATGTTGCTATATTATGTAACTTTCTTGTGGTAAAGTAGGAACATGTTGGAAGTAAAGCAGTTATCTTAGGTTAGTTGTCTTTTTCTTACTCCCTTGTTATGGTCTCTTTGAAATGTTCTTTTATTGTATGTTTTTCTTTTTTTTTTTTTTATTTATTTTTTTATTTTTTTTCCATACAGTTGATTTAAAAAGGAAGAAAAGGTTAAAAAAAGGGAGGAAAGGAAAAAAAGGAAAAAAATATGTAGTGCCCCCTTGAGGAGCCTGTGGAGAATGCAGGGTTATTGGCCTACCCCACCTCAATGGTTGCTAACATGACCACAGACATAGGGGACTGGTGGTTTGATGGGTTGAGCCCTCTACCACAGGTTTTACCCTTGGGAAGATGGTTGCTGCAAAGGAGAGGCTAGGCCTCCCTATAATTGTGCCTAAGAGCCTCCTCCCGAATGCCTCTTTGTTGCTCAGATGTGGCCCTCTCTCTCTAGCTAAGCCAACTTGAAAGGTGAAATCACTGCCCTCCCCCCTACGTGGGATCAGACACCCAGGGGAGTGGATCTCCCTGGCAACGTGGAATATGACTCCCGGGGAGGAATGTAGACCCGGCATCGTGGGACAGAGAACATCTTCTTGACCAAAAGGGGGATGTGAAAGGAAATGAAATAAGCTTCAGTAGCAGAGAGATTCCAAAAGGAGCCGAGAGGTCACTCTGGTGGGCACTCTTACGCACACTTTAGACAACCCTTTTTAGGTTCTAAAGAATTGGGGTAGCTGGTGGTGGATACCTGAAACTATCAAACTACAACCCAGAACCCATGAATCTCGAAGACAATTGTATAAAAATGTAGCTTATGAGGGGTGACAATGGGATTGGGAAAACCATAAGGACCACACTCCCCTTTGTCTAGTTTATGGATGGATGAGTAGAAAAATAGGGGAAGGAAACAAACAAACAAACAGACAAAGGTACCCAGTGTTCTTTTTTACTTCAATTGCTCTTTTTCACTCTAATTATTATTCTTG
This sequence comes from Choloepus didactylus, assembly GCF_015220235.1. Classification (NCBI taxonomy): domain Eukaryota; kingdom Metazoa; phylum Chordata; class Mammalia; order Pilosa; family Megalonychidae; genus Choloepus; species Choloepus didactylus. Next base: position 13,005,547 of record NC_051308.1, on the reverse strand, counting down.
TTATTTTTGTGTGTGTGCTAATGAAGGTGTCAGGGATTGATTTAGGTGATGAATGTACAATTACGTAATGGTACTGTGAACAATCGAATGTACGATTTGTTTTGTATGACTGCATGGTATGTGAATATATCTCAATAAAATGAAGATTTAAAAAAAAAAGGAAAAAAAAAAAAAGGAAAGGAAGGGAAGGGAAGGGAGGGAAGGGGAGGGGAGGGGAGGGGAGGGAGGAAGGGAGTAAGAAGTCAGCTTTGCAAGGAGACAGTGAGAAGAGATGAACAGGTATTGGGGCCACCAGTCAGCCTACCAGCAGACTGGCACCTATGATTCAGGCTCTGGCCAACAAGGCAAACTGATAAGAGGTGAGGGTAGAAGATGGTGCACCATGGGATAGAACCAGGAATCTCCACATTCCAGCAATAGTTTCCAAGATAGACAAGTGGGACTTATTGGATCTTGCTTTCAATGGCCCTAATTGGGTGTTTGGAGAACTAGATACCATGGAAATATAGCAGATGCTCCTGGTTGCATACCCAACAGTCATCCCCGCACCCTTCTTCCTTGCTGAAGAGCCTGCTTCCCATTACAGAGGTACAAAGGCCCTCCATTCACTTTCTCAGCTGCCCCTGTGTGTGGTAATGAAAATGTTCAACAATTGATTGTGGTGATAAATGTGGATGATTGTATGGCTTGTGAATATATCTCAATAAAATTGAATTTAAAAAAGAAAAAAAAACTGGTGGGAAAATAGGGTAGGGGGGAAGATTTGGGTGTTCTTTTTTATTTTTATTTTTTATTCTTATTCTTATTCTTTCTGGTGTAAGGAAAATGTTCAAAAATAGATTGGGGTGATGAATGCACAACTATATGATGGCACCGTGAACAGTTAATTGTACCCCATGGATGATTGTATGGTATGTGAATACATCTCAATAAAACTGAACTTAAAAAAAAAAAAAAAAAAACAGAAAATTACAAATGTTGGAGAGGATGTGCAGAAATAGGAACACTTGTTAATTTTTGTTGGGAATGTAAAATGGTGTAGCTGCTGTGAAAGATAGTTTGGCAGTTCCTCAGAAAGTTAAGTATAGAATTACCATATGATCTGGCAATCCTGATTCTAAATTGAATCAGGGACTCAAACAGATATTTGTACATTATTCACAATTGCCAAAAGATGGAAGCAATCCAAGCATCCATCAGCAGATGAATGGGTAAAGAAAATATGGTATATACATACAAGGGAATATTATTCAGCCATAAAAAAAGAATGAAGTTCTGATACTTGCAACAGCGTGAATGAAACTTGAAGATGTTTTGTAGGTGAAATAAGCCAGACACAAAAGGACAAATATCGTAGGATCTCAGTTATATGAAATAATTAGAATAAGCAAATTCATAGAGTCAGAAATTAGAATACAGGTTACCAGGGGCAGGGGTGGGAGTAAGGAATGGGGAGTTAATGCTTAATTGGTACAGTTTCTTTTGGGGATGATGGAAAAATTTTGGTGATGGATGGTGGTGATGGTAGCACAATATTGTGAATGCAATTAACACCACTGAATGTATTTCTGAATGTGGTTAAAAGGATACATTTTAGGTTGTACATATGTTGCCGGAATAAAAATTTTATCAAACCATAAAATCATACCATAAAAACAGTGAACCTAGTGTAAACTATGGACTATAGTTAATAATATGGTTATAATAATATTGTTTCTTCAATTGTAACCTACGTTCCACATTAATGCAAAGCATTAATAATAAGGAAATCAGAGTATGTGAAGGGAATATGGAAACTTAGTACTTTCTGCACCATGTTTCTGTATGCCTATAACTTCTTTAATAAATGAAAGAACATCCCCATTTTTGACCTCTGACTTTTCAGACCAACTTCCCTACAATTAATTCATCTCTTGGCCCAATCATTCGTGAACGATTTGCTCTTCACTCTGTGAGTAGAGCAAAGTGCACATTCACTGCCTTCTCTAAGACTCCCAGGTGATGGAAAACCTAGACATGAATTACTGGGTCTTTGAATGAGTATTTACAAAAAGACACAGAGTCTGGTGACTATATAATCACTAATGCTTGGGGGCCATTTTCTTTTCCAACATGGTTGCAAAGACTCAGGAGATTTGGAGCATTGTCGCAATACCAGCCTTTAAGCTTCCTCAGTTTATTCAGATTTAAAAAAAAAAACTTTATTGAGGTATAATTCACATACCATAAACTGCACATATTTAAAGTGTTCAATTTTACACATTTTGACGTATGTATTTACCTAGGAAACCATCACTACAATTAAGATAATGAAAATATCCACCACTCCCAAAGTTTCCTCATGGCCCTTTGTACATTCTCCTCACTGCTCACACCCTTTCCCCAGGCAACTATCAATCTGCTGTTATTTGGGTTTAAACAGTTTGGGACTATTAAAAATAAAGTTGCCGTGAATATTTATGAACAAATCTTTTAATAGACATATGCTTTTATTTCCCTTGAGTAAACTTCTAATAGTGTAATGTCTGGATCAAGTTGTAGTGCATGTTTGACTTTATTAGAAACTGCCAAACAGTTTTCCTAAAAGATTATACCATTTTACATTCCACCGGCAGTGGATGAGAGATCCATTTCCTCTATATGTTTACCAATACTTTGCAAGGTTAGTCTTTTTAATTTTTGTCATTCTAGTAGGTGAGTAGTGCCGTTTATTTCTTTATTTTGCCAAATTTCTCTGGCTAGAATTTCCAATATAATGTTGAATAAAAGTGGCAACAGTGGACATCCTTGCGTTATTCCTCATCTTAGGGGGAAAGCTTTCAGTTTCTCACCATTGAGAATGATATTAGCTGTAGGTTTTTCATATATATCTTTTATCATGTTGAGGAAGTTTCCTTCAATTCCTAGATTCTAAGTGTGTTTTGTTTTTGTTTTTGTTTTTTTTTATAAGAGGTACTGGATTTTGTCAAATAACTTTTCTACTTCAGTTAAGATGATCATATTTTTTTTCTTTGTTCTATTAATGTGGTGTATGAAATTAATAGATTTTCTTATGTTGAACCACCCTTGCATACCTGGGATTGATCATGGTGTGTAATCTTTTAATGTGCAGTTAGATTCGGTCAGCTAGTATTTTGTTGAGGGTTTTTGTATCTATATCCATAAGGGATATTGGTCTGTAATTTCCTTTTCTTGTATTATCCTTAACTGGTTTTGGTATGAGGGTGATATGATATTGGCCTCATAGAATGAGTTAGGGAGTGTTCCCTCCTCTTCAATTTTTTGGAAGAATTTGGACAGGATTGGTAATTCGCCTTGGAATGTTAGGTAATATCCACAGTTCCTGGGCTTTTATTTGTTGGGAAGTTTTTGATTCCTGATTCAATCTCTTTACTTGTTATTGGTCTGTTGAGAACTCCTATTTCTTCTTGAGTCAGTATAGGTAGTTTGTGTGTTTTCTTGGAATTTGTCACTTCATTGACGTTATCTCATTAATTGGCCTAGTATCCTCTTAAAAGCCTTTTTATTTCTGTGGGGACAGTAATAATGTCCCTCATTTCCTCTCTGAATTTAGTTATTTGCATTCTTTCTCTTTTTTCCTTTGACAGCCTAGCTAAACATTTGTCTATTTTATTGATGCTTTCAAAGAACCAACTTTTGGTTTTGATTTTTTTCTCTCTTTTTTTAAAATTCTCCATTTCATTGCTCTCCGCCGTAATCTTTGTAATTTCCTTCCTTCTGTTCACTTTGGGTTTAGTTTGCTGTTCTTTTTTGTTGTTCCCTCCAGGGGATGCTCTTTTAATAGGACACAGTCTACTCATTGCCTTGTGGCCAGCTATGGAGGGCTTTGCGCGGGGAAGGTGGGTGTGGAATAATGTATTCCCAGAATGAACCCCTGCCTGCCGCCATTTTGACTGAGGAGCTTTCATGGTAGTCAATAGATAGTCAATAGTTCAAGAGGTTGGTTAGATATGGCATGACCTGACACCATACAACACTAGCAATGTGGTCCCTCCTTTGAGTTTTTCTTATGTTCCAACTATGCAGCTCAGAAATGGATGGTACTGGTCACAAGTGGGCTATGTTTAGAGGATAGAGATTAATGGCTGTAAATCCATTACCACTGTTGAAGAAATGGTTCTGCTTCACAGCGTAGGGTGACCAACTCATCCCAGTTTGTCCAGGACTTTACAGGTTTTAGTGCTGCAGGACCCTCATTCCCAGAACTCCCTCAGTCCCTGGCCAAGGGGAATGTTGATCACTCTAGGGCATTCTGTGTTTTAAAGAGCTACGTTTGCTTAAGAAAAGCCCAGGAAGCACCACTGTTTGGGATCAGCAGGAGATATCAGTGGGGAATATTCACCCAGATGATAAAGATGTTAGAGCTGGAACCTAGGATCCCAGTGTAGACTTTTGTTCCCCATGTAAGAACACATCTTTAAATAATGAAGAAATGTGATCCAATTTGACAGTGAAAACAGTGGGGGAAATCTTTTCAACTGAGGATTTAGTATGTTTGTATCAAAGTCAAACTTTCACGAACCAGACTTTGCCAGTTTTTCCCCTTCTTTTAATCTAAAAGAGATAAATACTTGGGATTTATTTTGCTACCTTGACACTCATTTTCATATGGTAGACCCTATGGTGTTGATTTATATATATTATTTCTAGTTAATAATATATAATTATTTATATGTTATTTCTAGTTAATAATATATAATTATTTATAGATATTATTTCTAGTTAATAATATATAATTATAGATATTATTTCTAGTTAATAATACATAATTATTTATAGATATCATTTCTATTTAACATTTGTTTCATCTTCTTGTAAGTCTTTCTATGAAGTGCATGGTTTGAGAAAGCAAGTGTCCCTATTTTGGGCTTTGTTCATAGACATTATGGTGTGGTGGGCCTCTGGGGCTGCACTGCATGTTCAACCACTTATGAGGTCTATCATCTTGGGCAAGGCTTTCAACCTCCCCATGCCTTGAATTCCTCATTTAAAATGAGGATAATAATAGCACCTGCCTTGTGGGGTTGTTATGAGAATTGAATTAATATTTGTACAGTGCTTGGATGAGTGCCTGGCACAGAGTAAGCCCCACATATGTGTTTGTTAAATACCATATGTAATTTTTAGCAGCTGCATTGAAGCAAACACAGCAGAAGCATTCATCTTCCTTCTAATTGCTCTTGTACCTTTCAACTGTTGGTTCACTTTCAAAGCTGCAAGAAGCTGATATGTTTGAGTCTTATGGCAACTGCTCCTAGGACAATAAAGCCCAATGCTTGCCAGCTTCAAACAAGAGTGACGTTTGTCTTTGTGGATGGCATTGGTTTCATTTTCAGGGACAGGAGCCTCTAAACTAATCAGCAGCCCAACTTCTTCATACCAAAATTGGAACTTTCAATTACGGATATTGTACACTGGAGGCTCATAGGATCGTATGACCTGAGCCAATGTTTAAATGGTTCCCAAACTTTGAAAATGTGTTGAGGAAATGGGAAAAATTATGGGAATTAAGAGAAAATGTTACCAGTCTTTACTATTATTTGCTGACCCCACACAGTGCTTCTGCATTTCCACCACATGTGGGACATTTCTCCCAATGGCAGCAGCTCCCTGGGAGCCAGTGAGGACCAGACATGAGATTTGGAGATGTAGCAAAGTGAACAAGGCAGAGATGTTTTGAACTTTCCAAACCAAGACATCTCCTTAAAAAGATGTTAAAACATTTGAGAGAGCAAAATAGAAAGAGAAAAACTTTTGGACACAGTTAAAAAAAAAAAAGATTTAAAATGCTCGGAGGGTAGGAAGAATAAACTTATAAAGTTGGAGGAAGCCACGTGGACTCAGGCCTCCTGCTAGAGTGCTGAGAAACAGCTACCTGTGACGCCTCTCTGGAAACTTCCTTTGGGCCCAGAGAAGATCTCATCTGCCACTGGTCTCTTAAGGTGATTACAATGGGAGCAGAAAAACAACCTTCCTGACAACTTCAGGGTGTATGCAGTCTCTGCTCAAACAATAGAAAAAAGGTTTTGGTGGGAAGTGAACCTCAAATAGGTCTTGGTTCCAGTTTTGCTGCTTTAAAAGGGGTTTGGTTGGTGGAACCAAACTTGATAGGTGCTACTCTAAGCCAAGAAACACTTACCCCAAACCCAGCTTCCAACCCACTTGTCTTCTGCTTTCTCCTCTCCCAGATGAGCATTTTTGCCTCAGCAGATGCAAGTCTGGTGCTCTTGGGCCTTCTCCTCCAGTGCAAATACTCAGAGAACAGAAGGGGCCAAACAATACTTCCTGATGCGTCCTCTGAAAATAGGGTCTTAGTGTCCCTACCAAGGGCTGGGTGCCCAGTTTTCTTCCATAAAACAGACTCGGCTTCTGTGCCAGCCTCTATCTCATGCACATTGTTGGTATCCATTCAGATGCTTGGAATATCTTTTCACCAACTGGGAACCCTGACATACTGAGTTGCTCCCAAGAACAACTGGCAAAAAACAGTTTACTGAAAGGATTGGAGAATCAATGGATACTTAACATTTGTTTTAAGATTATTATGTCTAATCTATTGTTTCTTTCTTGTGCAGCTTTTATTAGTAGTGTACTGTAAGCATAGTTTGCTTTTTATTTTCAAATACTTTCAAATGTACAGGACACTTACAAAAATAATGCAAACTCCATACAGAGAACTTCAATATGTTGTCATCCCCCCAGATACCCAAATTTACCAATTTTAACTTTTGCCACATTTGTCATATCATTCTATCTATCCATTCATCCATTCATCATCATCTTTCTGTGTGTCTGTATGTCAATCCATTTTCTGAACACCTGTATATGTTGTATACATCATTCTCCTTGAATACTTAATACAGCCAAGTACATTTGCTAATAACAAAGATATTCACTTATGTAACCATCTTAAGTGCAGTTATCAAGTTTGAGAAATTTAACATTGATTTAAAGCTTACAGTCTATGTTCTAATTTTTTCAAATATGCAAATAATGTCCCTTCAAGTCTTTTCTCCTCCCTTGCTAGATCCCTTCAGGAACATGTATTACATTTTATTGCCATTGTCTTTTTTCAGTTGCTGTTTCTTTCTTTTTTGCTTTTTTAAATTGGGGGAACATATAAGAACATAAAGTTCCCCATCTCAACCACTCCCAAACATATGATTCGGTGGGATTAATCACACTCACTATATTGCAGTACCCTCTCCACCTTCCATCCAGAAACATTCCCATCTCCCCAAACAAAACCTCTAAACCCATATGCATTAACTCCCCATTCCCCCTGCCCTACCCCCACCCCAGTAACCTGTGCTCTAATTTCTGTCTCTGTGAGCTTGCATATTCTCCAATATGCTGTCTTTCAAAAATGAGGGAGAGTTTAAGACACACCTAGATTAAAAAAACTTTAGGGAGTTTGTCACCAGTAGCCTGGCCCTACAAGAAATGCTTTCAGAGTTTTGCAGGTTGAAAGGAAAGGACAATAGATAACAGATCAAAACTGCATGAAGAAATTTGTAGTTATCATGGGGCATAAATTTAACATCCTTAATCTATAGCAATCTTACTGGCTTTGATACCAACCCAACTTCAGTAGTAAACACAAACTATAATCCTATACCCTCCGTGTCTCACCATTTTGTAGGTCTTGTCACATGTTTGTATGTTATGTCCCAAGCCACTGATTTCTCTTTACATTTTATGCATTTGCTTTTTGATTCCTATAGTAAGTAAAAAGTGGAATTGCAAACCAAAAATACAATAGTACTGGCGTTTTTATTTACCCATGTCATTACCCCCATTAGAGATCTTTATTTCTTCATGTGGCTTTGATCTGTTGTCTAGTGTCCTTTCCTCTCAACATGCAGAATTCTCTTTAGCATCTTTTGTAGGGCTGGTCTAGTGGTAATAAACTCTCTCAGTTTTTGTTTACCTGGAATGTCTTAAGCTTTCCCTCATTTTTGAAAAGACAGATTTGCTGGATATAGAATTCTTGGTTGGCAACTTTTTGCTGTCAGCACTTTAAATATTTCATCCCATTGCCTTCTTGCCTCCACATTTCTGATGAGAAATTGGAACTTAATCTTGTTGAGGCTCCCTTGTATAGGACATGTTGCTTCTCTTTAGTGACTTTTAGAATTCTCTCTTTATCTTTGGCATTTGACAGTTCTAATATGCTATAGCACAATTCTATTTGGGTTTATACTGTTTGGAGTTCGTTGAGTATTGAGACATATATATTTACATCTTTCATTAAATTTAGGAAGTTGACAGCCATTATTTCTTTGAATATTCTTACTACCTCTTTTTCTTTATCTTCTCTTTCTGTGACTCCCACAAGGTGTATATTGGTATGCTTTATGGCATCCCACAGGTTCAAGCTCTGTTTGCTTTTTTTTTCATTCTTTCTTCTTTCTACTCCTCAGACTGAATGATTCCAATGGCTTTTCTTCAAGCTCACTGATTTTTTTCTTCTGTCAGCTCCAATCTGTTGCTGAACCCCTCTAGGAAGTTTTGATTTCTGTTACTGTTGTCTTCAGCTCTGTTTGGTTCCTTTTCACAATTTTTCAATCCCTCTATTGATAGTCTCTTTGTGTTCATTTACCATTTTCCTGATTGCCTTTAGATCTTTGTCCATGTTTTCCTTTAGCACTTTGAGTATATTTAGGACCATTTTAAAAAAGTGTTTGTCTAGTATGTCCCAGGTCAGATATTCCATATTGGTGGTTTCTAATACTTTAATCTTCTCCTTTTCCTGGGCTATCACTTTCTGTTTCTTTGTATGTTTTGCAACCTATCATTAAAACCTGGACATTTTCATATTTTAATGCATTATAACTAGAATTTAGTCTCTGAGGCATCTGTTCCTTAAGCTCATATCCAGCAAGTGCTAGGATAGAACTTTCCTTGAATGCCAGAAACTAGGAAAAAAAAAAAAAAAAGCAGTTGGGGGAGTGGAGAGAGAACACCTTTCCCAATTTGGCAGATTTAACTGTGCAAGTGATCTCCTTCAGGGCTTATCCATACATTGAGTTTAGGGAATACTCCAGGTCAAAGCACAGGGGCCTCCCTGATCCTTTCTGTGCATGCAAATTACTTGGCCATAGGAATTTCCCCCTTACCTAGGAAACAGTTTTCTCACAGTCCCAGGCACTACACTGTATGCCTACAGCCAGCAATCCCTTGACCCAGGAAGTCACAACCTGACTGCTCTCCCACAGTGTGCTGTAGGAGAGCTTTCTTAGTTGTCTTCTACATGCAGGGCAAGGTCTGGGATGGCAAGTCCCTCAGGCCACCACCAGATAGACTGGACTGACATACGTGCTCCCAGTTGGTGCACAGGGTTACTCTGCTCCCTCCAGAATAGGGGCCAGTGAACCACACTGGGAACACGGTGAGGGGTGGGAAAGGGGCTAGCCAGGGTGCCATTAGCTTCTACCTCTTTCAAGTAGACTTTTTCTTGATTTGATGCTTGCCCTGTTCCTGCAGCCCTTTAACAGTTTTCTGGAGCTTTAAGAAAAAATGTTTCTGTTTCGAAGCCTCTGTGGGGCTGGTGCCCTGAAACATCTCATTCCACCATCTAGATCAAGGTCAGGCTAGATTAACATTTTTAAAGTAACCCTGCTTTAAAGGCCACAGCTTTGTAAGAGAAATGAATTTTCTCTGTATAATATGTAACTATTACTTAAGGGATAATGTTACTGCATACATATATACAATTTTTAACTTTTGCCTTTTCTCATTTAATCCTTATAATTATTCTATGAAGTTGAAAGAACAGATTTGATTATCTATCTTGTAAATGTGCAGAATGTAGAGAGGTTAAATTACTTACCCCAAACCACATGATGATGTGGTGTCAGAGCCAAAAGAAGGATTTGGCTCTCCTCAGTCCCAGTCCAGTGTTTTATCCATCTGGAGCCCAGCAGAATCCCTCACAACTCTTTTCACCATGCTCTGTACTGTATGCGAATCCTGATGAGCTTCAAAGAAGACTGGTCCTTTAGCTGATGGCTTGAGTATAAACTCTTGGTCACTGTGAGGCATGAGAGCAGGTTACACACTGGACCTTGGGGTGGGGAGTAGAAATTGCTTCCAGTTATTTACAGTGAAAAGACTGTCATCTTTCCATGACTTCTTCGCCCAGAAACCCTAGGTGAGGATCACATACAAACCAGGGGCTCAGATAATGTTACTGGATGCTACAGCGTTTAGAAATGGCTGGTTGACTCAGGACACCAGAGAGTGGGAGCCAGATGCTCAGCAAAAACTGAGATTCAGAATGCCCTGAAAAGGGGGAGACCACAGTGCACGGGGCAACAGGAGGTGTGGTGTCAAGAATTCAAAGGCCGAGCTCATCAAATTTCAGAATACCAGGATCACAGGACCTTGGTGCTCAGCTAGATCTGTGGTTTTCAAATGCACTTTCATCACCAGAACTCTAGCCTCAAAAGAACTCTTACTCAGAATTCCCTTATGTAAATCAGCTTTAAGGAGCTCCACCTCAGGTCAAGCCTGGGAGGAAGATGAAAGCACTCACCTCTCAGCCTCTCTAGGTCCCTAAGGAACCCTCCAGCACCCGGAGTCACAATTTGAAAACCATTGCTCTCATACAACTCCCTGCATGGAAAGACTTGGAGGCTGAGCACTAGAGCAGCTACATGACTTGTTAAGTGGCCAAGCCAGGTCTCCAGGCCTGAACCCAGTCTCCAGGCAGACAGACAGTAAGAGGTGGAGGCTGTGGTACTAGAGTGCCTGGAATTGGTTCCTTGTTACACCACTTACCAGCTGTGTGATGCTGAACAAGTTACTTCACCCCTCTGAGTCTCAGATTTCCCATTCCTAAAATGGGGATCATGATAATAAATGAGTTGTGAGGCCTAGGTTAGTTAATGCATGCAAAGCACTAAGAATGGTGACTGGCAGATAATAACCACTATGTAAGTGTTAGCTATTGCTATATAGGAAACTTTCCTGAATTAGCAGTTGGTGATAGGAACTTTTGATAAACTGTGTCTCAAGCACAATGTACATCACAGCCTCTCTGAAGTATTCCCAGCTGACCCAGGCAAATTGAATCTTACTTTCTCTTTATTGCCACTCCGTATCATCTAGGTTACTCTCTCTACTGCTATATCCACAGCACCTCAAAACTTAGTGGCCCAAAGCAATAACCATTTTATTAACTACGATTCTGTGCTTCAGAAGTTTGGACTCAGTCTGTGCTCCATGTGGCATCAGCTGGGGTGGCTCATCCTTATCCGTGTGGCCACGTCATTTCTCATCATTCAGTGGTCTAGTTTGGGCTCCCAAGAGGGTGAAACTAAAGCTGTGAGGCCTCTTGAGGCCAGGCTTAGGTGGTCCACTAAAGCTTCTGCCCTATCCCATTGGTGGAAGGAAGTCCCCTGGAAGGCTAGACTCATGGGGCAGTGCACTAGACCCCTTCCCTTCTCTTGATGGCTGGAGCTGCCCATAGCACAGGGAGCGGGAGGGGAACTGTTGGTGGGCACCCTGCAGACGATCCACCACCTTGCTCTTTTGTTCACTACAATTGTTTGTTTTATATACCTTTTCCACTATGTGCATGTGGGTTCTTTTCTTAGTAGAAGCCTCATGGCATATTACCCATGTATCCTCAGGGCTTAGCACACAGACTGATATGTAGTCAGTGTTTAAAATATGTTGACTAAACTGAAAAATATGGAAATGGGTTAATCTCTATTTTTACATTTACTTTATAACCATAATAAGAACAGAATATTCACTAAAAAATTGAAGCAATTTTAGAACCCTGAAAGTGCCAGATTTCTTTTTTCCTTTCTTTAATTTTAATGCACATACCTCCCTGCTATTATGTTTTTATCCTTTGGACATGATAAATAGGAAAATAGTAGTTTTGAAAGGATTCTGCATGAAAACATGTACTTTACCCAAAAAGCAGACGAAAGAGGTTTAACGACTAGAAAATACGCAGGAATCAGAACTTTGGGAAAATGGTATTCAATCCTTGAAAAAAGTTGAGGCAGGCTTTACCTATATATGTCTAAAAAACTGAGATTTCAAAAAGTATGCACGTTTTAAAGCGAAACAAAGTTCAGCAATAGAAGTAAACCCTTAAAACGTCTCCTATGGAATCTGCACCTTAGCCTCAAGGCAACGTACTTGCCTCAAACCTTGGTAAATAGATTTTTCTCTTTGTAGACAGCTATGAAAGACTCTCCGTTGGCATAATGAAGCTTTGTTTTTAAATTTGCATCCAAACTAAACAGCGTGCATTCATTGTATAAACCAAAATCCCCAGGAAAGAGAATCCAGGAGTCTGAAACGGAATGTACAGAAAAGGCAGCATAGCTGCTGGACTCAGCAAAGTAAGTTCCGTCTGCTCTCCACACTGGTTGTCACACAGCCCGGGGCCTCTCCCAAGAGCCAAACACAAATAAGAGGCCCTGCTTTGCTTTGGTGGCAGTGGATCCCTGCAGCTGTGTCCTAAGCCTGAGATTAAAAAAGCAAGGGAAGCAGCAGGGATTGGGGTAGGAGGGGGAAGAGGAGAGCAGAAAAACTTTCCATTTTACAGTGTGCTTGGAAAAAGACATATCCCTAAATTGTCATTACAGTTTAAGCAGCCTAAGCCATGTGGAAACTCAGGGAGGGGAATGAAGCCAGAACCATTTGTCAAGCATATTGGGTTTCAAACAGGAATCTTAATAGTCACTATTAAAACCTCTCAAACTTCAGGAAGGAACCATGGCTCTGTTAGAGGGCTAGGAGGATGCGTTTTTCTTAAACACTTCTCCTACCTGTTTTAGGGCTGTTATTTGTTCTTGCAAGTTGTGACTTAGGTGCCTTGGGGGCTGGCAAACCCCAGGTTGGCCGTGTTAATCCAGTTTCAGAGATGCAAAGGCATGTAAAGGCTGTGCTTCTTGATTATTTGCTGGGAATGAGAAGGGACAGACTAAGAATCAAACCCAGTAGTTGCCGCTGATCAGCTAACCATAGAGGCTTTGTTTCTCTTCCCTGAGCCTCTTGACTTACTCATCTGTAGAACCAAGGCAATAAATCCCACCTCATAGGGTTGTGCGAGAATTATATTCCTCAGCACAGTTTCCGTAGCTTGATAAATAAGCTACTTATTTACTTAAAAATGTGTGAACCAAAGCCATACCTATCTTCCCACTATTCGTGGAACTTTCCTATGATTAGAAGTTCATTAATACAGATCTCCACTTTACAACTGCACAGAGCAAAGAGGCAATGTTAGATAAGGAAGAACATTTGAGTTCATGGGCTTAGAACTCATGAGCATCAGGTTGGCAATTGTAAAATGCCAAATTATTTTTTCTTACCTACTAAATGGAAACTTCTTAAAAGAAGTCTGATTATGTTAATGAACAGAAACAATCTCAAGATAAATTTAGTTTTAAAAGATATTAACATCCACAGTACAGCATTTTCTTAGGAATGTACTTCAGATTTTCAAAAGAATTATTCCTAAAGCTCCCAGAGAAGTAATTGAAGAGAAACATAATGAAGGCATTAATATCATGCACATCTTTATCCAGTAATTTTCAAGGGTGTAGACTATCTATAATTTCTACTTTTTAGGATGATAAACAATAATTTCTTCATAATAAGAAAAAAATATTTTTAAAGTAAACTTATAGAAAAACTAGCATTCACAACCTAGAGAGTGATCTTACAGAAAAGGGAGATGAATATTTTTAAAGCAGTTTTACTGAGATATAGTCACACACCATACATTCCATCCAAAGGACGCAATCAGTGGCTCACAGTATAATCACAGAGTTGTGCATTCATCACCACAATCAGTTTTATAACATTTTAGTTACTCCATAAAGGAAAACCCCATACCCCTACACCTTCCTAATATTGACACTTAGTATTGCTGTTGCACCTTTACTACAGTTGAAGAAAGAATATTAAAATAGTACTGTTAACTCTAGTCCATAGTTTGCATTAGGTGTATTTTTCCCATACACCAACCTATTATTAACACCTTGCAGTAGTGACATATATTTGTTCTAGTTCATGAAAGAACATTCTTACATATGTACTGTTAACCATAGTCATTGTCCACAACAGGGTTCAGTATGTTATATAGCCCCATGTCTTTCCTTCTACTCACATACATGACCCTAAACATCCCCTTTGAACCACATCAGTGCTGTAAATTACACTCACAATAATGTGCTACCATCACTCCTATCCATTTCCAAACATTTACAGTCAATCTAATTAAAAATTCTGTACAAGTTAAGCATCAGCTCCCCATTCTCTACCCTCATTCTATTTCCTGGTAACCTATATTCTAGATTTTAACTCTATGAGTTTGCTTAAAATAATTGGTTCATATTAGTGATATCATACAGTATTTGCCCTTTTGCATCCAGCTCATTTCAGTCAACATAATGTCTGTGTATTAGTTAGGGATCTTTAGGGAAACAGAACCAACAGGACATATGTGTAAATATGAGATTTTCTAAAAGTGTTTCAAGCAATTATGGGGATGCATGAGTCCAAATTCCGGAGGGCAGGTAGCAAGCTGGCAACTCTGATGAGGATCTTCAATGCACTCCCCAGGAGAGGCTGGCTGGCTGAAGAAGAAGTGAAAGTTCTCTCTCTTTTCCCTTAAAAAAAAATCTTCAATTGATTGGATTAAATCTAGTTGATTGAATTCTCTCATTGTGGAAGACACTCCATTTGTTAATCAGCCATAGATGCAATCAGTTGACTGCTGATTTAATAAACCAGCCACAAATGTCCTTGCAATAATGGTTAGGCCAGTGCTTGCTTGAACAGACAGCTGGGCACCATCACCTGGCCAAGTTGACACATGGACCTAGCCATCTCAGTCTACCCCTTGTCAACTTGACAGCTATACACATCACCTTAAAACACACTTAATCCCTAAATAGAACACAATAACAGACATATGCTTCACCTAACAATACTCAACTGTCTTGTGTACAACTGGAAACCCACTAACTCTCCCCAGAATAAGGTATAAGTCTTTGGGTAACATTCCCTCTTAAACTTGATATCCTATAATTTAAATACATAAGTCTTCATTTCTGTAACTGCTCACATGGTTGTACTTCATATTTATCATTACCTTCCTCCACTGCCTATTCTGTGTTCCTTTACCCTCAGCAAGCACTTTAATTGGCCATGGTTCTTTGCACAATGGGGTGACCCAAACCTTCACTGCTGAAGTTTCTGGGCCATTGGTAGTCCTGCTTGGATTGGGTTGTTGCAGTTTTCCATTGAATTTATTCACAGGGCATGGTATTACTAAGAGATGCCCTACGGGATCTCCTATATTCCAGGAAAACTCTTCTTTACCTCCATTTTGTAGCTGCAGTCCTATTTCCCCTTCATGGTCAGGATCAATCACCCAATCAGTACAGTAATCCCCTTCCTTGCCTGTTGATTCAGAGGCACAAGAAGTCCAAAGTGGCCAGATGGCTGTGATGGAAGTGGTCCAATGTAATCAACCTGCCACCAGGTAGCAGGCTGACCACCTAGGGTAAGGTGCCATATCAGGGGCTGAGTGTGGGTCTCTGCTGCTAGCAGATTGAGCACTCAGCAGTGGCTGTGGCCAGGTCAGCCTTGGTGAGTGGAAGTCCATGTTGCTGAGCCCATGCATGACTACCATCCCTACCACCATGACAACTTTTGCTCATGAGCTCATTGGGCAATGACAGGAGAGGCTGAGAAAAGAGGCTGACTGGTATCCACTGAACAGCTTATATTATCCACTTGATTATTAAAATCTTCCTCTGCTGAAGTCACCCTCTGGTGAGCATTCACACGGGACACAAATACCTTCATGTTTTTTGCCCACACAGAAAGGTCTATCCACATACCTCTTCCACAGACCTCTTTGTAACAAATTTCCCAATCATGTTCCTTCCAAGACCCGGATCATTCAGCCAAACCATTAGCAATAGCCCATGAATCAGTATACAAACACATCTCTGGCCAGTTTGCCTTCCATGCAAAATGAACAACCAGGTGCACTGCTCGAAGTTCCACCCACTGGGAGGATTTTCCCTCACCACTGTCCTTCAGGGACATCCCAGAAAGGGGCTGCAGTGTTGCAGCTGTCCACTTTTGGTGGTACCTGCGTAATGGGGAGAACCATCTGCAAACCAGGCCCAAGTTTTCTCTTCCTCAGCCAGCTAATTGTAAGGAACTCCCCAAGATGCCACAGCTGTGGGCTGGGAAACAGAAGGTAATATGGCAGGAATGGGGGCCATGGGCACTTGGGCCACTTCCTCAGGCAACTTACATGTGCCTTCAGGATCTGCTTGAGCCCTATCTTGTATATACCATTTCCATTTTACAATGGAGTGCTTCTGTGCACACCCAACTTGATGGCTTGGTGGGTCGGACAACACTCAGCTCATAATAGGTAACTCAGGTCTCATGGTAACTTGGTGGCCCAGGGTTAAGCATTCTGTCTCTACTAAGGCCCAGTAGCAGGCCAAAAGCTGTTTCTCAAAAGGAATGTAGTTATCTGTTGAGGATGGTAAGGCTTTACTCCAAAATCCTACGGGCCTATGTTGGGTTTCTACTATAGGAGCCTGACAAAGCCTCCAAATAGCATCTCTATTTGCCACTGACTCTTCTAGCACCATTGGACCAGCTGGATCATATGGTCCAAGTGGCAGAGCAGCTTGCACAGCAGCCTGGACCTCTTGCAGAGCCTTATCTTGTTCCAGTCCCCCCTCAAAACTAGAAGCTTTTCTGTTTAGGTTTATGTGTCAACTTGGCCAAGTGATGATGTCCAGGTGTCTTGTAAGCAAGCACTGGCCTAACCGTTACTGCAAGGACATTTGTGGCTGGTTAATAAACCAGAAGGCTGGTTTCTTAAATCATCAGTCAATTGACTGCTGCTGTGACTGAATGCATCAATGAAGGGCATGTCTTCCACAATAAGAGAATTCTATTAGCTGATTTAATCTAATCAATTGAAGACTTTTAAGGAAGAGAGAGAGAGGACCTTCACTTCTTCTTTGGCTAGCCAGTGAAGCATTTCCTGAGGAGTTCATCAAACACCTTCATCAGAGTTGCCAGTTTGCTGTCTGCCATATGGAATTTAGACTTGTTCATCCAGCCCTATAGAATCTGGACTTGTGCATCCTGCCCTATGGAATTTGGACTCATGCATCTCCACAGTTTCATGAGACACTTTAATAAAACTTTATATTTATAGATATCTCTTGTGATGCTGTTTTCCTAGAGAACCCTAACTAATACAATGGTATTAACTCAGAACTACTGAGTCTGTTAAGGTTTAAGCTGTTAGGTTTAAGGTGTCTGGAATTGCTGATTAGACCCTGTAGGGTCATCTCTGGGCAAGTTAACCCACAGAAGGACCACAGGCCAGGGATAGCGAAATCAGGTGGTGCTGACTAGCCAGGGAGAACTGGGGCGGGGGTGGGGGGTGGGGGTGGTTAGGAGCAACACACCTTCCTAAAATAAATGTGCCAGGGAGGAGAACTGCCTTATGAGAGATGTTCCCTAAAGTGGAGTCAGCTTTACTCTCAAGCCTTTTATTCAAGGTTCAAGTCAGTGCTATTCAGTCACACCTGTAGGGATGACTCTGTGTTTAAAGGATTAGCAAGGCAATTCCAGATCTTCCCAAGAGAAGTGAGTTCTTTTGATTAAGACTTCAGTTTTTGTGCATGAAGAGAAAACCATGCTCAACAGCCAACTGGGAACTTGCATGGATAACTGGGATTCCTCATCCCTGGAGAGTTTGGATCCTGGGCTTGGAGAAAGTCAGATGATTGCAATTGCCATTTATCTCTGCATACAGAAATTCTCATCCTTGATGGATTAGTCTTCCCTGAGACAATAGGAGCCCAGGACCTCCAAGAACCACTTCATCAGGGAGACAGGCCTGGTTTGACTTAGTGCTTCTAGCAAAAGAATGACGCAGTAATTCCAAACTTCTTTAGGTCCTTCCCCTTTCCATCTTCTGTTATAACCATAACCTAGACACCAGAATGAAGTTGTCCTCAAATTTTTCATTTTGGTTTACTTGATTTGGTAATGATGGAGGATAAAAATCAGGGGCATCCTCTTTAAGATATTTGAGGAGAAACTGAAATACTGAGTGAATTCACAAATAGTGAATTAATAAACCAGCTCTCTAAAAGACTGTATGAGTCTGCAGGTTACTATTTTTTAAGAAGATGGTCAAAACTGTCTCTATTAGATCTTTTGCTAAAGTTTCCTTGATCATCTGATGGCAATTACATCACATGTGGAAGGGAAGTCTCAGGGATCTGAAAACTGAAACCTGACAAGGAAGTCAAGCATTGATTCCCAGGAAGTGTTAAGAAGAGCAGTTGCTCAGTAAAGAAGCTCTATGGACTGAGGTCTCTTATTTTGACCAGAGTCAGCAACACAACTATAGTTGTCCAGATCAACTATAGAAACTTAGGTTCCACAAAGAGAAATAGTCCTTTTCTCAGGGCCAGTATCATCAGGAGAATTTACATCTTTGTCTGAAGTAGAGGTTTCCCCAGAGAGAACTCACTTCTGAGTGGAAGAAGATGGACAAACCAAAAAGTTCTTTTTTCTCTTGGAATGGGAACCCTAATTTCCTATAACCCACTCACCAGCTAGGTAACGGGAAACAGGAGTTGTCTCCATTTACAAGGGTTTGAGAAGATCATCAGAGCTCTTGTATTCAACTGTAGCAGCTCCTGTTCTGATTCAGGTTTTGGCAAAAGACATCAAGAGTTTTTAACTTCATCCAAGAAGGCTTTGGGACTTGGGAAAGTATGTTGAGAAATAGAAGCTGTCATGCAAAACTACAGATTCAGCTCAATTGAGTACATAATTATTTCCATTCTCTCTGTTACTTAATTGTTATGGAAGCTGAATACTTCACATGGAAAACAGAGATCAACCTCTAATAGCACAGGGTTATATTTCAAAGGTAGATAAACCTTAAAAATAGTCTTGTTGAACTGTACACTTATGTGCATTTTATGATGTTATGTATCAATTTACAATTAAATTAACAAAAAGTCTTGTTTTCCAAAGGCCATCAACTAATCATTGTTTGTACGCACATATATGTATATGTGTGTCTGTGTCTCTGTGTGTGTGCAATTTTATTGAATTAATCCATATCAGAAAATTCATTCTAGAGTACACAGGCTATCTCATAACAGGAAATATCTCAAAAGAGAACTTTTATCATAAATTTATAAATTCCTTCTACATAATTATATAATTAACTGGAACTTGACACTATGCCTTCAAAAACACAACCAAAAGGACAATTTTTGTCTCCAGTTACAAGGGTGTGAGAAGTTGATTAGAACCCTTGCTTTCAAATACATCCACTCCTATTCTGATTCAATTTTTTGAAAAAAAAAATATTCAAGAGGTTTCAGTTTCATCCAAGAAGGCTTTGGGACTTGATAAGGATACTTCAGGTTTAGAAAACCTTCCTTGGGGTTCCACCTCCACCTAAGAAAGAACATTGACCCACTGTAATGATGACAGAAAAAAAAAAAGAAAAAAGAAAAAAATATAAACTCACAACATTTCTTGAACCCTTCTAAGAACTGACTTTAGTATGACATTCAAGGAGGGAAAACCTTCCCCAGAAGAGTCAAGATGGATGGGCTGGCTCACCTCTGAAAGCGTATGGGAGGAGGGGACATTGCCACAGAAGTGGTAAGAAAAAAGCAGCTGAAATTTTAAAAAATTGCTAAAGGTCAAGTGTGGGCCAACACAACAGTATGGAATCCATGGAAGACCCATACAAGTGGGGATTTTGTACTCGTTCACAGGGTGTTTTCCACAGACCTCCAATGAGTGCTCACAAGAGAGTTTAAGGAAGGATAGGACATAAAGAGAGCACCCCTTAATGGTACAAAAGTTGGGAAGCACAGCAGCTGCCACTGTGAAAAAGGCTTGAAACCTTGCCCCCTTGCCTAGAACCTTCTTTCATAGAGTAAACATCTTGAACTCCTGAGGGAAGGGGATATATTGTTATAGGGGGGAAGAGATAGAAGAAAAATAAAAACTTTATCTTTGGGGAATGGGGAGGATATAGTCCTGGGTCCAGGATCCTATACCAACGTAAATAGAGATTTCCTAATGCTGGTTGAGAATCAAAAAAATAAACTCTCCTCTGACCAGGATCTTCCACAAATACAAGGCAAAGTTTGACTGCCATGAAGGGGAGGAAATGGAACGCTGAGGAAATCTCACCCCCAAAGTCCAGTAACAGAGTCTGCCCCAGACTGAGGCTGAACCAAGACAGCAGAGAACACTGCCTGCCTCCTCCAGGCTAGCAAGCAGAGAATAACAAGCAAGAAAAATCAACCTCTAGATGTGGGGAAAGAGCATAGAGAGACATTCTGTGTGATGCAGGTACACAAAAATGGCTTTTAAAGCTAATGGTGGAGCACAAACACTGAGAAAACAATCTGGAACCCCAGCATCACACCCTAATCACGAGGCACAATTAGAGGAATTTGAACCCTGTGGTGCACTGAAACTCTAACAACAAAGGAGTTCAAACCCAGATTTATCCCAGACTCATACATGAATGACCTTGAAGAAGAAGAGGCATGCACATACAACAAAAGAACACAAACCCAGGACAGCCCCAGACTAGACTGACTCACACATGAATGGCCTTTACAGAGAAGTGGACTGCACATTTACAGACATAAATATTTACTTCCTTTTTACTGTGCTGCGCACAATCTCCAGTATTAGACAAAAAAATTGCAAGAAAAAAGAGAGAAAAAAACTAACCTACTCATTGCCAAGACATAAAGCAATTAACAGAACTAGAGTCAGATGACCCAATGTTGGAATCATTAGAAATAAATATTAAAATAACTATGATTATTACATTGGAAAAGTTGGACAACATTCATGATTAGATGGAATAATTCAGCAGATAAACAGAAATTATAAGAGTCAAATGGAAGTGCTAGAAATGTTTTTAGAACACAATATGAGAGATGAAAAATGCCTTCAATGAGCTCAATGATTAGGCTCAACAACACTGAGGAAAGAATAAGTAAACTTAAAAACAAGACTTTGATATTATAAAAAGGAAAATGGCAGTTTTGACGTTATCCAAAATGAAATAAAAAGAGTAAGAATGGAGAGACAGTGGCAGAAGAAGGAGAGACGGTGAGACCAAGAGACAGAGAGCATAGTATCCAAGAGTTGTGGGACAATATGGCTAGCTGGAGTTCTACAGAGGGAAGATACAGATAAATGGGGGGGAAA
This sequence comes from Choloepus didactylus, assembly GCF_015220235.1. Lineage (NCBI taxonomy): Eukaryota > Metazoa > Chordata > Mammalia > Pilosa > Megalonychidae > Choloepus > Choloepus didactylus. The sequence goes on along the minus strand of NC_051308.1, from coordinate 12,984,229 downwards.
ATAACTGAAGAGATAATGGCTGAGAATTTTTCAAAAATAATGAAAGATTGTAAGTCCTAGAGCCAAGAAGATCAGAGAACCCCATGTAGGATAAATAACACAAAATAAGATGTAAAAATAAACACACAGTTAGAAATTTGTGTTCAGACTGCAGAAAATGCTAAATATTTATATATTGTGAATCCTAGTAAGCCCATTATGGAGATACAATGGAATTCATTAAAAAAAAATACTCAAAACAGAAGTCAATAAAAGAAAGACAATGAAACAAAGAACAGATGGAACAAATAGAAAACAACTAGAAAGATAGTAAATTTGAATCCAATCACATCAATATTACATTAAATGCAAATGTCCAAACACTCCCACTTAAAAGACAGAGATTGTTAGTTTAGAGAAAAAAAGTAACATCCAACTATATGTTGTCTATGAAAAACTTACTTTTATTATGAAGTCATAGGTAAGTAAAAAAATATATAAAGGGATGGAAGTAGCAGCAGCACTGGGGCCCATGCAGAGGTGTTCCTAGCAGCATTGTTTCCTGAGCAGTGGCAGTTCTCGTAACAGCACCAGGATGAGTCCAGAACAAGTCCAGTTCATGTTCATCTGCAGAGATGTCTCTCATCTTGCTCAGCTGCCAGAAATTGGGCTGAAGCAACTGAATCCATGACAGAGAAAGAAAAGGAACAATTGTGCAAACTCGTTATTGGTGGCTTAAGTTTGAAACCACAGAAGAAAGTTTGAGAAACTACTGTGAGCAATGGGGAAAACTTACATACTGTGTGGTGATGAGAGATTCTGCAAGTAAAAGATGAAGAGGATTTGGTTTTGTGGCTTTAAAACTTACATACTGTGTGGTGATGAGAGATTCTGCAAGTAAAAGATCAAGAGAATTTGGTTTTGTGACTTTTTCATCTATGGCTGAGGTTGATGGGAGAGTGGCTGAGCCAAACCATGCTGTGGCAAGAGAGGAATCTGGAAAACCAGGGGCTTATGTAATTGTGAAGAAGTTGTTTGTTGGTGGAATTAAAGAAGACACTGAGGAACATCACCTTAGAGATTACTTCAAGGAATATGGAAAAATTGATACTATTGAGATAATTACTGATCGGCAGTCTGGAAAGAAAAGAGGCTGTGGCTTTGTTACTTTTAATGACCATGATTCTGTTGATAAAATTGTACTGCGGAAGTACCATATCACCAGTTGTCATAATGCCAAAGTCAGAGAGTCTTCATCTCAACAAGAAATGCAGGAAGTTCAAAGTTCTAGAAGTGGAAGAGGAGGCAACTTTGGTTTTGGAGATTCACATGGTGGTGGTGGAAATTTTGGACCAGGAACAGGAAGTAACTTTAAGGAGGATCTGATGGATTTGGAGATGGTTATAATGGGTATGGAGGAGGACTTGGAGGTGGCAATTATGGGGGTAACCCTAGTTATGGAGGAGGATATGGTGGAGGACCTGGATATGGCAACCAAGGTGGGGGCTACATAGGTGGTTATGACAACTATAGAGGAGGAAATTATGGAAGTGGAAATTACAATGATTTTGGACATTATAACCAACAACCTTCTAACTATGGTCCAATGAAGGGTGGAAACTTTGATGGTAGCAGGAACATGGGGGGACAATATGGTGGAGGAAAATATGGTCCAGAAGGCAGTGAAGGCAGTGGGGGTTATGGAGGGAGGAGCTGATGTTGAACTTCTTCTGATTTTCTATGGGCTACACTGTATAAATAGGAGAGGGTTAGAGCGCAGAGGTGATAGAACAGCTTCAGATTATCAAAATAACACTGTTAAGGAAACTCTTATATCAGTCATGCATAAACAGGCAGTGATATGGCAGAAGACACCAAAGCAGAAGCAGAGAGCCATTTTGTGAATGGATTGGACTATTTAATAATATTACATTACTGTGGAGGAAGGATTGTAAAACAAAATGCCTTTGAGACAGTTTCTTAGCGTTTTAATTGTTGTTTCTTTCTAGTGGTCTTTGTAAGAATGGAGAAGCATTCCTTCTTTGATAATGTTAAATTTGTAAGTTTTAAGTGACATGGAAATCTTTTTAAAGATTTTTCTCAAAATTTTGAAAAGCTATTAGCCAGGATCATGGCATAATAAAACATAACATTTTCCTTTTAAAAAAATTTTACTGTGTGTAGTTAAGAGGCTGTTATACATTTATGATTTAACAAAATAATTCTTAAGGAAAAAAAAGGATGGAAAAATATATACAGTGCTAATACTAATCAAAAGAAAGCTGGAGTGGTTATATCAATGTCAGACAAAGTAGATCTCCAAACAAAAAATATTATGAGATATAAAAGGGTGTATTAGACAATGATAATGAGTAACTTCACCAAGAAGACATAACAATATTCAATTTGTATGCACCAAACAAAAGAGCTCTAAAATGTATGAAGCAAAAACTGATGTAACTTAAAGAAGAAATAGACAAATCAACAATTATACTTGGATACTTCAAAAGTACTCTCAGTATTTGATTGAATAAGTAGACAGAAGATAAGTAAGAATATAGAAGAACTGAACAACACTGTCAAACAACTTGGTCTAACTGAAAGTTATAGAATGCTCCACCAACGTAATATTTTTCTTTTAAAGTACATATGGAACATTCACCAAAGATGAACAATATTCTGCATGATAAAATCAACCTCAACAAATTTGAAGAATTGACATCATTCAAAACAGGTCTTCTGACTACAATAGACTTGTATTAGTTAGGGCTCTCTATGGAGACAGAATCAACAAGAGATATCTATCAATATAAGGTTTTATAAAAGTGTCTCATGCAACTGTGGGTATGCATGAGTCCAAATTCTATAGGGCAGGTAGCAGACTGGCAACTCCAATGAAGATGTTTGATGAACTCCTCAGGCAGCAAACTAGCAACTCCAATGAACATTTTTGATAAACTCCTCAGGCAATGAACTGGCAACTTTGATGAACTCCTCAGGAAATGCTTCACTGGTCAGCCAAAGAAGAAATGAAGGTCCTCTATCTGTCTTACTTAAAAGTCTTCAACTGATTGGATTAAATCCAACTGATTGCATTCTCTCAATGTGGAAGACACATCCTTTGTTGATGTAATCAGTCACAGCTGCAGTCAATGGACTGATGATTTAATAAACCAGCCTTCTGGTTTAATAACAAGCCACAAATATCCTTGCAGTAATAGGCCAGTGCTTGCTTGACCAGACACCTGGGTACCATCACCTGGCCAAGTTGGCACATGAACCTAACTATCACAAGACTTAAACTAGAAAATAAAAAGTCGAAGATGTCTTGAAAATCCCCAAATACTTGGAGATAAAAGCATATACTTACAAAATAATTCATGTATCAACAAGGAAATAAAAAGAAAAACATTTTTTAATTAAAATGAAAATAAAAACATATCAAAATTTGTAGGATGCAGATAAAGCAGCAGGTAGAGGCCATTTATATAACCATTAAATATTCATACTAGATAAACAAAGTCCTTAAATCAGTAATTTAAGCTTCCACCTTAAGAAAAAGGAAGAGAAGAGCAAGTTTAATGCAAATCTAGCAGAAGATAAAGAATAAAGATAAGTGTAAAAATCAATAAAATTGAAACAGAAAAACAATAAAGGAAATCAATGAAGCAAAAACCTGTTTCTTTGAAAAGATCTGTTAAATTAATAAAGCTCTAGATAGATTGATGGAGGGGGAGACACAAATTACTGATATCAGGCATGAAAGAGGAGACATCACTACAGATCCTACAGACAGTACAAGGATAATAAGAGAATATTATGTGTCTCATTATGCCAGTAAATTTAACAGTATTTATAAAATGGATCGATTCCTTGAAAGAGACAAGCTACTAAAGCTCACTCTAAAAGAAATTGATAAATTGAATATTCTTATACCTATTAAAGAAGTTGAATTCATAGTTTAAAATCTTCCAACAGAGAGAACACCAGGTTCAGATACTTTATTGGTGAATTCTACCAACCCCATAAGAAAGAAATAGAACCAATTTACCACAGACTTTCTAGAAAATAGAATAGGTGGGAATACTTCCCAAATCATTTTATGGGGCTAGAATTAACCTGATATAAAAACCAGACAAAAGAAATTACAGACTGATAATATTCATGAACAAAGAAACAAAACTCCTCAACAAAATATTAGCAAATTAAATCTTTCAATATGTAAAGAAGATAGTACATCATGATCAAATAGGGTTATCTAGGAAATGCAAAGTTGGTTCTACATTCCAAAATCAATCAATATAAATTACCATATCAACAGATTAAAGAAAACACTGTTATGATCATCTCAATAGATGCAGAAAAAGCCTTTTTAAAAATTCAACATCCATTCTTAATAAAAACTCCCAGAAAACTAGAAATTAAAAGAAACTTCCTAACCTGATAAAGGCACTCATGAAAAACCTATAGCATAGTTAATGGTGAAATACTGAATGTTTTCTCTCTATGAGTAGGAGGAAGGCAAGGAAGCCTGCTCTAATCACTTTCATTCCATATAAAAGGAACCCTAGCCAGTGCATTAAGGCCAAATAAATAAATGGCACACAGATTGAAAAGGAAAAAAAATCTCTATTCATAAATGACATGATTGCCTATGGAGAAACCCCAAGTAACTTGGCAAATAGGTACTAAACTAATCCATAAGTTTAGTTAGATAGCATGATACAATTTCAGCATTCAAAAATCAATAGTATTTTTGTGTTGAAAATATAGAAAACTGAAATTTAAAAAGCATTACTATTTTAGTTTCCTAGGCTGCTGAACCATATATGGTGAAATGGTTCAGCTTAAAGAATGGGAATTTATTTGCTCCCAGTTTGAAGCTGGGAAAATGTCCAAATCAAAGCATCACCAAGGCGATGCTTTCTTCCAAAAGACTGGCTGCTGGAAATCCTTGGCTCCTTGGTCACATGGCAAGGAAATGGTAGTGTGTGTGGTTTCTCCCTTCTCTTCTGGATTTTGTTGCTTCTGTGGCTTTTTGTTTGTTTGTTTTTTTGTTTTAATTCAGTTTTATTGAGATATATTCACATACGATACAATCACAGTCACACCATGTAAGCTACAGTTATACAATCATCTTCAAGAATCAAGGTTACCGGGTTGCAGTTCGATGGTTTCAGGTATTTCCTTCTAGCTATTCCAATACACTAAAGACTAAAAAAGGATATCTATGTAGCACATAAGAATAACCTCCAGAGTGACCTCTCTACTCCATTTGAAATCTCTCAGCCACTGAAACTTTATTTTGTTTCATTTCTCTTCCCTCTTTTGGTTGAGAAGATTTTCTCAATCTCATGATGCCAGATCCAGACTCATCCCTGGGAGTCTTTGCCAGGGAGATTTAAATTCCTGGGAGTCATGTCCCAGGTAGAGGGTAGGGCAGCGGGTTTATCTGCCGAGTGGGCTTAAAGAGAGAGGTTCTCTGGTTTTTTTTCCTCTCTGTATTCATTCTGTTTATAGAAGCCTCCAGTAATAGGAGTAACACCCATCCCAAATAATGTGGGTCACACCCTAACTGAAGTAGACTCATTAAAAGGCCCTACTTACAATGGGTTCATACCCACAAGAATGGATTAACTGTAAGAACATGTTTTATTGGGGTATACAGCTTCAAATCACCAAATTGCCAATTCCAATAATAACAACAAAAAATATGAAATATTAGGTCTTAATCTAATGAAATATGTGCAAAAGTTGTATGTGCAAAACTATAAAACACTGATGAGAGAAATCACAAGAGATCTAAATAAATGGAAAGAAACATTTTATTTATGGATTGGAAGACTCAATACTGTTAAGATGTCAGTTCTCCCAAATTGGTCTACAGACAGAACTCAATGTCAATCAATATCTCAACAGGTTTTGTTTTGTATAAACTGACAAACTGATTCTAAAATGTATATGGAAGGGCAAAGGAAATAAAATCACTAAAGCAATTTTGAAAAGAAGAACAAAGTTGGAATACTCACACTGCTTGATTTCAAGACTTAACTATAAAGCTACTATAATCAAGACGGGGAATGGACAGAAACCTAAATGAATGGAACAGAGTAGAGATACCAGAAATCCATGCTTATATGGTCCTTTTATTTTTGACAGAGACATAAAAGCAATTCAGTGGAGAAGGGATAGTATTTTAAACAAATGGTGCTGGCACAATTGGATATCCATGTGCAGAAGTGAACTTCACCCTTTACCTTGCACCTTATAAAAAAATTAGCTCCAGATGTATAAAACATCAAAATGTAAGAGCTAAAAACTGTAACACCTCTGGAAGAAAACTTAGGATAAAATCTTTGGGACCTTGGTTTAGGCAAAGAATTCTTAGATAGGACCCAAAAAGTAGGCTCCATTAAAAAAAACATAAATTTGACATTATCAAAATTAAGAATTTCTTCTCTTTGAAAGACTCTGTTAAGAGCATGTAAAAGACAAGCTACAGACTGGGAGAGAATATTTTCAAATATCATATATTCAACAAAAGACTGGTATCCAGAATATATATATGTATTTTAAAACTCTCATAACTCAATAATAAAAAAAATACAATTTAAAAAATGAGCAAAAATTTGAAAAGGCATTTCACCAAATATATACATATGGCAGATAAGCACATGAAAAAAGATATTCAATATAATTATTGTTTAGGAAAATGCAAATTAAAACCACATTATGAAACCACTACACAGCTATTAGAGTGTCTAGAACAAAAAAAGTGTTGTCAAAGATGTTGACCAATTTAAACTCATACATTGTTAATTGAAATGCAAAATGGTACAGTCACTTTGGGATATCAGTTTGTCAGTTTCTAAAGTAGTTAAACATACATGTAACCTCATGATGCAGCAATCACACTCCTAGATATTTATCAAAGAGGATTGAAAACATGACCACACAAAAACCTGTATATGAATGTTTATAGTGGCAAAACTGGAAACAACTCAAATGACCATCAATTTGTGACTGGATAAACACGCTATATGGTATATGTACATTACTCAGGAATACTAATCAGGAATAAAAATGTGCAAACTACTGCCACATGCAAAAATATGGATGAATATCATATGCACTGTGCTAAGTGAATGAAGCCAGGCTCAAAAGGCTACATGCAATATAATTCCATTTATATGACATCTTGCAAAGGGAAAATCACACAGAAAATGAGTCAGTGGTTGCCAATGGCTCTGAAGAGGTAGGAAGCATTGACTACAAAGAGGCATGAGGAAACTTTGTGGGGTAATATATCTACTTGTCACAGCATTTGTAAATATTCATAGAACTGTATACCTAAAAAAAGTTAATTTTACTGTATGTAAATTATACCTCAATATATCTGACCTCCTCCCAAACAAACAAAAAACTTTTCAAGATTCCTCCTCTCTTTTCCTTTCCTTCCTTTCTGTGCTGAAAAATTAAATCCTAGAGCCATTTTGGTGGGCTGAGCAAGAAAGGAATATATGCTATGGGTGGGAGAGCTATTGTGGTCTATGTAGGGTGTCCAAGCTGTGCAGGGTGGAGGAGCATCTCCACAAAGTTGTGGCCTTTGTCTGATGTCACAGCTCAAACAGGATTAGAAGGCATCCATGCAAGTGGATGGCTCAGCATGGGGAGTCATATCCTGTGCAGGGTAAGTAAAGCATTCTCAGGTGGTGGTGGCCCAGTGTGGGATGTCACAGCCTGAGCGGAGTGGAGAGTGTGTCCACGTGGGAGAAAGGTCAGCATGAGTGTTGGAACCTAAGCACGGTGAAGAGAGTATAAACAGAAGGTGGAAGCAGTTCCAGCTCAGGGAGTAGAAACCCGAGTAGGGCAATGAATTCATCCTCATGGGATTGAGATGGAGTGGTGGACAGGCGAGAATGGGGGCGGTTGGGGGAGGGGGTCAGAGCCTGAAGAGTGTGAGGAGGATGTCCATGCAGGGTATGACCCCACATGGGGTGTTAGAGCTCAAGTGGGGTAAAGATGGCATCCATGCAGGAGCGTTCAGCCTGGCATGGATGTCAGAGCCCAGTAGAGGTAGGGAATGCTTCCATGGCATGGAACATCGGAGCCTGAGCAGGGGGAGAACAGTTTCCTGCTCTGGGAAGCTGGGACATGTGGTTTCAACTGATCTACTGAAAATTCGAGTTGAAATTATTCCTAATGTATAGGACCCTTGTCCCACATCCCTTCAGCAGCACCAGGAAGGTGCAGCTTCTCGAAGATCTGGGTCATCTTTTGGCAGAACCACAAGAGTGGGCTTGTCGCCACTTGGATTTCCTTGATGGATTAGTTGCTACTGGTATGGACCAAGTGTGCCATACAAGATGGTTCTGTATTTCAGGACCACTACGGACTCCAATGACAACGACATGGCCGTCAATGAGATCAGGAGACAGAAAATTCCTGGGGGAAAAGAGCAAAACCAGCTTCTCCACGTAGCTATCTCTTTCTGTTTAAATCCTTCCTATCTTTTAAATCTTGTGCATAATATTCAGTTCTCCCTTGAAACTTCCACAACAATCTTCCACAACTGATGCAAACTTTCTTCCCTAAGCACTCATAGTATTTTTTAAAACTTTTCATTATAAAAAATATTAAATATAAACAAAAGTAAAGAGAATAGCATAATGAGTAACTTTTGCCACACATTCACCACTCAGCTTCAATAGTTACAAACACGTGACCAAAAGGGCCCTGGAAGCACTTGCATTCCTTTTATGACAATTGTAATCTGAATTTAGTTTGAGTTATTTCTGTACTAGCTTCACACATTCATCTATGTCCCTTACTTTCCTAAAATATAAGGTTCTTCAGGGCAGGAACTGCATCATATTTATCACTGTAATTCCCACTGGACTCAGCAAATACTGGGCACATATATCCGAACTGAGTTGAATTAATAAGCATTCAGTACTTCTGTTTGATTCTTCTTTTTCTAAATATCATAAGCAGCTTTTCCTTAAATAAATGCTGTTTAATTTTTAAGTTAGAAATATGAGAACTCTATCGAGATAGTGGAGTCAGACTGACAAGTCACATCACATCTCCATGAGTTAGCGGATTTCTTGCAGCAGTTATCTCTCTGAATCTCAGTTTTATCATTGGTAAAATGATGAAAATGATAGCTACTTTATATTTTGCTGTGAAATTTTGAGATTTTATATGTGTATGTGTACATTTATCAAATACCATAGCTGCACAACAATTTGTAGTTGTAGAATAGGTAGACTTAAATAAGGAGGGCATGGGTCTTTTATAGGTCTTAATCCAAAGATGACCATTCCTGGCAGATACTCCTGAAGGTCTTTGAGTCCAAAGAAACCACTTCCCCAATGGGAAATGCTGAACTAAGTCTGGGGGTCCATGTGAATGTATGAAATAGCTAGCAGCCATTTTTCTCAATTCAAGGATTCTGCAGACAACACATTTGATAGCACTGGCCAAAGACAGTTTTGAAATAAAAGACAGCTACAACTCTATCAATGATTCAATTGCAAAATGTTATTTCCCAGTGATTATACTAATCAGAATAATAAGTATTGATCTCTTCTTGCCAAATTACCCCAAACACATTAACTTTGGGTAGTACATATATATAGCAAGCCATATTTTTATATCCATATTTACTGGGAAGCTGTTTTGGTTTGCTAATGCTGCTGTGCTTGTTTGAATATATTATGTCCCGCAAAACGCCATTATCTTTGATGTAATCTTGTGTGTGCAGACGTATCAGTGTTGATTAGATTGTAATTCTTTGAGTGTTTCCATGGAGATGCGACTCACCCAACTGTGGGTGAGGATTCTGATTGGGTAATTTTCATGGAGGTGTTGGTCCTGCCCATTCAGGGTGGGTCTGAATTAGTTCACTGGAGCACCATATAAGCTCAGACAGAAGGAGAAAGCTGCTACAGCCAAGAGGGACACTTTGAAGAACACACAGGAGCTGAAAGAGGAATGGCAGTTTACAGAGATGTTTTGAAGACGGCTGTTGAAAGCAGACTTTTGCTCTGGAGAGGCTAATAGAGGACAAACGCCCCAAGAGCAACTGAGAGTGACATTTTGGAGAGAAGCTGAAGTCTAGAGAGGAACGTCCTGGGAGAAAACCATTTTGAAACCAGAACTCTGGAGCAGATGCCAGCCAGGTGCCTTCCCAGCTAACAGAGGTTTTCTGGACGCCATTGGCCATCCTCCACTGAAGGTACCCTATTGTTGATGCATTACCTTGGACACTTTAAGGCCTTAAGACTGTAACTTTGTAACCAAATAAACCCCCTTTTATAAAAGCCAATCCGTTTATGGTGTTTTGCATTCTGGCAGCATTAGCAAACTAGAACAGCTGCCATTATGCAAAATACCAGAAATGGATTGGCTTTTATAAAGGGAATTTGTCAGGTTACAAGTTTACAGTTCTAAGGTCCGAAAGTGTGCAAACTAAGGCATCAACCAGAGGATGCCTTCACTGAAGAAAGGCCAATAGCATCTAAAACAAAGGCTTTGTAAGCTGGGAAGGCACGTGGCTGGTGTCTGCTGGTCCTTTGCTCCCGGATTGTGTTGCCTTCAGCTTCTGATTCCAGTGGCTTTCTCTATAAGCACCTGAGTGTCCTCTCTTAGCTTCTTGGGGTCAAACTCTGGGCTTCATCTCTTAGCATCTCCAAATTTCATTCTGTCTCTATCTTCAAGCATCTTCAAGCATCAGCAAGCATCTGGGTCTGTGTCAGCTCTTAGCTTCTCTTTTAGATACTCCAGTGAACTAATCAAGACCTACCATGAATGGGCAGGGCCACAGCTCCATGGAAATAATTCAATCCGAGGTTCTACCATTATCAACAGACTAATCAGTCTGCCCCCAAAATATTGCATTAAAGAACATGGCTTTTCTGGGGGACATAATACATACGAACTGGCACAGAAGCTTTGTCCAGTATATAAAAGCTTTGCAGCTGTTGGATAAAGCCTACAATAAATTGCATTAACCACAAAAGCTCCTCTAACTGTGATGAGGTTTGAGCTGATGGCATAGCTACAGGAGCAACCTAGTAAGACCATCAGTAGTCATTTGCTGAAAATTTTATTTGGTTTCCAATTTGGATGAACCATATCTTCAAATCTGAGTTAGTTGTGTAAATCTTATACTTCATGTTAAAAGCCCACAGTGACATTATGATGAGGGAAAAGAGAGGCTTGAACAAAGGGTAAATATACAATGCCTTAAGGTTAGGATATTTTTTTTATTGCAAGAAATCATCACCATTTATTGTGTTCATGTGGATCTACTGAAGATTAAGACATGTCATGATCAATAATCCTTTACAATTTGAGAAATTAGAAATAAATATTTTTCTCCCTAAGACCTAGTTGGCAAAGCACAGCCCACAGTTAGCTACACATGATTATTCATGGAAATCTTCCTCTGCCTGCCTAAATATGATAAGAACAAGAGAGATGAATGAGGGTGGATCATGCACTGTGATTCTAAGCATGGCTTCTGATGGAAGCACATGGCCTTGTTCTTCTTGCTATCTATTACAGCAGAACCGGTTCAGAGATGATGACTTACCCTAGCCCTGCTGACCTCAATATTCTATGCATGGCAAGGAAAGAAGGTATGTGTGCATGAGGAGAGGCAAAGAAATCGCAGAAGGGTAAGAAAATATGGTACCTGTACCAGAGAAGGGGAAGAAGGTGTCTTGATATTTTCCTTCTTGGGGGTCTCTATTTCATTTCTCAACTCTTCCCTCTATACTCATGGACCTCCTTCACACTGCTAAGGTTGGCTATACAAATTTTCTATAGAATTGATTCAGACATTACAAGGTGACCTTTAGAGTGTCTTCTGCCTGCCCCTTCACTCTAGCTTCCAACTGATAAGACTTTGTCATTGTCACATTTCCTTGCTGCATCCTCATTAAAGCATTGGCACACCACTCTCCTCCCCTCACCAGGCCATGCAGTTGGCACTATCTCTACCCTTCTGGGTCTGCTGCTGCCCAGCTCCCTGGCATCTCCGCCCCACTCTCAGGGGAAAAGGACACTTTCGTATCTTCTCCATAGTGGGTGCATGGGAGACGGGGGGAGGGTTCACTGCTTTATGTTCCCTCTAACTCAATACATCATGCAAGTCATTTCAATCCTCCTGAAGCTGCTCCATGTTGTGTAGGGGACCTCTCTATAAAGCCCACTGTCTCCTCAGTATTCAGAGACAAATCCAGGGCCCCACATCCTCTACTCCCAATTTTTCTGACATTTCTAAAATTCTCCCACCAACAGAGGCTTGAGTAAGGGAAGGCAGGGGTAGAATGATCTCCTCCAGAGAGTCATCAGCATCTGAGCTCAAACCAAGTCACATCTGGTACTGGTATTCCAATCAGCTGGCAAAGCTTTTTGTCTTCTATTGAGTGAGAAAACTGTACTTACATCATCATGCATTCTTTCCCAACCTACTTACGTAAATTTTATGCCCCAAGTCCTTTGGAACTTTTGCCTCTTTATAGTCAAAGTCAAGTTTATAATCTCCAAAAGAAATTTCTCCCCCAAACTCCCAGATCTCATGACTTTCAGTACTGTTGCCTCTGCTATACAAACTTAAGCCAAGAATCTGACTCTAGTCTTTTCTAATAATCCCTCCTGTGAGCTTCCTGTATAAAGAATACCATCAACACCACCAGTGGTGGGGAAAGGTATTGGGTACAAAGAAGCACAGTGTAAAGAACTTAAGTAATATCTCAAAATATTTCCTGCCACATTTCTTTCCCTCAAATATTCTATATTTAAAAATTCCTTTAACCCTGTCTCCACCACCAATCCAAACTCTATCCCCTGGCTTAATGCTATGTTTCATAAAAGGCAATCTGATTAAGTTACATTATTATAGTCTACCAAGGATGTGGCTTCTTTTGTGCCTTTTCACGTTGGCTCCATGCTCTTTTTCTCTTCCTCCAGCTGCTCTGAACAGTTTCTGAGGGTTGAAAGACTTCTGATTCTAGGCTTGTCTTTTGCTACTTTGCTCACTAGAAAGAAGCATCCCTTCTGTATCAGCCTCTTATTGCAGGGCAGTCATGTTTTTTACACAGTGGGACTTGAGATAAGAAATCCTTACACAAGCAGGCAACATGGATTTGACTGACCATGATAAGATCCAGAAGGAATGAGTGGAGCAGGTTCATTCTGCTGTTTGATTCAACCATGATTTGATTTGATTTGATTCAAGTGCCCATGAGGTTCTTAGTCATACCTAGTTTGCTCTTATCAATAATATTCAGCTTTTATTAGTAACATCAATTTCATGTTATCATTTAAGTTAGTTCAAAATGAACTTATTAATTCTATCCAGCTGCAGCTACAATGAGTAAGCCATGCCTATGGCACAATGTCTGAGCGAGCAGATACCCACAAAGTCACAGAGCTAGATAGTTAGGCAACAGTTTTTATTTCTCCTCTTGAAATTTCAGATAAGCCATATGGATGAGGTCTGAGTCTGAGCACTCAGGTCCTCAAAAATAGATGAATCAGTATTTTTAATACATCTGTGCTCTCATTGTTCAGTTATCTTCCAGAATTAGGGATTTGTTGGGGCAAATGCTGAAAGCAGAAGCTGTCTTGTCTTTAAATGGAGTAACAACCTCTCCTAATGGCAGAAGGGGGACAGTGAACCTATGGACAACAACTTTTCCATCTCTCTTTCAGAATCATACCTGAGGTTGGAGGAATCAGATTTTGACCAAGGGCATCACATTTTAGAAGACAAACAGTTGGAGTAATTATTTCAAAATGCTGCATACTCACCTCTCTCCCACATCCCTTGCCCCCTGAAAATGTGTCTGGTCCCTTGCAGCCATAGTTGCAAATCCATTTCAGGGCCTGGTTAGCACACTGGGTTCCCTGAGTAGCTACAGGGACCCAAGACCACGGGTTGGCTGTCCCTGAGCCAGTGTCTTCTACTTCTCGCTTTCCCATTCTCCCTTCTGATGGGCCAATCTACATTGGTTTCCTAGGGCTATTGTAAAAAATTACCACAACCTGTGTGCCTTAAAACAACAGACATTTATTGCCTGAAGTTTTAAAGGCTGGAAGTCTGAAATCTAGGTGTTGGTAGGTTGATGTTTCCTCTGAAGGCCTTAAGGAAGGATCATTCCTTGCCCCTTCTAGCTTCTGGTGGTTGCTAGCAATTCGTGGCTTCCCTTGGCTTGTAGATGCATCACTCCACTCTGCCTCCATTGTCACATGGCCTTGTCATGTTTGTCCAAATTCCCCTCTTCTCATAAGGACACCAGTCATTAAATTAGGGCCCACCCTAATCCGGGATGACCCCATCTCAACCCGATTGCATCTGTAAAGACCTTATTTCCAAACAAGGTCACATTATAAATAAGGGTTTAGGACTTGAATGTCTATCTTTGGGGATACATTTCAACCCATAACAAGGCACTTCTTTTGTTTAAATAGCTCATGTTTTCCAGAGACTGAAATTACTTCCTCCATTCCAGATTTATTCCTTCTGCAAGCTGGTAGTAGAAATATGTTACAAATACTTTATTCCAGGCTTAATGTTAGTGTCAAAAGTCCAGACAGCATGGGGACAATCATGCATATCTCCACTATGACATATTATCTTTGGTATCAGTTTTACTTTGATGAAAATGAAATTCTTAATGGATGCTGAGTTTTAGTTTTCAACTAGTATCGTATGGCTATTCTGACACTTCCCCAAAAAAGTATTGACTGATGATGGAGTTTATACTAGTTCATCTACTTTAAAAAGAGAGGTCAAGTTGGGCATAGATGATCCCACACTAGGTCATACTAGTTGTAGACTGTGGGGCATCATGAAACCCAAACTAGTGGAATGTCAAAGCCAAAACTGACTAGAAGAGCAGAGTTGAGGGAACAAGCCAGAGTTGCTGAGTACAGGTGGTTAAAAGCCAAGAGAATATTAGAATCAACTTTGGGATCTGTGCTAAGCTAAAAAGCTGGAAAGAACAAAGGAAGTAATAGAAAATCTGTGCTCCCCAATCTAATTCCAACAGAGAAAGTTTCCTTGGTACAGGGCTCTTCTGTTTGATGTTTTCAAATGCCGCCATTTACACTTAGCTACTCTTTAGTGTTTGTATATTTGAAATATTGGATCTTTGGCAACAAGAATTACATAATGTTAGCATTTTCCTAACTTTCGCCAAACAGTTATTACATTATCTCTAAAGCTATGCATGATATTTCAACCAAGAAAAATTAATCTCATACTTCAAACTGGAATGCTGTATTTTTCCATATTTACTGTATTTCCCATGGAAATGGATGGATATATAATCTTTGGGTAAGCTGTTGACACCCATACTAATTTGGAGATATTGTTAAGAGCATGGGAAAGAATATTTGGCTGACAAATGGTGAATGATGACCTTCCACTACTAGCTTCAAACTTCCAACTGGACTTCGAACAACTGTTTTTCTTCCAGAAGAGTGTTCTATGCTTTTCCCTAATTTCTCATTTCTGTCACTTACCCCAGAGTTAAGTCCATTGGATACTGCAAAACAGTGGAAATATGTAGACCATCACTTCATTTATTCATTGGATTCTTTTTTGCAGTGCAGTGGAGTGGTAAAGATGGCCCTGAAGTCAGATGCAACGAGCAAAGGAAGGAAACCCTAGCCTTCCCTTTCACTGTCAGATTCTCACATTGTAGTGAACTTGGGCTGGTGGGTTTTTTGTGTGCAATGAGATGTACAACCAGCAACTCTAACAGAACAATTTTTGAAGACTAAGAATTGATCTTTATTGTAAAAACAATTTAAGTGAGGATTTGTGGAGTCTTAATTCATTAATTCATTCAATAAATATTTGTTGAGAGTTTTTATGGGAGATGCTATGCTAGGTATTGTTCTAGGTGCTAGAGATTCAGCAGTGAACAAAGGAAAGTCCAACCATCATGGAACTTATATTTTAGTGTGTATGGAGGTGTGTGGGGGGAAGGGGAGAATAGAAAATGAACAAGTAAATAAATATGTATATTAGCAGGTGATTTGTGCTATGAAGAAAAATAAAATAAAATAGGGTGTGGGGATAGAGAGAGATGGCTGGCAGTGGCAGGGAATTGTTTTATATGGAGTAGTCAAGGTGAGCCTCTGGTAAGTAGTTATTTAAGCAGACACCTGAAGAAAGTGTGACAGCAGCTATGCTCCAACCAACCTGCCTCTTGCACCAGCCCCCAGCATAGGATGGTTTAAGTCACCCCACTACTTTAGGGACAGAAAACAAAAATGGAACATTGTTCACTATTAACACTGGATCACATAGAGAAAGGATATAAAAGGGTATATGGTTGGGCATCCTGCCTTCCCTCCCTGCATTCAGATTTGATACCAACTTTAAGCCCCAAACAGGAAAGAGAGTATGAGAGGAACCAGAGGGGTCTCTGTACATGTGTTTGGTTCTCAGGCCAAGCTCTGGGGTGGGAGCAGGGCTGAGGGGATGGAGGCCACTTGACAGGATCTCTCCTTGAAATTTAGGAGGTCCACAGGGAGATGTGGACCAGTGCTGTGCTTCTAGGGCACAGTCCAGAGAGCCAGCAAGCCCATCTTCATCCCAGGCATGTCGTGGAGGCCAGTGCACTAGATTAAGAGGGATAGAGGCAGACTCCAGGACTGTCTATGGCTCCAGAGAGGTATGGGATAGCCTCTGGAAGTTTCCATGGCCCCAAGTGGGGAAAGAGAGAGAGATGGAATGAGTTGGCCTTTGATGTGCACATAGAGATGCATTATTTTGGGAGCACAAGGGACTCCCTCCAGTTCTGGGGAGCAAAGTTGGAGTGGAATCCATGCTGACAGATTGTCCAGTCAGTAAGGAAGGAGTACAACACTGTTATAGTCCATCTTGATGCCAAGGACCCGTCAGGGTGAGCCACATCTGGAACTTGTGGCCGAGACAGATTGAGACTGAGAGGGGGGTGTCCCCAGCCTCACCTGCTGTGCTCATATCGGCACAATCCCAGCAATGTAAGAAAAGGAAGCTAAGACTGATCTTTAAACCAACGCTGCACAGAAGTCCCTGCATTTGACTATGTTTCCTGGTCATGACTAGAATAAGTGCTTAGCTTTAAATTAAACAGGCCTCAAAATCAGAACTTAATTTAATTATGACAATTGAGAGTTACATTTTTCCCACCCAGACTCGTGACTGTGAAAATCAGTTGCTGCTACACAAAACTGAATCCATCAGTTCAGTGGGGATATAAAATATTGTATTAATAAAGTCTAAATAATAGGAAATCTATTGGCCAGCCCATGACGCTCTACTGAAGCTCTGCATTGTGCTAGAAAGTGCAGGCTTTGGCATAAGATTTGACCTTGGTTCAAATCCAAGGTTCATCGCTTCTGACTAAACACCTCTGAGACCTCTGCTTCTCCCATGTTCAAAACTGGGATATTTGCCTTTTAGGATTGCTGTGAGAATTAAATGAAACTATGTAAAGAGCAAGAACAGAAATCCCCATTGAATGTTGGTGGCTGCCAAACCACATTTTCCTCCTGGAGAAAGCAACTCCAAGTAGCTTATTTTGCTCTCAGTGGTCACATCATACACTGCTATGTGGAAACAACCCTGCCCCCTGAACTGGGACTTACTGGTGCCCAAGACAAAAAAACAAGTAAGAGACAAGTAAGATATGGGCTGGCTTTGGACGATACTGCCAAAAGAGGCACTCACATTGGGCAGTGGCAAAGCAACCCATTCAACCCCTTTTGCTTTGTATGGATGAAAGCCAGATACACACCACAGGACACTTGAATTTGCCTGTATCTCAGTGATCCTGAGCTATTGTTCTGGTTCTCCATGAAGCCCCCTAGACCCCTAGCTCAGAAGGAGCTAAAATCCCATGTGGATTCTTGTCCCTTACAATAAATCCTCATTTGGGCCTATATCTTTTAAATACCTCAGAGTATACACATACACATTTGCACCAATCTAACAAATATAATAGATAAGTAAACAAAATTCAAGTAAACCAACAATTAAATTAAAGCTGTTTGGGGGCAGTTTTTGATCAAAGCAATGGGTTGAGTGGTTTGGTTGGTTGTGGAGGCACTTTATAACTGTGTGGTATTATTTGTTAGATAATGGTCTTAATTTTCCTGAGCTGCTATGGCAAATACCACACACTGGTTTTGGGTTAACAATAGGAATTTATTGGCTCATAGTTCAGAGGCTAGAAGACTTGCTTTTTCCCGAGGTCAGTAGATTTCTAGCTGGTCAGCAGTCCTTGGGTTCTTTGACTTTCCTGTCACATGGTGATGCCTTCTCCTTTCTCTTCTGGGGTTTCTGTTGACTTCCAGCTTCCAATTTCTCCCCATGGCTTTCTCTCACTCTAGCTTCCAGTTTCTTTCTCTTTATAAGGCCTCCAGTAATCTAGATTAAGATCCAACTTTATTCAGTTAGGCCAAACCTTAATTTAAAATAACATGTTCAAGAGGCCCTATTTACAATGGGTTCACACCCACAGGAATGTGATTTAAGATTAAGAACATGTCTAAATAAGGGTACATAATTCTAAAGATACTGTATTTTATAGTATACCATGTGGACGTGAATTCCTTGTTTCACCCGATGGACCTCTTAACAAGCCCCTATCCAGGAAGCTCTTTCTCATTAGGATAGAAGTGGATGTCTTGGGTGCAGAGAAGCCTGTAAGTAATATTGTGCCAACATTAAGGTTGTCCTCCCTGCTGCTTCCAGGACCTTCACCTTTACCTTGTGAAGGCCATGGGTGTCCTCATCTCCCAAGGCACCTCCAGTTGGGGCAGGGTTGCCATCCTCAAGCACAACCAGGGGAGCTGTGGAAACAAATCAAGCACACATCTGAGAACTAAAATAAGTACTTTGGGGGTCCAGCTAAGGGCTGGAAGGAGCAAGGCCACCCAGGAGCTGTCTGTTTTTCCACAGCTGGAGCCTCAGTTTGGAGGAGAAGGATCTCTCTGTGCTCCACCTCCAGCTACTGTCCAGAAATGGCCACATCCAGCATGCTTGTAACTTTTGTTGCACTTGAAGTAGGCTGAGTTAGAATCACCTGCACATGATTGTTAGCTGTCCTTGGAGAAAAAGAAAATGGGTGTCTCGGAGGCCACTCTTCTAGATAGGAAAGCTTCTTAGAAGCTGCCCAAAGGGGAAATAATTATGGCGTGGAGGATGCAATGCCAGCCCAGGTTTGGAACTGGAAACTTGTTTTGCACCAGAGAGGAGTTCACAGCTGGGTCAAGCACTGCCCAAGGAGAAGGGTTCATTTAACTTGAGATCAGTGTGTGTTTTAGAAAGTCTACTCTTTTTTCCTGGGCTAAAGTGCATATTTTTCTTTTGTTTGACTGGGTCTCATGAATAATTCACTTTTAATATTCTCATCAGCAAGGTAGTTGACAAAGCTCCCCACAAGAAGGGAGACTAGACATTTATAAAGGGCTGATGGTTTGTGATAATGTTTACAGAGAGCTTTAAAGATGAAGATAATTTTTATGATGACTTTCCTTTTTTAATGAGATGTTTCTCATAATAAATGCTCTTATCACTTAATAATTCCTCAAGCCTGTGGCTGAAATCTATGATTAGAGCAATTCTTTTTTTAACCAATCATACGAATACTTTGAGGTTTGAAGGGGACAGAGTGAGAAAAGGGGATTGTAAAAAGGATTAAGGCTGCTTAAATGTGTACTCACCTCCCCCTTAGAAAAAATAAAGTTATATGAAAGAAACATTTGATTGGATTTATAAGATGACTCAGGCACTCAAGAGAGGGCTTGCCTCCAGTCTGCAGGAGCAGCATTAGGCCCCAGGAACAGAACTGATGTGGCCTCTATGTCATGAATTTATAGTGTGGGAGGTAGACACATCAAATTATCACACAAAGGAATGCACAATTATAAATTATGCTAAGTACCACTGACATTCAGAAAGCTATGAACACAGAGAGTGCAAGATTAGATCAAATCTATGGGAGGGAAAATGGAGTAAGCTGGCAAAGGAGGCAGATGGGATAGCATGTGCAAAGGTCTAGGGAGAGGATAGAGCTTGGGGTTCTAGGAGCGGAAAGAGGTCTGGAGTATCCTGGGAACAGGGAGCGAGGGGAAGAGGGACCTGAGCTGGGACTGCAGAGGCCAGAAGAAACCAGACCCTACAGGGCCCCGTAGCTTTGGCTTTGATTTTAATTCTATAAGAAGTGAAAAGCCCCACAATGGCTAAGACTATTTAAAAATGAGTGGGGAGGTTGGGTGGGCAGTGGGGGAGAGGGACATAATTTGATTTACATTCGAAGGTCACCCTGTCCATTTGGGAGCCTGTGGAAGTCTTACTGGGGTTGTGATTGTGGGAGAAGGGGAAACTGACAGGTTTGAGAGAATTACGGGGGGAAACTGAAAGGGACTCAGTCATGGTTTGAATATGGGGAGTGCTGGAGAGGGTGATTTCCAGGTGTTTTACTATGCATATAACAGAAAATACTTGTGTTTCTTGCAACTACTTTTGTTTACATCTTATGATAATATCCTTTTGTGGCTATTGATGTCAGTATTTCCCCCAAATGCCTCAGTTGTTCTCCTTATTGTGTTCCTGCTGGTAAATTTCGTATGGCATGGTCAGTTTCAACATTAGAACAGAAGAGTTCAGAATTGGTGGAATGATTTCATTGAATTGCCTACTAGTTTCTTTATTATTAAAGATACTTATAATTTTCCTAAAAGTTTTTTCAGGTGACATATTCTATGATTAACCTTATTTATGATTTTTAGTTTTTCCCTAAGTAAAAGATCATAACTATTTTAAACATGGTTTCCAAAGATGATAGGCATGGAATTCTATTACAAATATAATGTGTGTGAGAGATGTTATGGCTCTGGAAGAAAGCTTCACTGATCCAATTCCCCAATTTCTGGAAGAACTAATGCACTTAAGCCATGCCAAGTGTGTAGGTCATTCTCCTATTTGAGATGGGTTTCTGTAAAAATCCCATCCCATGTATTCCGGTTTGCTAATCCTGCCATTTTGCAAAACACCAGAAATGGATAGGCTTTTATGAAGGGGGTTTATCTGGTTACACAGTTACAGTCTTAAGGCCATAAAATGTCTGAGGTAAGATGTCAACAATTGGGTACTTTCACTGGAGAAAGCCCATTGGCATCCGGAAAACTCTGTTAGCTCAGAAGGCACATGGCTGGTGTCTGCTTGCTCCCAACGGCTGCCTTCAAAATGTGTCTCTCAGCTACAGCTCCTCTTCAAAATGTCACTCACAGTTGCTCTGCATCTGGGCCTGTGTGGCTCTTTTTAAAGTACTCCAGTGATCCAATAAAGACCCACCTTGAATGGGTGGGGCAGCACCTCCATAGAAATAATCCAATGAAAGTTCTCGCCCACAGTTGATTGAGTCACATCTCCATGGAAACACTGAACCAATAGGTTCCAACCTAATCAACACTAATACGTCTGTCCCCACAAGAATGCATCAAAGATAATGGTGTTTTGGGGGACACAATACATCCAAACTGGCACACCATGGTAAATATGATGCCCTCAAGGCAGAACCGCTGTAAGTTTTACAGAGCTAAAATATTTGAGCAAGCCTAAAATTGATACAAATGCATGTATATTTATTTATGCCCATGTATGACTACCAAAAACAATGAGCCAGAATAATTACCCAATTTATTTTCCTAGTCCTTAGGATAAATGGATAAATTATTACAAGTTTTCCAGTCCTATAAATATGTGTGTTTTCTATATTTATATATCCAGAATATGCTTTTCAAGTTGAGGCATGGAATTACATGCCTTTTCTTACTTGGTCTCCCCCATTTATATAGTCTACATTGCTGTCTGTGTTATATAAAAGGATTTTAAAGTTAGCATCTTCAAAGATGTGTAGCCTACGGTTCAGCCTACAGAAAGACCTGTCCTTCAGGCTGCCACTGGTTGTAGTAAGTAACCCTTCCATGCCCCCACTGAGATCCTTACCTGCAGGCATTTGGATTCCTTGACTTCTACACATACCTCTAGAGCCCATGAGGTCTCAGGATCTTGAAAATGGCTCCCTATTTCAGCTATAGCAGCAGGCATCTTCCTTAGATACCTCTAACTTTGATAACTAAACCTACAAGTCAGGTTTACACCATTCTTAGAGACTGATCCTGGCCAAAGCAGGGGTTGAAAAGGAGTGGAGCTTCAGTTCTATGGTGGCCTGGAACTTTTATTTATCCAACACACTGACATTTATTGAGTGTTTATTATATGTCTACAGTAAACTGTGCACAAGTGAAAAGTTGGCTAACTGCCCTTAGGGACCTTGCATTCCAGGAATAAGAGACGGCGTTAAGTCATTCTGCTCATTGGAGTATCAGCTCTTAACAGGAATGCCTGGGAGCAGATATGCTCTTAAGCTTCACAATCCCATGACTCGAACTGTATCCTAGATTGCTGTGGTCCCCTGTTCCTGTGGCTGATGACAACCCTGACCTTGTCAAAGTGGATATGTCTCTCTTTCTCTTTGAACCTCTGATCTACCACCCACCTTGCCCGGTGCCCTGAGAAACCGAATTCTGTTGCTTCAATGTGCTCCCTTGCCCTCTGGCTTTCAGCTGCATTCACAAGCAGAAAATCAGAAGATGGAAGGAGCTGTCAGTAAGTCTCCCACAGGTCACAGCTTCCACCAGGCAACTGTCTTCCTTTCTCTGGATCCTGGTAACAACTCCCTGCCTTTGCATCTTCAGGCTTAGGGCTGATTAAGTCTCCTGGCTGTTGCTAGCCCTATTGTGCTTTACCCTACCATGCTGGTGTCTTTTAAGCTTATCTATGGTTTTGCAAATAAATACTTATTGACTATCTCCTCTGTGCAGGCACTGTACAAGGCCCCAGGAACAGAACTGATGTGGTACCAACCATCATGGAGTTATAGTGCAGTATAATAGTAATCACAGTATTAAACTTTCCTTAATTACTTCCATTTAATGTGCCATTTTTTTCCCCATCGGGATGCTTGGAGTCTGCCTTGCCTTTAACTTGTTGTTAAAGGCATTTTTGTTGGCATCATTTGTAAGGAATGTGATAAGCAAGTTCATATTAAAATACTGAAATCTGTAAATGATTCATGTTTTTATGTAGATTAGAACGGATCCAAGCTATCCTTACAGTAACATCACTTTCACTTGCATTCTTATCCACTTTCCAGAGCAAGAGCAAAAGGGTGGCATCAGAGAAATCTAGCTGGGAATTGCTGGTGGGATGTGACACACATATGAACACCATCTCCTGGGCATGAAGGGAGAATTGAGAACTGCTGACACAGGATACCATGCCCTCCCTGTATTTCTTCCTAGAATTGGTTCCCCGGTCTTGGATCTCCTCTCTGGAGGTGCCCTTGTGTGCCAGTCCTGGATCAATGATCTCTTTATGCTTGGGACATACTCAATACTTTTAAGTAGAATGAATGAATGAAGATTTGAGTATGTGTGTTTAGTGCACCAGCCTCTTTCCAATCCAAAGACTCTTGCTGGCTCCCAATCAGACTTTTTCTACCCCTGCCCTTGTCAGGTCAGTTTTCTTATTTTACAGGCACGTCTAGTTCCCCTTTTGCAGTTCCAGAAGAGTGAGGGATGCCTGATGAAGTTTACAGAAGGCTGTACCACAGCTTTTTAACTGAACACACCCTGAGGAATTCCTTTAGAAATACTTCTGGATGTGGGTGGGTTGTGTCACAGACTTTGCCTGGACACATTACATTCACACAGAAGAAATTCATTAAAAGAAACCACCTGGGGTTGTGAAGTTGTGGTTGGAATTACCATAAAATTTTTCTTCTGATTGACAGGTGAGGAATAGTCAAGTAAAATTAAAAGAGGAAGAAGAGGGGCTGGGCAGCTCAGTAATACAGGGGAATAAACTCTTTCAAGAAGACTGTCTACAGAGCAGTCTAAAAATATGTTCCCCTGGTTAATTCCACCTTATCACCACATGGTGAGAACAAACCACAAATCACAATAAAGTCATAGGTGGTCACAGTCTAGGGGCAGACACATTTTTCTTCATTCCATATAAGCCACAAAAATGGAAAGCCATTTTCTCCTTTGTTAAGAGATCAACTTATAAAAGGGTGTGGGAAAGGGAGTGAATAAGCTTGGTTTCTTTTGTTGAAGGCTTAGGGACAAATTCTTTCTTCACAGCCAACTTTCTCATTTCTAGAAAATCCATTTCTACAGAAGACTATTGTCCTGATTTATTTAATAACAAAACTGGGCTGAATGGTAATTTAAAACAGCTTAAAAATTGTACATCCAGATTCATAACTACTAACTAAAAATGAGATCTGTGAAGGTACACAGTGACTAGATAACCTCTTTATAATCTAATGTTTAAGGCATTAGATGTGACTATGTTTTATGTTTATTTTTATTATTATTATTTTGGATTTTGTCAGAGAAGGTTTTCTGTAGGTTTATAGAAAAGTCATGCAGAAAATACAGGGTTCTCATAGTTCCCATACAGGCATCTCCTCACAAACACAGTTTTCCTTCTATTAACAGTTTGCAAGAGTGGTAAATTTGTTATGATTGATGAAACAATCTTATTGTAATTAAACAATTAGTTATGGTTCACAGATTACATTAGGGTTCACTGTTTGTGTTATACATTTCTATGGTTTTTTAAAAAATTTGTTCTCATAATGTGTATACAAACTAAACTATCCTGTTTAAACTATATTCAAATATATAATAAAGTGATGTAAATTATATTCACAGTTTTGTGTTACTATCACCACTATCCGTTAACAAAACTTTCCCGTCACCAAAACAGAAACTCTGTACCAATTTAGCATAACTTAATTGGCACACCATTCCCTATCCTCACCCCAGCTCCTGGTAACCTGTGTTCTAGATTCTATGAATTTACTTATTCTAATTATTTCATTTCAGTGAGATCATGTAATATTCATCCTTTTGTGTTTGGTTAATTTCACTCAACATGATGTCTTCAATGTTCATCCATGTTGTCAAATGTATCAGAACTTCATTCCTTTTTAATGGCTGAATAATATTCCATTGTTTATATACACTACATTTTGTTTATCCATTCTTCAACTGATAGACACTAGGGTTGCTTCCATCTTTTGGAATTTTGTGAACAATGCATTTATGAATGTCATTGGGAAATATCTGTTCAGTCCCTGCTTTCAATTTTTGGGGGGTATTCCTAGAAGTGGGATTGCTGGGTCATATGGTAATTCTATACTTAACTTCCTGAGGAACTGCCATGCTGTTTTCCACAAAGACTGCACCATTTTATCTTTTATATTTACTAGTGTTCCTATTTTTCCACATTCTCTCCACACTTGTAATTTTCCATTTTTTAAATAGTAGCCACGCTAGTGGGGATGAAATGGTATCTCACTGTAGTTTTGATTTGCACTTCCCTAATGGCTAATGATGGTGACCATCTTTTCATCTGCTTATTGGCCATTTGTGTATCTTCTTTGGAGAAATGTCTATTTAAGTTTTTGCCTATTTTTTAATTGGATCATTTGTTTTCTTCTTGTTGAATTGTAGGAAGTCCTTATATATTCTAGATATTAAACACTTACGGATAAGTGGTTTCCAAATATTTTCTCCTAATGACTAGGTTGTCTTTACTTTCATGATAAAGTCCTTTGATGCACAAAAGTTTTACACTTTGGTGAAGTCCTGTTTGTTCATTTTTTTTAATTTTGTTTCTTGTGGTTTGGGTGTAAAGTTTGAGAAACCATTCCCTAACACAAGGTCCTGAAGATGCTTCCCTACATTTTCTTCTAGGGGTATTATAGTTTCGGTTTTTATATTTAGGTCCTTGATCCATTTTGAGTTAAATTTTGTATATGGCGTGAGGCAGTAATCTCCATTCTTTTGTCTATGGACATTCAGTTTTATTAGCCCCATTTGTTGAAGAGAGGATTCTTTCCTCACTGATTGGACTTGGTGCCTTGTAAAAAATCAGTCGGTCATAGATGTGAGGGTTGATTTCTGAACTCTTAATTTGATTCTATTGGTCTTTATGTCTGTCCTTTTGCCAGTACCATGCTGTTTTTTGTTTGCTGTAGATTTGTGACAAGTTCTCAGATTGGGAAGGGTGACTCCTCCAATTTTGTTCTACTTTTCAAGATGGTTTTGGCTTTTGGAGTCCCCTTAACCTTCTATATAAATTTTATGATTGGCTTTTCCATTTCTGCGAAGAAGGCTGGTAGAATTTTGATTGGGATTGCATTGAATCTATAAATCACTTTGGGTGGAATTGACATCTTAACAATATTCAGTCTTCCAATCCATGACCATGAAATGTCCTTCCATTTATTTAGATCTTCTTTGGTATCCTTTAGCAGTGTTTTGAAGTTCTCCATATACAAGTCCTTTACACCCTTTGTTAAATTTATTCCTTGTATATTTAATCTTTAGTTGCTATTGTAAATGGAATTTTTCTCTTGATTTCCTCTTCAGATTGTTCCTTATTAGTTCATATAATACAGTACTGATTTGTGCATGTTGCTGAATTTGTTTATTAGTTCTAGCAGTCTTCTTGATTGTTCAAAATTTTCTATGTACAGGATCATGCCATCTGCAAATAGGGATTTTTACCTCATCCTTCCTATCTGAATGTCTTTTATTTCTTTATCTTGCCAAATTGCTCTAACTGGAACTTCTAGTAAAATGTCAAATAGTGATAGTGACTGCAAGCATCCTTGTCTTGTTCCTGATATTAGGAGAAAAGATTTCAGATTTCACCATTGAGTATGACATTATGTGGGTTTTTCATTTATGCCCTTTATCAGGTTGAAGAAGTCTATTTGTATTCCTAATCTTCTAAAGTTTTTTTTTTTCAACAAGAGGTGCTAGATTTTGTCAAATGCTTTTTCTACATTAATTGAGATGATGATGCAGTTATTTGCTTCATTGTATTAATGTGAAATACTACATTAATCAATTTTCTTATGTTGGACCAGCCTTGCATAACTGAGATAAATTATACTTGATTGTGGTGTGTAATTCTTTTAATGTGCATTTTGCTGAGGATTTTTGCATCTATAATCATAAGGGATAATGGTCTGGAACTTCCTTTTCTTGTGATATCTTTATCTGTCTTTGGTATGAGAGTGGCCTCAGAATGAATAAGGAATTTTTCCCTCCTCTTTGATTTCTTGCAAGAATTTGAGCAGGATTGGTGTTAATTCTTCTTGGAATATTTGGTAATATTCTCCAGGGAAACCATCTGGTTCAGGATTTTTCTTTGTTATGAGGTTTTTGGTTACTGATTCAATCTCTATACTAGTTATTGGTTTGTTGAGATTTCTTCTTGAGTCATTGTAGGTAGTTTTTGTGTCTCTAGGAATTTATTCATTTCATCTAGGTAATCTAATTTGTTGACATACAGTTGTTTGTAGTATCCTCTTACAGTCCTTTTAATTTTATTTCAGGGGTGTCAATAGTAATGCTCCCCTTTTCATTTCTGACTTTTGTTAGTTATAGCCTTTCTCTTTACTTCACCAGTCTAGCTAAAATTTGATCAGTATATGATGAGGTATAATTTTCTTCATGTTTATCCTATTTGGTATTCTCTGGGCTTCTCTAATATGTGTATTCATGTCTTTTGCTAAGTTTGGGAAGTTTTCTGTCATTGTTTTTTGAATATTCCTTCTGCCCTTTATCTCCTCCTACTCCTTCTGGGACTCCCATAATGCTTACATTGATATGCTTGATGGTACCCCACAGGTCTCTTAGCCTATTTTTATTTTTTATAATTCTTTTTCCTTTCTGCTTCTTAGCCTGACTTATTTCAATTGTTTTGTCTTTGAGTATGCTGGTTCTTTCTTCTGCCAGTATCAATCAGCTACTGACACCCTTCTGGGAAATTTTCATTTCATTTATTGTGATTTTCAACTCCAGTAGTTCCATTTGGTTCCTTTTAAAAATGTTTGTCTCTTTACTAAGGTATGTGTATTGTTCAATCGTTGTTTTCCTGATATCCTTCTGTTCTTTCTCTGTATTTTCCTTCACTTTCTTGAGCATTTTTTTTTTAATCATCATTTTATTGAGATATATTCACATACCACGCAGTCATACAAAACAAATTGTACTTTCAATTGTTTACAGTACCATTACATAGTTGTACATTCATCACCTAAATCAATCCCTGACACCTTCATTAGCACACACACAAAAATAACAAGAATAATAATTAGAGTGAAAAAGAGCAATTGAAGTAAAAAAGAACACTGGGTACCTTTGTCTGTTTGTTTCCTTCCCCTACTTTTCTACACATCCATCCATAAACTAGACAAAGTGGTGTTTGGTCCTTATGGCTTTCCCAATCCCATTGTCACCCCTCATAAGCTACATTTTTATACAACTGTCTTCGAGATTCATGGATTCTGGGTTGTAGTTTAATAGTTTCAGGTATCCACCACCAGCTACCCCAATTCTTTAGAACCTAAAAAGGGTTGTCTAAAGTGTGCATAAGAGTGCCCACCAGAGTGACCTCTCGGCTCCTTTTGGAATCTCTCTGCCACTGAAGCTTATTTCATTTCCTTTCACATCCCCCTTTTGGTCAAGAAGATGTTCTCCGTCCCACGGTGCCAGGTCTACATTCCTCCCTGGGAGTCATATTCCACGTTGCCAGGGAGATTCACTTCCCTGGGTGTCTGATCCCACGTAGGGGGGAGGGCAGTGATTTCACCTTTCAAGTTGGCTTAGCCAGAGAGAGAGGGCCACATCTGAGCAACAAAGAGGCATTCAGGAGGAGACTCTTAGGCACAAATACAGGGAGGCCTAGCCTCTCCTTTGCAGCAACCGTCTTCCCAAGGGTAAAACTTATGGTAGAGGGCTCAACCCATCAAACCACCAGTCCCCTATGTCTCTGGTCATGTTAGCAACCATGGAGGTGGGGTAGGCGAATACCCCTGCATTCTCCACAGGCTCCTCAAGGGGGCACTACATCTTTTTTTTTTTTTTTTCCCTGTTTGTCTTTTTTCTTTTTTTTTTTTTTTAACTTTCCCTTCTTTTTTAAATCAACTGTATGAAAAAAAAAGTTAAAAAGAAAACAAACATACAATAAAAGAACATTTCAAAGAGACCATAACAAGGGAGTAAGAAAAAGACAACTAACCTAAGATAACTGCTTAACTTCCAACATGTTCCTACTTTACCCTAAGAAAGTTACATAATATACCAACATTTCAGTGAACTTGTTCCTACTACATCCATCAGAAATTAACAGACCATAGTCATTTCTGGGCATCCCCAGAACGTTAAATAGCTTATCTGTTCTTCTTGGATTATTGTTCCCCCTTCCTTAATTGCTCTCTACTGCTAGTTCCCCTACATTCTACATTATAAACCATTTGTTTTACATTTTTCAAAGTTCACATTAGTGGTAGCATATAATATTTCTCTTTTTCTGCCTGGCTTATTTCGCTCAGCATTATGTCTTCAAGGTTCATCCATGTTGTCATATGTTTCACCAGATCGTTCCTTCTTACTGCCGCGTAGTATTCCATCGTGTGTATACACCACATTTTATTTATCCACTCATCTGTTGAAGGACATTTGGGTTGTTTCCATCTCTTGGCAATTGTGAATAATGCTGCTATGAACATTGGCGTGCAGATATCTGTTCGTGTCACTGCTTTCCGATCTTCCGGGTATATACCGAGAAGTGCAATCGCTGGATCGAATGGTAGCTCTATATCTAGTTTTCTAAGGAACTGCCATACTGACTTCCAGAGTGGCTGAACCATTATACAGTCCCACCAACAATGAATAAGAGTTCCAATTTCTCCACATCCCCTCCAGCATTTGTAGTTTCCTGTTTGTTTAATGGCAGCCATTCTAACCGGTGTTAGATGGTATCTCATTGTGGTCTTAATTTGCATCTCTCTAATAGCTAGTGAAGCTGAACATTTTTTCATGTGTTTCTTGGCCATTTGTATTTCCTCTTCAGAGAACTGTCTTTTCATATCTTTTGCCCATTTTATAATTGGGCTGTCTGTACTATTGTCATTGAGTTGTAGGATTTCTTTGTATATGCAAGATATCAGTCTTTTGTCAGATACATGGTTTCCAAAAATTTTTTCCCATTGAGTTGGCTGCCTCTTTACCTTTTTGAGAAATTCCTTTGAGGTGCAGAAACTTCTAAGCTTGAGGAGTTCCCATTTATCTATTTTCTCTTTTGTTGCTTGTGCTTTGGGTGTAAAGTCTAGGAAGTGGCCTCCTAATACAAGGTCTTGAAGATGTTTTCCTACATTATCTTCTAGGAGTTTTATGGTACTTTCTTTTATATTGAGATCTTTGGTCCATTTTGAGTTAATTTTTGTGTAGGGGGTGAGGTAGGGGTCCTCTTTCATTCTTTTGGATATGGATATCCAACTCTCCCAGCCCCATTTGTTGAATAGACCATTATGGCTCAGTTCGGTGACTTTGGGGGCCTTATCAAAGATCAGTCGGCCATAGATCTGAGGGTCTATCTCTGAATTCTCAATTCGATTCCATTGATCTATATGTCTATCTTTGTGCCAGTACCATGCTGTTTTGGCAACTGTGGCTTTATAATAAGCTTCAAAGTCAGGGAGTGTAAGTCCTCCCACTTCGTTTTTCTTTTTTAGAGTGTCTTTAGCAATTCGAGGCATCTTCCCTTTCCAAATAAATTTGATAACTAGCTTTTCCAAGTCTGCAAAGTAGGTTGTTGGAATTTTGATTGGGATTGCATTGAATCTGTAGATGAGTTTGGGTAGAATTGACATCTTAATGACATTTAGCCTTCCTATCCATGAACATGGAATATTTTTCCATCTTTTAAGGTCCCCTTCTATTTCTTTTAATAGAGTTATGTAGTTTTCTTTGTATAGGTCTTTTACATCTTTGGTTAAGTTGATTCCTAGGTACTTGATTTTTTAGTTGCTATTGAAAATGGTATCTTTTTCTTGAGTGTCTCTTCAGTTTGTTCATTTCTAGCATATAGAAACATTACTGACTTATGTGCATTAATCTTGTATCCCGCTACTTTGCTAAATTTGTTTATTAGCTCTAGTAGGTGTATCGTTGATTTCTCAGGGTTTTCTAGATATAAGATCATATCATCTGCAAACAATGACAGTTTTACTTCTTCTTTTCCAATTTGGATGCCTTTTATTTCTTTGTCTTGCCGGATTGCCCTGGCTAGCACTTCCAGCACAATGTTGAATAACAGTGGTGACAGCGGGCATCCTTGTCTTGTTCCTGATCTTAGAAGGAAGGCTTTCAGTCTCTCACCATTGAGTACTATGCTGGCTGTGGGTTTTTCATATATGCTCTTTATCATGTTGAGGAAGTTTCCTTCAATTCCTACCTTTTGAAGTGTTTTTATCAAAAAGGGATGTTGGATTTTGTCAAATGCTTTTTCAGCATCTATTGAGATGATCAATTGATTTTTCCCTTTCGAGTTTTTAATGTGTTGTAATACATTGATTGTTTTTCTTATGTTGAACCATCCTTGCATGCCTGGAATGAACCCCACTTGGTCATGGTGTATGATTTTTTTAATGTGTCTTTGGATTCGATTTGCAAGTATTTTGTTGAGGATTTTTGCATCTATATTCATTAGGGAGATTGGCCGGTAGTTTTCCTTTTTTGTAGCATCTTTGCCTGGTTTTGGTATTAGATTGATGTTAGCTTCATAAAATGAGTTAGGTAGTGTTCCATTTTTTTCAATGTTTTGAAAGAGTCTGAGTAAGATTGGTGTCAGTTCTTTCTGGAAAGTTTGGTAGAATTCCCCTGTGAAGCCATCTGGCCCTGGGCATTTATTTGTGGGAAGATTTTTGATGACTGATTGGATCTCTTTGCTTGTGATGGGTTGGTTGAGGTCTTCTATTTCTTCTCTGGTCAGTCTAGGTTGTTCATATGTTTCCAGGAAATTGTCCATTTCTTCTACATTATCCAGTTTGTTGCCATACAGTTGTTCATAATATCCTCTTATAATTTTTTTAATTTCTTCAGGATCTGCAGTTATGTCACCTTTTTCATTCATTATTTTGTTTATATGGGTCTTCTCTCTTTTTGATTTTGTCAGTCTAGCTAGGGGCTTGTCAATCTTGTTGATCTTCTCAAAGAACCAACTTTTGGTGATATTTATCCTTTCTATTGTTTTTTTGTTCTCTATGTCATTTATTTCTGCTTTAATCCTTGTTATTTCTTTTCTTGTACTTGGTTTAGGATTGGTTTGCTGTTCATTTTCTAGCTTCTTCAGTTGATCCATTAGTTCTTTGATTTTGGCTCTTTCTTCCTTTTTAATATATGCGTTTAGTGCTATAAATTTCCCCCTTAGCACTGCTTTTGCTGCATCCCATAGGTTTTGGTATGTTGTGTTCTCATTTTCATTCATCTCTATATATTTAGCAATTTCTCTTGCTATTTCTTCTTTAACCCACTGATTGTTTAGGAGTGTGTTGTTTAACCTCCAGGTATTCGTGAATTTTCTAAGTCTCTGATGGTTATTGACTTCTAATTGTATTCCATTGTGGTCAGAGAATGTGCTTTGAATAATTTCAATCTTTTTAAATTTATTGAGGCTTGTTTTATGTCCCAGCATATGATCTATTCTGGAGAAAGTTCCGTGAGCACTAGAAAAGTATGTGTATCCTGGTGATTTGGGATGTAATGTCCTGTAGATGTCTGTTAAATCTAATTCATTTATCAGATTGTTTAGGTTTTCAATTTCCTTATTGGTCTTCTGTCTGGTTGATCTATCTATAGGAGAGAGTGATGTGTTGAAGTCTCCCACAATTATTGTGGAAACATCAATTGCTTCCTTTAGTTTTGCCAGTGTTTCTCTCATGTATTTTGTGGCACCTTGATTGGGTGCATAGACATTTACGATTGTTATTTCTTCTTGCTGAATTGCCCCTTTTATTAGTATGTAGTGGCCTTCTTTGTCTCTCAAAACATCCCTGCATTTGAAGTCTATTTTATCTGAGATTAATATTGCTACACCTGCTTTCTTTTGGCTGTAGCTTGCATGAAATATTTTTTTCCATCCTTTCACTTTCAGTTTCTTTGTGTCCCTGTGTCTAAGATGAGTCTCTTGTATGCAACATATTGATGGTTCATTTTTTTTGATCCATTCTGCGAATCTATATCTTTTAATTGGGGAGTTTAATCCATTTACATTCAACGTTAAAACCGTGAAGGCATTTCTTGAATCGGCCATCTTATCCTTTGGATTATGTTTGCCATATTTTTCCCTCTCTCTATTAATATCCTTTATTGTACCCATACCGAATCTCTTTAGTACTGAACCTTTCTCCAAGTCTCTCTGTCCTGTCTTTGTTTCTCTGTCTGTAGGGCTCCCTTTAGTATCTCCAGTAGGGCAGGTCTCTTGTTAGCAAATTCTCTCAGCATTTCTTTGTCTGTGAAAAATTTAAGCTCTCCCTCAAATTTGAAGGAGAGCTTTGCTGGATAAAGTATTCTTGGCTGGAAATTCCTCTCACTCAGAATTTTAAATATATCGTGCCACTGCCTTCTCGCCTCCATGGTGGCTGCTGAGTAGTCACTACTTAGTCTTATGCTGTTTCCTTTGTATGTGGTGAATTGCTTTTCTCTTGCTGCTTTCAGAACTTGCTCCTTCTCTTCTATGTTTGACAGTGTGATCAGTATATGTCTCGGAGTGGGTTTATTTGGATTTATTCTATTTGGGGTTCGCTGAGCATTTATGATTTGTGTATTTATGTTGTTTAGAAGATTTGGGAAGTTTTCCCCAACAATTTCTTTGAATACTCTTCCTAGACCTTTACCCTTTTCTTCCCCTTCTGGGACACCAATGAGTCTTATATTTGGACATTTCATATTATCTATCATATCCCTGAGGTCCATTTCGAGTTTTTCAATTTTTTTCCCCATTCTTTCTTTTATGCTTTCATTTTCCATTCTGTCATCTTCCAGGTCACTGATTCGTTGTTCAACTTCCTCTAGTCTTGTACTATGAGTGTCCAGAATCTTTTTAATTTGGTCAACAGTTTCTTTAATTTCCATAAGATCATCCATTTTTTTATTTAGTCTTGCAATGTCTTCTTTATGCTCTTCTAGGGTCTTCTTGATTTCCTTCATATCCCGTACTATGGTCTCATTGTTCATCTTTAGTTCTTTGAGTAGCTGCTCTAGGTGCTGTGTCTCTTCTGGTCTTTTGATTTGGGTGCTTGGGCTTGGGTTATCCATATCGTCTGGTTTTTTCATATGCTTTATAATTTTCTGTTGTTTTTGGCCTCGTGGCATTTGAGATTTCGCTGATCTCAGCAGTTCCACGTTTTCATGAGTGTTGTATGAAGTATGCCCAAAGACAGATTGCTCTGTGGTGTCCAGTCCACACAGTTCCTGGCTTTTTACCTACTTTCCTGGAGGAGTAACTAAAACATACAGCTCACCAGTCTGCCATCTTGCCCCGCCTCTTCACAGTTTTGAAGCTAAGAGAAGTCCAAAGTTGAGGTTTCAGCAAGGCAAGGCTTTCTCTCCAAAGTCCGAAACATTCTGGCGCCGGCTGCCCTCTTGAGCATTTTTAAGATTTTTTTTTTTTTTAAGTTTTTGTTATGTCCACACTCTAGTTTTCTTCATTGCTGTTTTCTAGATTTTTATCTTCTTCCTTTGGGTAGGCCATCATTTCCTGTTTCTTTGCTTTCTTGTATTCTTTTTAATATTTTAACATGTTGACTCTGAGACTTATTCCATGAGATGTCTGTTTCTTGAGTTTGAGTTGGTAACTAGCTTGTGACAGGACAGAGATTTTCTTGAGTGTAGGCCCTCCCATCAGGGAGGTCTGTCTCAGGCAAATGCAAAATACTGAGTCCTCCCTTCTTACCTGAACCTGTGTCTTGTCTTAGGTT
Source organism: Choloepus didactylus (assembly GCF_015220235.1). Lineage (NCBI taxonomy): Eukaryota > Metazoa > Chordata > Mammalia > Pilosa > Megalonychidae > Choloepus > Choloepus didactylus. The sequence goes on along the minus strand of NC_051308.1, from coordinate 12,949,322 downwards.
GTTAGTTGCTTATAGGACTGTACAGGGGTTTGAATGCCCTCTCTACTTCCCAGGAGTCAGAACTTCTCCCTCTCCCTGGTGCTCTACTGTGGATTAAATCAGCTAAGCCTTCCCCTAGGCTGTCCAACTCAATTGTTTCTTACAATGCTTTAGTTGCCTCAAGCTGCTTTAACCTGGAGGGCAAATTCTGGGAGTGGGGGAGCTCAGCAGAAAGGAGTTTCCTAATCAAGTCTTTCCCAGATGGAACAAGGCCAGGGATCCACAAAGGGAGTGCAGACTGGCTCCAATCTGCCCTGGAAAGGAAATGAGGGAGAGACCAAAAAGGGCACAGGAGCTTCTCCCACAGCTCCCCAAAGCTGCTCTTTCTTATCGTGCCCTGTACAAGCCATCTTTCAACTGTCCTCCACAGCTCTGAGGAAGCATAGCATCTCTAAGTCCCCTCCATCTCCTTTGTCCAGGGTGGGTTGGAACAATGGCAGCCCTCAAAGCTGGGCTCCTAGGGTTTCCTAAGTCACTTATCAAAACCCTGACCTTGGGGAAGTGGATTTTTGTGTCCCTTTCTGTCACCAGCATGCTACACCAGGGTCTGGATCTCACTGTAGGCTGCAGTGAGAGTGGGGGATGGGCTCTGGTAACCACTGCATGGAGAGAGCAATTTATTGGTCTTTACTATAATTTACCAGCTTCTTCCTCCCACTCTTTCCTGGATGCTGTATAGTGTTCTTCTGGACTTCAGAGTTTCAAAATAATTGATTTAGGCAGTTCCTGTCTGTTGAATAGTTGTTGTGGTGGAGGGACTGATTCCTGGAGTTTCATACGCCACCATTGTTTCAGTTTGCTAAAGCTGCGGGAATGCAATATACCAGAAATGGATTGGTTTTGCAGTGGGGATTTATTAGTTCACAAGTTTACAGTTCTAAGGCCATGAAAATGTCCCAATTAAGGCATCAACAGGATGATATCTTCTCTGAGGAATGGCTGATGCCATCCAGGGTTTCTCTGTCACATGAGAAGGCATATGGCTGGCTCTGCTGATCCTTCTTTCCTGGGTTTAGCTTCTAGTTTCAGTGGCTTTCACCAAAACATCTCTAGGCTTCTGTCTGAGCTTCTATCTGCTCTTTCTAAAATGTCTCTACCTTTTATCCTCTCATAGAGGACTTCAGAAGGACACTAAGACTCACCTTGAATAGGCAGGGTCACATCTCCATGGAAACAACCTAAACCAAAGGTCCCATCCACAATAGGTCTGCCCCCACAAGATTGGATTCAAAGAACATAAGCTTTTCTGGGATACAGAACAGATTCAAACCAGCATAAACATCTCCCAACAGTCCTCCTTGATATGTTCTTTGAAGACCTCTTTCAGTACAGCATGACCATATTTGGTGCTTGTTCCAGTTTGCTAATGCTGCTGGAATGCAAAACACCAGAAATGGATTGGCTTTTATAAACAGGTTTATTTGGTTACATAGTTACAGTCTTCAGGCCATAAAGTGTCCAAGGTAATGCATCAAAAAACAGGTACCTTCACTGGAGGATAGCCAATGGTGTCCAGAAAACCCAAGGCACATGGCTGGCGTCTGCTCCAGAGTTCTGGTTTCCAAAAGGGCTTTCTCCAAGGATGTTTCTCTCTAGGCCACAGTTCCTCAAAAATGTCACTCTTAGTTGCTCTTGGGGCATTTTTCCTCTCTTAGTTTCTCCGGAGCAAAAGTCTGCTTTCAACAGCTGTCTTCAAACTGTTTCTCAGCTGCAGCTACTCTCTCAGCTCTGGTGCATTCTTCAAAGTGTCCCTCTTCACTGTAGCAAGTTTGCTCCTTCTGTCTGATCTTATATAGTGCTCCAGTAATTTAATTCAGACCCACCCAGAATGGGTGGGGCAACACCTTCATAGAAATTATCCAACTGAGGACTTATCCACAGTTGATTGAATCACATCTCCACGGAAACATCCAAAGGATTCCAAAATCTGATCAACACTAATATGTCTGCCCACACAAGATTGCATCAAAGAATGTGGCTTTTGCTGGGGGACATAATACATTCAAACCGGCACAGTGCCCAACTTATTTTAGGTTACCCAGGAAAAAGGGACTTAAAATAAGTAGAGACTCCATATAAGATATGGGGGGGGGGGGGGCATGAAACATACCAAGTACTCAAACAACTACCATGGAAGAGAATATTTTATATACTCTAGAGGACTATATTATAGAGTGTTGTTCAAACATTAAAAAACATCAGTGGAACAATTTCTATAAATAAAATTGTGCTGGGATGGAGCCCCATATCTAGCTGTCCCATCCACCATTCCTTTTCAGTCTCTAATTGCAACCCCCAGGGCTCTAAAGAAAACAATTTGGAAACTTCTAGAATCTCCTGATCATCTATTCTCCATATACACTCAAGACAGTCCAAGAGTAAATGGATTTAAAATGTGGGAGGAAGAATATTAGTATAGTGAAGGACATTTAAAACATTGGACTGGAGCCCTCGAACAGATTTCCTGTGGCTTCTAATTATCCTTAAAAGGAAGTTCTAAGAGCATGTCCTTCAAGGTCAACCACAACTTGGCCTTGACCTCACTGTCCAGCTGAATCTGCCATCAGTCATCGTCCCTCCCTCCATGTACCTTGTTCTAACCCTGCGCTCTCCAACACTGCACCCGTTAACCACGTGGGGCTATCTCCTGAGCACCTGCAATGTCAGTCTGCATTGAGATGTGCTGTAGGTGTAAAATACACACTGGAGTTTGGAGATTTCATATACACACATATATTTAAAAATGTAAATATCTCAATATTTTTTAAGTTGGTTGCATCATATTTTTGATATATTGGATTAAACCAAATATATGATTAAAATCAATTTTACCTGTTTCTGCTTTCTAAACATGGCTTCCAGGAAATATTAAATTACACATTTTACTTGCATTCATGGCTGGCCTTATATTTCTATTGGATAGAGCAGCTCTAAACCAAAGGGTCACAAAGTCAGGAGACCACAGAGGCTAGAGATGGAAACCGTGAAGAACTCAAGTACACAATGCATGAAGAAGCAGTGTCCTCAGCGCTGGCCCACAGTATGTAGGCAGGAATGTGGGCCTGGTTGATGCTGGATCTCCTAATTTTTATAAGAGAAATCAGAAATCTGGATTGTAAATGTGTATTGGGAGTGGTGAGGGAGTGTGTGTGCATTTGTGTATATGGAATTTCCAAATTTTCAAATATAGGTAATCATTTCAAAATTTTAAACCTTTTGGAAGCCAAATCAGGTTAACAGACTGCACATGTGTGTGATGCTCTTTAAGCTGTCGTCATCTTTGCGAGGACTTTGCTTATAGTCACACCCCAGTCCCAGCTACAAGTGACTCCCAGACATGTCCTGCATTCTTGAGTCCCCAGCACCTAATCTGAGGTTCCTGTAGATGCTAAATTAGTGATTACTAAATGAACGAATGAATTCTGGAAACTTCTTGCTTGGAGATTCTTAAATAGGACATAATTCCCTCTTTTTCCAAGGGCTGAGTTGTGGTCCTGCTCTGAAAGGAGAAGGATGAACCAGCTACTTAATCTGTCAAAACCATTTTCATTCAAAACCAACACTTCTGCAAAACATCCATTTCTTGATGGCAAAAGGAGTTATTGACACCTCTCTTTTGTGCTTGTGCTGAAAGTTAAAATAAAAGAAAAAATTGAAACTCAAGTGCTGGAAAATAATTTTTTAAAGAGGCCTGAATTTTAACCAAGAGACTTCAAACTGGGAGGGGCTTTAGTACTCTTCCCTTCCCACTCCTCGTTGACCAGAGAAGACTACATCCCAGGGAGGGCAAGTGACTTGTCAGTGGCTCCATCTCTCAGTGGTTAGGCCGGGACCTGGGTACAAATGTCCTGGTCCTGAATCCAGGGCAATTTTTGAACACCATGCAGAGTTGAACATTCTGCCTAAAACCAATACCCTGAGTCATTGCATGTGAGTGAGAATGGTTGGAACTAAGAGACCATACACTTACCAACCTCCTATTTTTTTTAATGTGTCCAACATTTTAGAAATACTTGTGGCTTAAATTTTTCAGACAGTGTATTTTAAGCTGGTGATTTAAAATATGGTGACCTAAGTGTTAACCCTGGGAGTTGAATGTCCTTTTCTAAGCCCTGCAGCACCATTGCCTTACAAACTCTTCTAACTCCACGGATGAGCCACTGAAGAAGGGAATAAAAACAATCTGCCACGTGGATAGAAAAGTGAGCTGCTCATTCCCTGAATTTTTGTACCATATGAACTTAAATTATTTTTACATTTGAAAAGTTTGCACTTTGGGGATAATAATGATAGACACAAATCAAAAATCCTAACTACTTCATGTCAGCATACGGGAAGCCAGTTTCAAGTACTCTCCATGTGAAAATGTGCTCAAGGAGAAGAAGTTAAAAAAACAGCTGTCCCTAGGAACATAAATGAAATCTAGAAGCTTGAAAATATGATTTCTAAAAAACTGGTATATTTGAAAAAATATTTTATTTTCCAACGCTTCACACTGAGAAAGATTTACCATGAAACCAGTGGGGCATCAACCTCAGGGCTTTGCATTTACTCAGCAACCTCCAAGGCCTTAGGTGGATTAGAGCAACGAGATCACATGATCACATTGTTTGGTAGAGTGTGCTCAAGTAAGATATATGCACTTCTCTTGACCAAGACTATTGTTGCTGCATTTTAACTTCCCCTTTGTCATGCTTCCCCTCATGTCAGGTGGTGTTGGAGAGGCTGAGGGTGTTTTTGGTATCTGGCTAAAGAGAAGCTGAGCTGGGTTTAGAGGGAGATTATATGCATATGTATGTGTTTGTGTATATTCTGTATTTTGTGTATTTGTATGTGTATGCATATGTAACTATATGTACATGTAAATACACAAGTGTGCATGTATGTATATATGTGTGTGTATATATATATATGGCTCACAGTCACTTCCATGTATAGTTAATTCATTGCCAGCTGTCTGATATAGGAATTCCTCTCAAGTATGCTCCTCCTGCCCATCTGCTGATCCAGGTCAGACAAAAGGTACAAAGGCATGAATATGCCCTCCCTGGCCTGATACTGGGAGCGTGTGGGTTGTGGAGGAGAAACAAGGTTTGAAATGTATAGCATCAGAGGCTACACAGTAGAAAGTTCGTCCAACATCAGACATGAATCTTGTCAACAGAATATTTAATTCTCACTGGTGGTTATTCAAACTTCAAGTTCCCTCTCATGAGGAATATACTCCATAATGCAGTGTTAGAGAATGGTGTTATAAATGTGTTGTGTCATTTTTTTTTAAAGTGGGAATCATGTCAAAATAGACTTCATCAGAATTACTGTATTTAAAAGGCACAGACTTGTAGCAGTACTAAAGAATGTGAGTGTGTCTGTTGGCTCTCTTGGGGGCAAGCTTGGTAGAGATTTTCTCAAGGTTGATAATAATCCTGACATTTTGCACAATGTCACCAGTAGTGAGTTGTAAAGCTAAAGGAAACTTTTTTTTATGCTGCCCAAATTAATCTTTATTTTTATTTTCACAGGCTATGTAAGGAGGGCATTTTAAAAATATGATATAAAAAGAATCCTTCAATATTAAGTTACAATATATTGGTAGATCCTTTAACTATAATCTAAAGGAAACTTTTAAAGCTGTCAGGAGTAAAACCATGCTAGGCAGAAGACTGGATTAGTTTTTCATTTTCTTTACAGAAAATATAATAAAATTATTGCCAAATGAGGAGGTGATCAGAGTATGCAGCCAAAAATGAGAGGGTAAGGAAGGATTATAGAGCTAGGCAGCTAATTAATAAAAATATTGTGACATTTTTTTCTAGATTTTGTGATGTTTTGATATTTGACAGCTCTTAAAAATTTACAATTTTTGTGGTTTCTTCTTTTGTTCTTTGTTCTTAATTAATATTTTTACTTTTGTACCTTAATTTTATATAAAAATTTTTATATTATTTTTCTTAAAGAGGACCAATCCCAAATTATGTAAGCTTCAAGCCCCATAAAATCAGATTCACTCCTTCTCTTGGGTGAAAGAGAAATGTGAAACAAATTTTCAACCTGGCAAAGGAGAAAAATTAATTTAAAAATCCTAACTACAAAATAAATAAAGAAGGAAATCCTGAAACTGACTAAAATTCAGCAAAGAAAAATGAATACTATAAGCCATAGGCTTGATTTGGGTTGAATCCTCACTCCTCAGTTATTCTCCTTCTGGTGTCAGTAATGACCTCAAGGTTCAGATTGGCTGACAGCCACTGAACAGACTTCCAGGAAAAATCAACTAAGGTTCCTAGTTAAGAACCTGGCTTACCCCACTGCAAGACTGATCCTGACTCTTAGAGCTCCAGACAAGAGAATGAAATCAAATCTCTGCATTTTGGTCATCTAAGACTCTTCTCCTATTGCAGATGTTGCCCTTCATGAGCAAGACCTGGTGTCTGAGGGCCTTGTGGTTTGTGTTTCTTTTCCCTGTAATGGGTGTGAATTTTCCAATAACACTCTTTCCCATTGTTGCTTGTGAGATGACTGTCCAGGTTAAGAATAAAGTGTCCTTTCTAGCTCTGGATCTCTCAGTAATATATCTGATCCACCCACAAGTCATGCATTGGTTGACTCATTAATGCAAGCAGAAACTAAAACAGGTTTTCTGGATGTGATCCAAAGCTATCCCTTCCACCATGGTCCATCTCAACATCTATTCGTCCTTATATGAACTTGATCTTTTTTGCTAACTGTAGGATGTGACTCTGATGCCAACTTCTGGGCCCACTTCCATTTCAGCAACTCTGTTCCTGACTTGGGAGCCCTGGTTTTCTTCTTCCTTTTGCCATTCAGAGACAAGATCACTGGAGCTCCACCTTGGGTTCTGAATATCTGGGTTCAACACCTCCCAGAATCCTCTGGGAATCCACCTTCTCTTCCCACCTCTCGGTGCCCTTAAATCTGTGTTGTTGTAGACGCGTAGAGTGGCAAGAGGTAGCAACCTTATAGGTGACAAAGTTCTCCGGATATTCTTCAGACTTGCATGGTGGTGAGCCTCACCAGGAGTTGCCACCATTCATGAATGGATACCTAAGATCACATCTGGTGAAAGGACCTAGACAAAGTGACAAAGCCAGAATGGTTGTCTTGTATTCTATTCCTTGTAAAACAGTTGATTCCCACACTCAGGCTGTATGTGGGCAGGGCTGACCTCCAAAGGCTTCAACTTTAGAAGCTGTGTGATCCCTTAAATAGCCTCCTTTGCTCCTAACCTAGACTCTTTGTGGTATGAGTGTACATTAACTGTTCTGGACATATGAGGGTTCTCATATGATGTCCCCAAAACTGGACCTGGACTTGGGGTGGTGGGGATATACAGAGCAGGACTTGATCAACAGATGCAGTGAGAAGAGCCAATAGGTGCCAACTCTTTTTGAATAAACTAAAACCAAAACAGACAAATAATCCAACTGAGTCACTGATCCAAAGAAGAAGGCAGAATCCACGTAGGAGGCAATGGGAAGAAGCCCAGGGAAGAGTTTGCTAAGCAGAGTGAGAGACACCACTGTTAGAAATAAAGAATCCACAAGCAACTTCTCAAATAACCAGTCTTTTGTAACCACATCAAACTGTGACTACAAAATAAATGGAATTTCCTTTTTATACCATGTTTTTATAGTAAAAGTTCCCTAGAACCCTAATGCCAGTAATGGCACTCCCAATTACATGTCCCCAGATATTTCTGAGTATTTAGGCCACAACTTGTATTACTTGTCTCTCTGATATGTAACAAATAGCCACAAACTTAACAGTTTAAAACAACATCCATTTATTTTGCAAGTCAGGAATCTGACTTGAGCTTGAATTGGGTCTTCTGCTTCAGGTTCTCTTATAAGGCTGCAATTAAATAGCCAGCCAGGGATGGGGTCTCTTCTGAAGGCTCACCTGAGGAAAGATCCCCACCCGAGCTCAAGTGGCTGCTGGCAGGATTCAGTTCCTTGCTGAATATTAACCAGAGGCTACCCTCAGTTCCTTGTCAAATGGGCCTTCCAACCTGGCTTCTCAAGTGCAAGCCAAAAAGGCAGCAAAGTCAGCTAGTAAGACAGAAACCATAATCTTATATAACCTGGTCATAAAAGCAACATCCCATCACCTTTGCCCCATTGTATTGGTTAAAAGCAAGTCATGGGACCGTCTCATACCCAAGGGACGGAGCGGGGTATAATACAAGAGCATGAATGCCAAGAGGTAGGGATTACCCATGGCCATTTTAGAACCTGCCTACCACATTGCCTGACCAGGATGAGGTTCTGAGTTTCTCTGGCTTACCTTATTGGCTCCCCACTGCTGCCTTGACTTCTCTCTTGGCTGTCAGTGACCTAGGGAGGTCACCACACTGATGCTCATAGCTCCCCAGAGCACAAGCAAGATGCAGCTCTGCCTGGGACTACCAAGAGCCCTGGGATTGGGAAAGCACAACCTTGTAGAGAAACCTACAGCTTCTCTTAAAGGGTTATTCTTAGAGTCCTCCCACAGGCCCCAGCCTGACCCAGGTCACTCTCCAACCAAGCTCCCTGCCTAGATCCAAGCCCAATGTACATGGCAAGGCTGGATCCCACCCACCACCAGAATTGCTCTGAATCTCCATTAGTTGCTATCTAAGCCTAAATATCCCAAGCCCTCCCCTTCTTTCTTCAGCTCCAAGAAAAAGAAAGTCTTCCATTCCCAGATAGCCTACTCCAGGATCAACCTTTTCCCCAGATGACTGGAGTTGGAAACATCCATTCCCTTCAAGTTAAAAGCCCCACTCCCACCCAGGTGTGTGGTAAAACTCCATGGCTTGAACAAGACAAATGTAGTCCATGAAACACTCCAAGGCAAGAAAATCCAAAATAAGCCATTGTGCATTCCCCACATCTTACTAATTCAGTCTCAGTAAACACCACACTGAGGATGTTGGTGGTCCAGCCCCAGGGCATTGTGTCAAGTTGTGCCAGTTCCTGATTGGAAGCTTTCCTCCAGTTTTGGATGAAGAGAAAATCAACCAGTGTCTCTGCTGCTCTAGTCTTTAGCTCCCAAACTCTAGCAAGTAACTGTTTGGACATGAGCACACACCTTCTAAGAACAAAAATTTTCAGTCATAGGATAGTGTAAATTCAGACCTAATTTATTTTTCTGCTTCTGCAGGGGAATAATACTAGTAAAGTGCCCAATCTTTGTTATTAAATGCAACATACAGTTTGAAGCATCTCTATTTGGGTCACTCCACTGTATTTAGGATTTCCTCAAGACAATGGGTAAGCAGTCCCTCTGAGACCAAAAGGAGATTAGAAGACATTCTAATCTCTTACCTCAGAAGGCAAAAACCCCAAATGTCTGTCTTTCCAGCTTCAAAATAGTGTAAGGCCCAGTATCCACCAGGCACTCTTACATAGAGCTGTTATGGATTGAATCATGCTCCCCACAAAGATGTGTTCAAGTTCTGACCCACAGTCCTGTTGCTGTGAGCCCATTTGTAAATAGCATCTTTAGTTAAGGTGAAGCCGAACTGAATCAGGGCAGGCCTTAATCCAATATGATGAGTCCTTATAAGCAGAAGAAATTTGTACACAGGAGGAGGAGACAGGGAGAGAGGAAACCACGTGACAAAGGCAGAGATTGAGTTAGGAATTTGCTGGCAAGCCCCCACCAGAACACTCCAGACTTTGGAGAAAGCATGATTCTGCTCACATCTTGATTTTGGATTTCTAGCCTTCGAAATTGTGAGACAATATTTTCCTGTTGTTTAAGCCAGCCAGTCTGTGATATTTGTTATAGCAGCCCTGGAAAACAAAGACACATTCCTAGGGTGTGTGCTAAGGGAGATGCTAAGGAGGTCTGGCCGCAGTATTCTCCTGGGATATCAGGTGCTATAAGTTTATTTTCTGTAGGATAAAGCAGTCATTCAACATACTAAGTTTGCCTTCAACTCTTCCAAAATTCAAGTGGTACTTTTTCCTATGTTCCAAGATTTAGTAAAGGAATCTAGAAGCCTTTGTGGGCCCACTTCTATAAGAAGCCAACATATCAACTGGGTATCATTATTACTACCATGACATGAAGGCAGAATTCCTGGTAGGAGAAAAGTGCATGCATATCCTCATTGACCAGAGCTGTCCTCTCCCCTGAAATGTCAAACACCTCCAACCCCATTGCTCATGCCACCTGGGAAGGAGAGAGGCAGACATGCATGGTTGTTGCTGGGGTAATAGCTACCCAGCTTAAACCTGCCATCGTTTTCCATCATCTCATGTTTCAGAAGGCACTTAATGGACGGCCTAGTGGTCAGTGTCTTAGTTTGCCACGCTGCTATGGCAAATACCACACTAGGCATTTATTGACTCACAGTGTTCAGGCTAGGAGAAACACAAAATCAAGTGGTCAGCAAGGCAATGCTTTCTCCCCAAAGTCTGTAACATCCTGATGTTGGCTGCCAGTGATTCTAGGGGTTCCTCGGGTGGATCCTTACCTCACATCACATGGCAATGTCCTTTCCTTTCTTTCATGGGTTCCACTGGCTTCCAGTTTCTCCCTGAGGCCTTCTCTTACTCTGGTTTCTGGTTTCTTTCTCTTTATAAGCCTTCAGTAATCTGAATTAAGACCCATTCCTTCAACAAGCATTAAATGAGCACATATAGTGGGCCACATCTTTAGTTAATATAACATCTTCAATGGGTCTCATTTACAATGGGCTCACACCCACAGGAATGGGAATTAAGATTAAGAACATGGCTAAATTGGGGTACATAATTCAATCCACCACAGTCAGTGTTGCAGTTCTGTGGTGTATATCCCTTCGGGTAAGGAGAGAGAGGCAAGAACGATGCACGGGAGACAAGGGGACTTCTCTGTGGTCAGGCTTGATGGAGAGGGGCTGACATTGCTTTTCAGAAGGACTCTTGCCCTGGTTGTATGAAAGGTTTAGAGGACAGAGAATCTTCATGATGAAGGATTGAGGAGTTAGTTTTTTCTCCCTTTGTCTTGGTCTATGATAAATGAAATCATACCAGATGAAAACATCGCCAAGCACTGATTGATGCACTACAAAGAATTCGTATTTTTTCAATCAGAGGATTGGTCTATTTTATTTATTTTATTTCTGGTTTCTCTTTTTTAATTCCAAATTGCCAAATAGCTGATGTTGCATTCTTTCCTATTATTTGTTTAAGAAAGCAGTGAACGTATGAAAAGGAAAAACTGTATTTGACTCAAACGAGCTTCCTGAATTTGTTGAGTGTATTATTAAGCAAAGCCATGTTGGGACAAGAATCACTGCCATGCCTAAAGAATGACACTCTGAAACTCTTGATCTCAGGACTGACAAAACTCTGGAAAATTGCAGAGAAGGGGAATTTAAAAATAACGGAGAATTTGGAGCTTAATATGGGAAGGAAGGAAGGCAAGCACTTTTAAAACATTTGGCTTACTTTTGATAGCCCACATGACACTTGGCATGAATTAGAACACCTCTTCCTGCAGGCATGTAGCCCTGGACCAAGGTGGAGAGTGGGGGATGAAGGCGTGGGTTTTAACCCCATTCACCACACTGGTCAGGTCCCCATATCAGGGTACAAATGGCAGGTGTCCTCATTGGTATCCCATCATTTACCTCCCTCAGTTCATGTTCATCCTGGGTATCTGGATGATTGCAAGTGTGAAATCTGTTCCTTCAACAAGCATTAAATGAGCACATATTGTGTGCCAGGTTCTGAGAGTCAAAGAGTTCCCTGGAAATTACTGGGGGAAACAGCTGTGTTTAACACTATTTGAGGAGGAGAATTCAGGATAGAGGTTGTAGAGGTCTGTAAGGCCATAAGTCGCCAAGTCTCTGGGCTGTTGGGGCAGGCAGGAAAGGCTAAGCCACAGAATGGACATGTAAGCTGAGTCTTGAAGGATGACTAGAGTTTGTCAGTATAGGAAGAAAGGGAGGGTGTACTAGGCAAAAGGTAAATCAAGCACACAAAGAGGAGGGTAACTGGGCTTCAGGTAATGTTACATGAAAGTCATGTTGTGTTATGGATGATCTATGCATGTAACTTCTTCATGGTTTTGTACCTAAGTACCATTTATTGGAGGGAAAAAAAGACTCGGGAGATCTATAATTGTTGTATAGGCATCTCAAAATTCAAGTAAACATTCACTGAGTAATTCAGTCAGTCACTTGCTGTGTGCTGGACACTAAAAAAGAAGCAGAAATAAAGCATGTCCTTTTGACACTTCCAATCCCAAAGAAACAGCCCTGAACACGTCCAAGGCTGATGCAGTATGGATATTGTTTTCCTAAGAGGATTGGTCAGCATGTGGGGAGAGCCCAGGAGAGGGCACAGAAATCTTCCTGGGTAATCAGTACAGGTGAAAGTTGAAATGGCTGCCTCAGAAATCTTAGGAGTATGTTGGGAAAACTTACAGTAGGATGGGAGAGGAATGGAGGAAGAGATTTGATTGGAGGGCACAGAAGTGGAAGGGGTGGGTTCCATGAACCACAGGTCATTCTGGACAGCTGGGTAAGGTGTGGTATGGGTGTGCGGAATGGGGGCAGGGTGGGAAAGGGATGGGCAGAGGAGTGGGGAGAGGCCAGGAAGTGTCAAGAGGTAAGATTAGAAGTGTGGACAGGTCCTAGAGGTGAAGGAGCCAAACCAAGGAGTTTGGGTTTCATGTTGTAGGCAACGGCGGCCCAATGAAGGCTTTTAAGTAGGGGAGTAATGATACTGGTTTTAAAGAAATAGTGTGCATTGTTCTCTTTCTGAGTACAAAGCAACATGTACTCATTGAAAGAAAACTCGGAGAATGCAGAAAAGCACTAAGAAGAAAATTAAAATTAATGAAATTTAAGAAAAGTTAAAAATCATGATCTATCACCTAGAAAGCAATATAAGCATATCAAAATGTGAGCATTTGGCATGAATTAGAACACCTCTTTCTGCATTGTTGCAGGGATTGTTGGTGGGATATAGAAGAGTGAGACCTGTGTGAGGCCACCTTACCTATCCAGGTGAAAGGAAGAGGTGGAACCAGGGCAGGGGCAGCAAGCATAGAATTTTTGACAAAGTTACCAAGCAGTCAAGATTTGGCTAAAGGTCTGCTTACATTCTTCCAAATGAAGAGAATGACATTTATATGCAGTGTTGTCTGAGAAATTCATCTATTGTGAAAATATTTTCACCACCCAGAGGCTGTTATTCATCATTTACCAGTTTCCTTTATTACAGTGTTGAAAATCTTAGCTTAAGGAAGGGAAAGCAGGGAGTTAGGAGTTGAGGAATCCATGGATGATATGGGAATTCTTGAAGGCTTAGGAGGGTTGCCCTGATTCCTTGTTCCAGGACACTGTGAAATGGTGATATCTCTTTCTTGTCCTGATCTTCTCAAGGGCTCTCGGTGTTTCCACAAAGTTGCAATCTGTCTAGGCACCAGAAGTGACTTTATGTCACTGGAGGGAAGGATCCTTGGAGTGATCAAGGGCAAATTCTTTCTTCTTTTACCCATGAGAAAACTGAAATCCTGAGAGGTGAGGAGACATTCCCAGGGTCACAGGCCAGGCTGCAAGAGAGTTGGGGCCAAACCCAGTCTCATCACTTCCAGCTTCACCTTTTTTCTCTCTTATAACTATGCCAACCATGTTGTCTCCTTCTGATGCTCTCATAAACATATCTCTAATAGGTAGAAACTTTATCCAGTTCTTTCACCCTCAGAAATGAAAGGCAAGATTAATACTACAAATAATGCAAATCATTTCAATATGTTATGCTTGGCTTCAGAAAAAAAAATGTGTGAGAACAGTTATAAGTAATCTTCTGTAAAAAAAAAAATTGATTTTATAATAAAGGGATGTTAGAAGGAATTTTTGCATTTTAGTAGAGAGAGATCCACTGCCAAAAGGAGATCTATTTTACCCATTTGTTTATTTATTTGCTTCCTATTACAAGCATTCTCAAGTTTGCACACCGAATAGAGAAAATAATATAATGAGCGCCCACGCACCCTTCATTCAGCTTCAACAATTACCAACAACTTGCCAATCCTGTTGTCAGAGAGCAGTTCTTAAAAAACAACTTAATCCACAAAGATTTTGTTTACCTTCAGCTGTTAATGCTCAAATCTACTCTGTAAAGATAGTCTAGTTTTTATCCATTTCCTGAGCAGAGCGGATGGGAAAGATGATACTTCTCCACTGATTACTTCTTGATTTCTCCATTCTTAAGTGGCATCAAGAGCACCTCCTCCAGGACACAGGTGGGGAGAGTGTCACACTGCCTGTTCTGCTTACCTACCTCTCCTCACTGACCAACCACTGAAATAGGCTACTGTTGCCTGGAACCACGTGCTCCTTGGTAGGAGCCATGGATGGAAGCCAGGAATCCAGTTCTAACCTTGGCTTTGCTGACAAGCCAACCTATACAATAACTGCTGACCATGAGTGTCACTGAGAGGACCTCATTTCTCCACAGAATATTAGTAACTGTGCCTGATGCAGGTCTCAGAATTCTTGGGGATGCAATTAGTGGACACCTATAATGTCTTCCTCTGTGCCATGGACCCTGTGGGTGTCTCCATCATCACACTGCTTTAGTTATCGAAATACCCATCGCTACCTAATATTTTCTTGTTGATTTCTTATTTTATTTCTTTTCTGTTTATTGCCCATCTCCTCCAACTAGAATATAAGTTCCTTGGATAAAGAAGACTTGTCTTTCTTGTTCACCATTGAATCTTTGTGAAAGAGAGTCTACACCTCAATCAACTTACCACCTAGTGAATCAGATGAGATGATGCCTATAAAAACATCAAATGCAGAAAAATCTAGGGTGTTGTTTTTATGGTGTTGCTTTAGCTGGCTCTTGACTCACTGAACCCTGTGCTCTCCAGATGCTTATGCAAAAGCATGGTTGGAATAAGAGTCCAGCAACCAGCTTCTCTCCCTCTCTAGTTGGCAAGTTCTTCTGGGACTTTCACTGAATTGTTGAAAGTGGCTTTATGACAACAGTCTTATCTCACAGAAGAATCAGAGTCACTATTGGTTTCACAGAGAGTTCAGTTAGTATTTATTTACAAAGTGCCTTTGCTATTTAAAGTTTATGATGAATCCCCTACTTCCACAGGAAGGCCTGTGTATATGGAGGAGGGAGGAGGTACCCATGGCAGATTGTATTCTTCAAAGTTGGCTGAACCAATGTATTTCCCGTCCTACAAACTCTTACATGGTGATTTGACAAGTTTCCAAGAAGTAGGGTCTATGTTCCCTTCCCTCGAACCAGGGCAGACCTTCGTAAACTGCCTCAACCCACAGCATATAGTGGAAGGGAGACTGCATGACCTCCAAGGCTGGGTCCTAAAAGGCATGCAGCTTCTACCTGGCTTTCTCTTGCTCTCTCTTAGAATCCAGGTCACCTGCAGAGGTCATATGTGGCCCATAACTCCGGCTAGTTCCCTAGCTAACAGCCAGCCTTCAGATGGTTTCAAATAATCCCCACCCTTCAAGTTCTCCAGTTGGGGCCCTAGAAGTCAGCGAGCAGAGACAAGTCATTCCTTCTGACCTGCAGAAAGTATGAGAAATGATAAGTGATGATTGTTCTTTAAAGCTACTGAGTTTGGGGATAATTTGTTACAAATAGCAACCGAAAACTAACACAGCACCATGCTAACTTTTTGAGACTGCTATGTTTTCACTCCCAGCATATATGAAATTCAACATAAGAAATACTGGGGTTGGGGGCTTGACCATCTGGTTAGAAGAGGGGTCCAGGGGATTTTCACTGAAGCTATGCTTGCACACCAAACACACCCTTCTTACTTGGGGTGACTGGAGGTGGGACATGATAAAGATGCTGCCACTACCTGGCATCATTTCTGCAATGTACTTAGCCTATAAATGAATTTAATAGCCTTTCCATGGTTGTGAAAGCACTCCAAACTCTTTTGATTTATCAAAGTTCTTTTCATTAAATAAGCTAATACCATGAGAATGAGACATATTCTTGGATCTAATATTGTTGGGGCCCTCAGTTATTTAAGTGGACCCCCAACCCCCGACACACACACACACACACACACACACACACACACACACACACACACACACAGGACCTCAGATTGTGTCAATACTACAGATGGTATCAGTTCCTTCTTTAGAAGCTCAAGCCATTTGGGAGACTGGCTGCAAAATGACAAGTAATAATGTTATGGAATCAAATCCTACTGATCTGTGTTAATGTTATGAATCTGGAATAAAATAAGAGAAGCATGCATGACATCATAACATCAGTCAAGAACCCCAGAGACCAACTGGCTTCAAAAAAGGGTTTGTTCCCAAAGACACTTACGGGTCTCAATGTAATTAAGTAGCTGTGGGGCTATAGAACACCAGGCGAGTCATCTGCACATTTACCCTGTTCTTGCAAGCAAATGATCTTTCACATATTTGCATGGCACAGATTCAGAATCAGGCTTTGAAAGCTTGCTCCCCTGGAGACTTTTCCTAGCAAAATAGCAAGACTTTTCCAAAGGAGCCAAAACTTTTAAGAAAATGGGTAGGAAAAAAAAAAAAAAACAGCTTTGGAGAAGGAATAGAAATAATGGAACACTGTCATGTTTATTCAGCTTTCTTCTTTGAGGACACTTGTTCTTTGATTCTCATAGCTTTCCCCTCCAATGCTCAGGAGATGTGTTTTCACCGACGCACAGTTGAAGAATTGAGGGAAAAAATGCCTGAGGATGCAAGTGTCACATTGATTTACAGTGTAAGGATAGTAGATAAATGATAGACACAGGGGTTACCCCTTTCTAGGGAATGTCTGAAAATTTTGCCTTATTCCTGATGATTTGTGAGCTGCTGCTTTCAAAGTCTGAGAATGAAGAGGGAAAGTTAAGGGCTCTCAAAAGGTGAAGGGGGTAAATTTAGGGCGAGGAGATGCCTTTGCCCTTCTGTATTCAAAGGGCTATTGATTATGCACAGTAGATTCTTTCCCCCTATGATAAAGTTGTGCTTCTTTTTTAAAATAAAATAGGAAAATCATGCTCATCTTTATTGTTGTTGGGGGAATAGCATTTTTATTTTAAAAAATCCTTGTAATTTAATTAAAATGGGTATCATTGAGCTGCAAAGTAGAAAATAGGTAATTAGCATTAGCAATGTTGCACATCAGCTGAGTTTAACCTGATCACTAACTTTAGAACTTAAAGTCTTTCCCCACTCAGAAAATGTATCTCTACCAAACCAACGGGGGGAGGATGATACTAGATCAGTCAAATCACAAAAGAGGAAGCCAAATTGGAAAACCAGGAAACAGATTACCAAGTTCTTTTCTAAATTTTTCAAAAATATATTTATGTAGGATACATTTCTGGCTAACAAGAATATAGATTTGGATACAGAAAACATTTTTGAGCACCTCTTCTGTTCTGGGATCTTTTATACACATATACAAATTTATTTCATATATATATTATATATATATTTATACACACACAAATATGTAAAACACAGGCAAGAAAACATGATTAAGGTCATAGAAGTTTTATGCTGAGTTAGAACAGTGGTTTACTGGAGATCCTTGGTGTGCCTTGGCTGGCAGCTGCAGAACTTCAAAGTCTGTCTCCATTGGCACACTGCCTCCTTCTCTCTGTCTCCATTCAAACTGACGTCTTCTTGTAAAGACACCAAACACATTGGATTTAGGTCCACCCTAATACAGTTTGGCCTCACTGTAACTAATCACATCTTTGAAGATTCTGTTTCCAAAGAAGGTCACATTCATGGACCAAATGTTGGGACTTGACATGTCTTTGGGTGGGTGGGGGAGGAGGCATGTCAACCCATTACATAAGGCAATGTGTTCCTTCTGCTGGGAGGAAAACAAAGCTTCAGAGCCCACAGAATTTGTCTAAGTGCTTTATATAATGCCTGTTCCTGCTGATGAACTTGTATCGCAGCAATTAGCATGCCTGTCAGCCTGGAGTAATAGAAGCAATCGTTGAATTGGAGACACAGCCCAGCTCTGCCACCCCTTGATAGTAATTCCTTGGACAACTTTATCCATCTGAGCCTCAGTCTCCTTATTCAACATCACACAATAGTGAGAATCCAATGCAATGATGTGTGTGAAAATATAAACCATAAACTGTTTTAAAATGGAGATGTCAATATGTCCTATCCCCCCATTCTACACTCCAAGGCAAAATTAGCATTTATTATGCAGTTCCTACAAGCAAGGCACTTTAGATTCAGTGTCACTGAAATCTTCTAGTAAACCCAAGAAGCAGATAGAATTCTACCCATTTTTCAAATGAAGAAACCAAAGACCACAGAGGTAGTAACTTGCCGTAAGCCCCCACAAAATGATGCGGCCGGGATTTGAGCCCAGTTTTTTCTCACCTTAAAGTCTGTGCACCAGAACATTCTATTACACCACATTGAGCTGATATTTTATAACTTTCTTTCCTTCTTTTCCTCTACAGACCTCAAGGCCTTAACTAGCTATAATAGCAGCCTTAAAAGGCATCTGCTGGTAATTTTGCCAAAGTTAGTTTTTTAAATATCTCAAAACAACAACAACAACAACAACAACAAGACATTGGATGCAAGAGGACACTGGGCAAGAATTTCCTGTGTGCAAACACAGCCTTTCAAGCACCCCCTTTTCCTATGTACCCACCATCCTTTAAAATTAACTCAACAACTAAATGATCTTCTCTTACTTTTCCCAAAAGATGGCAAACACTGACAAATCAAAACATTTGATAAAATAAAAGCTGATGAAATACAAAATATGTTTGCCTTTTCTTGTATTACTGGTACAATTGCCTTGTTCTTCTGTTAGATCCCTGGCCAGAAATCTCCTTCTAGATTCCCCTGCTCCAACACCTTTAATTACTCCTTGGTGCCTACTCAGGTAAATACAAATGCTTTATCCTAGTACTAAAGCCCTCAAAATTCCAGCCCTGACCTCCCTTTCCACCGTTTTTTCTCCTCCTTCCCTTTAAATCTTCTACACACCAACCAAATTGGACGACGGGCTGTCTCCAGATTTCTCTTGTTCTTTTCCACTTCAGCATCTTCGATCCTCAACTAAAAACCTTCCTTCTTCTCCATTCTTCAAAATCCTGCTTGTTCCTCATGGTCCAGACCAAATGCAGCTCTCTCCTCTGAGCCTCTCCCTTGGCCTCTTATGGAGCAAGTTGCAAACACTGCTATTTCCCCTGCCAAGCGGGCCCCTGCCCTTGCTTTTTGGCCGAAGCCTGGTTTTGTTGGATGTTCATCCTTCACGTAATCAGAGTTCAGAGAAAGGGCCCCCTCACCACCCAGGATTTTCTCCCTAGACTCATCCTGGCTTTAACCCCAGAAAGATAGGCAGACAGGCAGAGACTACACACGTATGCACACACATGCACACGTACACACACACACGCTTGCTAAGAAGAATGAGGACCAGCTTTGCATAAAATATTTTTGATTGGGGGCTCCCCATAATAAAAGGAAGGGGTTGCGAATTTATCTTGTCATGATACTAATTTCAAAATTACAGCTCCTGTTTTTAGAATACAAATATCTGTTTTAGCCATAACACCACTTTCCATGTTTGCTTCTCACAGTTCCACTAATGAATATCCTTTTACCGTAAACCTGTGATTAATTTTAAATAAAGTTCCTTGGTGGATATCAATGTCTAAAATGTACTAATTTTTACAGCATACTGGAACCAAAGGAAAAAGCGTTTCCACATATTCTTTGATGACCACGGTGGTAAAATCCTCCTCATAAGCCTTCATTGGCTCCTTAATAGCTACAGAGGTAAATCCATATGCTAATTTCAAGATCCCTTTGAAATTGCCTTACCCATCTCAAAACTCCCCACCTAGCACCTGCTACTTCCATCAGGCCAGCCTCTCATCGTCTCCAGATTCTGTCAAGCTCTTCCCACTTCCTGCTGATTCTCGAGCTTTCTCTACACAGGCACCCAGCTAGGCCAAGACAATTCTCCAGGGCCCTCTTACACAGTAGCCCTACCTGCCACCCCTGGCTCTTTCTTCATAATCTTTTATAGCACCTAGAGCCTGCATCACAGAAATTAACACTTTTTTTCTTTCTTGCAATACTCTCAGATGGGAAACAGTGTAAACTCTTCTTGCCTCCCTAATTGAAAATTTTCCCCCGTGAGTGGAGAGGGACCATATGTTAACATCTTCCTCTACCTGGCACAGTTCTGGGCATAGGATACATACTCAATAAATATTTCTTGGTTGTTTGGTTGAACAAGGCAAGTTAATAATAGTCATTCATTGACTTTTTTTTTTTCTTAAGGAAATATTATGTTTTAAAGTTTTGAGCTATACCAGAACACTGTAACTATCAGAATATTGCATGGAACATACTTATACCTAAAATTCACATTTCATTGGACATCCTGTTTGTTTGGTATTTTCTCTGCTAAGCCTGGCATTCCTGGAAGCAGATATCTCTACTCTCATCATCTTTACTGAGAGAAGATGCTTTGAATATTACCCCAGCTTTACTGCTCTTTCATTCACATTCTTGCAGCAAAAATACTCCAGGACACAAAGTATATAAAGGTCCATTGGATCCCACTGGGATCACAGAATCAGTCCCACAGACCAGACGAAAGGAAAACAGCATACTTCTGTGATACGAGGCTGTGAGTCTGGAGGACTCAGGGCAGGGTTGTAGCAGGGTGCAGACAGCGTAGGAAGGCCCATGCAAGCTGTGACTGCATGCCCAGGCTTGCTGTTTGTCTTCCTCTTAAAGGAAGCAACAGGAAGTTGGCAAGGGTTCATTGCTGTCAGTTGTAATTGGGATGTTTCAGCTTTGGCATAGTGCTCATTGAATATCTGAATCAGCGAAAAGGGTAGCTCCAACAGGGAACAGGCAGCTTTGGGGCTGCTCCCAAGCCAGTGTTGGGGAGGGAATAAAATCCTAAATGGGGTGAACACTGGGTCATCAGTAGAAGACTTTGGCCTAAGTGGGGATATCGGGAAATCTGCGGCCTATTAGCCCTTTCACTCTGTCAGAAATGCTTGGCTGTTGGCAAAGAAGACTGTGCAGTTTGGAGCAAACTAATTTTTTTTTCATGTAGTTTTAAAAGGGAAACTTAACTCGATAATTTAATTTATTTAAGAAACACATAATGTTGACTGCCAGGCACTGTCCTGAGTGCTTTGCAAATATTAGCTCATAGCATTTCTTGATATTGCTGTAGGTAGGTGTACTGGTTTGAAACTGTTATGTACCCCCAGAAAGACTATGTTTTTTAATGCAATCTTGTGGGGGTAGACATTATGATTAGGTTGTTTCCTTGGAGATGTGACCCACCCAGTTGTGGATGAGATCTTTTGATTAGTTTTTTCTGTGGAGATGTGACCCCGCCCATTCAGAGTGGGTCTTAATTAGATCACTGGAGTCCCTAAGAGAGCTGAGAGTCCACACAGACCCAGATGCTTGGAGACACTGGGAGTTGCAGACTCAAGGATGTTTGGAGATGCTAAACTAAGAGATGAAGCCCAGAGTTTACCCCAGAAAAGCTAAAAGAAGGCTTTCAGATGCTTAGAGAGAAACGCCCAAGGAGAACCAAGCAGAGAGCTGAGAGAAGCTAAGAGAGACAAAAGCCTAGAGACATTGTGGAGAAAGCCATTTTGAAACACAACCCAGGAGAAAAGGACCAGCAGATGCCAGCCACATTTCTTCCCAGCTGACAGAGGTGTTCCGGACACCACTGGCCTTCCTTCAGTGAAGGCATCCTCTGTTGATGCTTTAGTTTGGACACTTTTATGGCCTTAGGACTGTAAATCTGTAACCTAATAAACCCCCTTTATAAAAGCCAATCCATTTCTGGTAGTTTGCATTCTGGCAGATTTAGCAAACCTGAAAAGTAGGTATAATCATTAACCCCATTTTATGGAAGAAGAAACTGAGGCACAGAGAGATTAAGTAACTTCTCAAGATCACACAGCTAGGAGGTAGCTGAGTCAGCAATAATCCCAGGTATCTTTTAACCACTCTGCTATACTTTGAGAAGGGCTGGTGTCAGGGTGGTACCCACCATTTGGCCTTTTGTGTATGATGATGATGATCAAGAGGCCATGCAGATAATGAATACGGATTTCCCAGGCACTAAGTTCTGTACTAGGCTCTGAAGGAGTCAAGACACGTGACAAGTGGCTGATTCCAGAGCCTAGCACAGTTGGTGCTCAGAAATAGTAGTAATTGTTCTTACTCCAACAAACCTCTTGTGTGTGTGCCAGGCTCAGTGCAAGCTGCTGGGGACACAAAGAATAAGCTTTGGTTTCAGTTGCAGAAGTTCACAGGTAGTCCATGATGCCTTCTTTCTAAAAAAGGAAAAATGAGTAAGAGCAAGACAGTCAACTGTGGTGAAGGGACTGGTTTAACAGCAATAGAAATGTTCAAACAAGACCACTAGGAACCAAGTTTAACCTCTAACCTCCTCTCCAAGCTGGGTCCTGGCTGTTGATCATTATTTCCTAAAGACATGCCTGATGGCTACAGTGTATACTCACATCATTACATGTGGCATCAATCTACTGATGTTGGCTAAATTAAACTGAATAAACCACAGCATTGTGTATTCCTAGAATTTCAAAAACATTATTTTTCTTAAAGATTTTGGTACTCATCAACATTTTAGTAGAGCAGATTTATGGGACTATATATTAAGATTTGGGGTATGTAAATTTGGACCTTTGACTGATATTTATAAAATCAGAGAATTTCAGAATTGGAAGGGACCTGCAAGCTGTTCTGGTCCAACAGACCACCTGGGGTCTATAAAGCACTTATCCCATTCCTGCTAAGTTCTAAGAATCACATTAATAGTCCAGCTGTAAACATAGCTATTATTTAAGCTAGTTATAATCTATCCAAATCAGGCATTTATTATTTATGTTGTGAGCTAAGCTTTACATCATATACTCTGTCTTATCCAGAAAATGGTGACTAAACACAGATGATTCTAGATTGTAAGGTGAAAGTTGATTACATTTTCCGTACACACACACACACATATACACATATATATTTCCTTTCTTCCCCTTAGCTAAAGTGTTGTAGATTTTGTTATCTTTTCAAAGAACAAGCTTTTGGCTTTGTTGATTTTCTTGATTGTTTTTCTATTCTCTCTTTTACTGATTTCCACTTCAATCTTTATTATTTCCTTCCTCCTGCTTGTTTTGGGTTTATTTTGATCTTTGTTTTCCTGCATCCTAAAGTCGAAGGTTAGGTTATTAACTTGAGTTCTTTCTTCTTTATGAATATAGTCACTTCTAAGTACTGCTTTAGCTGCATTCCCATAAGTTTTGGTATGTATGTCTTCATTTTCGTTCATCTGAAAGTATTTTCTATTTTTCCTTGTGATTTTTTTTCTTTCACCCATTGGTTATTTAAGAGTATGTTGCTTAATTTCCACATATTGGTGAATTTCCCAAATTTCTTTCTGTTATTGATTATGAATTCCATTGCATTGTGGTTGGAAAAGATATTTGGCATTATTTCAATCCTTTTAAATTTGTCAAGGCTTGTTTTATGGCTATTTGGTTCTTTTTTTTAATAATTTCTTTCTCTTTATTGATATTTTCTATTTGATGTGACACAGTCATCATCATGCCTTCCTTTACTTCTTTAAGTGTAGTTTCCTTTAGTTCTCTGAACATTGTATAATGGCTATTTGAAGTCTTTGTTAAACCTGATACCTTGCCCCTCTTGCAAGCAGTTTATGTTGCCACCTTTTTTTTTTTTTAACCTGTGTATGGGTCACAATTTCCTGTTTCTTTGACTTATAATTTTGTTTTGACAACTGGACAGTTTAGTTAACACATATTATCCACTCTGGATGCTGATCTGCCCACTCCCCACGTGGGGCTTATGGTAGTGGTTGTTTGCTTGTTTATTTGTTTTGTGACTTGGCTGGACTGTTTCAGTGAATCAGTTTCCCCTGCAGTGTGAACTTTCTGATGTTTCTCCTCAGAAGGGCAGCCTAGGGAATGTGCACTGCCCTCTAGGATAACACACAGCACCGCTTGTCCCTGATCACACCCGACTGTCAGGCTCCACTAATTGTTGGCTGATTGTGCCAACTTTCAGGGCATAAATTGCTCCACAGTCTTATCAAATTAAATTAGGGCTTCTTTGCAGGTGTAGTTTTTGAGATCAGCTTTCAGGATTTGTTCTGATCAGAGGAAAGTTCTTTTACCTTTTTTTTTAAGGGGCAAAATGTTTAATGACATATGAAGAGAATAGCAAAATGTGGCTCAATTTCATGAGCAAATTGGGAGACATGATGCATAAGATAAACACATAATGACAAACCCATCAAATGACAACCGCACTAAAGGACACCAAATCAGGACTCTCAAGCAGGGAGACTCTTGAGGAAGGTGCTTGCCATCCAGCAGAGCCTGAAAGATATATTGGAGGTCAAATGGTATTAAGCAGGAACATCCTTACTGGACAAAATAATAACAGTGACCTCAAGCCATCAGGCATTGACTTATTCAACAAAACCTGAAGCAAAATGCAGATCTCATTGTAGGCAATCAAGAAATCCCTGAAGATGCCCAAAGTAGACGTTATTGTGCAAACTGTGACAGGAAACTTCAGGTGGGAAATATTTTCTTCACGGAAATCTTTCCTCAAATCAGTTTTGACTACAGTTTCTCTTTCGGTTAAGGAGATCACTACCTACTCTCACCACAAGCTCCAGGCCAAATAGAAGGTGACAATGAATCTTCAATGCCCCCCATAGCTTCATAGAACAAAAACACTGAAATGGAGATACAGATCTTCAAATAAGAGGATTTCAGAGGACTCAGAGGCCTTGATCTTGATGGGGTGGAGGGCAGCACTTGGGCTGCTCTGCAAGCCTGTTCTCAAGTCTACCAAATTTTCTTAATCAATGGTAATCAGGTTTCTCCAGGAAAACCAGGCATTTACTTAGGAGTGATTCTGCCACTGAAATAAGTTTTTCAACACATTGTTTGAATTGAATTGAATACACATGATACTTCTTTTCAATGAATCTGAGTCCCAGTTTTGTCCAAGATGAAGTAACAGGGACTGGATTTATGAACTCACAGTTTTGAAGCTGAGAAAAAATGTCCAAATCAAGGCATCATCAGGCGATGCTTTCTCCCCAGACCATCTACAAGTGATCCTGGCTTCTCTGTCACATGGCAAGGCACATGGTGACATCTGTTGGTCTCTCCTTTCTCTTCTGAGTTTCATTACTTTTAGTGTCTTGCTTCCATGGCTTTCTCTGAGGATTCTTCTAAGCTTTCTCTTTCCCTGGTTCTTTCTTGTAAACTAGCTGGCTTATGATTTAGCTTGTATCACTTATAAAGCTTCCAGTCTCCTCTTCAGTACTTATCAAAGCCTCCCTTGTTTTTGAGAGCTCCTGTAGGCTCAACTTCCCCACCCTATATTTTAAATAAAGGCAGTTGCTTTACAGAGGGTTTTGGAGGCCCTGTTTCTCCTCTTGGGAAAACTCTCCGAGCCATGGCTCCATAGATGGCGGTGGGGACAGTGATGTGCTTCTCTCTGCCTGCCATCCCTGCTTTGGGAGCAGGGCACTGGGTGGGGTGGTAGCTTCTGGCATTCCTAGCTTGCCTCTCCTGGCATGGAACCTGCATTAGTTAGGGTTCTCTAGGGGAACAGAATCAACAAGAGATATCTATGAATATAAGATTTATAAAAGTGACTCACACAACTGTGGGTATGCATGAGTCCAAATTCTGTAGGGCAGTCAGCAAACTGGCAACTCCAGTGAAGAAGTTTGATGAACTCCTCAAGAAACGAACTGGCAACTTCGATGAACTACTCAGGAAATGCTTCTCTGGTCAGCCGAAGAAGAAGTGAAGGTCTTCTATCCGTCTTGCTTAAAAGTCTTCAACTGATTGATTGGATTAAATCCAGCCAACTGCATTATCTCATTGTGGAAGACACGCCCTTCATTGAGTCATCAGTCACAGCTGCAGCCAGTTGACTGATGATTTAGTAAACCAGCCTGATGGTTTATTAACCAGCCACAAACGTCCTCACAGCAATGGTTAGACCTGTGCTTGCTTGACTAGACAGCTGGGTACCATTACCTGGCCAAGTTGACACATGAACCTAACCATCACAGAACCTTTGCCCTGTGAACAAGTTGGGAGAGGATGATCAGGACCAGGCTTTTCTCCATGTGCAGTGCCTGACTGGGGATGGGTGGAAGAAGGGATTCCCTGACGTGGCTGCATTGAAATTTAGCCTTTGCAACACTTAGCTGGGGAGGATGAGAAATTCTGGTGGCCTATCACTCCCAAGAAGAAACTGTAGCCCTCAGCTGGGGGCTGCAGGGAGAAAGAGCCCTGAATTTTGGCCTGGACCCATCTGGACTGGAGTTCCTTCACACTGAACTGGGAGTGGGGAAGGAGAGAGTGGATCATAATTTGCTAAAGTTTGCTAAAGCTGTTGAAATATAAAATACCAGAAATGAATTGACTTTTTCAATGGGGATTTATTAAGTTGCAAATTTACAGCAATAAGGCCATGAAAATGTTCAAATTAAGGCAACAAGAGGTGGATACCTTCTCTGAGGAAAGGCTGATGGCATCCGGGGTTCCCCTGTCACATGGGAAGGTGCTTGGCTGGCTCTGCTGAACCTTCTTTCCCGGGTGTAGCTTCTGGTTTCAGTGGCTTTCTCCAAAATATCTCTGGGCTTCTGTCTCAGCTCCTGTGGGTCCTTGCTTGCTTCTCCCGGGGCAAACTCTGGATTTTTCCAGAAGCTACATATTTTAACTTCTCTCAGCTCTCTTCAAAACGTCTCTGCCCTTTATCCTCTCACAGAGGACGCCAGTAAACTGATCAAGACTCACCTTGAATGGGCGGGGTCACATCTCCATGGAAATAGTCTAATCAAAAGGTCCCAAATGTCACTTCTGCATGGAAACAACCTAGCCAAAAGATCCCATCCACAAAAGGTCTGGCCCCACAAGACTGGATTAAAAGAACATGGCTTTTCTGGGATACATAATAGATTCAAACCAGCACATAATCCAAATGCTGCAGACTCTTACTGTTCTCGTGTAAATTTGCTTCATTTCCTGTATGCCTTTAGAACAATTGCCAGAGACTTTACATAGTCCTTTTCCATTGTAATTTTCACCAGTTAAGCTTGTCTCTCTGAGGAGGGGGTCCACAGAGCTCCTCATACTTCTGCTCCAGAAGTGGGGATCTGAAAGATACACACTTTTATTTCTCATTAATTTTTAAGGCATGCTTTATATACACGAAAAACAATTTTGCAATTGTTTCAATAACATATTCAAGTGAAAGAATCCTTTTCTTGATATTCACAATGTCTCTGAACATACATGGAATATATATTTAAAAGTGTGGTTTGCTTGGTTTTGTGTTTGCTTTTACCCCACCTGCACCAAACAGGATTGGGGATGGTTTAAAATCTGCATACACTATAGCAAGAAAAGTAAAAAGCAATCAAGAAAAGCAAGGCAAAGGGAAAATAAGAATTTCTCAGAGGTGTTTCCAGTAGTGGTGATGCATTTCTTAAGGTGTGTGCACTTTCTTGACTGTTCACCATCATAACCAAAGGCAGTTGGAATGTTTCGAGGTACGTGGTCTCCATAGAGGGACTGAACTTGAGACTTTATCCCACGATCACAGGCTCACAACCTGAGTTAACATCTAGGCTCTTCAGGCTGTATTTTCCTATAGCACTTAACCTATGAGATCAGCTACTCATTAGAACAGTTTCACAAGCCATTTGTTTTTATGAAAATGTTCCTTCTGTTTCCTGCCAATATTTATACATCTCCAGCCTTATGAAATAACTATTTTGTTCCTCAGAGATAAATAAATTAAAGTTTATCGTTGCATTATCTTGTAAGAATAAATAACTGAAGTTAAAAATGTATATGAGTAATTCATTTGGATTAATTTGGAATATCTGGTTCATGGCTCTGACTACAAGAGAGATATTTGATATATAGATGACAAAATCCCCCTTCAGTCTTATTATTGTCAGTCCATAACATTAGTTCAATGTCCTTTACTCTTGCTTCAAATTCTGTTAAGCCATTAATATGAAATGCCCTCATGACTGTCATTGGGTGAAAGGGCAGCCCTTTGGGACAGATAGCTTGCCTGTAGCCAAACAAAGATGCTTGCCTCTCCCCTGGAATTTAAAACCTTAGAGTAGTGTTATTCAGTTGTGGTAAAATCTGCTGCATACCAATAGTCATTTCCATCCTTCCTTCTTGCCAACAAAACCATGATTTTATTCAGGATGGCCATATGACTAGTTCCAGACAATGATTCATGATCAGTTTAGACCAATTATGACAATATCTTTCCTCTTTGTCATATACTCTTTTGCAGTCTCCTTTGCAACTAGGAGAGGCTATTTTATCCAGCTCTAGTCATGAGATGGTTAAGGGGAAGTGTGCTGAGGGTAGGGAGGGACCATCTAAGAAATATCTTCCTCTGCTATAAAAAGGAAGTCCCTGTCTTCATCAGGCTTTTTTTTTTTTTCCTTCTTCCTGTATTAAATGAACTTTTCTGAGGATATAATGTTGGAGCTGTGGCAGCTATTTTGCTACACTGAGGCACAAGCCTAAGGATAAAAATTGATACTCTGAGGATAGGAAAAACAAAAAGAATTTGGATCCTGGATAACATGTTTTGAACTCCTGTACCAAACCTGGATGTTACATTCAAAATTTTTTTTATTATTTGAGACAATTAAACTATTTTATGGCTTAAATCACTTTTAATCAGATATTCTGTTGCATGGAGCTGAAAGCATTCCTAATAGAGTGGTTTGACCAAGTTATTAGTTAAAATCAGGTAATAGAGCATAGAATTTTATAATGAAGGCAGAAAAATTAGACACTAACCCTAGAGTAAGGTAATACTTAAAATAATACTTAGGTGTTTGATTCACTCAGATATTCATATTACTAATAATTTTCAGAAATATTATACCCTGTATTTATTAGTTAATTGAAAATCAAAAGAGAAAATGCTATCATATTTTTAACAATTTGTGTCTGAAAAACATGCTTAGCTGCAGGAGACTCCTGTCAGATTGGTCAGACAGCACCCTGAGTGAATCTCAAGTAATGCTTTTTGTCATAATGCAAATTCCTATTCAGAGTTCATGGTGTGGCAAGTGTAAGCTCTTCCCTGGTCTTCCAGGTTTCCTTAGGAAGGGGAAGAGCAGTCATTTATCCCACCGCATCCCCTCATCCCCATTCCCAAGGCTATACTGTGCTGTGTGCTGCACACATGTTAAAGTAAGCAAGAACCTATGTGTGGACTTTGCACCACCACAGTTGAGTTGTTATGCCATTCGCTTCTGTTTTTAACTTAACAACCCACCCTGGGAGGCTAAATCAATGCATCTTTGTTACTGTTTATAAAGTGGTACATCTGTTCCACATTTCCTTTTCCTAAGTGCCTCGACTCACTCTTATACATTTATTTGAAAATATAAGAGCAGAGCCCTTCAGATGTTATTGGGCTCCTGCTTCTCATCAGCTTAATACTAAAGCCATGCTGAGACAAAGTGGCTGTCTAGTTTTCAAACTTTGTGGCAACTGAATTTAATCAGCATAGTAATGTATTCTGTTGGTATAGTGCTTTCGAGTTTACAGAGAGCTTCTTTTATGAACATTTTGTCATTTAATAAAGTTGTCCTAGCAACTTTATGTGTTGGCTATTTTATTCCTCTGTTTAAAGACAGGGGAGTTGAGACCCACAGAGCTTAGTAACTTACCTAGGATCACGTGGTGTGACTCACGAAGAGAGGCTGACTATGTGTCCTCATTCTCCTTTACCAGGGTTTCAATATGGTTTTGTATTATGTTTATTTATATGCAGAGCACTTTGAAAGTGTGTCTTAGTTCTTTCTCCAAGTGGCAGAAGACCCACCACATGTCCAAGGAGACTAAGATCAGGGAAGACGGTGTCTTAGACGAATACCACAGAAGGGGTTGGCTTAACAACAGGATTTATTGTCTCACCATTTCAGAGGCTAGAAGGCTTGCTTCCTATCTGAGTTGGTAGCAGTCTGGCTGGCCGGCAATCCTTGGGTTTCTTGGCTCTCCCACCATGTGGCAATGCCTCCTTTTTCTTCTGAGGCCTATTGACTTCCAGCTTCCAGCTCCTCCATGTGGCCATCTCTATACAGCCTCCAGCAATCTGGATTAAAACCCATCCGGAGTCAGCGCTGACCACACCTTAACTAAATATAGCATCTTCAAAAGTCCTATTAACAACGGATTCACACCCACAGGACTGGATTCAGACATGCCACCTCCCAACCCCCTGGGCTATATAATTCAGCCTAGTACCGAGGATTATTCTGAATGACGGAATATCATCCTGGGTACAAATCAAAAACATGACTTTCTTACATCACCTTTGTTTAGTAAGATGTTAGGAGATTGTTTAAAGACTAAAAATAGAAAACAACTTACGAAAATCTGTCAACTTGTAGCTTCATCTGAGGAATTTACAGTCTAATTCCAAATCCAACCTGCTTGAAAATGGGTTTCTCTTGGATATGGGATGTTTCAATGGTCAGAGCTTCTACCGTAGGGAACCAAACAACAGGGTGGGTTGTTAAGTTAAAAACAGAAGTGAATGGCATAACAACTCAACTATGGTGGTGCAAAGTCCACACATAGGTTCTTGCTTACTTTAACATGTGTGCAAACAGAGCCCAGGACTGAAGGAATTTTCCCTGGACATGGGACTTGCAGTGCTAAAATCTGGGCCAAGTTGACAGTCTTTGGTCATATTCCTCTCGCACTGATGCATTCTTCTTAGAATAACCGTGGTTTCCAGGGCTGCCAGGCGGGACCGCTCTCGTCCATGACATCCTGCCGGGGCCAGGGCAGGATGGACATTTGGATTTTGAAGGGGAGCAGAGGCTGGAGTAGGGGAGAACCGGGATGATTTGTGGGTTGAGGGGACGGAATTAGCGTAGGTGGGGTGGGGCCCGGGCTGGCAGAATTTTCAGCAGGCTGGCTCACTATAGCTACCTCTAATCCAGCACTTTTTATGATGATTTTTGTCGTCTATTTTCAGAGACCACTAAAACTTTTAAGAATGCCACATGATATTGTGCCTTCTTTTTTAACCTTATTATTTTTTAAGTCTCTATAGCCAATATCTTGACAAATTCAAAAATTCCTCTCCTACATGTCTCTCTCTGGGCCCCCTTTCTCACTCTCTGTTTGCATTGGCATGTCATCTTATTGTTGACCAATTTGTGGATGAGATGGGAATACTTCACTTACTATGTCAATGTCAGTATGGCAGAGTTTGCCAGTTCAAATGTGTACTGCCCCAGAAGTGGCATTGCCTGAAGAATTATTTTTATTTTCTAATAAAAATGTGAATGAACCAAAACAAAATATTAAAAATCTAAAATGGAAATGACAGACCCTGTAAAAGATGTCTGTATGATGTGGTGGTTGTAATAACAATTGGGAGGGAAAACTGAAAAGCTGAGGGCTTGCCTCACCCAGTGAATCATCTGTCTTGTAGTTTCAGCCTCTGCAAGTCTGAATGTTTGTTTGATGTAAAAAATATCCAGAGACAAATATAAAATCTCACAAAGATTGTAGTTTCTTGGGTAGCTTGTAAAATCAAGAATGTCCATGAAGGCAGTAGAAGATTTGCAATATACTCTAAAAGTATAGTCAGTTTTTTCACAGAGTTAATGTCATAGGAAGGATAGGAAAATTATTTTCATGCCCATTTCATAGATGAAGAAATGTAGACATTTAGCTTCAGATAATTTCAAGCTTTTGCTTAAGATGATATTACTGCCAAGTGACATGTGGGCCAAACCAGTTGACACCCAAATCTCTGCTTTCCCTACTGTCCCACATGAAACTGTATCACAGGCATGTGGAATTTCTGGTGCTTTCCTCCAGTTGGCTGCACTGCACTTTGTACGCTGGTAAGGTTTGGTAGATGCATATGGGTTA
This sequence comes from Choloepus didactylus, assembly GCF_015220235.1. Lineage (NCBI taxonomy): Eukaryota > Metazoa > Chordata > Mammalia > Pilosa > Megalonychidae > Choloepus > Choloepus didactylus. Next base: position 12,917,252 of record NC_051308.1, on the reverse strand, counting down.
ACCCTAGTCCTGCCACTTATTAGCTGCATGAATGAGCAAGTTATTTCACTGCTCCGAGGCACACTCATTTAAAAACCGTGAACAGGAATTCTGCCCTTGCAGAGTCATTATGAGATTTAATGAGGCAACATATGTAAAGAGCCTTGGGTAGCCATTGGCACACAGTTATTGTTCAATAAATATAATTTTAAGGTAATAAAACTACATAAAAATCACACTGCAGGGGTATAAACTTCTCTGACTGCAAAATTTATCATTTTCATATGCCAAATTATTGTATGGTGGTTTGTGAAGGAGGTTTGAGTCATCAGCACCATTTTGAAGGTATTTATTAAATCTCTACTATTTCTGGGAGCTGTGTGTGTGTGTTGTGTGTATGTTTGCAGGGGAAGGGGATGGGTCTAGGGCAGGTTTTAAATAAGCATGAGACCTGGACTTAGCTTTCAAGGAGTTTACAACCTTGTTGAATACATAAATTCTGGACTTGAAAAAAATGAACAACTAGATCAGATGATTTTTAAGTGAATGACAGAAATAATAAGCCATTCAGTAGCTGAGAGGATGGTTAGTTAGGTGATCCCTGGCTTGAGGGAAAATGTAACTGATGATCCAAGGTTTGAGCTCACTCTAGAAGGAGGGAGCAGATCCCACAATCAGAGAAGGCCCAGAGCACCACAAAATCAGCTGTTGAGAAAATGAGAAAAGGGATTCCAGAAATAATCTCCTCTTCCTAAATTTGGTCATTAGTAATCCAGAAGTCAGGAAGTAATGTGTGTCCCTATCATACAGCTTGGGGGCTGTGGTAGGTTGAATTGTGTACCCCAAGAAAAGACTGGGGGTGTGAATTCCTATATGACCTTTTGAGGATGTAGTTTTTAGTTGAGTTGGGGTCCAAGTGAATCAAGGTGGGCCTTGCTCCCTATTACTGGAGTCACTTATAAGTGAAGAAATTTGGACCCAGTAAGTCAGAGAAAGACACAGGGTGGATCCAGAAGCTGGAAATCAGTGGAAACTGGAAGAGCAGACATAAGGAAAGATGGCCATGTGTGTGAGGTAGAGATGCAAGCCAGAGAACCCCGAGGATTATGGCCAGCCAACATCAGAAATATAGACTTTAGGAAGAAAGCATGGCCTTACTGAGGCCTTTAATTTGGACTTCTAGCCTCAAAATCATGAGTTAATAAATGCTAGTTGTTTAAGCCAACCCATTGTTGTGGCAGCCTGGCAAACTGAGTCAGGGGCCCTTTGTGGCTCCAAGAACTTCTGCTGGTCCCTCCGCAAGGCCATCAAGATAAGGATGGAGATGTCCCATGTCAGGGACAGGCAGGGCTCCTGGTCGCTGTGGCTGCGGAGACAGCACCCCCAGCTCTTGGTGACCATTAGGCACTTTGCTCAACAAGGGGTCCTGGGAAGTGTCAAATAGCTCCCCTTCTGGAAGCAGAGAGCTTCCCCACAAGTCGTACCTCTTCAATATATCCAGGGCTCAGGCAGGAAACACGTGGTAGAATTTCCACAGCTCACCTTTCCAGCCTGGGCTTCTCATAACCATGCTGTGCAAATGGTGTTTCTGAATGAGTAAATGAAAGGCAGATTTTCACACTTTTCACAACCTGGCTTCATGACTGTAGCAACCTGTTGCAGAATTTTAAATATCATTATTCATTTAAGCCCTAAGTGATCCTTCTGCTATCCTTTTTGGTATTCCAGAATTTGGAAATTGTATTAAAAGTCAAACAAAGACAGATGACATTTATACCACCCTCTGGGCAATGGTATTGATCATATATCCCCCATGTTTTTCCACAAGCCCAAACACAAGGCTCAGCCCAGCGTGGCTGTGGGGATCTGATTCTTTTGGGAGTTCAAGAGTTCTAGAATTATTTCGAAATAGGTGCTAGGCCTCTTAACTTCACAGGACCCAGTAAAATAGTAACCCCAAAAGATTATAGGAATCATGAGGGACAGGGGTAGATGGGACTTGCCCCCTCAGGGACTTTCACCTGAGACAGCTAGCAGACCTTCTGACAATTGCAGAGCCCTCACCGTCTCTGAATGTACAACCAAGATGGGACAGAGACACATTGACAAATGTTGCAAGTTTGTGCTCTTTTAAAAAAAGATCATTGGTTTTCCATTTACTTAAAAATTCTACTCTAAATATGACCCATCTATATCTATTCTATTGCAACAACCAATATTAGGTCACAGTAAAATTTCTGCATTTCTATATGTTTTAGTTTGCTAAAGCTGCCAAAATGCAATATACCAGAAATTGGCTGACTTAACATGACAAATTTACTAGTTCACAAGCTTGCAGTTTTGAGGCATGAAAATGTCCAAATCAAGGCATCATCAAGATGATGCCTTTTCCTGAAGACCTATAAGTAATCCTGGGCTCCTCGGTCAGATGTCAAAGAACATGGTGGTGTCCACTGGTCTCTCTGTTCTCTTCTGGGTTTCGTTGCTTCCAGCTTCTGGCTTCAGGGGCTTTCTCTCTGTTTCTATGGCTTCCTTTCTCAGCTTCTGTCTTTCTCTCTATACTTCTGCGTCTCTCTCTGTGTCTGACTTTCATCCTCTTATGAAAGACTCAAGTAAGAGGATTAAGATCCCCACCCTGAGTGAGGTGGGTCACATCTTAAGTTAAGATCCTACTCAACAAAAGATCCTACTTACAATGAGTCTGAACCCACAGAAATGGATTAATTTAAGAAAATAATGTCCTGAGGTCCATAAAGTCTCCAAACCATCATGCCATAATACTAAGCTGGATATTCAAGCACAGCATTAAAATAGGTCCCTTAGTTAAGAAAGATTCCTTGCACTCGATTCCTCCCCTTTGACAGGCACTAGGTTGCTGATCAGTCACAAACTTCTCAGACTTCCTCTCAATTTGAATATAATCTCCTAAGTCCAACACATGACCAACCACTCTCCTTCACCCCCTCCAAACCTCCACATCTCCTGGATGATTAATGAAAGGTTTTATCTTCATACTTCTAATTGCTCATTGCTCATTACTCATTTCTGTAGCTGCTATCCAAAAGAAACAACTATTTCTTAAGAACTTTTTGATATGTAGCAATAAGGTCTTTCTCTTTTATTATAAACGCCTCCATTCTTGTAATATTTTCATGGCTGTGGCAGCTGTTAGGCATTTTCTAATTTCTGGAGAGCTTTGCAGCTGTGGCAAAAATCTCCACTAAAGTTCCTCCAGCTTACTTTAATGCAGATGTCTGGACCTAGAGTGGTTAGTATAAAAATTCAATAGCAGTGGTAATTATTTTTTATTATTGTAATATACAGGAAGAAGATCTTGGTTTCCAAACTGGAAAGTCATACAGTGAGTCAATAAAATCTCCACTTGTGACCTCCTCAGAGGTCAGGAGGACCAAGGTAGGGACAGAGGCCAGCAGTCTACAAGCCCCAATGCAGGCCCTGGTGGTGACTGAGCCAGGTCCAGGAGGGGTACAGGGGTACACAGTCTTGTCAAGGCCAAGGACCTGAGGCCCCAGGCCCCAGACTGGGACAACAGGGGGAGCAGAGCTGAGGTCACTGCTAACCTCTCCCTTGTGGCTCCCACATGTCACTGGGGCTGGTGACAGAGCCTCACACACAGCCCAGGAAGAGATGGGTATGCCTTTTGCTTTGTTTTTCTGGCCTCATCAAAAACATCTTCTGAGGGAGGGGCAAGATGGTGGTGAGGTGTGGAATTTAGTTACTTCTCAAGGGCAGCTGGTAAATAGCCAGGAACTGTCTGAAACAACAGTTTGGGGGACTTCTGGACCAGACACACATTGTACACTAGTCTAGAATAGGTGGAATGGCTGAGATCACTGTGAAGAATTTAATGAATATGCTTCAAGGGTTGATTGTGGTGATGAATGCACAACTATATAATGATACTGTGAATGTTCCAGTTTGCTAGAGCTGCTGTTATGCAAAATACCAGAAATGGATTGGCTTTTGTGCCAGTTTGAATGTATTATGTCCCCCAAAATGCCATTATCTTGTGTGGGAAGATGTATTAGTGTTGATTAGATTGTAAATCTTTGAGCATTTCCATGGAGATGCAACCACCCAACTATAGGTGATAACTCTGATTAGATAATTTCCATGGAGGTGTGGTCCTGCCCATTCAGTGTGGGCCTTGATTAGTTTACTAGAGCACTATATAAACTCAGACAGAAGGAGCAAGCTTGCTACAGCCAAGAGGGATACTGTGAAGAATGTACAGGAGCTAAGAGAGGAGCTGCAGCTTACAGAGCAACATTTTGGAGATGGTCTTTGAAAGGAGACTTTTGCTCCAGAGAAGCTAAGAGAGGACAAACACCCCAAGAGCAACCAAGAGTGACATTTTTGAGGAGTTGCAGCCTAGAGAGGAACGTCCTGGGAGAAAGCCATTTTGAAACCAGAACTCTGGAGCAGATGCCAGCCACGTGCCTTCCCAGCCAACAGAGGTTTTCTGGACACCATTGGCCATCCTCCAGTGAAGGTACCCGATTGTTGATGCATTACCTTAGACACTTTATGGCCTTAAGACTGTAACTGTGTAACCAAATAAACTCCCTTTATAAAAACCAATCCATTTCTGGTGTTTTGAGAAAGGGCAGCATTAGCAAACCAGAACAGCTTTTATAAAGGGGATTTACTAGGTTACAAATTGACTGTTCCAAGGCCATAAAAGTGTCCAGACTAAGGCATCAATGAGAGAATACCTTCACTAAAGAAAGGCCGATGGCATCTGGAACACATCTGTCAGCTGAAAAGGCACACAGCTGGTGCCTGCTGGTCCTTTGCTCTGTGGTTTGTGTTTCAAAATGGTTTTCTCCAAAATGTCTCTGGGTGTCTGTCTTGGTTTCTCTCTCTCAGCTTCTATGTGTCCTTGCTTCTCTCTCCCTTGTTTCTCTCTAAGCATCTGGGGGTCTTCTCTTGCTTCTCCAGGGCAAACTCTGGGCTTCATCTCTTAGCTTAGCATCTCCAAAAGTCCTTCTGTCTGCATCTCCAACCATCTCTAAGTGTCAGCATCTGTGTCAGCTCACAGCTTTCTTAAAAACTCCAGTGAACTGATCAACACCCACCCTGAATGGGCAGGGTCCACACATCTGTGGAAATAATTCATTCAGAGGCTCCATCCCAATCAACAGACTAATTAGTCTCCCTCTATAAGATTTTATTAAAGAATATGGCTTTTCTGGAGGGCATAATATATCCAAAATGGCACAGTGAACAACTGAGGGTACACCATGGATGACCGCATGGTATATGAATATATCACTATAAAATTGCAGGGGGGCTGGAATACAGGTGCTGGAGAAGATGTGGAGAGAGGGATGTACCTATTCCCTGTTGGTGGGGAAGTAGAATGGTACAGCCTATCTGGAGGGCAGTGTGGTGTTTCCACAAGGAGCTAAATATGTGGTTGCCATAAGGTCCTACAACCTCATTATTGGGTATATACTTGGAATAAATAAGAACAGGAATATGAATGGACATTTGCAAGATGGTGTTTATGACAGCAGTATTCATGATTTGCAATGAATGGAGGTGGCCTAAGCATACATCAACTGATGAACAGAATGGTAACTGTTGTGTAGGCATACAATGGAATATTGAGTGACTGGAAGAAGGAATGAAGTTGTGAGGCATGCAACTAGGTGAATGGATCTTGAGGACAGCATTTTGAGTAAAATAAGCCAGAAAAGAAAAGACAAATATTATAACACCCCACTAATACGGGCTAAGTATAATGTGCAAACTCTGAGAATTAAATCTTAGAGGACAGGTTATCTGGGGAACACTTATTGGAAAGGTCCCTAGATTGTAAGCTCTTACAGCAGTCACATCTATTCCTGAGTTGTAATGGTTGTCTCTATAGTCTGAGATGCTAAGCTCTTTGTGTTTAACTTGGTTGGTCCCTGGAACATCGAGTATCTTTGTGACACCTGAGTCTCAGAGGTAGAGTTTGGCAGCTATGAATGTAAGTGTTATCCCATACAGCAACTGTTAAAAAAGCTGAAAAAGAGATCAGGCTTCAATTAGTGGTAGGAATGAAGCTGATCTGGTTAGGACTAAGGCAGATCAGACTAAAGGGTAAAGGACAATATTGACTGTGTTTTAAAATTTCAATTTCTGTGTGAAAACAGAGGAAAAGATGTTTATTTGGTGCAAAATCTATATTTTCTGTAGCACATTAAATAATTTAACTTCTATGCTCAGTTTATCCAAACACCATAATTACATGAAACTTTGAATAGGGAGTGAGATTGGTTGGTTTGTACAGGTTAGTGTAAAACCCTGATATGTCCCAAAGTAATTTGGGCAGAGAATAAAAATGTATTTGCAAAGCCCCCTGAGAGACTAGGGAAAAATGTGGAAATATTAAACTTCCTCACCTGAAGAATTACTGATATTCCCACAAGCACTGGGGACTACCAAATTAGAAGACTGAGCCCTCGATCATGAGGCTTGCCCTTATGAAGCTTGTTACTGCAAAGGACAGGCTAAGCCTACTTATAATTGTGCCTGAGAGTCACCCCCAGAGAACCTCTTTTGTTGCTCAGATGTGGCCCTCTCTCTCTCTCTAAGCCAACTCAGTAGGTAAACTCACTGCCCTCCCCACTATGTGGGGCATGACTCCCAGGGGTATATATCTCCCTAGCAACATGGGACATAATTCCTGGGGATGAGCCTGGACCCAGCATCGTGGGATTGAGAAAGTCTTTTTGACCAAAACAGGGAAGAGAAATGAAATAAAGTTTCAGTGGCTGAGAGATTTCAAATGGAGTGAAGAGGTCATTCTGGAGGTTATTCTTATGTGTTATATAGATATCTCTTTTTAGTTTTTAGTGTACTGGAATAGCTAGAAGGAAATACCTGAAAATGTTGAACTGCAACTCAGTAGCCTTGATTCTTAGAGATGATTGTATAACTATATAGTTTACATGGTGTGACTGTGTGACTGTGAAAACTTTTTGGCTGACACTCCCTTTATCCAGTGTATGGACAGCTGAGTAGAAAAATGGGAACAAAAATTAAATGAATAATAGGGGCAATGGCGTGGATGGGATATTTTGGGTGTTCTTTACTTGTATTTTTATTCTTATTTTTATTATTTTTTAGAGTAACGAAAATGTTCAAAAAATGATTGTGGTGATGAATGCACAACTATATGATGGTACTATGAACAACTGATTGTACACTGTGGATGATTGTAGGGTATGTGACTATATCTCAATAAAACTGAATTGAAAAAAAAGCATCTTCTGTTGGTGACACTTCTGGGAGCTCCTTCACTTCAGAAATGTGCCCCTTCACAAAGTCCTTTAAACAAGATTTAAAATGCAGGGATATGCACTAAACTGCCTCAATTCAAAGACTATCTCCATCTTTAGCACCTCAAAATGAACCCTGAGGTGATACCAGGGTCAAAACTATATTTTCCTCCAGTCTATGAATAATTTTTTCTTAAACAGGTTGACAGAAACTCACTGTCATAACTTGAGTTGCTCAAGTACCTTTCACCCCAAAAAGGACTCAACTCTCTTGAACCTGTTACAAATGGAGTCTTGAAGTACCAGGTGTTGTCCCTGACTCACGCTTCACCAGACCCCCAGGTGAGTGCAATGGAGTATAAAAAGCAACTTCAAAATTTCTTTTTATTCTAGTTCCTAAAATACCCTATGGATAGTATAGTTTTGGGTACATGACACTATGTGATATTTTAACATTTTCTCATCTTGCAGGCATGTTTTGGCATGTGAAATAGTGATAGATCAAAGGACCCTGAACAGAGTGAGATGGACGTACTAGATGTTCAGTGTGTCTGGAAAAATACTCGGTAATTGAAGAATATATTTTTTCTGATAGTAAAATTCAAGGGGCATGATGACATCAAAGCTTAACAAAACTGTGTCCTCCCACCCAGTGGGGCAGGGTCCAGAGGACACGTGCCTCGATGATCCAGGGATCCCCCGAACTGCAGCAATAACACAGCAACTACAAGAACCGACGGCTAAGAGGATTTTGAATTTTTCCAGTTTTACTGGTGACTTCATCAAGGAGTAACCACAGTGTTGTTTTTTAATAGAAACACCAAACTTGGAAATAAAACCCTGCAGTGTTTCCCATGGCATCTCAGCATTTTCCTACCTCCAGAGGATGCTGAGAAATAAAGACCTGGTTCCATCAGCCTGGCGAGGTGGCCTGTGGTCACACACAGTCCCTCGCCATCCTCCCCTCGTCCCCTCTCCATTGGGGGAGGACTCAAGGAGTTCCTGGTTCTTGGTGGCTGGACATTGGGACAGCACCCTCTGAAACCACACACCCTGAGACTTTAGGAATGGCAGCATATTAGTCAGGAATAACCAGAGAAACAGAAGCAGGAGGATATACACAGGCAAACCTCGGAGATACTCAGGGTTTGCTTTCTGACCACCGCAATAAAGCAAATATTGCAATAGAGTGACATGAATTTGTTGGTTTCCCAGTGCATATAAAAGTTATGTTTACATTATACTGCAATCTATTAAGTGATCAGTACTATTATGTCTAAAAAATGTACATACCTTAATTAAAATGTGACACAGAGACATAAAGTGAGCCCATGCTGTTAGAAAAATGGTGCCCATAGATTTGCTCAATGCAGGGTTGCCACAAATCTTCAATTTGTAAGCAACACAATATCTGCAAAGTGCAAAAAACAAAGCACAAAAATAAGGTGTGCCGGTATATATGTAAATACTAAGAGATTTATTATAGGGATTGTAGGAATTGGCTCATGCAACCACATGGATTCACAAGTCTATCTGTAGTGCAGGCTGCAAGTTGGGAGCCCTGATGAAGGTTTCAACAAATTCTCCAGAAGCTGGTTGGCTGAAGTAGAAATGGAGATTCCTTTTCTGAAATCATTCATTCTCCCTTGAATGCCTTCAAATGATTGGGTGAGACTTCTTTCTTTGTTGAAGGCAATCTCCTTTGTAGATTGTAGATGTAATTAGTCATAGTTGCAATCAACTTGCTAATGACTTAAATCCATGAAAACTCTTACAGTAACCATCAGTCTGGTGCATGCTTGACCAAACAGCTGGACACCACAACCTAGCCAAGTTGTTACATGAATTTAACTATCACAGGCAGGAGCAGGGGAAAGGCTAAAGTTCTGTGACTCTCCATCTGCTTTACCCTCTCCATGAATATGTAACTCGCCTTCATGCTATTGAATTTTGTGAGGAGACTTCAGTATTTAACACCAAGGAATAATATGAGAGGAATTCTAGGCACCTGCAGGAGGAATGGTTTTAACTGAGGAGAAAAATTCAACTTTCCCTTCTTAGACCTCATTCATCTTCCACCTACTGTTCCTTTGGGTGGGGCTGCCGCACAGTAACATCACTTTCCTGGGATTTCCCAGGGGAAGATGTACTCCCCCCACCATTACAAATTCCATGAGGAATCAGCCGTGTTTGCCCTTATCCTGAATAGTCTTAACGCAACACAAACATTTTGAAAGACATTGACAGATCCTACCTAATCACTGGATGAATGTCAGGCTGCCCAAGGCCTGCAGACAATAAGGATTCCCGGGAGGAATGGGGAGTAGGGAAAGGGTGAGATTGTGTGTCTAAGAAAGGTAAGGGGGAGAGGGGCCAGAGAGAGAGAAAGAACACTTTTTTGGATCTAACCTACGATCCACCAGTATCTTAAACACAGCAGGAAATGCAAAGCACTGACTTTTTTTATTTTATTTATTACTAATATGCAGACTTACAGAGAAGTCATGGGACATGCATATTTCATAATAATAGCATCTACAATTTACTGAGCATTACAATTTTCAAGAGCTGTGCTAAGGACCTCTAAAGCAGAGTCTCATTGACATTTCACATGAATCCTGAGAGGTTGATGTCATTATGGTCAACATTTTGCAGACAAGGAAAATCTCAGAGAGGCCTGGTTAACTAGCCCAGAGTCAGGACTGTAATCTGGGTGGGTCAGATTCCAAAGTCTGAGCTGTCATCACCACCTCATAGGGCCTTTAATGATCTTTGTCCTCCCCACCTCTCCCACCTCAACCCTGGACTCAGGCTAAACTTAATGGGCCCCACTGCCCTAAATAAAGCTCTGTCTCTGCCTAGTTACCAACTCCGTCAGTGCCAGGTTCTCTAATATCCTACCTGGACCAAAAATCTTAGCGGCCTTTGATAGAAACAATAATTTAAATTGGACACTGAATGAATTACCTGCAAATGAATTAACCATGGAGAACTGACATTTCCTTTTATTTATATTAAGGATGCAGACTTTCTTAAATGTCCTTAGCAGTATAAGCAAAATTTTTTTTTAAAATGGGGACTCTTTATGAGTCTTTTTAAACTAGGACTTGTTCAAAACTTCACTGCATTTATTAGGTTTCAGCTTAAATTTGCCTAGCCAATTAAGTTGTCCCTGGAGAGCCCAGTTTTGAGCACTGAAGCAGAGAATGTTCAATAAAGACCTTTCCAAAGGCTCATGTGTGACTCACAATGGTTGGATGGTGGTTGTATAGCATTCTGAGGTGAAAATCACACTTACACCACATGCAGTTCAAGCTGCTGAAATAAGTAGCTGTCTCCTCTTTGAGTCATTCTTCTTTTAGCATCTAAAATGTAACTGCAACTTCCTTCTGTATCTTCACTTTAAACCTCACCTACTCCCAATCTTGTTTAAATATCTCTTGAAGCTGCTAATTTAGTGGTAGTTTAAGTTTCTCTGGCCTGGCCAATCTATGATCTAGTGTTAGGACTAAAAGAAAACAATTACCTCATCCTTGGACTCTTTCTCACTGGGAAAATACAGTCTCTCAACTTATGATGAAATTTCCAGGAGCTGTTGACAACACAAGGATTTTCCTACTTGCCCCATTCAAGTGCAAAAACTGTAATTGACACATCTTATATTTAGATAATTTTTCAAATCATACCATTTACATTGTATCTGTATTTACATATAAATTGTTTTCAATTCAGGTTAACTTAAAATTAAGAGTTGTTTTAAGATTATTACTTCTTGAGTTTTCTCTTATTATATACATTGCAAATATACACATGGAGGAACTTCCACTTTAGGCCAGATTGAAGTCACTGGTATCAAACTTGCACTTTCACCAGTCGTAAAGCTGGACAAATGTATGAGGAAATGGTTTTCTTTAACAATAGGGACTGTGTGACTGTGATCCCTGAGAGGAGGAAATAGATGAGATGGCCCTATATTCACCCTGGCTCTCTGCTTGGGGACAATTTCTTGACTTTATAATCAGAAGTCAGAACTCAGAGTAGGTTGGTCTTGTTGAGCTGAGAGAGCACAGTTTGGAGTTTGTAGCTAAGGGTACCAGAGAGGAGGGAGTTACACCAGTGGGGGTGAGGGGGTGGAGAAGAGAGGAGTGGGGACAGATAGATATCTGTGTGTTGCTTCTCTGTGGGTCTTTGGTCAAGGACTGGCAGCACATGCTCTTAGAGTCCTAGCAGAGAGTGCTTGTTCCCGTTTGCTAAAGCTCCCCGTTGTGCAAAATACCAGAAATGGATTGGCTTTTATAAAGGGGGTTTATTTGGTTACAAAGTTAAGTCTGAAGGCCATAACGTGTCCAAGGTGAGGCATCAACAATAGGGTTCCTTCACTGGAGAAAGGCCATTGGCATCCAGCAAACCTCTGTTAGCTGGGAAGGCAAGTGACTGACATCTGCTGATCCCAGGTTGTGTTCCAGTTACACTCTCAGCTCCTGTGCATTCTTCAAAGTGTCTCTCTTGGCTTCAGCTCCTCTTCAAAATGTCACTCTCAGTTGTTCTCTAAAATGTCACTCTTAGCTGCTCTGAGGTCCTTCTGTCTGTGAACTCCTTTATACGACTCCCGTGATCCAATTAACATCCACCCTGAATGGGCAGGGTAACACCTCCATGGAAATTATCCAATCAAACATTTCACTCACAGCTGATTGAGTCACATCTCCATGGAAACACTCAATCAAAGGATTCCAGTCTAATCAACACTAATACATTTGCCCCCACAACATTGCATCAAAGAACATGGTGTTTTGTGGAACATAATACATCCAAAACAGTACAGTGCTACTATAGGATTTAGAGAGGAAGGGAGACACTGGAGAGCAACAGTTCTGAAGGACAGTAGAATTCCAGCCTAGCCAGAGGGGCAAGAACTCATCAACACCCCAGGTATTCAGCTAAGGCATCAGAAAAGCCACTCCTTAGGAGTAAGGAAAATTCCAGAAATTAAGGGCTCTTTATGCTGTATTATCCATAATGTCCACTATATAAACAAAAACTTGACATGTGAAAAAGCAGGAAATTTTAACCCATAATCAAGGAAAAACTAGTAAATAGAAATAAACACTGAGATCACCTAGATGCTGGTAACTGACATAAAATAATTTTTAAAATAGCTATCACAAATATGTTCAAATATTTAAAAGAAAATAAGGTACTAATATGTAAGCAGATAGAGAATCCCAGAAGAGAAACTGAAGCTATAAAAAAGAACCAAATGGAAATTCTAGAAATGAAAAATACAACATCTAAAATGAAACAAAATTACTTGGATGATTAGAATAGAGATGGCAGAAGAAATGGTCACTGAACTGAAAGATGGAACCATAAAAATTTACCAATCTGAAGAACAGATAGAAAAACAAGATCAAGGCAAAACAAATAGAGCCTCAGTGGCCTATCAGATAATTTCTATTGATCTAACTCACATGTAACTGAGTACCAGTAGAAGAAGGGAATACAAATGGAAGGGGAAAAAATTAGTGGAAAAACATCAGCATACACAGCCTGGAACTTCATTAAATACCAAAATGAAAAGAAAATCATGCCAAGGCAAAGATAGTCAAACTTGTGAAAATCAAAGATAAAGAGAAAATCTTGAAAGTGGAGAGGAAAATATGAGCCCTTACATTTAGAAGAACAACAATTCAAATGATGGCTGACTTCTCATCAGAAACAATGGAGATCAGAAGACAATGTGATGAAATCTTCAAAGCTCTGAGTTTAAAAGAGAGAAGACATTTTTAAATAAATGAAAATTGAGAGAATCCATTGCCAACTGACCTTCATTACAAGAAATAATAAAAGAAGTTATTTCTCATGAAAGGAAATGATAACTGGTAGAAACTCAGATTTATAAGAATGATTGAAGAGCAAAAGACAGTTAAATATATGGGCAAATATGAAAGACCAAGGTTTTTATTCTTCTCTTAAGTTCTATAACAGATGAATAACTGTTAAAGCAGAAATAATTGCATCATAAGATAGTTTATAACATATGTAAAGTAAAATATATAATGGACAACAATAGCACAAAGGAGAGGGTGGAGAGCTGTAAGATCCATATATTTGTGAAATGTCAGATGAAAAGTATACAATAATACAGAATTAGTAGACTGCTATAAATTAAGGATGAATCTGTAATCTCTAGCGCAACCATTTAAAAATGATTAAAAGAGTTAGAGCCAAAAGGCCAATAAAATAAATAAAATGAAATACTAAAAATATTTGATTAGCACACAAAAGAAGGTAGCAAAAAAGGAATGAAGAAACAGAAAACAGAACAAATAGATAAATAGCAATATGGTGGACTTAAACCCAACAACATGACCAATTACAATGAATGTAAAGGAACTAAGCACTCCAATTAAAAGGCAGAGATTGTCAGACTGGATTATAAAGGAAAACCCAGCCTTCTGCTGTTAAAAGAGACACATAATAAATATAAAGAAAGCAAATAGGTTTAAAGTAGAAGGATAGAATAGACCAAGCAAAAGGAATCAGTAGCTCCATTGGTGGCCCAGTACTACAACCCTTTAGGAGACATTCCTGAAAACTCAAAATAGAGTCTGTTTCTTCAGCATTCCCAATGATTCTGTAAGCCAATTAATGAGCTTCAATTAATTCTTTTTAAAATCAAATTTCTTATTGTGGAGCATAACATACATACACAGAAGTGACAATCCTCCAAGCACAATTCAACAAGTAGTTAGCAAATTTCAAAGAATGTTATGTGTTACAGTTCCACAGCTTCAGCCATTTTCCTACTATGAAATATAACATATATGCAAAAAGATAATAACTTTTAAAGTACAATTCAACAAGTAGTTGTATAAGAAATTTCCAAAAATGTTATAAGTTACAGTACCATAGTTTCAGCTATTTCCTTATTGTGAAATACATCACATATATATATAAAAGGCAACAACTTTTAAACTACAATTCAACTAGTAGCTATAGAGCAAACTCCAAAGAATGCCATGGGCCACAGTTCAACCATTCCAATTATTTCCTTCTAGCCATTGCAACACCCCAGAAACCAAGAAAAACAAAACTATATAGAGATTCAGCATTCACAATCCTTTGTTAAATTCCATCCCATTTGTTGTTACTCCTCCTCTAGTTTACTCACCCTCCCAATATTCAAGGATGTCTAGGAAGTGACCACCCCAACTTGTTAATGTTGGAAATGTCATTGACACTATGGGAAAAGGGGACACATCTGGTCCAAGTTCTTGAAGAGGCTATTGCCTCCGGGCCCTGGGACTTAGCTGGCTTAGGAGTTCTCTGGAGGATTTAAGTTTTTGAAGAATAAACTTAGTAAGTGAAACTTCTGTAGAGTCTCAGATAGGAAGCCAGGTATTCCTTAGGGTTTTTAGGACTACTAATAACTTGGGCTTATCATAATGTGGCCATTTGGCATATCTAGCTGAAGCTTGCATAGGAGTAACCTCCAGGACAGCCTCTCAACTCTATTTGAATTCTCTTAGCCACTGAAACCTTATTTTGTTGCCTTTCTTCTCCCCTTCTCAGTCAAAAAGGCATTCTCAACCCATCGATGCCAGGGTCAGGCTCATTCCTGGAATACATGTCCCATGTCTCCAGGGAGACTCATTCACCTGCGAGGTCCTGTCCCACATCAGGGGGAAGATGGTGAATTTATTTGCAGAGTTGGGCTTAGAGAGAGAAAGTTCATACCTGAGCAACAAAAGAGGTTCTCGGGAGGTGACTTCCAGGCACAATCATAAGTGGGCTTAGCCTTCCCGACACAACTGTAAGCTTCACAAGAGCAAGCCTCAAGATTGAGGGCCTGACCCATAAAATAAGGGTCCCCAAATTCACATAGCATATGTTCTATCCTCAATTATCCATCCATATGTCACATTATCATCACTTAGTTTCACAATCCTCATCACTCTCTATTTCTAACAATTCTCATGACCCAAAAACACCCCATAGCTCTCCTCAGCCCCTAATTACTTGTGCCTAGTATCTGTGTGGTACTGAAAAGGTACTCCTGTCAATTATAGTCCCTAGTATGCAATAAGTAGATTTTTCCCATATACCATTCTGTTGTCAACTCTCTGTACTAGTGTCATACCTTAGAAGTATATCATGCAAGCACCTATCTAAATTTGTAGTGCTGATCTGTAGGATATATGCCTTTAATATGCCCTTAAACAACCTCTTTCAATAATATTCACCTTCAATACAGCTCTGATACTTATAATCCCATTAACAAACATCACCCTTATCCATTCCCATACCTTTGAATTCATCCTTATTAACATATCCGAACATATTAGATTATCATTCTCCCTCTATTAGCTTCTATCTATCACTAGGTCCCCAATATTCTACATTATAAGACATTGATTTTACGTTGTTCAAGGAGTTAATTATTTCCTGTGGATATTAGCTAGAGATAATTCTATTTTCAACCCAATCCTGACAGATTCAGGTATAATCTTCTAGCCATGATTATCCAATGTATGTAACTATTTGTAATAGTTAGGATCTGCTTGGAACACATTTCCTACTTTCTTTTTTAAGGTGAACTTCTATTGTCCTTTAAAATCTAGCTCCCTCTTCTGTGAATTCTTCCCTCACTTTTTTCATGCTGACATGTCTTACTCCATCCGACTTATCTGACTTCATCTAACTTATCATCTATTTTTCCACCATATTTTGTATATACCATTTTTTCATTATAAGTCACTGGTTTTATTATTTTTTTAATTAGAGAAACTGTAGGTTACAGAAAAATCATGCATAAAATACAGTGTTCTCACATACCACCTGTTCCGGTTTGCCAATGCTACTAGAATGCAAAATACCAGAAATGGACTGACATTTATAAAGGGGGTTTATTTGGTTACAAAGTTACAGTCTTAAGGCCATAAAGTGTCCAAGGAAAGGCAACAAGAATAGGGTACCTTTGCTGAAGGATGGCCAGTGGCATCTGGAAAATCTCTGTTAGCTCAGAAGGCATGTGGCTGGTGTCTGCTTGGTCCCAGGTGGCATTTCAAAATGGCGTTATCCAAAATGCACTCTCAGCTGCTGGAAGTTCCTTCTGTTTTTCAACTCTTTTATATGGCTCCAGTGATTTAATTAAGACCCACTCTGAATGGGTGGGGTAACACCTCCATGGAAATTATCCAACCAAAGGTCTTGCCCAGAGTTGGTTGAGTCACATCTCCGTGGAAACAATCATTGGTTCCAACCTGATCAACACTAATACATCTGCCCCCACAAGATTGCATTAAAGAACATGGTGTTTTGGGGAACATAATACACCCAAACCAGCACACCACCCTATTATCAACTCCTTGCATTACTGTAGTATGTTTGTTACAATTGATGAAAGAATATTTTTATAATTGTACTATTAACTATAGTCCATATTTTACATAGTTTACAATAGGGTTTACTGTTTGTGTTGTACAGTCCTATGGTTTTTTGTTGTTTTTCTTTTAATTTTTATTCTAGTAACATATATAAACCTAGAATTTCCCCTTTTAACCATTTTCAAATAAATAATTCAATGTTGTTAATTATATTCACAATATTGTGCCCACCATCACCACCATCTGTTACCAAAACTTTCCATCAACACAAATAGACACTCTGTGTGCAATTTAAGCATTAATTCCCCATTCCATTCCTCCACCCAAGCCCTTGTTAATCTATATTCTATTTTCTGAATCTATGAATTTGCTTATTCTAATAATTTCATATCAGTGAGATTATAAAATATTTATCCTTTTGTGTCTGGCTTATTTCACTTAACGTGATGTCTTCAAGCTTCAGTCATGTTGTATCACGTATCAGAACTTCATTCCTTTTCACGGCTGAATAATATTCCATTGTAAATTTTTCCACATTTTGTTTATCCATTCATCAGTTGATGGACACTTGGGTTGCTTGCATCTTTCATCAATTGTGAATAATGCTGCCATGAACATTGAAAATATCTGTTTGAGTCCATGCTTTCAGTTCTTTTGAGTAGTATACTTAACTTTCTGAGGGGCTACCAAACTCTCTTCCACAGTGACTACACCATTTTACATTCCCTCCATCAGTGAACAAGTGTTTCTATTTCTCCACATACTCTCCAACACTTGTTATTTTCAGTTTTTTTTAATACTAGCCATTCAAATGGGTGTGAAATAGTATCTCATTATGGTTTTGATTTGCATTTTCCTAATGGCTAACGATGTTGAGCATCTTTTCATGTGTCTTGGCCATTTGCATATCTTCTTTGGAGAAATGTCTATTTGAGTCTTTTGCCCATTTTTTATTGGGTTGTTTGCCTTCTTCTCATTGAATTGAAGGACTTCTTTATATATTCTAGATATTAAACCCTTATTGGATATTTGGTTTCCAAATATTTTCTCCCATTGGGTAAGTTTTCTCTTTACTTTCATGATGAAGTACTTTGATGTACAAAAGTTTTTAATTTTGAAAAAATCCTGTTTATTTTTCCTTTTGTTGCTCGGTGGTTTGGATATAAAGCCTAAGAAACCATTCCCTAACACAAAGTCCTGAAAGGTGCTTCCCTATATTTTCTTCTAGAGGTTTTACAGTTTTGGTTTTTATATATAGGTCTTTTGTCTATTTTGAGTTAATTTTTGTATACGGTGTGATGAAGGGGTCTATCTTCATTCTTTTACATACAGAGATCCAGTTTTCCCAGCACCATTTGTTGAAGAGATTATTCTGTTTCCAATTGAGTGGACTTGGCACTCCTGTTAAAAATCAATTGGCCATTAATGTGAGGGATGATTTCTGGCCTCCTGATTCACTTCTGTTGATCTATTTGTATGTCCTTGTGCCAGTACTGTGCTGTTTTGAGTACTGTGGCTTTGTATAAGTTTTAAGATCAAGAAATGTGGATCCTCCAACTTCATTCATCTTTTTCAAGAAGACTTTAGCTATCTGAGTTCCCTTAACCTTCCAAATAAATTTGATGCTGGACTTTTCCATTTCTGCAAAGGTTATTGGAATTTTGATAGGGATTGCTTTGAATCTGTAAATCACTTTGGGTAGTATGATGGTTAGGTTCATGTGTCAACTTGGCCAGGTGATAGTACCCAGGTGTCTGGTTAAGCAAGCACTGGCCTACTACCACAAGGACACCTGTGGCTGGTTAATAAACCAGAAGGCTTGTTTATTAAATCATCAGTCAATTGGCTGCAGCTGTGAATAATTGCTTCAATGAAGGGTGTGTCTTTCACAATGAGAGAAAGCAATCAGCTGGATTTAATCCAACCAGTTGAAGACTTGTAAGTGAGACAGATAGAGGACCTTCACTTCTTCTTCAGCTAACCAGCAAAGCATTTCCTGAGGAGTTCATTGAGGTTGCCAGTTCTTTTCCTGAGGAGTTCATCAAACATCTTTATTGGACCTGCCAGTTTGCTGCCTGTGCTATGGAATTTGGACTTATGCATACACACAGTTCCATGAGATACTTTTATAAAATCTTATATTTATAGATATCTCTTGCTGATTCTGTTTCCCTAGAGAACCCTAACTAATACAGGTAGAATTGACATCTTAACAGTACTTAGTCTTCAAATCCGTGATCATGAGACATCCTTCCCTTTACTTTGGCCTTCTTTGATGTATTTTAGCAATGTTTTGAAGTTTTTTCCATATAAATCCTTTACATCCTTGGTTAGATGTATTCCTAGATATTTGATTCTTTTAGGTGCTATTGTAAGTGGAATTTTTTAAAAATTTCTTCTTTAGATTGTTCATTGCTTGTCTATAGAAACACAACTGTTTTTTTGCTTGTTGATCTTGTACCCCACCACTTTGCTGATTGCCTATACATTTTATTGGATTTTACATTTTAATGTATTATTTATTATTTATATTGTATCATGTTATTTCTTTCCGTCTTTCTTCTCCATTAGCCCATAAAATCCTTGAAATCACAGAATATCACATTTATGCCCATACCTCCTGTACCTAACAGAAGACATAATATACTACACATATTCAAAAAAAAAATGTTTGTGATGAATGGACATATGAATAAGTCAAACACTGACAAGTACATGTACCTTTCTTCAGGCATGTGTGTGTATGTGTATTTTTGTGTGTTCTCTAATCCTTCCAAATTAAATAATAATACATTTTATTTGTATCTATCTTACTAGATAATACAGTAGGGAAAATTGCTGATGGGGGAGTAGAAAATATGGCCCTCATCCTTAGAGCATCATAATCTTTACAGCTACATATACTGAGCACTTACTCTAAGCCAGACACTAGTCTAGGAACTTGACATAACATCATTCTTTTTGGTCTTTATGAAACCTACAAGGCATTTCATTTTACAATTAAGGAAACTGATGTTCAGATAAGTTAAATGACTATCTAAAATCACACGGTAGTAAGTTCCTGTAGCAGCAAATAGGACTCACCAAATATCCATGCTTCTCTACATCTCTCAGTCTTTTCTGCAGTAAGTTTAGGGCCATGTGACTAGTTCTAGTCAATGGATCACAGGCAGAAGTGATGTGTGTCATGTCTGGTGAAGGCAGTGAAGAACTGATGTGCCTCCTTCATTTCTCTTTTCTCCTGCTGTAGTGACCTCAGAATTCATGTATTCCAGAAGGTGAGGCTACAAAATGAAGGAGGGCCTCTCAGCTTGCATCATATGAAGGAGAGATAAACTTTTATTGTATAAATCCACTAAAATTTTAGGGCTTTTTGCTATAACTATATACTTTATCTTATCCTGATAAATGTAGTGAGTAAACTGACCTTTTAACCCATATCTCGGTAACTTGGAGTGATCTTAACCACTCTTTGCTGCTCACAGTTCTCTTAGAAAGACAGGATAGATGTGCAGTCATGAGAGATTAAATAGCAGAACAAGATGGGGGAGAAGGGCCAAAGTGAGTGATACCAGCAGTGAGGCTGTAGAAATACATATAAGTGCTAAGGGGGTGTGTCTTAGTTTACCAGGTTGCTATGACAAATATCATATGAGTTAGCATAAACAACCAGCATTTATTGGCAAAGTCTGTAGCATCCTGTTTCTAGCTTGCCATGATACTTGGGGTTCCTTAGCTTGCATCTCTGCCCCCTGTCACATGGTGATCTCTCTCTCCTTGTGTCGGCTCTTCTTTCCTCTGACTTCCAGCTTCTATTGGCTTTTGGTTCTTCCCTGTTGCCTTCTCTTATGGCGCCCAGTTTCTCCTCTTTATAAGGCCTCCAGTCATATGAATTAAGACCCACCCTGATTCAGTTGGCCATAACTTAACTAAAAGTAACATCTTCCAAAGGTCCTATTTATAAATGACTCCATACCCACAGGAATGCTAATTAAGATTAAGAACATGTCTTTTGTTGGGATACATGATTCAATCTACCACAGGGAGAACCTGCAAGGAGCTGTAATGCTCAGGAAAGGCCTTGGGCATATCAGGCAGAGAGGAGGAAAGCCAGAGCTCTACAGCTCTGATAGAACCTGCTGCTACTCTCCTTACAGTCTAATTTCCTGGTTCCCTCCTATTCCTTTGTAACACATGACCATGATAAACCAGCTAGATTCTACCACAGTCACCATTTGGAGCAGAAATCCAGGGACCACTTGGCCCCTCCAGAGTGAGTTGTTTATTGAGAGAAGATTGGATAGGTGTTTTAGTTTCCTGGCTGCTAAAACAAATACCATACAATGATGGGTTGGCTTAACAACAGGAATTTATTGTTTCATGGTTTCAGAAGCTAGAAGGCTTGCTTCCTCCTAGGGTCAGTATCTTCCGGTTGGCTGGCAATCTTTGGCATTCCTTGGCTTTTCTGTCACATGGCAATGTACATGGCATGCCTTTACCTTTCTTCCCTGGGTTCTGTGGACTTCCAGTTTCTAGCTGCTCCCCTTGGCTTCCCTCTATCTGAATTTCATTCTATTTGTAAAGGAGTCCAATAATCCAGATTTAAGCCCAACCTAATTCAGTTAGGCCACACCTTAACCGAAGTAATATCTTCGAAAGATCCTATTTACAATGGGTGCACACCCATAAGACCAGGAATTGGAACTCAAACATGCCTTTCTTGGGGGACATGATTCAATCCCAATAGTAGGTTAGCTCAGTGAACATCCACAGATATGGTGCAAGGTCACTGGGGAACTTTTGTCTGCTGAGACCCCCCAAGCACATGAGCTTTAGCACATGTTGCCCACCTATCCCCCACCCTCTTTTCCTTGAAGCTGCTTAGTCAGAGCTGTTCATGTATTAGATGATGGTTGAACTTGTGAGAAGTTCCAACTGAGAAATAAGTGTTTAGAAGGAAATAGCCTATACATTTCGAAGTGTATTTCTAGCATTTTGTAGAATTGCTGCTCTTTTGAATTTCATTGTCATGAATTCTTCAATTCACATCATTGGTATGTTTCATAGGTTTGGAATAACATCATGACTTACCAATAATCAAACACAATACATCATAGCTTGAAGTACAGACATCCGGTTTCAAGTTTCTATGTTACCTCTTCCTAGCTTTTGATGTTGATCAAGTTACTTAACCTGTCAAAGATTCTATTTCCTCAACAAGAAATAGGATAATATCTGATGGTCAAACCAATTTACTTATTTATTTATTACACCTACATCCATTAAGCACCCTTTGCTTAATTTGAGACCCAGGAAACATAAAAATTAGATCAAAGAAAATATTCACTTACCTCTAATATTTCACTTAATTCTGCTTAATGATTACAAACTTCTGCTCTGACCCCAGGCAACCATTTCTGTAATGGACATCACCAGTGGCAAGAGGGACAGATCACCAAGCCTGCTCCTGGACAACACTTTAAAATCAGCCAGCTCCTCTTCCTTAGTAGAAACCCCATTGCTGTATAGCTATGGCAAGACTTCAGGGCTTTGGAAATCAGACACAGGGATGCCTTAGTCATCAGTGCCTGGGCTGGCCCTTTAGCCTGGAAATCCCAAATGGAATACCCCCCCGGAGCATACATTTCTGAGCTCATTTCTTCTAACTGAGAAGGACATTCAGATTCTCAGAAGGGTCAAACCCTCTTCCTTCAGTATTCAATCCCTGTGCCCTGCTCTCATATTGTTTAAAAGATTTAAATGGGAATCATGGGGAGTTTGTTCAATCAAGTAACCTTAGATTCCCTGACTAACAAAACTGTTTTTTACCTAGGAGAAGAAATCCAGGGAGAGGTCAAGAGCTCAAATCTAGAGTGAGTGAAATCCCCACTTATGCCCCTTAACTATTTAATCTCACTGAAACTGTTTTCTTAGCAATCAAATAAGAATCATAAGAGTTCCTACCTCATAGAGGTTTGTGAGGACATGAAACAAAGTATGTAAAGGGCTTAGCACATTTGCTAGTATAGAGTAAGTGCTCAGGAAATCATAATCATCATAAACTTTCCTGTAATTATCCACTTTTCACCGTATCCTTCCAGCTCAGCAGATTGCTCCACTTCTATGAATGGGTTCTCAAGGCAAATTATGTTTTACTTTCTTATGACCTGTAGTTGAATTGTTTTCTGATGATTAATGTACTGTGGAGAAACCTGGCATGTGCTTTCTGGAAGCTGTACTGATTGCTCTCTGGTCCTCCCTTTCCCAACCACCCTGCCTCCTTGGGCAGGCTTTTCCAGGGAATCCGCGGTGAGCCTCGGCCTTCCTCTGACAACCTGCTCTCCCTGACCTTCTCATCAATCACCCACTAGAAATTTCAACACCCAGTGACCCAGGAACACCTAGAGGTCACCACAGGTCTTTCAGCCACCTTGGCATCTCTGCAGCCAAAGCTCCAAAACAGTAAAATGCTCAAGGCTGGCCACATTGGATGCTGGATAGTTCTCTCCTCAACCTGCCCAACCCTACAGGAATAATTGTGATGGGCAGAAATGGACCATGGGATTCAGGAGACTGAGGCCATTGGCATGAAGCGGGACACCACGCCAGGGGTTTACCTTTGCTAAGCTTCAATATCTTTACCTGTACAATGAAGGGTGAACTCCTCAACCAGTAAATTTCAGCTCTAAAGTTAGTCTCTCTCTCTCTATCTCTCTCTCTCTCACTCTCTCTCTCTCATCTCTGTGTAGCAAAAGTCCCTGTAACTCTTTTAGGCCATTGGGTGAAGGCCTGGAGCTGAGGCCTTGTCTACGTCTCAAAATTAATCTAATGTATTCAGGGCCCAAGTCAGAGGTGACAGAATGACTACTTGAGTAACTTCTTTGGCCCCAAGTAATAGTATCTAGAGGCAAGCTCTGAATTATTTGTCTCAGTGGCTTCTCACTTACTCCCACATATTTATCTTCAAGAAGCTTAGCAAAAAGTAAGACAGGGTGCGAATGTGATCAGAGGTATCTCTTTGCCAACAAGAAAGCTACTATTTGGAAACCTTCACTCAACAATAGGGCACCTGGCTCAAAAAAAAAACAGCATGATTAAACATTCTGCAGGCAAGGCCTGATTTCTTGTGAAGGAACCCATACGAAAATTGTAGGTCTCCTATCATTCCTCCCCCAAATATCCTGATGGCCAGGGTGAGGGTAAGGGGTGAACACCTAGGAAGGCAGAGTTGGGGGCTGTGGGCCCATGTTCATTTACACTGGACCACACACTTGCCTCTCCCCACTGCACACACACAATGCCCATATTATTTTTCTCAGGGAAAAGGAGAGTACAAGGATCCTGAAGGTTGGTTTTGAGAAGGATCCAGGTAAGAGCACGTGAAAAGTTGTGACACGTTTGCCTGCAGGGGGTATGGGGGGAATGGATGGGGAATGTGTCACAGGATAAAGGTGGTCATGTGAGATTCTGGGGCTTTAGGGCCAGCTCATAGGACACCTCTTTCTCCCACTCTTAATGCTTCCCCAAATCACAGCTCAGATCCAGCTGCATAGCAAGATTGTGAGATGCAGCCTTTGGCAGCCACCCTCCCCCACTGACAAGCAAGACAAAGGTACAGAGAGGGTGTTTGTGTGGTCTGCTCAAGGGAATCCCCATAGTCTTGGTCAGTGTGCATCTTCTCCTTGATGCTGCTGACCTAGTGCTAAGCTGAAAAACCCTATTGAAGCCCCATTCCAGCAAATAAGGCAGAAACAAAGCAGAGGAAGCTAGGAGTTGATGGGAGTGGAGTTCCACATACTGCACCAAAGGTGTGTCCATGCAGATGTGGTCCTTGGGCAGAGCTTCTCCTGGTTGAACTCTTTCACCCTGGATCAATGGCCAGATAAGATGCTCCCAGCTTATAATGAAGGGCTGTCCTTTATAAACTTCTTTTACTCAGATGAAGAGAACTTAAACTAAAAACCATAGACTTCCAAGCTGACAGGGCTAAGACATTACAAATAAAGGCACTGAACCCTCATCCATACACGCAAAACTAAAAAGCAAACTCAGAGACACAACAGGGCAGCCTCCATGAGTACCAGCCTAGAGAGCGCCCTATGGTGGTTTAAAACCTGGCTGTGTCTTATTTGCTGTGTTTACTTAAGAAAGTTATTTCACCTCCCAGAAGGTGCACACAGATACAGTTCTCCAAAATTGATCAGTGAAAATGATCCAATCACAATTGTGATGGTTAAATTCATGCATCAGCTTGGCAGGTTATGGTGTCCAGTTGTTTGGTCAAGCAAGCACTGGCCTGATTGTTACTGTGAAGAGTTTTGTGCATTTAAATGGTTTATGGCTGATTACAACTACCATTAACTAAGGAGATTGCCTTTAGCAATGAGAAACATCTCATCTAATCAGTTAAAGCCCTTAAAGGGAGAAATGATTATTTCAGCTGTCAGAAAGAAGAATTTCCATCTCTATTTCGGCTAGCCAGCTTCTCCTGGGGAATGCATCAAAAACCTCCATTAGAGTTCCCATTCTGCCTTATGGTATTCAGACTTGCCCATCCCCACAGTAGCAGAAACCAATTCTTATAATACATCTCATAATATTTACATTATACATATATATATATATATCCTGTTGGTTCTGTTTCCTTGGAGAACCCTAATACAACAATGAAAACACTTTTCAAGAATCAATATGTCACTAAACATTGTTGATTTTATGTTTTTAAAGTCTTTGTAGCAACTAATTCCTTGAAGGGAAGTTTTTTCACCCCATAGCTGAACTTATTTAATGTTTTTTACATTAGAGCTAAACATGTCAAAGTAACTACTGTATAAATAAAATAACCTCATAGGCTGCTATTTATGGTCATCTAGAGGCAAGACTAAAAGGACTCACAACAAGACTGAGACTAGTGATTAAACTTCAGGACCAGATGCTTCTGCTAGTGCCCCCAGCCTTGTTAGAATTGCCCAGTGACTGGAAACAAAAAAGTGGATCAAGGAAGAATCTGAACTTGCTCCAAGCAGCCCTTGGGTGGGTTCACCCAGCAGACATCCACAGGAAGAGTTTATGGAAGAGAAACATGCAGTTGTTTCATGGCCCAACCGCAAAGTAACTACAAAAATTAACTAACGGTATTAAACCCCAAACATGGCCAGGCCCTGGACTGACTCTTTATGAAGAAAAACAATAAATCTCCACAACCCCACTATGAGGCAGGCTATGGCAAATACTGCATGATGGGTTGGCTTAAACAACAAGCACTTATTGTCGCATGATTTTGAAGGCTAGAAGTCCAAAATCAAGGCCACGCTTTCTTCCAGGGTTGGTAACATTCTGTGCAGGCAATTCACTGCCACATGGTGATCTCTAGCTCCTCTCTTGCTTCTTCTGATTGAATTTCTTCTTTTTTATAAAGCTTCCAGTCATACAGATTAAGGCCCACCCTAACCAGTGTGGCCCCATCTAAATAGGAGTTTGAAGATCCTCTTCACAAATAAGCCCACACCCAGACTCACCTTAACATATTCAAAGATACTATTAACAAATGGGTTCATACCTACAGGAATGCAGATTAAGATTTAATCATGTCTTTTGTGGGGGATTTGATTCAAACCCCCACACAGGCAGTACTATTATCCTCACTTTACGGGCAAGGAAATTGAAGCTCACGCACCTTATCCAAACTCACAGAGAGATGTGTCTGGTTGACCACAGCCTGTGCTCCTAAGCACCCTGCCCTGAAATGCAATATCCACAAGTGGAACTGAGATGGATGCAGATATCAGCATGAGAAGCTGGTGAGGACCCTTTCAGAGCCATGCTGTTGGTTGCCCTGACCTGCACCTCTGACCAGGCTTGGCTCCCTCTCAGGGCCACTTCTTCATCTTCCCATCACCGACAGGAAACCGTCCTCTCAGTGCATTGAATGGGACTTTCCTGCTGTTCCGGTTTGCTAATGCTGTCATTATACAAAATACCAGAAATGGATTGACTTTTATAAAGGGGATTTATTAGGTTACAAATTTACAATTCTGTGGCCATAAAAGTGTCCACACTAAGGCATCAACAATAGGATACTGCACTGAAGAATGGCTGATGGCGTCCGGAACACCTCTGTCTGCTGGGAAGGCACATGGCTGGCGTCTGCTTGTCCCTTGCTCTTGGGTTGTGTTTCAGCTCCTCTCTCAGCTCCTGTGTATCTAACCATCTGGGGGTCCTCTCTTAGTATCTCTGGAGCAAACGCTGGGCTAGTACCTCCAAACGTCTCCAAGCATCTGCTTTCAACAACCGTCTCCAAAATGTCTCTCTCGGCTTCTCTTGGGGTGTTTTTTCCCTGCCTGCTGCTCTACATGTGAGCTCTCTTTAAAGGACTCCAGTGATCTAATTAAGACACATCCTAAATGGGCAGGATCCACACCTCCATGGAAATAATTCAATCAGGGTTATCACCCACAGTAGAGTGAGTTACATCTCCAAGGAAACAATCAATTAAAAGTTTCCACCCTAAGATTGGCTTAAAAGATCATGGCTCTTTGGGGAAACATAATATATCCAAACCAGCACATCTGCTTAGGTTTTCAACGGCTTTTTGGTTAGAGGGTGCTTTTTATTAGATCACATCCATACTGAACTGGTCCCATGACCTCAGTCATAAGTTTCAGCATTTGCCAGTTGATGAGTTATTCACAGTTGAAAGTTGGCAGGTGTGCCTGCAAAAACAACAGCCTTTGAAGGCATGCTGGGGTCCGCTTGCTTTGTTTGAGAAGTGAGCATCCAATATTAACTTCTGCCCTGGCCAGCAGCTGGAAAGAGCCCAACCCTAGTTTTGCAAGTGATGGTGATGAATCCATGATGACCTAAACCCCTAATGGGGGTTGGGGAGAGCTTACCATGACATCTTCCATTGTACACTCCCAGGTGATTCCACAAATATTTCTGGTTCACATTTCCAGCCATTTTATTAGGTACGAATCCCTATGGCTCCACAGAGTCTGCCAATAGGATCATAACTCAGTCAAGGAAGGAGAAATGGAGGCAAAGAGCAAGTCAGCAATTCCCAAAACCCACCAGGGGCAGGTCCTGTATGCCTGCTTGGCCAGGGCTTTGGGTTCAGACAAACCCCGGGAAACCCACACTCCTATAAAAGGGCTCCAAGGGACTGCTCTTAAGCCTTGAGCCTTCCGAGATGAGAGGTGTTCTGTGTGTAAGCATGAGCCTCTCTTGAAAGATCTTCCGTGATAAGGGTTCATCCAACAGGCAATTACAGCATTGGGAATTCTATTTGTAGGGAGCCAGGCAGGGAAAAGGGGTACTGACTAAAAGGAAGGGAGGTTATTTTTCAGGTGAAAGAGTTGACAAAGTTATGATGACCTGGCTTGTGACTGTTCAGATGCCAAGAAGTCCTGTAGGAAATAAAAATTAAGTGGAAAAATGAAGTCTAAACTTTTTAATATGACCAGCAAGTCACAAGACGATTTGGCTCCTGCCTGATATTTAATGTAATACTTGATTAATATAAAATGATATATTCAATGTCTATGTGGGCTGTCAAACATAATTATAAAAGGAGCAAGTGGGAATCTGTCACTCAACCTAAGAACCTGACCATTGTCAATACTTTTGAAATGACCTGTGTATTAGCCAGGGTTCTCTAGAGAAACAGAAGTGACAGGATGTACACACACACACACACACACACACACACACACACACACGTAAATATTATGAGATTATAGGAATCGGCTTACATGACTGTAGGGATTGGCAAGTTGGAATTCTGTAGGACAGGGATCTAGTTGGAAACTCCAATGACTGATGCTGAATTCCCCAGGAGGGGCTGGCTGGCTGAAGCAGAGATAGAAATTATTTTTTCTGACTTCTGAAATCCTCAGTTCTAGCTTTAAGACCCCCAACTGATTGGATGAGGAGACTCCCCTCATTGCTGAGGACAATCTCCCTTGATTTTAAATGCAATCAGGCTGCGGACACAATCAACTGGTCATCCATACATATCTGTCTATGAATTACCCTCACAGCAACAATCAGGCCAGAGCTTGCTTGACCAAACAACTGGATACCATAACCTGCCAAACTGACATACGAACTCAACCATCATGGCCTGTATGTTTCCTCCAGATAGATTGTCCTTGTGATAAATCAAATATTGAGTCTTCTGTTTAAGACTTCTTTTAAAAATGGTGTTTAGTTCTTCTTGTTCTTGAGCCTTTTAAAAGTGGTACCCTACTGGATACTATTTGCACTCAGAATTTTTTCCAAGATTCATCCAGGTTGTTACGTGTTGCTAAAATTCATTCATATTTCTTGCTAATTAATGTTTCATTATGTATGAACACAACACATTTATTTACCCAGCCCTAACGATGAACATTCGAGTTGTTTCCAGAAGTTTGCTTTTACAAATAGCATTATTAAGGATGTACTTGTACCTGTTTTCCAGTGCACATGTGCAAAGTTTCTCTAGGGTGCACACAACACACACACACACACACACACACACACACCTGGGAGTGGAATTGCTGAACTGTGGTTTATGTTTACCACATCCTTAAATTTACAAGATAATGCCATATTGTTCTCCAAAGTGATTGTACCAATTTATACTCTTAACTATGCTGTATTTAAATCTTCACCAGCACTTGGTATTTTCAGATGCATTAGTTTTTGTTAATTTAATTCAATCAAAATATATCTCATTATGTTCTTAGCTTACATTTCCTAATTACAAATGAGATTGATCATCTTATCTATGTTGATTTGGCATTCATACTTCCTGTTCTTTAACATACCCATTTATGGCCTGTCCCCATTTTTTATTACATTGTTTGTCATTTTCTTATCAATTTGAAGGAGATTTTTAATATATGAAGGGTAACAGTCATTTGTTGTTTATGTTTTTAAAATATCTTCTAGATAGGGGCATGATTTTTCACTTTTTTTTTTGGTATCATTTAATGTACAGAAATCTTTCATCTCAATGTGTTGATTACATCAATCTTCTCTTTTATGTATAATACTTACTGTATTTTGTTTGAAATACCTTCCCTGTCTCCAAAGTCTTAACACTATGCTCCAGTATTTTTTCTTAAGGTTTGATTGTTTGCCTTTCATATTTAACTCTTTAATCCATCTGGAATTGATTTTTGTGTATGGTGTGAGGTTGGGATCCAATCTCCTGTTTTCCCATATGAATAAAAAATGGTCCCCACGGCATTTATGGGACAGTTCATCTTTTTTCCAGTAATCCACACTTCCACCTCTGTCATATTCAAATTTCAAAAATGATATGGAACTGGTTTTGGTTCTCTATTCTGTTCCATTGGTCACTTTGTCTCTCCTTGAGTCAATACTATACTAACTGCCATAATTTTAAACTAAGTATAGATACCTGTTAGACCACATTCCCCTACCTTCTTGCTTCTCTTTGTAAACGTGTTGACTATTCTGGAGTCTTTGTCTTCCATCCAAATTGTAGAAAAACATTCTCATGGTCCTAGAAAAAGTCTTCTGGGAATTTGAGGCAATTGACTACCTTACTAAACAGTTTTTGGAAACCAAACACATGGTGTCTTTCCTTTTATTTAGATCTTTAATACTTTTTAATAGCACTTTAAATATTTTTTCCTTTACTATCCTTGTCCCTTGTAAAAATTTTTTTCTTACAGTGCCTGCTAGGAATTTTACTCTCTTAGAAGTGGTGACAGAGGTATCCTTGTCTTGTTCCTGAATTTAAAAGTAATGCTTTTACCATTTCACCATTGAGAATGATACTGCCCATCATTTGGGTAGACACCCTTTATCAATAATTAAGGCAATTCCTTCCCATTCCTAGTTTACAGTGATTTCTTTTTTTACTTTTATTAAATGCTTTGCCTACATCTATTGAGATGCAGAATATACTATATTACATTTATAGATTTTCGGTTCATAAACAACCCTTACATTACTGAGATAACACAACTTGATCTGATGTTTTATCTCTTTAATTAAAATACTACATATATTTGGTTTGCTAATGGTTTATTTTAAATTTTACACCCACGTTCATGAATAAGATTGTCTTGAAAATTCCCTTTTTACAATCCTTGTCTGGTTTTGGTATTAAGATGATGGTGCCCTCTTAAAATATATTGGGGAGCATTCCTTCTTTTTTTGTATTCTCTGAAAATGTTTGTGTAAGATTGGATGAATAATTCTTTAAAAGTTTGTTAAAATTCACCTGTAAAAGTATCTGGATCTCTGAGGGAAGATTTTAACGTTTGATTCAAGTTCTGTATTGATAATAGAATTATGAAGTCTTTCTATTTATTCTTGAGTACAATTAAGTAGTATCCTTTCCTAAAATTTGTCTATTTCATCCCAGTTTTCATGTTAATGGCATAAAACTGTTCATGGCATTCTTTATTTCTTAAAATCTCTGTTCCACCTGTATTTATGGCCAACTTTCATAATTAATATTTTTATTTGTGACTTCTCTATATTTTTCTTGATGAATCTCAGCACAGATTTGTCTATTTTATTAATCTCTTTTAAAAATCACCTTTTGACATGAAGATTCTCTCTATTATATCTTTATTTTCTATTTCTTTTATTTTTGTCCATCTCTTCTTTCTGCTTTGGGAGGATTTTATCTGCATTTGTTTTTCTAGCTTCTTAAATTGAAAACTCAGCTCCTCAATTTTCCACCTTCTTTTCTAATACAAGATTTTAAGATGTAAATGTATACCAAAATATTGCTTTGATAGTCTCCCATGAATTTTGATATAATATATATTATTTTCATTATCATTCCACTTCAGATACTTTTTATTTCCATTAAATTAAATGTGGTTTCTTCTTTTGCTCGTATTATAAAAGTCTACATTGTAAATTTTCAAACATACAAGTTTATAAATTTATGTTTTTGTTATTAATGTCAACCTAATTGCTTAGTGGTCGAAGAATGTTATGTATGATTCCAGTTCTTTGAATTTATTGAGATTTGCTTTATGGCTTAGTATGAGGTCAAATTTTTGTAAATATTCCATTTATAAAGTGTAGAGATGACTGCATATTCCCTAACTTATGATTCTGTAGATATCCATTAAATCTATTAATCTATAAATCTTACTGTTTTGTTCAATTTTTCTATGTTCTTATATTTATTTTGGCCTGCCTGACCTATCAATAATTGAGATAAGTATGTTAAATTCTCACATACCACAATCATTGATTTGCCTGTTTCTCCCTATGAATCTATCATATCTTGAGATGCTTTTATCAGATGCATACAGTTTAGAATTGTAGATTTCTGATGAATTTAATATTCTTATTTATAAACCCTCTCTACTATTAATAATTCTTATTGTCTGAAAGTTCGTTTTGTCTGATGTTAATAGAGCTACTCAGGGTCATTGTATTGTTTTATTTATATTTGCCTGGTATATTTTTTTCCATTCATTTACTTCCAGCCTTTCCAGGTCTTTATGATTTAGTTACAGTTTTTATAAAGAGAAAATATTGAACTTTTTTTTGTCAATGTTGTTGCTACTCTTTCTGCTAATCTCTGTTTTGTAATTGGAGTGTTTAGTCCCTCTGCATTCATTGTGATTGCTGATATATGTTTATACTTACTATCTGCCTCCTACTTTGTACTCTTTGTTTCTTTTGCTATGCTTCTTTTTTAGCAATATTTTTACCACTTTGGAAATGAGGTTTTTTGTGTGTGTGCTATGTTTCCTAATTCCTTTTCCTCCTTTACAAAAATAATATTACTATTAATATTGATAATAGTAAAGATATATATAAGTGTATAGTCTAAGATGCTATGTGACAAGGCTGTGTTCTAAGTGTTTTTGATATGCTAACTTATTTAATCCTCACAGCAACTCTGTGAGACAGGAAGTATTAACAAAGGCTAAGATGAATATTTTAACACCCTCCAAGCAATAATGGGGCCTAGGAACATATTAACCACAATCATTTACCTCCCAAATTATAGGCTATTTTTTCTGTGTTTCATTTATCTTTTTTTCTAATTTAACAAATTATTAGTATTATTATCATTATAGACTGTATTTGTTTGGACTTACCTGTGTGTTTCCCTTCATTTGTCATTCCTTCCTGCATCTCAGACTTTCCTTCTGTAGTCATGCTCTTTTTTCCTGAATTACCTCCTTCAGTCATTCCTCTAGTGAAACTGCTAAACCCTCCATTTTTGTCTGAAATTGTCGTGTTTCATAGACATGAAGGTTTTTTTAGTATACAATTTTTCCAACCCTCAGCGAAGTTGACGGTAGGGACGGTATACCCACCATCTAGATTCTACCATCAAATTATACTAACCTTGTTTTATCGGGATATATCAACCTATCCATACCTTTATCTACACATCAATCCATCTTATTCTGTGATGCATTTCAAAGTAAATTGCACACATCTGTAATGTTGCTCCCAAACACTGCAGCATGCATATATTTATGCCATAGGTTCAGAGACTGGTAACAACCAACATTGATCAGCACCTCCTAGGTGTCAAGCCCTGTTATCATCATCAGTGCTCCCCCCAATTACACAAAGTAGGTTGTCCTCAGTCAACAGCTGGTCAATGGTGGAGGAAAGACGTGAGTCCCCACCCTGTTATTGTCTCATTGTTTGGATTTTCATTGAGAGAAATTAATACTTTAATTAAAAGCATGCTTTGCAGCATAAAGTATCCTTGGGTGAGTAATCAGTGAACCCAGTGTCTTATTATTCATGCTTTTGGTTTGTATTAGCTTGTTGCTCCCTGCCAGTAAATTGAGATGGATGTTGAGGAAATGACCATCTTGATGGGACCCAAGGAAGTTGGAGAGGTCTTAGGGGTGGTCAATGTCTTGACAAGAGAAGTCTGATGATAATAAGAGAAAAATAAGATAAGCACAATGATAACTGCTACCACTTATTGAGCACTTGTATATGGCAGGCAATATCTTTGGCACTCTGCTTTGCATTTTAGCATTTAATCTTCACAACAAATCTTTGCAGTAGATCTAGTAGTATCCTTGTATTACAAATGAAGAAAATAAATCCTGAGATTAGTAACTCACTCAAGATCACTGATTTTACAAGTGGTAGGATTTAAACTTTGGTCTTTATAGCTCCAAAGTCCGAGTCTCAGTAGCTACGTTACACTGATGGAGGTGAAGGGTGTGCAGGACACGTAAACCATCTGCTTCATGGTTTACCTTTGGCCAGGCCTGGGGTAAGAAGAAGTAATACTTGCAGTCTCATTAAGTAACCCTGACCTCCAATCAGTCATTTTACTATCAGACAGCTATTGCCCCATTAAATTTGACTTAATTCCGTGTTAGTCTAAGACTGGATTGAGTGGGGGAGTTTGTGTAGGGAGTACCCAGTTTTGCTATACACCAGATTCCAGGACTCCATTAATAGCTGAAAAAAGGGAAACGAACCCTTGAGTCTCCACCCCACCTCCCCAGCACTTCATAGGATGTGAATACATTCATTCTTTCAAAGAGATTTATTTGTTTGACAAAGGGAAGCATGTGATTGCTCCAAAACTGAACACTTGGGAAATGATAAACAATGATATTTGATAAAGGGACAAGCTGTTTTCTGAATCCTGGAACAAGCAATGCATGGGATAATAAGGCAAGAAGCCAAGAAAGATTAGGGGAAAGATCTGTAATGCTCTATTTAAATCAAAGCAGTCATGCCCTGCTATATGCTAGCTCTGAGGTTTTGGAAGCTGGGGGTAAAAGGAATGGTAGAAGACATAAGCCACCATTTTAAGGAGAGCTGGAGAAGAACTAGGAATTTGAAAGGAATTTTTAAAAAGATAAAAACATGACTGGAAATTCTATTTGAGAGCCTACTTGATGTAGTTTACTGTGTGAGGTGCTGGCAAACATTAAAGGATACTGGTTTTCCTTTCCTTCTCAGTCTTCTCTGTCATCCTTGAGAATACGAACTGGGCTTTGGTCATCATTTTTCCTCACCCCTCATAGTGGATTGATTTGTGCACCCCAGTTTGGACATGTTCTTGGTCTTGGTTCACATTCTGATGGATGTGGAACTGGCCCATTGTTAACAAATCTCTTCAAGATGTTACTTCAGTGAAGGTGTAGCCCCACTGCATCAGGTTGGGCTTTAATCCAGATTACTGGAGTCTTTTATTGGCAGGATGAAAAGTCAGATGAAGAGAGAAGAGGGGAGCAGCCCAAAGCTGGAAGTCAATGGAATATGGAATAAGAAGACACTGTCATGTGCATTGCCATGTGACAGAAGAGCCAAGGACCAAGAACCATCCACCAGATGGTCCCAGAATGCCACTGTCTTCTGGGAGAAAGCATGGCCTGGCTGATGCCTGAATTTGAATTTCTCCTAGCCTCAAAACCATGAGCCAATGAATTCCTATTGTTTAAGACAACCCACTGTATTTTATTTGTTTTAGCAGCCAGGAAGCTAAAATACCAGGAAACTAAAATACCTCCACACACAGGATGGCTGGCATGAGTGAGTGCTCAGTAACTGTTTTCAGATCCCAGAGCCTTGTAGAACACACACCCAGGTCAGCCTAGTAGGAAGCAGTAAAGAAGAGAAGAATGTTCTTGTGTGTCTAATGGCTTTGGATGGTAAATTCCAATGGGGCAGGAGCTGAGTCCATGAAAACACCTTTGTACAGGGCTTAGGGAATTGTAGGAACAAAAATCTTTTCAGTGTGGCTTGTGATTGTGTTAAGAAAGGCCCAGAGATGCTTGGAGATGCAGACAGAAACACATTTGGAAATGCTAAGCTAAGAGATGAAGCCCAGTTTACCCTGAAGAAGCTAAGTGAGAACCCACACATGCCTAAGGAGAAAGCCACTGGAATCTGAAGCTGAAAGCAATGCAACCCAGGAGTAAAGGACCGGCAAACACCAGCCACATGCCTTCCCAGCTGATGGAGGTGTTCTGGACGCCACTGGCCTTTCTTCAGTGAAAGTATCCTCTTGTTGATGTCTTAGTTTGGACATGTCTATGACCTTAGAACTGTAACTTTGTAACCTAATAAATCCCCTTTATAAAAGCCAATCCAGA
This sequence comes from Choloepus didactylus, assembly GCF_015220235.1. Lineage (NCBI taxonomy): Eukaryota > Metazoa > Chordata > Mammalia > Pilosa > Megalonychidae > Choloepus > Choloepus didactylus. The sequence continues at coordinate 12,881,513 of NC_051308.1, read as the reverse complement.
GAGGCAGGGCAAGATGGCAGACTGGTGAGCTGTATGTTTTAGTTACTCCTCCAGGAAAGTAGGTAGAAAGCCAGGAACTGCGTGGACTGGACACCACAGAGCAATCTGACTTTGGGCATACTTCATACAACACTCATGAAAACGTGGAACTGCTGAGATCAGCGAAATCTGTGGGTTTTTGTGGCCAGGGGACCCGGGCCCCTCCCTGCCAGGCTCAGTCCCGGGGGAGGAGGGGCTGTCAGCTCCGGGAAGGAGAAGGGAGAACTGCAGTGGCAGCCCTTATCGGAAACTCATTCTACTGATTCAAACTCCAACCATAGATAGACTGAGACCAGACACCAGAGAATCTGAGAGCAGCCAGCCCAGCAGAGAGGAGACAGGCATAGAAAAAAAACAACACGAAAAACTCCAAAATAAAAGCGGAGGATTTTTGCAGTTCTGGTGAACATAGAAAGGGGAAGGGCCCTGAGGCGCATATGCAAATCCCGAAGAAAAGCTGATCTCTCTGCCCTGTGGATCTTTCCTTAATGGCCCTGGTTGCTTTGTCTCTTAGCATTTCAATAACCCATTAGATCTCTGAGGAGGGCCCGGTTTTTTTCTTTTTTTTTTTTTTTTAATCCTTTTTTCTTTTCCTAAAACAATTACTCTAAGAAGCCCAATACAGAAAGCTTCAAAGACTTGCTATTTGGGCAGGTCAAGTCAAGAGCAGAACTAGGAGAGCTCTGAGACAAAACGCAATAATCCAGTGGCTGAGAAAATTCACTAAACACCACAACTTCCCAAGAAAAGGGGGGTGTCCGCTCACAGCCATCATCCTGGTGGACAGGAAACACTCCTGCCCATCGCCAGCCCCATAGCCCAGAACTGCCCCAGACAACCCAGTGTGACAGAAGTGCTTCAAATAACAGGCACACACCACAAAACTGGGCGTGGACATTAGCCCTCCCTGCAACCTCAGCTGATTGTCCCAGAGTTGGGAAGGTAGAGCAGTGTGAATTAACAAAGCCCCATTCAGCCATCATTTCAGCAGACTGGGAGCCTCCCTACACAGCCCAGCAGCCCAGAACTGCCCTGGGGGGATGGCACTCACCTGTGACATAGCACAGTCATCCCTCAACAGAGGACCCAGGGGGCACAGCCTGGAAGAGGGGCCCACTTGCAAGTCTCAGGAGCCATACACCAATACCAAGGACTTGTAGGTCAGTGGCAGAGACAAACTGTGGCAGGACTGAACTGAAGGATTAGACTATTGCAGCAGCTTTAAAACTCTAGGATCACCAGGGAGATTTGATTGTTAGAGCCACCCCCCCCTCCCTGACTGCCCAGAAACACGCCCCATATACAGGGCAGGCAACACCAACTACACACGCAAGCTTGGTACACCAATTGGACCCCACAAGACTCACACCCCCACTCACCAAAAAGGCTAAGCAGGGGAGATCTGGCTTGTGGAGAACATGCGGCTCGTGGACGCCACCTGCTGGTTAGTTAGAGAAAGTGTACTCCACGAAGCTGTAGATCTGATAAATTAGAGATAAGGACTTCAATAGGTCTACAAACCCTAAAAGAACCCTATCAAGTTCAGCAAATGCCACGAGGCCAAAAACAACAGAAAATTATAAAGCATATGAAAAAACCAGACGATATGGATAACCCAAGCCCAAGCACCCAAATCAAAAGACCAGAAGAGACACAGCACCTAGAGCAGCTACTCAAAGAACTAAAGATGAACAATGAGACCATAGTACAGGAGATAAAGGAAATCAAGAAGACCCTAGAAGAGCAAAAAGAAGACATTGCAAGACTAAATAAAAAAATGAATGATCTTATGGAAATTAAAGAAACTGTTGACCAAATTAAAAAGATTCTGGACACTCATAGTACAAGACTAGAGGAAGTTAAACAACGAATCAGTGACCTCGAAGATGACAGAATGGAAAATGAAAGCATAAAAGAAAGAATGGGGAAAAAAATTGAAAAAATCTAAATGGACCTCAGGGATATGATAGATAATATGAAACGTCCAAATATAAGACTCATTGGTGTCCCAGAAGGGGAAGAAAAGGGTAAAGGTCTAGGAAGAGTATTCAAAGAAATTGTTGGGGAAAACTTCCCAAATCTTCTAAACAACATAAATACACAAATCATAAATGCTCAGCGAACTCCAAATAGAATAAATCCAAATAAACCCACTCCGAGACATATACTGATCACACTATCAAACACAGAAGAAAACGAGCAAGTTCTGAAAGCAGCAAGAGAAAAGCAATTCACCACATACAAAGGAAACAGCATAAGACTAAGTAGTGATTACTCAGCAGCCACCATGGAGGCAAGAAGGCAGTGGCACGATATATTTAAAATTCTGAGTGAGAAAAATTTCCAGCCAAGAATACTTTATCCAGCAAAGCTCTCCTTCAAATTTGAGGGAGAGCTTAAATTTTTCACAGACAAACAAATGCTGAGAGAATTTGCTATCACGAGACCTGCCCTACTGGAGATACTCAAGGGAGCCCTACAGACAGAGAAACAAAGAAAGGACAGAGAGACTTGGAGAAAGGTTCAGTACTAAAGAGATTCGGTATGGGTACAATAAAGGATATTAATAGACAGAGGGGAAAAATATGACAAACATAAACCAAAGGATAAGATGGCTGATTCAAGAAATGCCTTCACGGTTATAACGTTGAATGTAAATGGATTAAACTCCCCAATTAAAAGATATAGATTCGCAGAATGGATCAAAAAAAACGAACCATCAATATGTTGCATACAAGAGACTCATCTTAGACACAGGGACACAAAGAAACTGAAAGTGAAAGGATGGAAAAAAATATTTCATGCAAGCTACAGCCAAAAGAAAGCAGGTGTAGCAATATTAATCTCAGATAAAATAGACTTCAAATGCAGGGATGTTTTGAGAGACAAAGAAGGCCACTACGTACTAATAAAAGGGGCAATTCAACAAGAAGAAATAACAATCGTAAATGTCTATGCACCCAACCAAGGTGCCACAAAATACATGAGAGAAACACTGGCAAAACTAAAGGAAGCAATTGATGTTTCCACAATAATTGTGGGAGACTTCAACAGATCACTCTCTCCTATAGATAGATCAACCAAACAGAAGACCAATAAGGAAATTGAAAACCTAAACAATCTGATAAATGATTTAGATTTAACAGACATATACAGGACATTACATCCCAAATCACCAGGATACACATACTTTTCTAGTGCTCATGGAACTTTCTCCAGAATAGATCATATGCTGGGACATAAAACAAGCCTCAATAAATTTAAAAAGATTGAAATTATTCAAAGCACATTCTCTGACCACAATGGAATACAATTAGAAGTCAATAACCATCAGAGACTTAGAAAATTCACAAATACCTGGAGGTTAAACAACACACTCCTAAACAATCAGTGGGTTAAAGAAGAAATAGCAAGAGAAATTGCTAAATATATAGAGACGAATGAAAATGAGAACACAACATGCCAAAACCTATGGGATGCAGCAAAAGCAGTGCTAAGGGGGAAATTTATAGCACTAAACGCATATATTAAAAAGGAAGAAAGAGCCAAAATCAAAGAACTAATGGATCAACTGAAGAAGCTAGAAAATGAACAGCAAACCAATCCTAAACCAAGTAGAAGAAAAGAAATAACAAGGATTAAAGCAGAAATAAATGACATAGAGAACAAAAAAACAATAGAGAGGATAAATATCACCAAAAGTTGGTTCTTTGAGAAGATCAACAAGATTGACAAGCCCCTAGCTAGACTGACAAAATCAAAAAGAGAGAAGACCCACATAAACAAAATAATGAATGAAAAAGGTGACATAACTGCAGATCCTGAAGAAATTAAAAAAATTATAAGAGGATACTATGAACAACTGTATGGCAACAAACTGGATAATGTAGAGGAAATGGACAATTTCCTGGAAACATATGAACAACCTAGACTGACCAGAGAAGAAATAGAAGACCTCAACCAACCCATCACAAGCAAAGAGATCCAATCAGTCATCAAAAATCTTCCCACAAATAAATGCCCAGGGCCAGATGGCTTCACAGGGGAATTCTACCAAACTTTCCAGAAAGAACTGACACCAATCTTACTCAAACTCTTTCAAAACATTGAAGAAAATGGAACACTACCTAACTCATTTTATGAAGATAACATCAATCTAATACCAAAACCAGGCAAAGATGTTACAAAAAAGGAAAACTACCGGCCAATCTCCCTAATGAATATAGATGCAAAAATCCTCAACAAAATACTTGCAAATCGAATCCAAAGACACATTAAAAAAATCATACACCATGACCAAGTGGGGTTTATTCCAGGCATGCAAGGATGGTTCAACATAAGAAAATCAATCAATGTACTACAACACATTAACAAGTCAAAAGGGAAAAATCAATTGATCATCTCAATAGATGCTGAAAAAGCATTTGACAAAATCCAACATCCCTTTTTGATAAAAACACTTCAAAAGGTAGGAATTGAAGGAAACTTCCTCAACATGATAAAGAGCATATATGAAAAACCCACAGCCAGCATAGTACTCAATGGAGAGAGACTTAAAGCCTTCCCTCTAAGAGCAGGAACAAGACAAGGATGCCCGCTATCACCACTGTTATTCAACATTGTGCTGGAAGTGCTAGCCAGGGCAATCCGGCAACACAAAGAAATAAAAGGCATCCAAATTGGAAAAGAAGAAGTAAAACTCTCATTGTTTGCAGATGATATGATCTTATATCTAGAAAACCCTGAGAAATCGACGATACAGCTACTAGAGCTAATAAACAAATTTAGCAAAGTAGCGGGATACAAGGTTAATGCACATAAGTCAGTAATGTTTCTATATGCTAGAAATGAACAAACTGAAGAGACACTCAAGAAAAAGATACCATTTTCAATAGCAACTAAAAAAATCAAGTACCTAGGAATAAACTTAACCAAAGATGTAAAAGACCTATACAAAGAAAACTACATAACTCTACTAAAAGAAATAGAAGGGGACCTTAAAAGATGGAAAAATATTCCATGTTCATGGATAGGAAGACTAAATGTCATTAAGATGTCAATTCTACCCAAACTCATCTACAGCTTCAATGCAATCCCAATCAAAATTCCAACAACCGACTTTGCAGACTTGGAAAAGCTAGTTATCAAATTTATTTGGAAAGGGAAGATGCCTCGAATTGCTAAAGACACTCTAAAAAAGAAAAACGAAGTGGGAGGACTTACACTCCCTGACTCTGAAGCTAATTATAAAGCCACAGTTGCCAAAACAGCATGGTACTGGCACAAAGATAGACATATAGATCAATGGAATCGAATTGAGAATTCAGAGATAGACCCTCAGATCTATGGCCGAGTGATCTTTGATAAGGCCCCCAAAGTCACTGAACTGAGTCATAATGGTATTTTCAACAAATGGGGCTGGGAGAGTTAGATATCCATATCCAAAAGAATGAAAGAGGACCCCTACCTCACCCCCTACACAAAAATTAACTCAAAATGGATGAAAGATCTCAATATAAAAGAAAGTACCATAAAACTCCTAGAAGATAATGTAGGAAAACATCTTCAAGACCTTGTATTAGGTGGTCACTTCCTAGACTTTACACCCAAAGCACAAACAACAAAAGAGAAAACAGATAAATGGGAACTCCTCAAGCTTAGAAGTTTCTGCACCTCAAAGGAATTTCTCAAAAAGGTAAAGAGGCAGCCAACTCAATGGGAAAAAATTTTTGGAAACCATGTATCTGACAAAAGACTGATATCTTGCATATATAAAGAAATCCTACAACTCAATGACAGTAGTACAGTCGGCCCAATTATAAAATGGGCAAAAGATATGAAAAGACAGTTCTCTGAAGAGGAAATACAAATGGCCAAGAAACACATGAAAAAATGTTCAGCTTCACTAGCTATTAGAGAGATGCAAATTAAGACCACAATGAGATACCATCTAACACCGGTTAGAATGGCTGCCATTAAACAAACAGGAAACTACAAATGCTGGAGGGGATGTGGAGAAATTGGAACTCTTATTCACTGTTGGTGGGACTGTATAATGGTTCAGCCACTCTGGAAGTCAGTCTGGCAGTTCCTTAGAAAACTAGATATAGAGTTACCATTCGACCCAGCGATTGCACTTCTCAGTATATACCCGGAAGATCGGAAAGCAGTGACACAAACAGATATCTGCACGCCAATGTTCATAGCAGCATTATTCACAATTGCCAAAAGATGGAAACAACCCAAATGTCCTTCAACAGATGAGTGGATAAATAAAATGTGGTATATACACACGATGGAATACTACGCGGCAGTAAGCAGGAACGATCTCGTTAAACATATGACAACATGGATGAACCCTGAAGACATAATGCTAAGCGAAATCAGCCAGGCACAAAAAGAGAAATATTATATGCTACCACTAATGTGAACTTTGAAAAATATAAAACAAATGGCTTATAATGTAGAATGTAGGGGAACTAGCAATAGAGAGCAATTAAGGAAGGGGGAACAATAATCCAAGAAGAACAGATAAGCTATTTAACATTCTGGGGATGCCCAGGAATGACTATGGTCTGTTAATTTCTGATGGATATAGTAGGAGCAAGTTCACAGAAATGTTGCTCTATTAGGTAACTTTCTTGGGGTAAAGTAGGAACATGTTGGAAGTTAAGCAGTTATCTTAGGTTAGTTGTCTTTTTCTTACTCCCTTGTTATGGTCTCTTTAAAATGTTCTTTTATTGTATGTTTGTTTTCTTTTTAACTTTTTTTTCATACAGTTGATTTAAAAAAGAAGGGAAAGTTAAAAAAAAAAAAAAAAACAAGGAAAAAAAAAAAGATGCAGTGCCCCCTTGAGGAGCCTGTGGAGAATGCAGGGGTATTCGCCTACCCCACCTCCATGGTTGCTAACATGACCACAGACATAAGGGACTGGTGGTTTGATGGGTTGAGCCCTCTACCACAGGTTTTACCCTTGGGAAGACGGTTGCTGCAAAGGAGAGGCTAGGTCTCCCTATGGTTGTGCCTAAGAGCCTCCTCCCGAATGCCTCTTTGTTGCTCAGATGTGGCCCTCTCTCTCTGGCTAAGCCAACTTGAAAGGTGAAATCACTGCCCTCCCCCCTACGTGAGATCAGACACCCAGGGGAGTGAATCTCCCTGGCAACGTGGAATATGACTCCCGGGGAGGAATGTAGACCTGGCATCGTGGGACGGAGAACATCTTCTTGACCAAAAGGGGGATGTGAAAGGAAATGAAATAAGCTTCAGTGGCAGAGAGATTCCAAAAGGAGCCGAGAGGTCACTCTGGTGGGCACTCTTACGCACAATTTAGACAACCCTTTTTAGGTTCTAAAGAATTGGGGTAGCTGGTGGTGGATACCTGAAACTATCAAATTACAACCCAGAACCCATGAATCTCGAAGACAGTTGTATAAAAATGTGGCTTATGAGGGGTGACAAGGGGATTGGGAAAGCCATAAGGACCACACTCCACTTTGTCTAGTTTATGGATGGATGAGTAGAAAAATAGGGGAAGGAAACAAACAGACAAAGGTACCCAGTGTTCTTTTTTACTTCAATTGCTCTTTTTCACTCTAATTACTATTCTTGTTATTCTTGTGTGTGTGCTAATGAAGGTGTCAGGGATTGATTTCGGTGATGAATGTACAACTATGTAATGGTACTGTGAACAATCGAAAGTACGATTTGTTTTGTATGACTGCGTGGTATATGAATATATCTCAATAAAATGAAGATTAAAAAAAAAAAAAAAAAAAAAAGACATAACGCTGAGCAAATTAAGCCAGGCACAAAAAGAGAGATATTGTATGTTACCACTAATGTGAATTCTGTGAAAAATGTACAATATTTTATACTGTAGAATGTAGGGGACCTAGAGATACCAATTAGTGGAGGGGGAATGATAATCTAATAAGAACAGATAAACTATGGAGGGTAATCTCAATGTTATGGGAATGTTCAGGAATGATTATGGTTTGTAAACTTTCTTGGATATAGTAAGATCATGTTGGAAGCAATAGAGTTATTTTAGGTTTTTTTTTTTTCTCTTATTCCTTTGTTTTCTTAGGGGTTGTTAATTTTCTTGGGGTATGGTAGGAACATGTTGGAAGCAATGTAGTTATTTTAGATTATTTGTTTTTCTTACTCCTCTGTTTGGACATGGTTTATTAATTTTCTTGGGGTATGGTAGGAACATATTGGAAGCAAAGTAGTTATTTTAGGTTATTTGTTTTCCTTAATCCATTGCTTTGTTTGAAATGTTGTGGGGTTTTTTTGGTTGTTGTTTGCCTGTTTGTTTTTAATTTTTTGATAAACAAAGTTAAAAAATTGAAAAAAATCAGTAGAAAAATGGGAGTAAAAACTAAATGACAAATAGGGTGGGATGGGGGGATGGTTTGGGTATTCTCTTTTCACTTTTATTTTTTATTCTTATTCTGATTCTTTCTGATGTAAGGAAAATGTTCAGAAATAGATTGTGGTGATGAACGCATAACTATATGATCATACTGTGAACAGTTGATTGTATACCATGGATGACTGTATGGTTTGTGAATATATTTCAATAAAACTGAATTTAAAAAAAAAAAAAAAAAAGCCAATCCATTTCTGGTATCTTGCATAACAACAGCTTAGCAAACTGGAATAGATTTTAACAGAGAAGTGGGGTGCTGCTGAGTTTGCAAATACCAAACATGTTAGAAAGGTATTTTAAATGGATAAGGGGAAGATTATGGAAGAATTATGAGGAACTTGACAGAAAAGGCCTAAATTGCTTTGAAGAGACTGTTAGTAGAAATATGGATTCTAAAGATACTGCCAATGAGGCCTTAGACAGAAATGATGAATGTGCCATTGCAAACTGGAAGAAAGTTGATCCTTGTTTTAAAGTGGCAGTGAATTTTGCAAAATTGAGTCCTGGTGTTGGATGAAAGGCAGAATTTGAAAATGATGAGCTGGGATACTTAGCTAAACAGATCTCTAAATTAAATGTGGAAAATGCAGCCTGGCTTCTCCTTGCAGATTATAGTAACATGCGAGAGGAAGGAGATAAGCTGAGAACTGAACTCTTGGGTACAAAGAAACCAGAAATTGATGGTCTGGAGAATTCTGGGCTTCCAGAGGTGAGACCTCAGAGGATAGACCCCCATGGGAAAATTTAACAAAACCTGGAACCAGCCAGCCATTTCAGTACAAGCCAGGATTGAAGATGGAGTTATCCAGGAAAGATTTGTGGAAAGTCCCATTGTCTCATGGTTTTGACCCCCGTATACTGCATGCTAAGCCAACACATTTTTTTACAAGATCTGTATAAACAGAACCACTGCCAGTCTGGACTGGAGGAGATGGAGAAGGGACAAGTTGAGGGAAGGATAACTTCAAGGGCAGAACCATGGAGGCTAAGATCTGGAGTCAAGAAACCTAGGGCCAGGAGAGCAGACCCACCCAAGCACATGGATAGGGTATGTTTAAGATTGCCCCAGAGTTTTAAGAGTGCTTCCACCTAAGGGTTCTCAGATACCTAGGGAGTTGAGGGGAACTTAGCCACTCTGTTGTTTAGAAAAAGTGTTTGTGCTTCAGGCCTCAGAGAGGGTTGAGCACATTCCCCGGGGATTGAGGGGAACCTGGCCACACTCCACTGCTCAGAGAGGGGAGAGCCTGGGCCCCAGAGATGACAAGAGAGTCTGGGTACCAACCTGATGCTTGAGGAAGTTGGGGCCAAGAATAAGGTGGTCTCCCCAATGTTGGCCCAATCACCCCAGCATTTGGAGAGAGCAAGGCTTCTGTGTAAGCCTTTGGAAAGGGTGGGATTGCTGCTCTCTCAAGCCTTGAGGATAAAACGTCATTCTGTAAATGACTCTCAGACTTTGAAATCAAATGAAGTTTGCCCTGCAGGTTTTTAGAACTATATAGGATGGATGATCCCTGTTTTCCTTTCAATGGGAATGTTTCTCCTTATGGCAATGGGAATGTTTATCCTTTGACTGTCCTTTTGCATATTGAAAGCAGATAACTTGTTCTAAGTTTCATAGGTTCACAGAAAGAGGGGAATTTTGCCGTAGGACAAACCATGCCTGTAACTGATTTTGATAAGACTTTGTATTATCTATTGTACTGAAAGGATTTAAGACTTTTGTGATATTGTGATGGAATGAATATATTTTGCATTTGGAAAGAATATGTCTTTCTGGAGTCCAGAAGATGGGATGTCCCAGTTTGAAACTGTTATGTACCCTAGGAAAGATTATGTTCTTCTAATTCACTCTTGTGGGTACAAACTTATTGTGGGTGGTATCTTTTGATTAGATTTCCATGGAGATGTGACACCACCCATTCAAGTGGGTCTTAATTCATTTATTGGTGCCCTCTATGAGAGGATAAAAGGCAGAGATGCTTAGAGAGAAAAGGCCCAGAGATGCTTGGAGATTCAGATAGAAATATATTTGGAGATGCTAAGCTAAGAGATGAAGCCCAGCATTTGCCCTGGAGATGCTAAGTGAGAACTCACAAACACTTAAGGAGAAAGCCACTGGAATCAGATGCTGAAAGCAATGCAACCCAGGAGCAAAGGACCAGCAGATGCCAGCTGATGTTCCAGATGCCATCAGCCTTTCTTCAGTGAAGGTATCCTCTTGTTGATGCCTTAGATTGGACACTTTTATGGCCTTAGAACTGTAAATTTATAACCTAATAAACCCCCTTTATAAAATCCCATCCATTTCTGGTATTTTGCATTCCAGCAGCTTAGCAAACTGGAACAGGTAGTTTCTGATTTGAGTGACCCAGGGGGCAGAGGGACCACTCACACACTCAGACAGGAACACTGGCAAAGCAGCGGGTCTAGGGAAACTTGAAGATGTCTTTGAACATCCAGATGGAGATACCACATCAGCATTTGCATACAGAAGTAATTCTGAAATTTCAGAGGGAGGATCTAAAGCTGGAGTTACAGAGTTTGCCCTTGGCAGCATCTGGGATGATGGAGTGCAGCTTCCAGCTGGGTGGTTCAGTGAAACTTACATCCCTGTGTCTCGGTGTCCTGGTCTGGAAACACAAATTTGTAAGGAGTATAAACTAGCTATCATGTAAGGTACCTAGAACAAGGCCTGGCCCATAGCAAATATTCAGGAAAAGTTGGCTGTTGTTAATTAACATCTTTGGAGAGGAGAGAATTTCAAATGGCAAGGTGACCTGGGAATTAGAACATAAATCAGTTTTCAGATGCACTTGTTTTTGTAATTTGGTTTTCTCTTCTATAGCATAGTTCCATCTGCCCCAGAGAAATCTATTACATTAAAAAAAAAAATCTCAGATCTGTTTATGGGCAAAGTAAATAAAATATGTAATAGCTCTGGTTCCAGGATTCAGTAGAAAAACCTTTGAAATACCTTCTCTACTAGAAGGAAAAGTCTATTTTCTGTAAGGAGTTGTAGATAAGGAGCAGGTGGAGACATTAACCTCCCTTGAGGCTTTCAGAGCAGTACATTAAGGAAATTAAGATAATAAATTTTGGCACAGTCAAGTTGGGACTGGAAATATGCCTCACACAGATCAAATACCAGAATGGGGCCTTGCTTTCCTTTTGATCTTCTTAATTAAGATGTGTGAAATAAGAGGAGTAGGAGAACAACTCATTCATAATACTTTAAGCTGACACCAAACAAATTCCATATTGTGTTACTGTTCCAGTTTGCTAATGCTGCCGTTATGCAAAATACCAGAAATGGATTGGTGTTTATAAAGGGGGTTTATTTGGTTACAAATTCACAGTCCTAAGGCCATAAATGTGTCCAAACTAAGGCATCAACAAGAGGATAGCATCACTGAAGAACAGCCGATGGCGTCCAGAACACCTCTGTCAACTGGGAAGGCACGTGGCTGGCATCTGCTTTTCCTTTGCTCCCAGGCTGCATTTCAAAATGGCTATCTCTTAGCTTAGCATCTCCAAGTGTCCTTCTGTCTGCATCTCCAAGCATCTCTAAGCATCTCTGTCAGCTCTCAAGTGTCTCTCCAAAAATCTCTCAGCTGCTCTTGGGGCATTTTGTCCTCTCTTAGCTTCTCCAGAGCAAACTCTGGGCTAGCCTCTCAAAGCATCAGCAAATGTCTGGGACTGGAGCTCTCTTAAGTAGTCCAGTGAACTAATCAAGACTTATCCTAAATGGACGGGGTCAGACTCCATGGAAACACCTAATCAAAATGTTTCACCTGTAGTTGGGTGAGTTACATCTCCATGGAAGCAACCTAATCCAAATATCCCACATGATTGGATTAAAATCTTTAGGGGAGCATAATATATCCACATGAGCCAAGTCACCAAACCTATCTGCCCCCTTGCAGTTCATCCAACATGCAGGGAGCCTGTGGCTAAGCTAATGAGGAACTCAGCAGCTTAATTATTGAATGTGGAGTTTTATCAGAATATGCGCTCAAAAGTCTTTGTCAACCATGAACAATTGCTTATCTTTAAAGTTAGGACTAGCATACAAGGCTGAATGGCTAAATGAATAACAGAAGTGTTTACAATGAAACTAAAGCTGGCCAAAGCCATCAGACCATCAACAGGGATTAGCAATAGGATACAAGGCAGCAGTCACTTTGAAATCATTCTGTTCCCTTGTCCAGTATCCTCATCCTTCTTTTTTTATACAACGAATAATATTCCAGTCATTCATTCATTTGTGAAGGTGTTTATGGAGTGCCTACTTTTATGTTAGGTCCTGTGTTAGGGAGAAGGAAGCAAAAGTGACCCAGACAATCTACATTCAAAGGTTCAGCTGAGTGGGACAGATATCCTTGTAAAGAGATTAAGTAACCTAAAAGAGGAAAAGTGGAATTAAAATATTATAATAAAATGAAACTAACACCTTAAGTGAACCCAAATTAGATCAGATGTGTGTATGCTGTGGTGGCACAAAGAAAGTAGCAATTAATTCTTTGGAAGAGTCAGGAAGCCTTCTTGTCAAGGAGGCGCTCTTTTATCTTCGTCCTCACATGATGCCTAGCACATACAAAGCACTCTGGAAATATTGGTTGAATACAGGGAAATATTTTTCAATGGAAGAAACAGAGGAAAAGCCATTCAAGGCCTTTTTGAAAGACAGGCTTATATTCTAGAGCATGAATGGACACACTTTTCCCAATAAAGGTCTAGATAATAAGATGTGATGTGAGCTGTAAGACAGCTTGGCTTTGCAAGGCTTTGTGGGCCATGCAGTCTCTGCCCCAACTATTCAGCTTTGTCACTGTTGTGCATGGATGAGCGTGGCTGTGTTCCAATACAACTTTAATTATGGGCACTGAAATTTGGCCTCCATATAATTTTTAAGTCACGGAATATTCTTCTTTTGATATTTTCAATCATTTAAAAATGTAAAATTCTTCTTAGCTTGTGGGTCCTACAGAAACAGACAACGGGTTTTAGTTTGCCAACTTCTGTTCCACATCTTTAACTACAGCAGCCTCAAACCAATTCCCATGTTCAAATCATGGACCCATTCAGCCTAGCCCAAAGAAGCTGGCCTTGTCTCACCTGCTCTCCAGGGACCAGCAAGTGAACCATATAACAACACGTGAGACACAAAACTACAAGAGCTGGAAATCAATCAAGTTCACTGAGAAAACACACACAGAAGAAGAATTTTTAAAAGCATGAAAATTAGACCTGAAAACCAAACCACAGTTTCCCAGGTGGCAACGGGAGGTAAGTTTGTGGCTGAAGTACAAAATGACTGGTTCTGACTACATGGTCCAGGGCAGGTCAGCCTTCTTTTGAACTATTAGCAATGATTTATCATCTATGAGAGTTGCACAGTTGTGTGTTGTTGTCTCTAACAACCGTTGAAACATGTAGTTATACCTTATTGAAAATGGTGTGGTAGCATCGAAGGCTCTGGGAGGACTGACTTTTGACTGGGCGAAATAATCACCATGAAATTCTGATCATGTGGTCCCAAGTTCCCACCAAGCCTGGGGCTGCAGGAATAAATGGGCATCTCAGGGTCAGTAAATATTCATTAGTTATCTGCAGGAAACACAGACCACATAGAGCTTAGACATGCTCCCTGGCCCCAAGGAGTTTGGTTCTAATGCAAAGATTTAAATCAAAATGTAAATGTCCACTGGCCTCCAGTAGATATGGATTTTGAAGTTTTAGAAGTGATCCTGATAGGTGGCATTTCCGATTAGTGTTGAGAAAAGGTAAGTCTGATTTTCCAGGAAGATGCATGTCTTGAAAGAGACATGTGTGTTGAGTTATGTGAGCCACAGGCCGTGGGGTAAAGCAAACTTAAGACCCTATATTATGTGCTGCCTTGACTTCTGGTGACATTGGGAGGGCCTCAAATGACCTAATCCCAAGTCCCCCTCCCCACTCTGCTCCTGGGATAATGGCCCATCGCCAAACAATGATCCTTATCACAACCAGCCAGGTGCAGTTTCTGCTTTTTCCTAAGTAGCAGGTTTCAGTTCTCTGTCAGCCCACAGAATTATCAAACAAGACAATCACATCCTCCCACGGGAACCAGGGTCATCCCACCCTCTTGAACAGCCCCTTGCTATTAGTGCTGTTCCCAAGGGCAACCCCCACGGGACCTGAGACCTTGGTGGACAGTGTCCTCCTCTGGGCTGTGAGTATATGTGACTATTAAGCTGCTGTCAATCTCTTCTGTCCAGTGTTGAGTGTCATGGGTTCAGCCCTCCCCATAACCATAAGGAGAAAATCCCTACTTTGCCAAAGGGGGTGATGAGGTTTATCAGTCCAGGTTCTCCAGAGAAGCAGAATCAATAGGAGATAGGTATATATATCAAAGGATTGGCTTTAAGGAATTGGCTCACAGAGTTGTGGGGACCGGCAAGTCTGAAATCTGTAGGTCTGATTAGCAGACTAGAAACTCAGACAGGAGTTGATGCCACAGATTTGAGGTAGAACTTTCTCTTCTCTGGAAAACTTCAGTTTTTGCTCATGGGCCTTCAACTAATTGGATGAGGCCCACCCATATTTTTGAAGGTAACTTGTACGTAAAGTCAACTAATTGTAGATGCTAACTGTATCTACAAAATACCTACACAGAAACACCTAGATTAGTGTTTGATTAAATAACTGGGTACTGTAGTTTAGCCAACTTGACATGTAAATAACCACCACATTCCAACCCTTGTCATTTGGCACCCACACACATCTTAAACCATACTTAATCTCTAAATAAGACAATAACAAAGTCACATTCCAGCTAACATGATACAAGCAACATGCATAAAACTGAAAATGCACTAAACTCTTTCCCTTAAAGAGGTTGCAAGTCCTTGGGTGATGTTCACTCTTCTTCTTGATACCCTGTAACTTAAATACCATGATGTAACATTAACTGTTAATTAATACATCTTATGTTATGTGATACGGGGATAAAGAAGGGCAGAAAGCAAAGATATATATCTACCACACAAACATAAATGTATACACAAACATATTCATAAAAGAATAAGGTTACCATCTTTGTTCTTAAACTGGTCACATGGTCATAGCAGAGCTTGTATTTATAATTACTTCTTCCACTACCCATTCCATAAGCTTTTTACCCTCACAGGCACCTCCCAAGCAAATATACTCAAGTATAGAATATGTGTTAAAGGTACAGACTTCGGTGTCAGAAAGTTTTGGGTTGGAGACCCAATACCTTAGTTTGGGCTCCCCTAAAAGTGAACCCTGAGACAAGGGCTTGGGTATAATTAGGTTATTTGAGAGAAGATCCCAGAAAGCACAAATGAGGGAGAGAAACTTTTTTTTTAGAGAAGGAAGAGAAGCCAATAAGGCATGTCTAATGAGCAGGTCATTACCATGTGCAGCTGGAGCGCGATCCTGCCGGGAACCCATGGTGGCCTTTGGGATGTTGAATTATAGCAAGCTGATAAGAGAGAATTTGTGCAGCAAAATATGGTGGTCAAGTCCTCAAGTCTGAACACTCAAGACTGGACTACCTGGTATCTGTTTTAAAGAACCCTGTCATTGAACTTAACAAGTAGGGGTTATTTAACCCCCTGTGTTCCATCAAGACATGTAATTCTTGCTTGGTGACAACCCCAGATGGTGGCTTCTTGGTTATCCCATTCTGGGTAAATTGCCCTATATGTGGGCTCAGCAAGTTCCCAGTGACTCTGGAGAAAGCTCTCAGATTTAGAAGCAGAAAGCTACTGACATTTGAGGACATTGGAAGTGTCCATCACCTGCTCAAAATGTGGATCAAGAAGGTGGGGCAAGGCATCAACATCGTCTGCCAGCCACAGCTAGCTTTGCCACATACAGTGTGATTTGAGGCAAGACGATGGACTCTCTAAGCCTCACTTGCTTTTCTGTAAAGAGATAGAATCAAGAATTTATGAGAATGCACATAAGGTGCTTAATACAAAACTGAATTTCAAGACAGCCTTTTTCTACTCATCTGCCCTGGAACAAGTTCAGCAGTCTGGATCTACTGTTTCTAAAGCAGGGAAGCTCTGCTTTCTGTTAGTTTCTGCGAACTTTGAATCATCAGGCAAAGGAAGGAACTCTGCACCAAGGGGTCACAGAGACATAGCTGTCCTATCACAAGCGTTGCCTCTCATTCATGACCCACTTTCTCAAAAAAAAGACAGACAGATGATGTCAGCGATGAGGAAGACGCTTCCTTCAGTTCTCTGGAGTAAAATTCTTTTTTTATTTCTTTAACTTTTTATTTAGATTACAGATATCACAACTAAGAAATTCAAATTGGTACAATGCACAGAACTTATTTGAATTTCACTAGTTTCTCATGCACTCATTTGTGTGTGTACATACTTCATTTTATTTTTTAGACTTTTTTTAAAATGAAATTTTATTGAAATATATTCACGTACCATACAGTCATCCAAAGTGTACAATCAATTGTTCACATTATCATCGTATAGTTGTGCATTCATCACCACAATCAATTTTTTAACATTTTCATTACTCCAAAACATAAGAATAAGAATAAAAATTAAAATAAAAGTAAAACAGAACACCCCAAACATCTCTTTTCCCCCCTATTATTCATTTACTTTTTGTCCCCATTTTTCTACTCATCTGCACATACACTGGATAAAGGGAATGTGAGCCACAAGGTTTTCACAATCACACAGTCACACCATATAAGCTACATAGTTATACAGTCATCTTTAAGAATCAAGGCTACTGGGTTGCAGTTCAATAGTTTCAGGTATTTCCTTCTAGTTATTCTAGCACACTAAAAACTAAAAAGGGATATCTATATACTGCATAAGAATAACCTCCAGAATGAACTCTTGACTCCATTTGAAATCTCTCAGCCATGAAACTTCATTTTGTTTCATTTCTCTTTCCCCTTCTTGTCAGGAACACTTTCTTAATCCCACAATGCTGGGTCCAGGCTCATCCCTGGCATTCATGTCCCACATTGCCAGGGAGAATTATACCCCTGGGAGTCATGTCCCATGTAGTGGGGAGGGCAGTGAGTTTACCTGCCTTATGGGCTGAGAGAGAGAGGCCACATCTGAACAACAAAAGAGGTTCTCTGAGGGGTGACTCTTAGTCACCATTATAAGTAGGTTTAGCCTCTCCCTTGCAGTAAAAAGCTTCATAAGGGCAAGCCCCAAGATTGAGGACCTGGCCTATTACAATGGTAGAGCCAAATGCTTGTGAGAATGTCAGGAATTCCCCAGGTGGGGAAGTTTAATGTTTTCACATTTTTCCCCAGGCCCTGAAGGGGGCTTTGCAAATACTTTTTATTCTCTGCCCAAATTATTCTGGGATGTATTGGGGTTTCATGCTACCCTGTGCAAACCAACCAGATCTCACCCCCTCAAATTCCTTTTTGATATAATTGTTCCTAGCCCCTTTTCCCACATGATCACCCTCCACACACACACACATACATAACATTCAGTTTTATCTTCAAATGATTCATGCCACTGATCAAAGAGTGAGGATTTTTACAGCATCTTTCTCATGACCTCTGTACCAGTCTATATATATTATGTTCCCCAGAAAAAGCCATATTCTTTAATGTAATCTTGTGGGGACAGATTAATTAATCTTATTGATTAGGGTGTGACCACTTGATTGAATGTTTGCTTGGAGATGTGGCCCACTCATTCAGTCTGGGTCTTGATTAGTTTACTGGAGCCCTATTAAGAACTCAGACAGAAGGAGCACAGTGCAGGAGCTGAGACAGACATTTTGAAGACAGCCATTGAAAGCTGAGGCTGATGTTTTGGAGATGCTAGCCCAGACTTTGCTCTGGAGAAGCTAAAAGAAACAGAAACCCAGAGATATTTTAGAGAAAGCCATTCTGAAACCAGAACCCTGGAGCAAAGATCATCAATGCCAGCCACGTGCCTGGACTCCAATGGCCTTCCTTCAGTGAAGGTACCCTCTTGTTTATGCCTTGGTTTTGACATTTTTATGGCTGTAGAACTGTAAATCTGTAACCAAATAAACCCCCTTTATAAAAGCCAATCCATTTCTGGTATTTTGCTTAATGGCAGCATTAGCAAACCAGAACAACCTCCTTATAAAGTCTATTTTCCTTGGACAATGCAGCAACATTTATAAGCAGGAGGCAATTCTTCCCCATCTTGGATTGACCAGTGTCCATCTTTTCATGGCAAAATCCTGCTCACCATTTTCCCTCCCCTTGGACCACATGGGCAATTCCATTCCCCCTTCATAGAGTTCACTACTGTTCAGTCCTTGTCCTTCTCTAGTGGATGCCTTTGGACATATGCTCAACTCTTGTGCCATTAATATGTCTTTTTCTGGTAACTGCCTGCTCTCTTAGATCCGTATGATGACAGAGCTCTCCAAAGAGTTTTAATAATAATTAAATAATAATTAGTTATTTACTTAATTAAATAATTATTTAACTAATTAATTACTTAAAAATAATTATTTAATTTAATGATTAAATAATAATTAGTTTAAAATAGTTTAAAAATAATTTAACTAGTTTATATTAGTTAAATAATAATTTAACTAATATTAGTTAAATAATAATTAGTTAAATAATTATTTAACTAATATTTATTGAGCATACTCTAATGTGCCTTGAGCAGTACTAAGTAGCCCTGTAATCCTCATAAAAACCCTATGAGGTCATTGCTATTCTTTGCCCCCATTTGGCAGATGAGGAAACTAAAGCAGGAGAGGCTTAATATCTTGACTAATATCAGGAAATCAGGAAGTGGTAGATTCAGGCTGGAACCCAAGAAGTCCTATTCCACAATCTATACTCATAACTGTCCATTACATTTCCTCCTCTACATTTGCACATCTCCACCCCTTCCCTGAGAGTCATTAAAACAGCAGCAGACCTGACCCAACCAGGAAAGATTCCTTTGCAAATTTAAAATTGAGACTGGCAGCATGTTTGTGAGTGAGTCCATGTAATTGACTTGTAATGTGTGAAATGATACAACCATCTTCCCCTACGATGTGCCCTGAACAGCTGAGGACACCTGCCTAACAAGACAAACATGCAAAGACTTGCAAACACAGGAGAGAGTGAAGAGCACTCCTCAGCTGCTGAAGGCCCAGGGCACCTGGTTCCAGCCTCCCCCATGCCTGCCTGCATTTCCAGTGTTGTCTTCATAAACATCTCTGAATCCCAGACCACAGTAACACTCAGAGAGACTCCATCCCAGATGTGCCGGGTTTGAATGTATCATGTCCCCCAAAATGCCATTATCTTTGATGTAATCTTGTGTGGGCAGACGTATCAGTGTTGATTAGATTCTAATTCTTTGAGTGTTTCATGGAGATGCACCCCACCCAACTGCGGGTGATGACTCTGATTAGATAATTTCCATGGAGGTGTTGCCCCACCCATTCAGGGTGGGTCTGAATTAAATTACTGGAGCACCATATAAGCTCAGACAGAAGGAGCAAGCTTACTGCAGCCAAGAGGGACACTTTGAAGAATGCACAGAAGCTGAGAGAGTAGCTGCAGATGAGAGACAGTTTGAAGACGGCCGTTGAAAGCAGACTCTTGCTCCAGAGAAGCTAAGAGAGGACAAACACCCAAAGAGCAACTAAGAGTGACATTTTTGAGGAACTGCAGCCTAGAGAGGAACATCCTGGGAGAAAGCCATTTTGCAACCAGAACTTTGAAGCAGACTCCAGCCACGTGCCTTCACAGTTAACAGAGGTTTTCTGGATGCCATTGGCCATCCTCCAGTGAAGTTACCTAATTGTTGATGCATTACCTTGGACATTTTATGGCCTTAAGACTGTAACTGTGTAACCAAATAACCCCCCTTTATGAAAGCCAATCCATTTCTGGTATTTTGCATCCTGGCAGCATTAACAAACTAGAACACCAGAGAAGATAGAGTCCTTCCTATCCCCATATATGTTATGAAAAATGAAAATAATGCTCAGCATAAACTAAGCATAAGGAAGTCCTGGAAAGTTAAGATTTGTACCTGATAACTACTTTACTTTAAAAAAAGTTGGATTCTTACCAAAATATATATATATATATTTTTCTGTAACCCAATCTGCTGGTGCTCTGGGCATGTTCTTTTTCCATGCTTTGGGCAATCCAGCACTGCTTGTATGTTTATGATAAATTTCCATTTTTAAATTAAGGTAGCTCAAATTGGGTTCTGTTGCCTGTTCTAAACCTCCCATATGTCCCTCAAGTCACATCTGAATTTGCCATAGATTCATAACTTAGGTCCTCATGAGGTCTTTGCAAACACATTTGCAAGGAATTATAAAAGCTTTCAAGGCTAAGTTCTGACCAATTACCGAGTCTTGTTTTTTTTTTTCCAATTGAATATAGAATTTTTTAAATGTGTTTTTTCCCAAGATGTATTCAAGGAGGGTTTTAATTCCATCCTCCTAATGACTGAGAAAGATGGTGTAAACAGGAAAATTTTGTAAGTGGGAAATACTGTGTACTGAGAATTAGGCTAGGTCTTTAAAACAACATATGATATTGAAGAGAACATGGTCAACAAGTTTCCTCATATATGCACATGCATGTGATTTCTCACAGATATTTAGGGAAAAAAGTAGTTGATGTCATGACCATAATGCCTTGTGAATAGGTCTGCTGGCACCACAAAAGGTACAAATGCATTTTATCTCCAAAGTGTAAGAGCAACATCTGCTCCTGCAGCTGCAGAGCCTGGTGTTCCCCAGCTCACTTGGCACACATATAGGGTCAGAATAGTCCCATTTCAAAGAGATGAACTCAATCAAGGTGTCCAAACAGTGCTCATTTCTTTCTCCCATGTCCCCCAACTCCTAGTGGGAGCTCAAGGCCCTCCCTATTTTCCACTAAATCTTCCAGCCTTGGCTATCCCAGCTCACTCTGGGATTAGCCAAAGCTAGTGCCATGTTTCTCATGAACTTGCTTTCCATCCCTATCCTTCAAGCCCCTACTCAGGTGTCACATTCCCTGATGCTGAAGCCAGGAAGGATTCCTGCTTCTCCAGGCTCTGTCTCCATTCTGAGTCATGCATTGCCATTTCCCATATTTAATTCTGTCTTGTATCTTACCTCAGAAACGCTAAGTCCATTAAGAGCACAAAAAGCTTTGTAAGGCTACAAAAGATAGGTTCCCAAGTATTTATTGAATAAATGAACAAATGAATTGTTTTCTAGTGTGACGTATTAAATAATTTGATTTTGTGTCAACACTGAATTGACCAAACTTTTTGGACATCTTTGAGCCACTGGTTCTACATTTGCGATGGTGAATGGATTCCTTCTGGAATTGCTGATGAAATTGCAACTTATAGGGCCCCACTTCAGAGATTTAGATGCAGTAGGGAGTTGTGGAGTCCAGGAAACTGGAATTCAACAAGCCCCTCCCCCAGGTGACTGGTATAGGGGTCTTCCAAACACATTGAATAACACTGATGTACACTAAGGTGAGCTTGAATGTATTTTGAATTTGTGACTTCACACACACACACACACACATACACACCACACAAACTTGGTCCATTAGTTTTGACCAAGCTGATTAGCCAGTTATGCTTTTAAAAGTGTGTGGCATCAAGAAGTAAGTATGTGGGTGCCATAATGTCCTGCAACCTCATTATGGGGTATGTACTTGGAAGATCTGAGAGCAGAGGCATGAATGGACATTTGCACACTGGTGTTTATGGAGGCAGTATTCATGATTTGCAATGGATGGAGGTGGCCTAAGAGTACATCTATTGATGAACAGAATGGTGAACGTGGTGTCTGCATACAATGGAATATTGAGCAACTGTGAGAAGGAGTGAAGCTGTGAGACATGCAATGAAGTGAATGGATCCTGTGGTCAGCATTTTGAGTGAAGTACACCAGAAACAAAGGCAAACACCATAATGCCTCACCAATATGGACTAACTAGAATGTGTAAACTCAGAACTGAATCTTAGAACACAGCCGAAGAGGGAAACAATTATTGTAATGATCCCTAGATTGTAAGCTCTTACAGCAGTCAAATCCATTCCTGAATTGTAATGGCTTTCTCCAAACTCTGAGATGCTGATCCCTTTGTGTACAACCTGATTGGTCTCTGGAACATTGGGTATCTGTGTGACACTTGAAACTCAGCTAGATCTCGGCAAATATGAATGTCAGTATTAGTGCATACAGCAACTGTTTAAAAAAAAAAAAAAAAGCCGAAAAAGAGCCTAGACTTCAATTAGAGATATGAATGAAGTAGATCTGGTTAAGGCTAGTGCAAATCAGGCCAAAGGATAAAGGTTGAAACTGACTATGTGTTAAAACTTCAACTTCCATGTGAGACTAAGGAAAGAGATGTTTATTTGGTGCAGGATCTATATTTTCTAAACAACATCACTTCTACAGTCAGTTTGTTCAAACACCATAATTACATGGAACTTTGAATAGGAAGTGCGATCTGGTAGGCTTGTATAGGTTGATGTGAAATAGCAACACATCCCAAAGTAATTTGGGTAGAGAATAAAATATATGCAGGGCTGGGGGAAAATGCGGAAGTGTTGGACTTCCTCACCTGGATTGTTGCTGATGTTCTCACAAACATTGGGGACTGACAGCTTGGTATAACAAGCCCTTGATCTTAGGGCTTGCCCTTATGAAACCTGCTACTGCAAAGGAGAGGCTAAACCTGCTTATAATTGTGCCTAAGAGTCTCCCCGAGTGCCTCTTTGCTGCTCAGATGTGGCCCTCTCTCTCTCTAACTGAGCCATCTCGACAGGTGAACTCACTGCCCTCCCCCCTACATGGGACCTGACTCTAAGGGGTGTAAATCTCCCTGGCAATGCAGGAAATGACTCCCAGGGATGAATCTGGACCTGGCATCGTGGGATTGACAACATCTTCTTGACCAAAAGGGGGATGCAAAATGAAACAAAATAAAGTTTCAGTGTCTGAGAGATTTCAAATGGAGTCAAGAGGTCACTCCGATGGACATTCTTACACAATATATAGATAACCCTTTTTACGTTCTAATGTATTGGAATAGCTAGAAGTAAATAACTGAAACTATCAAACTCCAACCCAGTAGCCTTGACTCTTGAAGATGACTGTATAACAATGTAGATTACAAGGGGTGACAGTGTGATTGTGAAAGCCTTGTGGATCACACTCCCTTTATCCAGTGTATGGATGGATGAGTAGAAAAATGGGGCAAAAACTAAATGAAAAATAGGGTGGGATATGGGGTGGGGGGATGATTTGGGTGTTCTTTTTTACTTTTATTTTTTATTCTTGTTCTTATTCTTTTTGGTGTAAGGAAAGTGTTCAAAAATAGATTGGGGTGATGAATGCACAACTATATGATGGTACTGTAAACAGTTGATTGTACACCATGGATGATTGTATGGTATGTGAATATATCTCAATAAAACTGAATTTAATTTAAAAAAAAAAGTACCCAAAAAAGTGTACGGCATATTTTTATTATAATTGGTTATTTTTAAACAAATGGGTAGGGCTGTTTCATTTCTCACACAGTGTTTTGAAATGCACATTTTTCACGCTATTCTAATTCTGGAGGCTTGGCTTTAAGGCTTGCAAGGAACTCAGTTGCTTGAACTTGGATGAGTAAACCAGGACGTGAAGGAAATGGAACTGGAGAAACTGACCCACTTGATGATCTGACTCCAGAGGGAGATCCCAGCCTCCCAAATCCAGTGTGCAAAGGCAGGCAGAGATGCAAGACTGGTTTAAGCTTGCCCTGATATGCAAAGAGTGGGTCCCAACTAGAGAAAGTTTAAGGCAGAAGCCTTTAGTCTGTGGTGTGCAGCACCACGGATCCCAGTGAACATCCATGCCGATACGACCGACAGGCTCACCAAGTGCAACAACTGCAGGAGGCATGGTTCACATTATATTCTATTTGAATGGCTCCTACAGCAAAACATTCACCATTGAATGTCCATGTGCTTCTTCACATTTTCTACTCTCTTTACACTCAGGTGGGGCCATGTGACTAGTTTTGTTCTCACACGTATTACTTTTGAGTAAAAAGTGTTTCAGGCACTCTCTCTTCTCTGCCACAGCAAACCTTGAAATCATGTGTGCTGGTTTGAATCTATTAGGTTCCCCCACAAATTCCATGTTCTTTATTGCAATCTTTTGGGAGCAGACTTATTAGTCTTTGATTAGGGTGGAAACTTTTGAGTAGGTTGTTTCCATGGAGATGTTACCCACCCAACTGTAGGTGAAACCTTTTGATTTGATCATTTCCCTGGAGGTGTGACCCTGCCCATTCTGGGTGGGTCACTGGAGTCCTTTAAGAGGGCTCACAGAGAGAAGGAGCTCAGAGAAGCTGAGAGAGACATTTTGGAGAGAAGCTAAGATATGTAATCCAGAGTTTGCCCCTGGGAGAAGCTCAGAGTTGACACAGACCTAGATGCTAGTTGACGCTTGAAGATGCCTACAGAAAGACATTTGCAGATGTTAAACTAAGAGACAAAGCCCAGAGTTTGCTCCGGAGAAGCTAAGAGAGGACCCCCTGACACTTAGAGAAAAATGCTCTGGGAGAACAAGCAAAGATGCACAGGAGCTGAAAAAGAGAAGCTAAGAGAGACAGAAGCCCAGAGACATTTTGGAGAAAACCATTCTGAAACCAGAAACCAGGAGCAAAAGACCAGCAGATGCCAGCCACATGCCTTCCCAGCTGACAGAGGTGTTCAGAACATCATTGGCCTTTCTTCTTTGAATGTATCCTCTTGTTGATGCCTTAGTATGGACACTTTTGTGGACTTGGAACTGTGAATTTGCAACCTGATAAGCCCCCTTTATAAAACCCAATCCATTTCTGGTATTTTGCATAACAGCAGCTTTAGCAAACCGGAACACCTTGTGTTGAAATAGTGGGGTCACAAGATGCTGGAACCTCTGTCAGCCTGGAACCCTGTGTGATTTTATGGAAACTCCAGCCTCCTCCAACCCTTGTTGTGTCTATAGCAATGTGAGTAAGAAACAACCTTTACTGTGGCAAGTCACTGATTGCAGGGCAGTTTGTTACAGCAATCTGCCATAGCCTGAGTGTTACATCACCCTTGGAGCATACAGTGTGAATGATGCTCCCTGGTGATGGGGCACCTATCAGCCCTGGCAGCTGCTGGAAGTGCTGGGGCAGGACTCAGCACCATGGGGGAAACAGGCAAGGAAGGGCTGGCAGAGGGTCAGAATGACAGATAGAAAGGGCTGTAAGTCCTGCAGGGAACTAGGGCTTCCCATGGGGAACTGATAAAGAATTCCGGTGTCAGGATCTAAGCCACCACCATCGAGGGTCAAAGAAGAATTAACAAAATAAAACTTCCATTTATTAGGCATCTATTATATAAATAATTCTAGTAAAGACTCCTTTACAAATTTACTGTCTTACCCTCATAAGAACCATTTGAGATAGATATTATCACCCTCATTTTGTAGATGGAATAACTGAGGCTCAGTGCAGTTAAGTAACTTGCCCCAGGTCCCTCAGGTATACATATAGTATATAAACAGACATGCAATATATTTATGAGGTGAGAAATTAAGATAACATTTCTGAAAACATTCCTTGGGTGAGGGGCAAGGCAGGGGAAACTCTGGAAAAAAGGTAGAAAAACATTGATCTAAATTAACCCAGTTAATTCACACAACAAGAAGGTACTACTTCAATCTTTATTTGATAAATGAGAAAACTTACCAACAGGAGTTAAGAAACCTGCCCAAGGTCATATGGCTAGTAAGCAATTCAAACCCAGGTAGTCCAGCTCCAAACCTACGTACATAGTCCCCTGGCCGTTCACATCTGGTCTTTTCTGCTTGTGTTGGTGTGTGTGTGTGTGTGTGTCTGTGTGTGTGTCTGTGTGTGTGTGTCTGTTGAGTGACGTAAGAAACAAAAGGCAGTGATAACCCTGGATGCCTTATTCCAGGATGTGAGGGCCTGGAATCTTCCTCAAACTTTCCCCTCTGTTTTGTCTGTTCAGTTTTATTCTTTCTTCACTCAGACATAGATGATGTGAGGAGTGTCTTTGTGGTGAAAGAAAAACTGAAAAGAACAAAGGGAGGGAAACTATGAACAGGAATATAAGTAGCATAATGGCCATTATTGTTATTCATTGATGTCGTTTGCTCAGTAACAATGAGTAAAAAAAACACAAAACAGTTATTTAAATGTTTTGAGAAATATCGAAATTATTATCAGCATGAAGAACAAAATCTTTCAGTTTCTGCTCAACATAGCCATTGCCTTTATTTTAGCTTTGGTGAACTTTTCAGGTTTTCAGCTGCTGTCTTTGTTTTTGTTCCTAGTACAGAGAGGGAAACTATTATAATCGGAATCACTTCTTGACTCAGTTGTTTGTTTTTTTTTCCCTTCTGGGCAGATGTCCTGCATAAAGGATCTATCTCAACATTCAATTCCAGGGGCTTGTTTTCCTTTAAAAAAAAAAGTCTCCAGATTTTTCTCTGCAGACTTAACGTCTGAAACACACCCAGTTCCCGCCCCCCAAATAGTTTCCTCTGTACGTTTCTCCATGTGGGTTTTATTCCAAATGGAATCAGTGTTGCCCAGGCCAGACAGGGCTCATTCCGAACCCATCCTAGAGGCCAAGGGTGTTCCTATAGTTTGCAAACACAGAAAGCACATTCATCACCCCTAACCCTTCCCAGAGTTTTTTCTTTCTATTTTCTTTTCTCTTCTTTCCCTTTTTTTCTAATTCATGATGTTTTTACAGGTTCCCCTTCATGCCAACAAATGCCTTGCTTTCTCTGTGGTAGACTTGGAAACCTCTGTGCACACCATGCCTCAGTCAGGCAAAATTCTCTGCCAGTGGAGCATAACCATCTCACCCAAGCGATAGTTACAACCTTATTGTACCTTTGGGTTTTTGCACAGCTGAAGAGCTGGGGATGTTTATGTCAGCAACAAAATGAACCTGAAATATGGAATGCATTAAACTTAAGATGGAAGACTGGAAGAAATGAGCACTTTATTTATTTAAGACAGTTTAGCTGCACCTGATATTAATAAATGAAATGAAAGCCAATCAGTATTTTAAACAACCATACAAATTGGAACACTCTCATCTAGTCAACAGCACATGAAGAAAATCCAGAGGTCAGCAATGAATAAATGGAATAAACCCAGTGGCTTGTTTCCATTTACTTTTGTAAGATATTCAAGAGAATCAGAATATTTGGAGGATCTTCATATGTTTTTACTCCTCGCAATGAACTCACATTCCTTTTATGTTGTAACAGAAAGTTCAGTTGGAGAATAGAAGGAGGATGAGTGTCTGTAAACACACAGGTCCAATGTGAGTTTTGCTTCCTGCTAAATTTTTTTGAGATTCCCCAAAATTTATGTAAAGGTCACATTAATTAAAATAACAATTAATATTTTTGAGCACATATCAGGTACTGTGCTAAGTGCATTACATAAATTTTCTCATGAATCCTCACAAAACCTCACTATATATTATTATTTCCATTTTATTTATGGAACTGAGGCCTGGAGAGGGTGAGGAACTTGCCCCAGGTTACGTGCCCAGCAGCTAGTGATGCAGGAGTGACAGCTGATTCTGTAGCCTTGGCTTTAATTCCTACGATTATTAACTAAAACTCAGTTATCCTGGTATTAGCTTTTATTATGTTGTTAGCATACACCAATGGTCTGCATGAAACAGAGGTAGTAAAATCAGCCAGTCACAATTTCCTAGGAAAGGTACAAAGGAAATATAGCATAAAGCCTCTGCCTACCAGAAATTTATGATCTTTTTGTAGAGACAATAGTGGTAATTAATTAGATTGAATTACAATTCAAGTTAATGCATAATCTTAATTAAAATTTCATCAAAGCTCAGAATTTTGTCATAAAAAGACCACTGTGAGCAACCACCACCTCTTGATGCTTGTATTAGGGTTTTTTTAGGGAAACAGAATCAACAGAAGATATCTGTAAATATGAGATTTTATAAAAGTTTCTCATGCAACTGTGGGGATGGACAAGTCCAAATTCCATAGGGCAAGCCGCAAGCTGGCAACTCCAATGAAGGTCTTCGATGAACTTCCCAGGAGGGGCTGTCTGGCTGAAGAAAAAAGTAAATGTTCTGTCTTCTCCCTTGAAAGTCTTCAACTGATTGGATTCTCTCATTGTGGAAAATACTCCTTAGTTGATCGTGGATGTAATCAGCCACAGATGCAATCAAGTGGCTGATGATTTAATAAACCAGCCTTCTGGTTTACTAACCAGCAGCAAAATGTCCTTGCAGTAATGGTTAGGCCAGTGTTTGCTTGACCAGACACCTGGGCACCATCACCTGGCCAAGTTGACACATGAACCTAACTATTACAATGCCAAAATGTTCCATAACATGAAGTTGGTATGCCTGATGCACACAAGCTTCTAACTGAGCATTTTAGAATCCTCAAAACTCTGAGGTGAAGATGGGAGATTCTTGGAGTGCAGGAGGGCCCAAAGAGGGGGAGGAAGGGTCGGAGATCGGGGAAGAAATGTGAAGAGCCCCTGGTAGGTCCTAAATTCACTCTGGTAATTCTGCCCCACACTCGAATACCTTTGCCACCACATCCCTACTTTCCTTCCTTATTGAGGAAGCAAAATGAGAAAGAGAAAAGAAAGATGGAAGGAATTGAAAAGTATATTAAGGAAATAATGAAAGAAAATTGGGAGGAAACAAAAAGGCTTTTAAACAGTCTTTGCATTGTTCCTTCAATACAAACACTGCTCCGGTTTGCTGATGCTGCCAGAATGCAAAATACCAGAAATGGATTGGCTTTTATAAAAGGGGTTTATTTGGTTACAAAGTTACAGTCTTCAGGCCATAAAGTGTCCAAGCTAAGGTGTCAACAATAGGGTAACTTCACTGAATGATAGCCAACGGCATCCAGAAAACCTCTATTGTCTGGGAAGGTACATGGCTGATGTCTGCTTGCTCCCAGGTTGTGTTCCAAAATGGCATTCTCCAAAATGTCCACTTTTAACAGCTGTCTTCAAACTATGTCTCTCAGCTGCAACAAGCATCTGGGGCTGTGTGGCTCTCTTTAAAGTACTCCAGTAACTAATCAAGACCCAGGCTGAATGGGTGGGGACACATCTCCATGGAAATAATCCAATCAAAGGAATTACCCACAATTGGGTGGGTCACATCTCCATGGAAACAACTTAATCCAAAGGTTCCAACCTAACCAACACTAATATGTCTGCCCCCACAAGATTGTATTAAAGAACATGGCTTTTTCTGGGGGACATAATATATCCAAACTGGCACAAACACCATCCTAAGCAATTTTAAGCAATGGCTTTACAATATTTGTTTCTATGGAGAAGAGAAAACATACAGAGGAAAGAAATGGAATTTCCAAGGAATAAGTTCCAAGGAATAAATTTTATGCAATATTGTAATATAACAAGGCCTTGAGTACTTTCTGATAATATAGTGATTTGCAAGATCAACCCATTTTGTCTCCTGTTGTTCCTGATAGGGATTCTCAACACAGGATCCGTGGGCTTCAAGGGCATCCATAAAGCTCCTAAAACTTTTGCAAATTAATGTTTTTGTGATTTTTCTGGGAAACTGTTCCAAAACTTCAATCAGCCTCTCAAGGGGTTTTCCAGTCCAGCAAAGACTAAAACTACAGATTAAGGCAGATGTATTTTAGAAGCTCTAGCTTTAAAGTTCTCACTTGGCAGGCAATTGTGTATCTTTCCTCAGAGTACTATCCCTAAAAGGATAAAACTGACTTTATCAGATTTTCCAGAAGCCCAGATACAGTAGCGAGTCCTTTCCAAGCAAACATCAATATCCTTTAACCATTTCTCCTATGACAAGTTTTCAAGTTTTCTCAGCATACACCATTTGTTTCCAAGTATGTTCTGGTCTGTTGCTTTCTCTCTTAAGCTGTAGCATGTGAAAAGTGAACATTGTATTTCAGGATAAGCCCGACCAGAATAGAGAAAAAAGAGGGAAGGCAAGCCTTCCTTATTTTGGACACTGTGCTTTTTGATGCAACCTAAGATTACATTAACTTTTTTTATACATAACCTGTTTGACTTGCAACATTTTTTTTTTTTGAGAATTAAAATTTCAAAATCTTTCCATATGTGTTACCTCTGAAATGTGATTTTTCATATATGTCATGCTAGTACAGTGATTTTGAGAAGACTAAAGGGCAGACTCTTACTCCTTTGAAATTTTATCTTGTTGCATTCAATATTGTTTTAGCTATCAAAATATTTTAGGATCCTGATTTCTCATCCAGTGTAATGGATTAAAATATCATCTAGCCCACATTTTATCCATCTTGGCAATTTGAATATCATAAAAGCCTTTGTTAAAGAATATTCTGAAACTTAGGCACTCTTTTATATATAATATTCTTGGATATACTTGTTTTCCTTGTGAAAAAATATTGCAGGAAAGCAGATTTTGGTTCAACAATTAAAGCTGTTTGAAGATGGAATGGGTGGCTCAGGAAGTGGTAAACTCCTTATCACTGAAGTTTTTCAAATATCTGGCTGTCCTTGGATCAGGAACAAAGCAAGAAAGATTCAAGTTTTATTCGGGGGATTAACACTTGTGACCTCTATAGTGATTTTCACTTCTGAGATTTTCTGACCACAGATGACTCCCAGTGAGTGCTGAATAAGTCAATTGGCAGCTTCCGGTACAGCTTGATTGAGGGCTCCAGGAAACCATCATGCTCCCGCTCTCTACGCTGCTTCCCTTGTGTGTTGGTTTTTCCCTCAGGCTGTATCCCATGGTTATACAGTATTTTACTGGGGCTTGCACACTTATACGACCAAAGCCAGAGGAGAAGACAGCATATGTGTTTCAGCATTCCTAGCAAAGATCTTAAGACTTGATTTCAATGTGTCCATCCTACATTGTGGCCAAAGAGATGAGATACACTGTTCGATCATCTGTTGCTGCATAAAAAATACTCCAAAACTTAGGCTTAAAGCAACAATCATCTCATCATCTCTCATGGTTTCTGTGGATCAGGAATTCAGATAAACTTGGTTGGGTAGTTCTGGCTCAGGACCTCTCATGAAGTTGCAGTCAGATAGTGGCTGGAGCCGAAGCAGTGGGGTCAGGGGATCAGATGATGCTGGAAGCTGACTGAGCCTCTCTCTTCC
Organism: Choloepus didactylus; assembly: GCF_015220235.1. Classification (NCBI taxonomy): domain Eukaryota; kingdom Metazoa; phylum Chordata; class Mammalia; order Pilosa; family Megalonychidae; genus Choloepus; species Choloepus didactylus. Next base: position 12,849,843 of record NC_051308.1, on the reverse strand, counting down.
TTCACATAGTCTTAAGGCCTCACCATGTGGTGTCTCCAAGTGGGCCAGTTTAGGCTTCCCTACAGCATGAAATTGTTGAGGCAGTCAGACTGATCACCTGTCCAGAGAAGAAGGCATAGGTGTGTGGCATTTTTACACCCTAGCTGCAGAAGCCACATAGTGCCACTTCCACCATACTCTGTTGGTTGAAGCAGCCACAAAAGCCCACACAGGTTCAAGGGAGGGTATATAGACTCTACCTCTTGATGGTGGAGTGGAGAGATTCTAGACGAATATGTCACAGTCATCTTTGGAAAATATAATGTGTCACATATGCTGCTGATTGGCTTATTCCAACCAAAGCCAGTCCTGAAGTTGAGAACCCCAAAGGTGAACAGCCCCCGCTATTAGTGGGAGAGGAGAGAAATGGATAGTGATGAGACAAAGAACAATATCTTACTATAAAATGGTAAGTGGGTACTAAAGGACAGGTAAAGAAGGAAAGGGGTCACTATTTTCCACCTACTTTGATTTTTTAATATAAATTTCTATAATTATTTTATTATATGACTAAAATTTTTACAGAAAACTTTTATTTTTAGCCAAAACTAAACACTAAGGTTGAACTTAACAAAGAAAGCTTTATGGTAAGCCTGATTAATTTAGATTGCCAACTGAGAGCCAATTCTGATTTTGTGCTGATTATCAACAGATTAATGATCTAAACAAAGGTGAGCCTCAATAAACTATTTTCAAGGACATGGACAGCCAGTTTTAATGTTAAAGAGCCAAGGTTCTACTTATAAATATTTCTTAGAACATGTTCATTAAGAACTGTGAGATTACAGAAAGCACTTACCCTGGTTGATTCCTGTCCTCATCCATTTATCAGTATTATCAAATTCAAGCCAGAATTTACTAAATACTGGCCAAATCTGTATACAAATAAAGTTTTATTACTTTTAAAATAGTGAATAATCAGTAACTTTTTACTTTTTCCAAAGTAACAATGACCCCTTCTAATTAGTCATGGGTTTTATATTGTTTTATAATTGGGAGGAAATTTTTCCAAAGGAAATATGAAATTTATTATTATAAATTCACAGTTGAGTGATAAAAAAAAGTTACTGTGTGTCTGCACAATTGTTGTTTTTAAGATTTCCTTTCATTCCACCCAGATATGCTGATAGCTTGATTAGAACATTCCTGCTGTGAACTCTTCTCTTTCTAAATAAATGCATTAGAAAGATTATTAAAATCAAATCCCTCCACCTTTTTCATCTTTTGATTGCCAGCTTCAATTAATTACCTGTTGATGGCTCTAGGTTCTAACATGGTATTTTTCTGTAAATTTTTCTGTAAATACCCCTGGAACCATGACTGGTGATGGGAGCTAAGCTGTTAAGTGCATGGAAAGACGTTTAAACCCTGCCTCCCTCTTTCTATACAGACACCCTCAGCCTGCGTTTCAACAGTTGCTCAACCATTTTAAGAATCTGCTCCACCATTCTATTGTTGGGGGAAGGTTCTCAGAGATTTCTGAGCAGCTTTCTTAGCTCAGAGGCTTGTTATGTCAATAATCCAACAAAGGAACCAGTTAAACACTTTAGCGTTCAGACAACAGACAATTGTTTGGTCTGTGTGAATTCAAACAACAGGCTTGCCTGATTCTTTTTTTAACCATATTGACTAAATTGGTGTATGATTTTAATATTATATAGAATTTTTTTGGTCACAAAAACCTACCTTCCATTTTTTATTTTTTGCTAAATGCACTTATTCTGGAATAAGCTGTGAGCGTCATCCAACATAGCTTGTGCCCTAGATGCAAAGAATAAGGAAACCCACAAGCTTTGAAAGATGAATGTCCTGGCTCTCCTACACCCTGTTCAATGTTATGAGAGAAGCCGGCTCCGTCTTCCACGCTTGCCCATGTGCTCCATCACGCCAGGATGCATGCAGAGTCCTCAGGTGATGTCACATCAGCTGTCAACCGGGACACCAGGCACAGGTGAACTTTCCTTCCGTCTCCTTTCTTGTGACCTCCTCAATCATCTCAAAGTTCCCATTTCCTCCATCTCTCCCAGATAATACATGTACAGTTGATCTTCGTTGTTCGTGGATTCTGTGTTGGCAATCTTGCCTACTCACTAAAATTTATTTGCACCCCCCCCCCCGCCCCCAAACCAATACTCACAGCACTTTCAGTCATACACAGACCTGTGCGGAGTGGTGAAAAATTTGAGTCACACAAAGCTGAGGTCAAACAAGGTGACACGTTGCCCTCTTGTTTCAGCTCTCATGCTATAAACACATGTCCTTTTCACAATATATTTAGTGCCACATTTATTGCATTTTTTACTTTTTGTTGGGGATTTCACAATTTAAAATGACCCCTGAGTCATTTTAGTGCTGAAGTGCTGGGTACTATTTCTAAGGGCGAGAAGGCTGCAGTGCACCTTATGGAGAAAATACGTGTGTTAGATAAGCTTTGTTCAGGCATGAATTATGGTGCTGTTGCCTGTGAGTTAAATGTCAATGAATCAACCTTATTAGTTCATTATATGTTAATGTATACTAAGGCAATTTTAAACAGAAGCACACATAAAACAAGGTTATGTTTTGATCAGGTGGCAAAAAAAATGTGAACAGTCTTGTGGGAACCTAACCTTGTATTTCCCCTAGGGGCAATAGTTCAGTATTTGCATAAACTTTATAGGATGCCACTACCATAAATAACAAGAACCAACTATACATCTTCACAATGACCCCGCAGACACCATCTTCACCTTCTCACCAGAAGTGTGAGTGCACAGAAGAGAATTTCAAGGCAGGATGGTGGGTAGAGTTGCAGATGACTGCTATGCTGAGGGAGGCTCAGCCCCAAGGTCACTTAATTACACCTCGCTCACTCAAGGCTCTAAACACCTTGTGCACACAATGCATTGCTGCTTTAAACGTGCTTCCATATTCATGGCCATGTATGACCTGCACAACCATCCCATGAGATTGCCAGGATCACTACCACTCTCCCATTTTATTTACATGAAAATATTGAGGCTCAGCAAGGTTAAGTGATTACCCAAAGGCAACCCGGTAGGAAATGGCAGAGGCATAACTCAAACCCATGTGTTTGATTCATCCAATATTCTCACCATTATGCCAGAGTTAGTCTGAGGAACAGAGTGGTACATATTGTTTAACCCTGTTGTGAAGGCCACCCTTGCTCTTCAGGACTGTGGGCAGAGTATGACTCTTTTAACTCTTAACCCCAGAGCAATTTCACAGTTGTATTAAATATGACTGAGGCAGTGTGCATAATGGACAGAACACTATGCATGGAATGAGATGACTGAGTTGGGCTCTGGGTTGATCTCTGCCATAGACTAGCTGTTTAAGCTTGGCCAGTGATTCATTTATTCATTCCTTCATTTGACAAAGAGTTTCTTGAATGCCTCCTATGTACCAGGCACAGTTATAGACTCCGGGAAACAAGCTGAATTGCACAGAATCAGGTGGCTCATGTCCATTGTGCAAGGCAGACATACAGTACAATGTGGCCTCTTTCAAATGAAGGAATTGGACTAGACTATTTCAATTGAATTCGTCAGTTCTACAATGTTTCATGATTCCATGAGGGTGAATCCGTTCCATGGTGAATTCCATGCATTCCACACAGAAAACTGAGCTCACAAATAGTCCATATACCTCACCTTCAGCCAGAGGCAATTAAAAATACCAGAATTGCACAATTTCCATTTTATCATTTATTTCTCTGTTCCCTTCTGTGGAGAAGGTTGATAAAGAACAAGAAAATGGCTCAAGTCGGGTGACAAAAGGGAAACTAGAAGCCAACTGGGGCTCAAATAGTAAGTCACAAGCCTGGTCTTCAAGCCTTGAAAATTGAGATTTGATGGTAACTGCCCTCAAGCTCTTGGCCATTTTCTAATCACTCATTTGACCCCTTTCCCTGGTGTTAGCCAAGTCTTCAGATTTCTGCTGCATCTTACTAGAAATAAAGATTCATAACTTATGAATGTGCTATAAATGAACCCCCATGCCCACATATGAACACATATAAAGAAGTTAGAAGGAATTAACCATGTGGGACCTGACTACTCTATCTGTTCCTAAACCTCCAAGTTCAGGGGAGAGATCTTGGAAACATCAAAAAATGGAAAGCAGCAGCCATTGGCTTCTGGGGAGCAGGCCGCCGTCCAGAACAACCCTGAGTCCTGCTCCAATACTACAGACCCCTCTGTCAGGGCAGCTGGTCAACCTGAGGGCCTTAGCCAGTGCCATTCCTGCTGGGACACTTTCCTATAGTCCCTGAGACAGACTCTTACCTTCTAACTTGGATCCCATGAGGCTTTGGAGTTTTGTGTAAGGTCTCCAAGTCTAAATTCCAGAATAGTCAGAAATACACTGATTGACAATTCATACAGAACCACACGGGCCCCACAGGGTGCTCAGTGTTATGTGACTGAGGTAAAACATTCTAATTCACTCACTAGGTGTTTCCCACTCCCCTTTCCCATGGATAACCTCTACCAGAAAAGTCTTTCTTAACCAGCTTCCTTGGCTGGGTTTCATGGCCTCGTATACATATCTTTATCATAGATTTTAAGACCACAGTAATCAATTAGTCTCATCTGTGTAAAGGGGATAGTAATAGAATGTAATTAGTGAAAGTACAATGGAGATTAAATTAGATAGACATACCAAGCACTTAGCACAGGGGCTGGACCATTTTAGCTTTCCTTGTGATTATGACACCTGGTTTTCCTCAGTATCTTCAAATCATCTCTGAGCGATGAGGCCACTTCTTATCCCAATTCCCACTACTCATCTCCTCTTTTTCTACTATTCCTTTTGAGCAATACACATCCACCCAATAACCTCCAGTTCTGAGAATGACAGGTCTTTGGAAATCTCTCCTGCAGTCCTTGGGCAGTTGGCAGTGGCTCCAGCAGAAGCAGACACTGAAGACTCTGCCAGAAATCCTCAGGTCGAGGAGTTGGTGGAAAAGGGACCCTAAGTGATCTATTTGCATGAGAGATCAAGGGGTCTCCAGAAAGAAGACTCATGTTATCTAAAGAGAGAGACAGAAAGAGAAGATTGGTCCAGTAACAATGACTTGCTTCTTGAAGAGAGAAACAGTTCTTTCAGTTAGATTGTCTCTGATCCAGCACCCCAGGGACTTATATCTGGTTCCTGAGGAGAAAGAGGGCTGTGGTTACAAACAGAATGAGCTGCTTTCACTTAAAACTCCATATGACACCAGCATCCAGGGCAATACAGCTAACAGAATAACAAAGAACATCAGTAAGTGTGGAATTCCAGTTAATGATATGCACAGGATTGACGGGCACTGATGTCTGCAGTTTATTAGTAATGCATAAAAAATAAGATGGATTGATGGATAAGTAGATGGAAACGTGTATGAAAGGAAAAATAGGTAAATGTAAAACAGCCTTAGAATCTAGGTGTGGGTATATTCACAGCATAATTCTTATAACTCTTCTGTATGAGTGAAAATTGTCAGAGTAAAATGTGGGGGGCAAAAGGGAGAAGAGGCATCTATCTCTTCAGCAGGGAGAGCTGTGTGGCTTTAGCATCACTGAGTTAGATTCCTATCTAAAAAAGCCCTGTGATCCCCCAAACTGGGTCTTAATCACTGCACAACTGAGAAGCCATGATTTTAATATGGAACTGAGAATGAAAGGATTCATTTTGCCAAATTACTGCCACATTACCCCAATTTACTAGCAGAAGCTGAGCAATGTGAAGTGGACCCCAAGAGCATGCACAATTGCTTGCACTCTCAATCCATGAGCAAAACAGCTCTGAAGGGTTCATGGAACCATTAGAACATTTTCCAGATATTAAGTAATCCTTCAATTTCTTTTTTCAAATCTAGATGTGAATAACTCAGAAACATTCATTGAATTATCCCCACATGGAACCAAGCTTTAAAATCAACATGAAAAAAAATTATGACTGATTGACACTAGAGTCAATTAAAGTCAAAGATACAGAAGAGTAATTTCTTTCCATCCCTCATGGACAGTATATTAATTACTTTGACCTTGCTAATTTGCAATAGGTCTCCTAAACTTCACAACAGCCATCACCTTATTTTGCAAATCCTGTCGAGATTTCTGGGGCTGGATATTATCAACAGGAAAGGGTGGTGCAAAGAACTCACTAGACATACAGGCTATTTCCTGCTGGGTCTGCTGGACCAGCCAGCTATAGAATCTATTAATCTTTGTCCAGACATACACCGATGCAGGGATGACTGGGCCTTAGAGACCACCAGACACATGTGGGAAAGCATGATATGGGGGAGGGAGGTCATAGAAGCAGGTAAATCACATGCACCTGACAATAGAAAGTTCAAGGTGGTAAGATCAGGGGCTCCCAGGGGACCAAGTAGGAACATGGTTCAGGGGACATGACAAGAACTTTTGCAAGGAGCAAAATACAGGCCTTGTTATAAAAACCAAGGCAAATATCACAGTCACGAATGCACAGATTCAGACTAGTAAAGCTGTTAGCGGGTCTGTGATGGTTAATTTCATGTGTCAACTTGGCTAGGTTATGGTGTTCAGTTATTTAGTCAAGCAAGCACTGGCCTGATTGTTACTGTGAGGGAATTATGTAGATGGATTTACATCATTAGTCAGTTGCTTGCATCTGTGGCTGATTGCATCTACAATCAACAAAGGAGATTGCCTCAAGCAATGTGAGGAGTTGCCTCATCCAATCACTTGGAGGTCTTAAAGCAAGAACTGAGGATTTTAGAAATCAGAAAGAATTTCTGGCTCTTCATCAGCCAATCATCTTCTCCTATACCTTCATCGGCGTTTCCAGCTTGTGGCCTGCCTTACAGAGTTCAGTCATGCCAGATTTCAGAATCACCTTTCTCCAAGTTCCAGCCTGCAGTCTGCCCTAGGAATTCAGACTCGCCAATCGCCATGGTCATGTGAGCCAACTCCAATTCCTATATCCTGTTGGCTCTGTTTCTCTGGAGAATTGTAGTATCTTGGAGCTATGTACCCCAGAAAAACTTCTTCTTAATCCATTCCCATGGATGTGAACCCATTCTAAATAGGACTTTTGATGAGGTTACATCAGTTAAGGTGTGGCTCAACTGAATCAGGATGGGTTTTAATCCTATTACTGGGGGCCTTATTGAGAAGGCCACAGAGAGAGAGGCCATGGGGAGCAGCCAGAATTTGGAAGTCAATGGAACCTGGAAGAGAAAGGAGAAGACACTGCCATTTGCATTACCATGTGATAGAAAAGCCAAGGACCAAGGATCACCAGCAGCCAGCCCCAGAATGCCAAAGTTTTCTGGGAGAAAGTATTGCCTTGCTGACACCTTGATTTTTGGACTTCTCGCTAGCCTCAAAACTGTGAACCAGTGTTGTTTAAGCCAATTCATTGTATGGCATTTGTTTTAGCAGCTAGGAAACTGAAACAAGAACCCTGACTCTTACAATGTCTAGGAATTAACTTCTTTAAATCCTCCTGTGGGAGACAGAATTGGTCCCAGAGGCCAGGGACAAGGCTGATCTTGCAGGTAACCACAGATTTGGACATGAAAGGTTGCAAAGCCCATGGATCAAATTCCAAGCTGAGACTTTTGGGAAAGAGGAAATCAGGCATAACCCTATCCAGAATGGAGTGTCTTGAAAATAGAACATAAAGTTGCTTCAAATTAATTCTCTTAAATACTGAATGAGATGAAACTACTAACTATGACTTATAGTAAAGAAAAAAGTGCTAGCAGGCTGTAGGTACCAAACTGCATATCCTGCTGCGTTTCAGCTGCTTGGACATAGTGAAGGCCCGTGGTATTTGCTGGTTGGTTCTGGAGCAGGCTCGCCCAGGAGGCAGAGTTAGTGGTCACCACATGCAATGCAAGAGGAAGCTCTAATAGTCTCACTAGAGGTGGCTCTATCACCCTCATCCCATCACATCCTCAAGCCAACAACATCAGTTTGCCACAATTAGAGAGTTATTCCTTGAACTTTAAGCTTTATCCTCTACTATAATATGAATTTCCATAACATTGGAAATGTTAGTTCACAGTTGAGTAGCAATAGATTCCTAAGAGCCTTTCCTGAGAACACATTTTGATTAAGGGAAAGATGTAAAGCACATAAGCACACTGGGGACATGGTGTGGAGCCAACGGGCAGGTGTGCTAAAGAGAAGTGTGGGGAAACGGGGATCAGGGCCCAGGAGACAGGATTCAAGGGCCTGGGTGTTTTGTTTAAGGTCTTCCTTATTGAACATCTCACTTGATTTAAGGACAGAGCTAATTAAGATTCTTTTCTAGTACATTGACTTTTTTTCTTAACCCTGTCCAGAAACACACAAAAAGAAGCTTTTGGTAAGAAATGTGACTCTGCATAATCGATTATCTCCCGTGGAAAGACAACTCAAAGGATGGTGCCTGCTGAGGGGTGTCTCGGTCTCAACTTCAGAGCCAAGCTGAGCCAGATGGGATGAACTGCCTCCCCCCGCCCCCCATAACCCACAAACACAACTAGGGCTGGTGGGAGGGGGAGGCACCCCACAGGGGCACCACCTGGAAAGCAGGTCACAGAATCCGGAGCCAGGGCTGGATTTGAAAGCAGAGGTGAATTTTGAGACTAGGTAAAAGTAAATTATAGTCCAAGAAGTGTATGAAAGCTTGGCCCAGAGAATGGAGCAAGCAATCAAAAGAGAGGCAGATAAATCCCAGTGGTCCAGGATCCCAATTAGTACCGAAAGCATCCATTCAGCCTGCACCTTCCCAGCTCTGGGCCAGATAAACTACATGCCAGAACTGTTAAATGCTTTAGGTTTATAATTTATTTTAATTCTCAACCCTAGGAGGCAAAAACTTATTACCATCTTGATTTCACAGATAAGAAAGCTGAGACTAAGAGGGTAATGATTTGCTGAGGCCACTCTGCTAGTTAGTAAAAAGCTGAGCTATTGCTCCAAGCTAGGAGAAAGTTTTTATACAAATGGGAACACAATTTATTACTCCTCCAAAACTTCCTCTTGGTGCTTATTGCCTGTTAGGAAAATATTATCAAAGTATTATGATTCTTTTTTTTCCAGCAACTGAGAATTCTTGCTCTGGAGCCAACCTGTAAAGCATCCCATTTGGTTCTGCAAATCTGGAAAAATTGCGTCCTGGGTAATCCATTCACAGAAAACACCCAGGAGCGAGAGCTTCTTTTACGTGGACCTTTGTCCGCTCCTCCCCCCATCCCCCACCATCTTCAGTGGGCATTTACTAGAGATCTGTTCCACAGCAGACACAGCCACAGTTCCTGCCCCACTCACCCAGAGCTGTGGCCTCTATGTGAAGTTTAGAAAGAGGTCAGTGATCGTGCTGGCTTGGGAGAATGATTTCTTAAGGAACTCTAGGGATTGGTTTATGTGGATCAAATTTATCGAGAAGAAAAAATGCAAATTTGGACACAGAAGCAGACAATTATTTCCTTCCTCCATACCTCCTTAAAAAACACACTGGTCTATTTCAAAGATTTGATATTATTAAGAACTACCATTTATTGAATACCCACAGTGTGTCTGCTGTTTACATATATTTTCAAATGTAATTAGGGATGACTTGGGTGGGGAAGGAACAGACTCCTATGCATACAAGCTTGAGGAAAGAAGTCACAAAGGAATCTCATCCAACTAAAGGGAGGAAATTGAGCTGGGCCTTAGGAGAATGGGAAAATCATCAAACGGACACTGTCTCCTTTCCCAATCTCTGGCTGGAGCCACGTGGCCTCACCTCTTGGCTTCTTTCTCCACATCTGCTCTGTGGACCAGCTTCCTTTGCCTCCTCAGAGTTCCGGCTTTCACTTAGCTTCAGCTCATGGGCAACTTTGTCTCCCTGTGGCTCTGCCTTTACATGATCTGAGAGCTCCAGAGCTCAGCTCTCTAATTTCAATTTCTGTGTTTCTTCGTTCAGAATCTTAACAGAGAATCAAACAGGCTCACATTAGCCTACAGATTAGTTCATTGTGGGTCAGATCTGGTTCAAGCAGCTATGGAATAAGGTGGAGGTAAAACTTCTTGGTAGAGCCATGGCTTCCTAGGACCAACCTTACAACTGGGTTCTGGGCAGTTCTGAATAAGGGGTGGGAGATATATGGCTGGGAAGATGCTCTAGAACATGTTTACTACTAATTCTATTAAGTAGGTTGTTTTAGTTTGCTAAAGCTGATGAAATGCAATATGCCAGAAATGGGTTGACGTTTACAATGAGGATTTATTAACTTACAAGTTTATAGTTCTGAGGCCGTGAAAATATCCAAATCAAGGCATCAACAGGCAGTGCTTTATCCTAGAAGAAAGGTTGCTGGCAATACGGGGCTCCTCTGTCACATAGCAAGGCACATGGCTGGCATCTGCTGGTCCTTCTCTCCTGGGTTTTGTTGCTTTCAGCTTCTGGCTGCTTCTCCCTCAGCTTCTTTGGCTTTTCTCTCTCAGCTTCTCTGTTTCCTCCTCTGTCTTCTCTGTCTTCTGTTTGTTTCTCTCAGTATTTCACCTTCTTATAAAGAAATCCAGCAAGAGAATAAGACCCACCCTGAATGAGGTGGGTCACATCTTAAGTTAGTATCTTACTCACCAAAAGATCCTACACCCATAGGAATGGATTAGCTTTAAGAACATGATTTTCTGGGGTACATAACAGCTTCAACCCATCACAGAGGTATTATTATTTTCATTTTGCATATGACAGAGGTTAAATAAATTTGCCCAGTCATACAGTTAGCAAGTGCAAAACTGGAATTTAAATTTAGGTCAGTTTATATCCGCTTTCTAGTGCTGCATAACAAACTACCCCAAATGTTACTGGCTTAAAACAAAAATCATTTTATTTTCCCACCATTCTGTGTGTTGGCTAGAAAGCCCTTAGCCAGCATGGTTTGCTTCTGTTCCACATGGCATTGACTGGGCTCTCCCATGTGGCTGCAACTTTGAAAGATCCAAGATGGTCACCTTCATATGTCTGTCACTTGGCTGGGCCATTTCTCTCCTCACAGTCTTTCATCCTCCAAGACCTCTGTTTTCTCAGGGACTCATGCTCTAAGGCCTTTCTCCTATCACGTTGTTTCTCCAGCATGGCAGCCGGACTTCTTTATATGGAGGCTCAGGATTCCAAGAGAGTGAAAATGGAAACTGCAAATCACTTAGCCTTAGACATATCATAACCACATCACTTCTTCTACCTCTGTTGGTTAGAGCAAGTCAAAAGGCCAGTCCAGGTTCAAGGGAAGGGGCAAAAGATCCATCTTTTGATGGGAGGAGTGACAAAGTCACATTTGAAAAGGGCTTAAGGAATGGCAAGGATTTGGGGGGCCATCTTTGGAAATAATCTTCCACAGAATCCAAAGCATATGCTCTTTGTACAAAGCCAAGCACCCCCAGGGTTGTTATGACTGCCAGTGTCCTTCTGATGTCATCAGGGCCTCTTCCAAAGAATCCAAACCCGTTGCACAGGACTAAAGGTAAAACCTCCCCTCCAGCTATTTAACAAGCATGGTGTGTTCTGTGGGCCAGGCACAGTTAGACACAGAGAATGCAGATGTAGGTCAGGGATGGCCCCAGCCTTCCTGAAGACTGGAGTCTCTTAAGAGGAGATGCACTTGTATACAAATCAATTAAGTAATATTCAGTCCCCTCTGGAGAAAAATGAGAACTTTTAAAGCAGGAAGCACATGGATTGCCAATTAATCTGGGTCTATTAAGCACCTTATTTTTCTGGGCATTCTGTCAGACTGGGCATCTCAGAGGCCTTGGTGGGGGGGAGTCTTTAAAAACTGAGTTATTAAATTCATATTTTTTAAATGCAAAATGATTTTTTTTAAAAAGCACCCTGTCCACCTCATAGGCTGGAAACTTAGGCAGAAAAAGTAGAGATGAGCCAGCTGCAGCAGTAGGAGATTGTAGGAGGCATGCCTTTTTTCAATGGCAAATGCCAAAAACCCAAACACAAAGAAACCCAGGAGCAATCTACCCTGCCTTCAGAGAGTCTGGTGGTGGGAACTAGCCTCAAGGGATCCCAGGGCGCCCCAGGGCTCTCACCCTGCTGAACTTAAACCCAGGCATTAATGATGACAAGGAGACATCTTCTCTCACGCATCTTATCAGGGCAGGAGTGGGGTGAGGGGTCTTGCCCACATTATCTGTCATATGAGACCTGCTCTGCAAGAGTCGGAGGAGCTGGTCCTCTCTGCAGCCTCCTACTCTAGCACTAACCATGGGATCACCTTTTCCTACCTCTTCTTGTCCCTGCCAGCCCAGTTGCCTTCTTCAACCCACCTGCTACTTTTTCTAAATGGACCCTGAGACTCACCACAACCACAGCGTATCCCCAGGGTGCTGGTTCTCCACTCATCCTTTACTGAGGACCTCCTATGTGGTAGGCACAGGGCTATTCTGGAAATACAGACATGCTAAGATACTTTGCTCAGGAAGCTCACAACTTAGCAGGGAGGAGAGAAATATAAATTTCTATGTGGAAACCAAAGGTTATCTAGAAGCTCATCATTCATCAACCAGTAGTTTTCTAGTTTCTTTTAAATTTTTGAGACTTGTTTTTTGTTTTGTTTTGTTTTTGTTTTGTTTTGTCCTGGCTATGTGTGTGAACACACTGTGTTTTCACAGGTTTTTGTAGGTGGTAAATCCTACTGGGAAGTTCAAACTTCCACTTTGCATTGCTTGCAAAGGTGCCTGAGGGGCTGCTATCTAGGCTGGAGCCCAAAATACAACAAATAAATAATAGGTGCCTTTGGATGTGTGGAAATCAGGCTGTGAGGAGTGAAGGTGAGATCTCACAGTGGCGCTGGGGTTTGGAGATCTTATCTGATGCTAATGGCTTCTACCAAAGGGCTTCATAATTTGCAACTGGGATACCTGATATTAGGAAGTTGGTTTTGCCAAAGACTGACATGTCTAATTATTCAACTTTGAAAGTGCTTATAGGGAGGGGTGGAGATGAGGGGAGCCTGGGAATGAAGCTGGGCACAGGGTGAATTATATTAAAGCTCTGAATAGGATTTATGGAAGCTCTTCCTGCTACTTGAGATTGCTGTACAATTTTTCCTCTCACCTGAGCAGATCAGAATTGAATATTTTATTCCTAATGGAATGAACTATGAATTGGCATTTTCTTGAGTGAGCTTTAGCAGGGAAAATGCATTTTTTTTCAATGGGCCTTTCATTCTCCACATTTTTCTTTCTCCCTCCCCTTCCTCCTGTATCTCTCTTTTCTTCACTCACTGTCTAGATTTCATCTCCCTGATTTATCTTGGACTATCCTCAAAATATAAATAAACTCTTTTAAGGGTAACAAAGGAAGGTATTTCCTCATGAAACATCAAACCTTGTGACTGGTGTGTCTCTGGCTTAAAGATCCAGAAGCCAATGAAGGATTTCCTTAGTTCCAAAAGCGAATGGAGGTACGACTTAGAATATTCTTCAGAGGATATTTTCCAGCACCAAAATCAGCTGCTGCTACTGGGAGATTCAGATTGCAAGTGTGAGTAATAAGCAAAGATTCCATTCTTAGTCACACTGCTCCCATAGAGACTTTCCTGGACCCAACCTTCTACTGGTAAAAATGCTTTTCCAGTGGCAACTATAACTGACCAGATGGCCAAACAGAACTGGTAAAGCTTAGGGAACTAGAAATTGAGTTAAAAAAAAAAAAAATGCTGCCCCAAATTGCCTGAACATTTTCTTCTCTAGTTTCTTAGCAGTCATTGCTACCAACAATGCATCCTCAGTGTCTTCTGCCATTTTTAGCACAGATGATAAAGTTTATCATCAAAGAATTTAAAATAATGCTTGTGGGGTGACATCAGTTTATAATGCACTTCACAGACATGCACCACAAGCCCAAACCAAAAGTGGAAAATCCCCACAGTTTTTCAAATGAAAGGTCAAACAAATAAAGATTCTACCAGGGCCCATAAAGCCCCATTCAGGACATGAAAGGCCTCCAAAGGCCCTTCTCCAGGCAACTTTATACTTCCAGAATGAAGAAGCAAAATCCAGGTAAAACCCAGGGGCACAGAGAGTCCAATGAGGCCCTCTGAGGGTCTTGTTCCTGAATCAGAGATAAGTCATGGAAAACACTGATTCTTGGGGACCAGAAAGAGTTTCATGTAGGACATTTTAAACTAAAATTCGTCACAGTTCTTAGGTTGACGTGACTGAGCGGTTTGAGCCTCTGGACTCTGAGGACAATGAACACCTGTGTCCAGACCCAGAACAACCCCCCAGGCACAGCACTGCTGTCTCTGATTCATCTGGAATCCTGCCTGAAAGTGGAAGGGATGAAGAACCCCTCAGAGCTCACGTTTAGTGGCTGAGAATTTAATAATAATAAAAAAAAAAAGACTGTATCTGCCCTCTGTGGCTTTAGGACTTTCTCACCTAACACATATTAGTTTCTCCATTGAGACTGAGTCTGCGGGCAGTTTGAAATCATGGCCTCAAATGTTTTGCACTCTTCCCATTCAAGATGAGGTCTACCTGCCCTTGAATCTCCATGGGTTTGTGACAGCTCTGACTAATGGAGTATGGTGGCGGTAATGTTCTGTGGCAGTAAGAAAAAAAGGCCATGAAGCTACTGCCTGGCGCTCTTGGAGCGTGGAGCCTCTGTGTGAGAAGTCTGACTACCCTGTGGCCTCCATGCTGGGAGGAAGCCCAAGCCACTTGAAAAGGCCATGTGCAGGCACTGCAATGGAGATCCCGAGAGCCCAATTTCGGCATCATCCCAGCCCTAACACCAAACACATGCGTCAAGAAGCTCCAGCTCCATCTGTTTGAGCTATCTTCAGACATTCTAGTCTTCCCTGCTGAGGCCCCAGACATTGTGGAGCAAAGACAAGCCATCCCTAGGTCTGCTGTGTTTAAATTTCTGTCCCACAGAATCCATAAGCATAAAAAAATGCTTGCTTTTATGTCACCAAGTCATGGGGTGGTTTGTTACACAGCAGTAGATAACCTGAGCATAATTTAAGCTGCTTCTCTCATTGACAGTTCTCACAACATACCTACAGACTTCTAAAGTTCAACCAACCAGCAGTCAACACCATGTGTCTTTCATGTGTGGAATACTGTGGAGTGGGAGTTTGGTATAAAGGTGATGAAAGTCTTAGTCTCTGTCTCCAAGGCCCTTACAAGGAGTTGGGGGGGCATCCCTCCATAACCAGGTGCTTCTTCCTGCATATAAAACCAACGAAGGTGATACTTAAGGAGCATAGCATCAGCCCTGGGCTGCAGGGAGGATATCATTCCATTACCTTCAGACAGCAAAACTGAAGGGGGTACTAACCACATCACATTCTCAGGAATTGCACTCCAAGGGGGCATAATTCACCTAGAATATGATGTGATTTGTGTCCCCTGGAGTTTGACAGCCTTGCCCTGGCCAAAGGCAAGTGCCACTAAGGGACTGGGGTCTTCCAAACGCTGTTCAAGAGATTATTCTGACCACTCAGTGAAAAGCACTGAAGCCCTTCCAAGGTGGCAGAAGAGACTAAGCATGGGGAATGGGGAGAATAAGTGCTTGAAGGAGACCAAAAAAGCACCACTGCAGGCCCCTCGCCTGCCCATAAAACAAATGAAGATCGTATTTACAAATCGTGACACCACAGTGGAAAGCTCCAGAAGAGTCCTTCTTCGTGCCCCCTGGCCTACCCATGGCACTGTCTCCTGAAGCTGGCTGCTTGGAGGCATGCCCCTGGGGCACCACACAGAGAATCCAGAGGACCAGACATACAAGCAGGAGTTAAAGACCAAATTCCAAGGTCTGAAGTTCTCTGGCCAACAATGACTTCATATTTTTAGGCATAAACTATTGACCAGATGCATGAAGAGAAGATCCATATGCAAAAACAAGTCCAGAAACAAAGATTGGATTCCATACCCAGAAAGTTTCTCACAGACAAATCCACCCTGAGGGACGCTGGAGCTCCAAAGTCCCAGTTTCCCCCAAAGCAATTTAGAACCACAGGATTGCACCCGCCTGATGGACAAGGCTTTTGATTCAGCCCCAAAGACAATGTGTCCTCAGCAGATAACTTTCAGTAAGGTAATAATACCTTTGGGCTCCTCTTACTTGGAAATCCAACTCAAATACATCACTGTCTGGAAAACTAGCTTTTTTGCCCTGGCAAACAGCCTTGCTATCTGTTTTAAATTTAAAAGGAGCAAATGTCTTAAAATGATTAGAAAATATAACTCCATATTCCCTTCCATGGGTCTTTACTTCACAGCAAACCTGAAGCATTTTGATTCTACATCTAGCACTGGCAGATGATATCTACAGAATATGAAACTGAGGCGGCAATCAGAGTAGAAGTTGGTGAAAGTCAAGACACCTCCTAAGATTGAAACTTGCAACAGTGAGTTCTTTGAGGGTAGGAACTGTGTCTTGTCCTTTCTTTCCACAACATTGAATACCTGGCACTGAGGAGATATTCCAATAAGGACATGAGGAATGAATGAATGAATGGAGAGCAAACAAATAAAGAAATGAATGAATGAATCAATACATATATTCATACATATATAAATACGTACATAAGTGAGATGGCCCTTGATAGCACCTTCTTTCCTGCAGGTATTGGAATTTCAAGCCCAGTCTTCTTTCCTGATTTCTGTTCCTGCATGTTTAAACTTGCACCTTTGCCTTTTCCACCAATCTCATTTATAGAAGGCACAATTTCCTTTCCTGTCTCTTCAAAAGTCAGCTCAATTTCTGCCTTTTGGAACTACAAGACTGGAGAGGATCATTCCTATAAGGAAAGTGACCCCTGAATATCTTCCCCTCTGGTATGGTTTTGATGTTCTCATCTTGAAGCCTTATGCTCTGCTTCATCTTTGGGCCTTTGGCCCTTTGTGTTCACTGTAGTGGGATTGGCTGGTCAACACTAGCTTGGGTTTTACTTCTTCTAAGTGGCCATCAATAACCTAGGAGTTGACAGTATGTCTTTGATAGGTTGTTGTCCTTTGACCATAAATCCCTCTATCTCACATTCCTTGATTCCTTTATCACATCACTTACCACAGAGCCTTAAAGTAATCCATTTGTTCGTCTTCCCCGATTGATGAAAACCCTCTAGAGGACAAAGATTCTGTCTTATTCATTTTTTTATCACCAGCACCTAGCACAGTGCTCAGCACAAAGTAGATGCTCAATAAATGTCTGCTGAACTGAGCAAATGACATTTGTGAAATAATAGCTGTAAGCATAGTGACAGCCCCGTTTGTTGTGTGCCTATCACATGCAACACTCTGTGAACATTACGCCCACTAATCCCCACAGCAACCTGATGTTCGGTATTATCATCTCCAGTGAATAGATGTGGAACCTGAGACCCTGGGAGTTTAAATACCCTGACCAGTGTGCAGGTGGGATTCAAATCCAGGCTAAGTTTACAGTCCACACCCTCTCTCCTGCACCATCTTGTTTTCATCGTGCACAAAGAACCTCGACTTCAGAGGCATAGAAACATAGATATGTGTATTACAGAGGCACCTGCCAAGGCAGTGTGATCTGAAGGACGTGGTAAAAGAAATGAGTAAGAGCCACTGTTCCACAGACTTGTGCATTTTTACCTGGCAAGGCATTAACCACATGGAAGGGTGAACTAACTTAAACATGTACTAACTACCACATTTGGTTAACTAACACATTTGCAGGGGTCTATTTGATGTTCCCGTAACATTCGCTGGCATCTGGTAGTAAAAAGCAGAAGATGGAGAGAAAATGATAGAGATAAATTTCACCTCCTTTAAATTTGACCCAAATTTAAATAGATGTATATCAATTTATTAACCTAAGGACATTTCCATCTCCAATAAAAGTAGTTTCTTTGTGCATATGTCAATCTTTAGGGGAAATACTCGGCTGGCTTCAGTAATATCTTGTTAAGTCACATAAATCTACTGAGAGCACATGAGAAAAAAAGGCAAGGCCATTCAATAGGAGGAAAAATTAATATAAAAACGAACTTGAAGAAAAGCTTTAATTTAAACAGCCAGCTTAAATTTACTTTTTCAGACAAATGTCTGTTTCAAAACAGCTGAATTGTTTCTGAACACAAAAGAAAATGGTTACTTAATAATTTAGTACTTGTATATATTTTTGCCCTCTTGATTTCCTAAAACACACAAGAAAAATGTGGTTTGTTTTACTGGATTAACTTATCAGATAAGGGATTTAGTAATGTTTATAAAACATAAGCTTAAAATCCTATCTATTTCCACCATATGATATTGCTATTGCCAAGAATTTTTTAAAAGTTTCAAATCTGCTCAACCAGAAGTGACAGAAGCCATTCCTTTTTATGTATGCAAAAGCAGAGCTCTAAAGGCCATGGCCTATGTGTTGAAATAATGAAGTAAATGTTATAAGAAAGAATTCAATGATTCTGTCTATACTGTGCTTGAGCATGAAAACATTAGAACGAAAAAATAATGAAAAACAAATATTTAATCCTTCCTTTTATGCTGGGATTTATATTAAATGTGAGCAACTTGATCCCTATATCTGCCTTCTGAATCTAAATCAGGATCTTCCTTGTACCCACTGTGGGTGCCCTCAGATAAGCATCACATTTTTACTCTAAAAGGTGCCTAAATCATGAAAATATCCATGACTTAATTACTGACTCTGTTTGATGCACAGATAGACTTGGGCATTGGAATAACCTATCCACTGCAATAAATAGCTTCTAAGATGCCTACTAGCTGGAAGTGCTGCAATTCACCATTAGTAGCTCCTTAGCCTGCAAACAAAACCCAAATATGAATCTATGCCTTGTCATGAACTGGAATCCTTCAGCAGATATTGGCTTGCATTTTTTTTAAAAAAAGTGCTCCTGGATGCATTATTCATAGAAATAAATTACTGAGTCCGGTAAGCCTCTGGTTTTGGACTCTGCAACCAAAGAAAGGGGCCAATGATTCAGATAAAAACCATAAAAGAGCAAAAAAGAACCAAGGCTTCCAGAGTTGGGAAAGAAAAAAGGACAGAAGGAAGGCTTTTGAGTAGTCCTAGAGAATAAATGCTAAGGATCAGAGGGATACCAAGTGGATTTTTCTCTTGGCTTAGAAAGTAGGTGGAGATGAGGAAAGACAGGCCAAAAGTGAAACCAGAGGGATTTTGGACATTTCTTTTGAAGCTGTTAGGTTGTACCCCACAGGAAGATTATGCTCCTACTGGAGGTCTTTCCAGAGGAGAGGAACTACTCCCTTCCCAGAACAGTCTTGCCCAAACACAGGCAGTTAGTTGGACCTGCTTACCTCCTCCATTTGCTCCCGGCTGAGCTAGTCTATAAATTGTACATAATTAACCCATGTCAGGAAAGCATCCTAGCCCACCAACGGTGAATGTTTACTTTGCTTGTAAAATCTAGACCTCTGGGCAAAATGGATCATGCATTAATAGTTGAAATTATACTCATTGCACAAAAGGTAAACAGATCTCCAGGAGAGAGAAGGGAGCCTCTACCTTCCCAGGTTGACTGCACAGAATTTGTGCTTATGGCAATTTCTCTCAAAACTGTAAATTGTAGGTCTGTTTACAGTGTGCTGTACATTCTGTTTAGTCAAGGAAATGGAATGCATTGCTCAGAGTTCCCAAGTGTGATGCTCTGTCTAGAGTTTCATGGAGTTAACAAGTTGATGCTCTTGGGTAATTAAATCAATACAGAGAAAAAAAACCCAACAACTTTTATTATGGAAAATTTTAAACACAGACAAGAGTAGAGAGACTATGACAATGAGGTCTCATTTACCCATTATCCAGTTTTAATGATTATCCCAACATTTTGCCAATCTTTCTTTGTTTCTTTGACCCCTCTCTCCCCCATGCACATTTTTTTTTTCTGGATTATTTTAAATCATATCTCAGATATCCTGTCATTTTGCTGTAAATGCTTCAGAAGTCATTTCTAACTGATAGCACTTTCTTTTTTTACATAATCAACGTAACAGCATCATACCTAACAAAAAGAACAAGGATTCTTTATTATCAGTTAATATCTATTTTATTTTCAGATTTCCCCAGCTGCCTCAAAGATGTCTTTTTATAATTAATCTATTGGAATTAGCATCCAAACAAGGTCCCATGTTGCTTATGGTTGTTATATGTGATAGAGAGACCTCTTAAAGTTATATTTTACCTTTGACTTCCTTAAGACCTAGTGT
Source organism: Choloepus didactylus (assembly GCF_015220235.1). NCBI lineage: Eukaryota > Metazoa > Chordata > Mammalia > Pilosa > Megalonychidae > Choloepus > Choloepus didactylus. Next base: position 12,829,612 of record NC_051308.1, on the reverse strand, counting down.
AAAACCAGAGGGAAAAGCAATATAGGGTTTATATTTTATTGTGGGTTGGTGATCCTTTAAACTGTTCAAAGCTGAACTCCATTTGTGTGCGCCACATGACATTTGGGAAAATAACCACAGTTGGAATGAAATTTGAAAGGACCTTGCTCTTCTTCCGTCCCTTCTATACCTTTCATTCTTTTTCCATTTTTCTACAACTTAATGTCTATTTGTTCTTTTTAACTTCCAATGTCTGATTTTTAGTGCCCTGTAAATATTTTCACATTCCCTTTCCAAAACATCTCTTCATCCTGCTCAAATCTCAGCGGCTTTCCATGCCTATTTTCAAAAAGAGATGGCTCCCTGACACGTAGGCCATCTACTCTGGCCAAATCATGGTTGTTAGGCTTTTACAGAAACTGTTTCCTTGTGTTCATACCCATAAGTCAGCTTCTGGAATGTCTGTGCCTTGCCAGATAGCGTAAAAAGCAGGAATGCCACTTGAACTTAAAAATCTCTTGTTTGTTGACTGGGAAGATGGGCCCAAGGCAGGGTGTCACATCCTCATCTAACAGTTGTGTGACTCTGACAATGGAACCTGCTCTCCACCAACATCCCTCTCCCAGGAACCTGCTCTCCACCAACATCCCTCTCCCACAACACTGCTCTCCCTTGGCAAAGCCAGGCAGAAGTCCGCTAGTGGTTCCGTCTCCAGGTCACTCAAAGCACACGTAGCTCAAAAGTGATACTTTCATATTCAAGGGACAGCATATTATGACATTCTCTGACAAGGGAGACATGAATTTATATATGAGGCTTTGTTGCGACATAAATCACAGTAAAAAAAAAGTTAAATAACCACACGGAACAGAAGAGAAAAGCATGTCAGACATGGGTGGCAGACCAAAGGATGGGGAAGATGGGGGTTGCTATAGGAAGCAAAGCCCTCTTTGACCCACTCCCCTTGTTTCCTGCAAAATGACCAGGTTCTCTTGGAGACAAAACTACAAAGCAAATTACAGGAGCAAATGTGGTACACTTGCAGCAACCTTCATCATCACCCATCCAGTGAGAAGCCATTTCCTGCAAAATAGTGGACAAGCCTGTGATGCAATGATTCATTTGGCTTTTTCCCAAGGGAAAGCCCCACCTTTCCCAAGATCCTTGAACTTACCTTCAAGTTACTGAGATAGCAAACGGAAAACAATCACTCTGGGTTGAGACCCACTTCGGTGCAATTATTAAAATAATCCCAGGGTCAATTTTTGTTTGTTTGTTTTTCTTTAAAAGGAGTGTTTTACCACATTTTCATTCTAGTTTCAGATATAGACCCCAACTGGGTTCTTCCTTTTGCAAATCCCTGGAGCATCTGTGGCCTCCACTACTGGTTTCTCACAACCCATCTTGTATGGTCCTCTAATTGCAGCATCTACCAGATGGTTGAGCCCACAGACTAGGCTTATAATTGAAACACTCCCCTTTCCCTCCTTATGGCCAGCACTTACTGAAGACGTAGTCCATAAGATCTTTTTAGTCATTGTCAATTAATTCTTGCTGATCTGGAGTCTATTTTGGAAAGTCTTTGTTGAAAATGAACTCACTTAAAGCAATATTACTCTGATTTGGCCACAATCCTTAAATAAATACCTTCCACACTTTTGCATTTCTCATTTTTATGCTTTATCTTTTTTTGCAAACAGAGAAACTGAAAATTTCCCCTTTTTGAGCTTCTCTGCCACCAAAGTTAGTTGACATTTTAGGTGTTTTTTTTTTTTAAATCTACATTTCCCTGGAGCTTGGAGATGGTATCCTTTCAGAGTCTAAACCACTTTCTTGTATGCAGTCATTAATTATTGTTTCTAAGTATCTTACCAATGAAGAGATCAGAGAGTTGAGTTTTTAGCATTTATCTGCTACTAACTCTAAATGAAAATCCATTTTGGGAAGCTTCGGAAGTTTCTTACAGATACGGTCACATGACACCCCAAGCTAGAAATGACTGTTGACTGTCACAAAAAAATGTCAGATTCCACATTACTCAACAAACATTTTCCAGATGGTTGCTGCTTGCAGCCAAGCTGGAAGGTGAACCTAGGCAATGCCCATTTGGGTTAGCAGGGACAGGACCTTCTATGTCGTTCTGAAGATTCTTCTAGAATCAAGAAGATACCTCAACCAAGTGGGTCTCCTGAGCAAAGGGGAGGACATAGGAGCTGCCAAGAGGAACAGAAACATCCTTTAGCTTGAGGCAGAAGAACCAAGGCGTGTGGAGAAGGAACCAGGTCAGTGGTTCTTAACTCTTAGTGTGCCTCAGAATAACTTGAGGAGCTTTTGGAAAAGGGAAGCCCAACACCAACTAATCAAAATCTCTATAATGTGCAGCCTGGGCATCTCACTGTGTTTTTAAAAAGCACTGGGTGAGTCTGATGCATAGTGACAGTTCAGAACCACTGAACTAGAGCAATGGTCAAACTGCTCCACAGTGCTCTTAATGAAATGACATTGCAGCTCTTATCGGGTCTCTTGGATCTCTTTCTAGGAAACATTCAAAGCATTTTTGATGTGCCACAGTCTTGCTACATATAAAGTGTGGTCCTCAGCATTCAGGTCACCCGGGAGCTTGGCAGAAACACAGAATATTGGGCCCTACCCAGACCTTCTGATGGGCAACCTGCATTTTAACAAGATCCTCAGGTGGTTCCTATGTATTTTAGAGTTTGAGAAGCACCGAACTACGCCTTTATATATATATAAATATATAAAATGTCATTTTTATTCTTTCATCTGAGGCTCTCTAAAAATAAAAGCTACTACTTGAAATATGGTCACCCGTTTTAGTTATCCCTGCCAAGTGTTGCCATATCCAGATAAAAGCAATTTCCATTAGCATTTCTTGTTATGCTGACATAACAGCTGTCTCAGTAACAGCAAAACTGAGAAAGTCAAAGAAAGCTGTTTTCCCTAAAGCTAAATGTTTGCTTCTTGGCCTAGATGAGTCTCTGAGCCTCTGAGCTATTTCTCAAAAAGAAACCCCATACCAGTACTGTTCCAAAAGCCAAGTTGGGTGAGTTAATTATGCATGAGGATGCTGAAAGCATTACTCCACCTACTATGAAATTTTATTTTCCTCTCACATTCAGATCTATCCCAGGAAATAATTTATTTCAAGTTTTTTTTAAAGTTTCCAATTTAAAAAATCTTGGAAAGTCGTTGACATGTATTTACTGAATCCATTTTCCAAATAAAACTCCAGACACATGGTCTGATTAATATGTGTGTACTTACCACACTATTTAAGAATAAAGTTCATTGCTTTTTTCCTGCCGATAAAAGTAATACATGTTCATTTTAGAGAATAAATAAAGGTCAAAGAAGACACTAAAAATATCTGGGTGCAATCCCACCACCCGAGCTAACCACTTTTAATATTTTGATATAAATTTCTTTTTAATTTTTGTCTTTAACAGATGATAAATTTTTATAAAGTTGGGTAGCTTACTGTATATATAATATTGCATCCTGAATTTTTCAGGAATTTTCCCATAATGTTGAATATTAATTGTAAACTTTATTTTTAATGGCTGCATAATATTCTATCACTGCATATATAATTAATTTTTCCCACTACACATCATTGGACATTTAGATGGACATCAATTTTTTGCTATTATTAAAAATACTGTGATGAACATTCTTATACATATACCTTTGTTCACACTTCTGAAAACTTTCTATAGCATGGCCAAGAAGCAGAAATACTGTGTAATGGGATAAAAATATTTTAAACCTTGTAAGATATAATAAACAACTTTTTAATATAAACATTATACCAATTTATACCCAACATCTGTTTCTGCAGGTACCCATGAGAAAACAGTGTAAGTCAGTACTTTTCCCAAAAATTCAGAAGATTTTTAAAATATATTCATTCATCTAGTGGTTATTATGTGTCAGACACTGTGCTAAGTGTATTATATACATTGAACTCCCTACAAAAGCATTACGAGAAAGGATAAAGAACTATATGATTCCCATTTTACACACTCAGAAAAGTTAGGTAACCCACCCTGCGTTACATAGCTAATTTGCTATTAAGCTAAAAGTTATTGGCAAAATGGAATCACATGTAGGGTTATTTTTCCTCCTGACTCCAAAGACCATGAACTTATTTCTCCACCATAGACAGCTTGTGCAGTCCCCACTGAGAATCTGTAAAGAGGGTCACTGGGATGGTTAACTTTATGTGTCAGCTTGGCTAGGTTATGATGTCCAGTTTGTTAAACCTTACCGTGAAGGTATTTCATAGATGGGATTTGCATCTAAAATCGGTTGATGCCATCAACCAACAAAGGAGACTGCCCTCAGCAATGTGGCTTATATCCTCATCCAGTCAGTTGGAGGTCTTAAAGCCAGGCTTCCCCTGGGGAATATGGACTAAGGACTTCAACATCACCTTTATCAGAATTTTCACCTTGCATTCTGCCCTATGGAGTTCATACTTGCCATCTCCCATGATCCCATGAGCCAATTCCTTAAAACCTGTATACACACAGACGCATACACATGTATCCTATTTGTTCTGTTTCTCTGGAAACCCCTGACTCATACAGTTACTAACCATCTTGAAAGAACTTATGCCCCCTAAGGATGTCCTAGGACAACCAGCAAACTTTGGGGCAAAGATCCTTGTGAGACAGGAACCAAGGGACTCTGTAGTCAATGCCATGCTCTCAGTGATACTGGTGAGCTTTGGGAGCGGCAAGGAAAAAAGGATGTTGTGGGGTAGCCAGAATGACAGTGCATTTGCAAACACCTGGGAGACATGCCAGGAGCCCCTTGTAGAGAAGCATGGAATTTCATGGAAGGGGAACAAGGTGCTTGGGGCTTCAGAAATTTTCCTAGTGGACACTGAAGTCGTTGCAATTCTGTTGAACCAAAGCCACCACGACCTAGGGAAAAATGATTTTCATCTTTCGTTTTCAGGTGAGCTTATGTGTGGCTACTCAGTACACCCCTCTACCCTGCACATTTTGCAGACTGTTCAATTCTGAGGGGGTTGTTCATGGCTGAGGGGGGTTGAATGAGGCCTAAACCCCAACCCAAGATCTATTTGCTAAGCTGTGCATTTATGGAGTTGAGATCACCTCCCACTAAGTCTCTGGCCACATATCCTTCTACCCCGCCCCCATTTGCTCCTACAAGCAACAGCAACACAGGTTCCTTGTGGTTCCTTCAACATACTAAATATACTCCAGCTTTAGGGTCTTGGCTCTGGCATTTCTCTCTGTCCAGGAAGCTTTCACTCCATCTTTCTCTTCAAGTCTTTCCTCAGCAGCACGACCCCTTCTCAATGAGCCCACCTTGATCACCTTATTAACAATTATACAATTCCCAGTCCTTCCAGTGCATCCCCAATGCCCTCCAGGAGGACAATGATTTTTGATTATTTTGCTTTCTGATTGTTCTGGTTTGCTAATCCTGCCAGAATGCAAAACACCAGAGATGGATTGGCTTTTATAAAAGGGGGTTTATTTGGTTACACAGTTACAGTCTTAAGAACATAAAGTGTCCAAGGTGACACATCAGCAGTCGGGTACCTTCACTGGAGGATGGCCAATGGTGTCCGGAGAACCTCTGTTAGCTGGGAAGGCATGTGGCTGGTGTCTGCTCCAAAGTTCTGGTCTCAAAATGGCTTTCTCCCAGGACGTTCCTCTCTAGGCTGCAGTTCCTCAAAAATGTTACTCTTAGTTGCACTTGGGATATTTGTCCTCTCTCAGCTTCTCCAGAGCAATAGTCTGCTTTCAACAGCCGTCTTCAAACTGTCTCTCATCTGCAGCTCCTGTGCTTTCTTCAAAGTGTCCCTCTTGGCTGTGGCTCCTCTTCAAAATGTCACTCACAGCTGCATTGAGTTCCCCCTATCTGTCAGTTCATTTATATGGCTCCAGTGACTCAACTTAGACCCATCCTGAATGGGTGGAGCAACACCTCCATGTAAATTATCCAATCAGAGTCATCACCCACAGCTGGGTGGGGTGCATCTCCATGGAAACACTCAAAGAATTACAATCTAATCAACACTGATAACGTCTGCCCACATGAGATTACATCAAAGATAATGGCGTTTGGGGGACACAATATATTCAAACTGGCACACTGATATATCCCAAGTACCTAGAACAGTGCCTGGCAAATAGTAACTCTCAATAAATATTTGCTGAAGTGAATGAAATCACTAAAATGGGTGAACTATGGAGATGATTATGTCTTGGTCTAGATAGTTTTACAACAAGAAAACTAAAGCCTAAAGTAAACTAAAGTTACTAAAGTGGCTATACAAGATCACTCACAGGTTTTCTTTCCCCCAAGTGTTCTAACTTCCATAACTGCCTTCAAGTCCTCTAGTGGAGCCCAAACAAATTTCCTGAACAGTGAAGCCAATCACAGATAGATAGTGATCTGTTTAGAACAACTGACAAAAGGTATGAATGATGATTAAACTTAACCCTTCCAGGGAGTAAGCTTCAGATGACTTTTCAATTCTGGGAAAATTTAATAATCTTGTGAGCAGCAAGCAGATTTGCATTCCTTCTACTTTTCTACTCTACCAAGATCGACTAACCAACAAAGACAGCCAAGTCCCCAGAATCCACATTGTTTAATAACTCAAATCCATTCCTAACCCATCTTCTCTTCTACTTTACAAATAGCCGGAAACTGGAAGACATTATTCAAAGAAATGAGACAAAATGAGCTGCTCCAGAGGATGCTTAGAATCACAGCTCATTACAAATATCCAGTATTGTAGGCACCTCTCTAAATTATTTCCCACTTTCCTCACCAAACTTTTGTAGAGAACGAACACAGACAATATATAATTGTGGAGCAGATTACTTTTTATGTGATCTCTGCTCTTTTTTAATGAGTTATCTGTTGTATATGTCAGCTTAGAAAAAAAATCAAATCTTAGCAATGATTATCAAAATCAAGAACCCCAAATGTAAAAGCTATCCATTAATAAGCATTTATTCTGGGATCTCTAACATGAGATCCACAGTTCCTTGACTCTTGTATGGCATTCAGTGGTCTCTGAAACCCCTAAAATTGTATGCAAAATGTTGTGGATATATGAATATATGTGCATTTTTTGGTGAGCTCTCATAAGATTCCCAAAGGTATGTTTCCTTCACAATGAGAACCATTGATTTTGACAGTCAAAAGTGCTAACCCCTTAATGGGTGTTGATCAAACTTGACTTTACAGTGTGCAAAGCAAAATTTGTGAAAATTAATTATATTTACAAATATAAAAATTTTCTCTTTTTGGCATATCCTAGATATTCCAAACTTACATAAACTCTAAGTTTGGTTAACCTTAAACAGAACTGTAATAAATTAATTTTCTAATTGTTTTTCCTTGCTGTTGACAAGATTGTTAGCTTGGTCTTTAGCCATGTCTCCTCTCTTTCAGTTAGACTTAGGCTTACAAGCACTTTGCAAAGTAAATATTGTTAACCACATTTTACAGATAAAGAACCTGGGGCTCAGAATAGTTAAGTAACTTATCTAAGTCCCTGTTTTAGCTCCCTTGGCTGCTCAAGCAAATACCATGCAATGGTTTGGCTTAAACAATGGGGATTTATTCGCTCTTGGCTTTGAGGTTAGGAAAAATTCCAAATGAAGGCGTCATCAAGGCGATGCTTTCTCCCCAAAGACTGTGGCATTCTGGGGCTGGCTGCTGGTGATCCTTGGTCTTTAGCTTGTCACATGGCAAGGCACATGGTGGCATCTCCTTGTCTCTCCTTTCTCTTCTGGGTTCCATTGCTTTTCAGCTTCTGGCTGCTCCCTCTGTGGCTTTCTTTCTCTCTCTCTCTCTCTCTCTCTCTCTCTCTCTCTCTCTCTCTCTCTCTCTCTCTCTCCCTCCCTCCCTCCCTCCCTCAATTTCATTCTGCTTATAAAGGATTCCAATAATAGGATTAAGACCCATCCTGATTGAGGTGGGCCACACCTTAACTGAAGTAACCTCATCAAAAGATCCTGTTTAGAATGAGCTCTACCCACAGGTATGGATTAAGTTTAAGAACATGTTTTTCCAGTGTACATACAGCTTCAACCCATTCTGGCCTTCACATGGTAAATGGAAAAGACAAAATTTTAACACAGACCTATTAGATCCCAGAGTTTGCCATATTTCCACCAAGGTAAAGCACCAACTGTTTGCTTGAAATTTATATTCTATTTTCTGAAATCAAGGATTTCAGTCTAGGTTTCTCTTAAATGGTGAGGGTGGTTAAAATATAAAAGCCTATTTCCCACCTTTACCAATTAGATACATTAAACATTTTAAAATATTGGTAATTCCGATATGTTATAAGTCATCATAATGTATTTTCTCTAATTTTGGCTCTGAATAACAGTCAAAAGCAATCTAAAATGCTGCTGAAACCAACTTCAGAACTTTCCAAGAATCCCCCCTTTGGAGCCAAAAACAGATGAAGCAGCCTGATGCACATGAGAACTTTTCTGAGTCCAGAAGAAGGGCCCCTCCACCAATAGCTTTGTCAAGAGAACTGGGGAGGTTATGTAACTACCTGTTTTCTCTCTCTCTCAGAAAATGGGAGCTGTAGAATCTCTCACCAGGATGTATGGAAGCAACAAAAATTAGGGCATAAATCTTCTCAATAGCAAATGGCAATTAAAGAAAATACATTACTGTATATGTGAGTCAGAACATGAAGTTTCCCTAGAAGAATATACTTTGGAAGAAAGGAAGACATTATTCATATCTATAAAACAGATAGTGTTGCCCTACCCCCTACGTGGGATCAGACACCCAGGGGAGTGAATCTCCCTGGCAACGTGGAATATGACTCCCAGGGAGGAATGTAGACCCGGCATCGTGGGACGGAGAACATCTTCTTGACCAAAAGGGGGATGTGAAAGGAAATGAAATAAGCTTCAGTGGCAGAGAGATTCCAAAAGGAGCCGAGAGGTCACTCTGGTGGGCACTCTTATGCACACTTTAGACAACCCTTTTTAGGTTCTAAAGAATTGGGGTAGCTGGTGGTGGATACCTGAAACTATCAAACTACAACCCAGAACCCATGAATCTCAAAGACAGTTGTATAAAAATGTAGCTTATGAGGGGTGACAATGGGATTGGGAAAGCCATAAGGACCACACTCCACTTTGTCTAGTTTATGGATGGATGAGTAGAAAAGTAGGGGAAGGAAACAAACAGACAAAGGTACCCAGTGTTCTTTTTTACTTCAATTGCTCTTTTTCACTCTAATTATTATTCTTGTTATTTTTGTGTGTGTGCTAATGAAGGTGTCAGGGATTGATTCAGGTGATGAATGTACAACTATGTAATGGTACTGTAAACAATCGAAAGTACAATTTGTTTTGTATGACTGCGTGGTATGTGAATATATCTCAATAAAATGAAGATTTAAAAAAAAAAAAAACAGATAGTGTTAAAAATGGAAAGGTAGAGTGTTTCCTGACCCCACAGTTGTATTTTTTTTTATCTGTCTGTGCTCTGTATCTATGCGTCTTTGTGAGGTCCCTTGGTAATCCCTCATAATTCATAAACTACAAATTACCATCACAATTTCCAAGTATTGGGAAGCATTTAATCCCCAGAAGAAGTGATTTTTTTTCATTTAGCCAGAGAAGGAAAAGAAGTGGGAAAGTTTGGCCCAGTATGAAAGTCTAAGAATGTCCCAATATACACAGGCTCCAGAGAATTCTGTCTTGATGGAGATATTGGAAAGCAAAGCACTCACTACTTTGGCCAATCACAGTTTCCAACAAAGCTTCCAAAAATCAATCTTGTGTATTTTCTGGCAGATCCATTTTTAAGTTATTGGATTCTAGCACACTTTGATTCAGCTTTAGTTCTTTGAACTGACTCACTAGCATTACAACATGCCAAAGGAGCAGAACAATCTCTCAAGTCTCCTCTTACTCTGTCACTGTGCACTGATAGCCTCATGCAAGTCCCAGCAATGGCTGACTTCCCTTAGTGTGCTTCACTCCACAGTGAACTTGCTTTCTCAGGCACATTTAGTAACATAGACATTTGCCTGCTGATACAACTCTTACCCATGTTGATTTATTTTGGAGGACTTTTATATCTGAGTCATCATCACAAGTCTAACAGTTCTCAGTGGAGAATTACCACCTACCACGGAGCATTTTGGAAATTTGTAAAGTTGTTTTATGAAGATTGGATGCTACTGCCTTTGGAGGGTGGAGGCCAGGAAGGCTGGACATCCTGAAATGCATAAAACAATCTTGTGCAACTTTTTACACTTTTACATCTAGCTAGAAAGCATTTTTGCAAAGTTTTAGTAGTCACTGAATTTTCCAGGCATGCAACTACTATGTAAGTCGAAGTGAAAATTGTATATTGTTGTGTTTTGAAACTTGACCAAAGGGTTGTTCACCACTTCAGAATACTTGACATCAGTAACACAGTTTGTGGCATAGTAGTCAGTGCATGTGGCCCAGTGAGAAAGTCGATGTTGGCATGAGGCCCAGTTAAGTCTTTGTACCTGGTGGTTCCTGAGCAATTACATATTGAATACTGAGAAACTGTGATCTTTTATTATAAATTATTTTCTTTTTATTTCTCCTTTAACACCCAGCCAATTTTATTTATCTTTTAAAATTAACACATATAGGTAAGTAATAATATCTGTGGAGATGGTAAAAGAGGTATTATAACATACTTGTTTTTAAAAAGAGATGCCAGTTTGAATCAGATGTAAACAACTGGCGTAAACTATGAAAAGTTCTTTAGAGGAAGGGCTACCTAATTTTAAAGAGTTAATGATTTTTCAGTGGAAGGCAAATTAACTATTCTATTAACCTTCACCCTCTAAAGAGCAATGTTATTATAGGGTCCTAATATTCACTATGTCTACACATGAGAATTAGTTCGAAAAGCTTTTAAAAATAACCAACACCCAGTCTCCAACCCTAATCAATAAAACCAAAATCCAAGTACCAATTTGTATGTACCTTAACCATAAGATAGCCTCTTAGAAGAATGATGCTCCATCCTGATCACATGTTAAGAGGTGCCCCCAAATGCAGCAGCAACCCCAATAAGAAAGTCTGAGTGAGACCCAGGTCACATTAAAAAAAAAATTTTTTTCCAGGCAATTCTAGTTTACAGACAGAGGTAAGAATCACTTTCCTAGTGGAAAACCAGATGTTCTGTGTATGTGAGGTGTCAGTCAAGAAATGTAATTGCTAAGGGCACAAGCTCTGGAATTAAATCATCAGACTTTGAGCTACACCATTTCTCTCTCTGTGCCTCTCAATCCTGTTATGTTAAATGGGGATGGTAATAGCACCTGCCTCCTGGGATGTGAGAATTAAATGAGTTAATGCATGTAAGAACCCTAGAAGACTGCCCACTAGTGCAAAGTAGGAATTAGATAAATATTAGAAAAATATCAGTATAATTCCTCTGAAACATCATTCAAATGCATTTTTATTAATATCTGTTTCTAAAGTGATTGAATATTCTGATTCAAAACTGCAATTTTACTTCCGGGTGGCAACCATCATTCCAAATTTCACATCTTTTAGTAGCATTCTTGATTTAGTAAAATCAGACTAGGTTATGTTAAGTCTTCCTGTATTCTATATAACTACAGTACCCACCTCATTCCCAGGCCCAGGTTAGAGACTGGAGTCAACCCCAGAAAGAGTCTAGACTAAGAAAAGAGCTCACTCATACCAACATTTTCAAGTATATTTTCTAATTTTTCAATATTTTTGAGTGTGTTTCAAACTTACATGAACAATCAGCAAAAATCTTTGATCTTTATGTTAATGGAGAGGTTAAAAATATAAGATACGATAAGGACTCAGAAACTCCAAGAAGACTTTGAGAGTAGGGAAGTCCTACAGAGGTCAGATGTTTGACGATACGAAGGCAATCCTCTTGAGCAGTTGTACTGCTAGCTCCATGCATGCCCAGACACTTTAGCATTATTTTCCTGGCACTCAGTGACTCATTCCACAGGTCTGAGAGCATCATCCCAAACCCTAAATGATTCTGTAGTTATATTCGCCTGGAAGAAGGAGATGAGCAGAGGTTTCTTATTTGTTTAAATCACATATTACAATTAGAACTATAATTTGCATTATCTTATTCACATGTTCTAATTATTTTACAATGGTGGAACTTTATCATCTGAGAGTTCTGTTTCTTCCAAAACATAAGAAGGGTCATACAGTCTGCTTTCTTCCAGGGAGGTAAGCAGGACTCCTCAAAGAATGAAAAGGTAACATGCTCACGACATATTTCTCAAGAACCCCATAAATTCTGGAACAGTATAGCTGCTGTTTTTTTTTTTAAATGGTCCCCCTTCACCTGTAATGTGACTCGGTTTGTGTTAGGTTTTAGAATAGGAGTTAGCAAACTTTTCCTGTAAAGGGCTTGACAGTAAATAGTTTAGGCTTTGTGGGCTGTCTCTGTTTCATTTGGCCTATGTTTCATATTCTCCTTTGTTTTGTTTTGTTTTATATTTTTTACAATCTTTTAAAAATGTAAAACCATTCTTGGCTTAAAGCACTGTACAAAAATAGGCCGCAAGCCTAATTTGGCCCATGAGTCATATATTTCTGACCCCAGCTTTAGAAAAATAGATAAAACCTCCCAAAACAGGTGCCCAAGAGTCAGCCAGTAGTAAGTTTGTATTCCCTAGTTGCATGGAATCTGGAACTAGCATGCAGAGTAAGAAGGTGAGGCAGAATTGGTAAAGCAACCAGAAGGGGTAATATCTATGTCCTTAACATAGTGAGGACAATCCATTTATACCTCATTTTAGAGTTGTCAGCTGCTTTGATTTTAGATTTTAGATAAGGATGAGAGGCAAGAGTTTTGGGAGACAATTCTTCTAGTATAACAAACAGCCTTGGAAGACAAAGATAATGTCTCTCTCTGGAGAAAAGGGAGGCATGGTTGCTGATGATACAGAAGATTTATGTTCTCTAAGTTCAAAGTTCTTCTCCAATTATGCAACCCACTGTGTGTGTAGATAGCATCTGGCCCTCTTTACATTTTCCTATGGGAAATGGGGTTCAGGACCTATGCAAAAAAAAAAAAAATGCTGATACTCTAGCTACTGCTGTGAGTAATAAATTTCTATGTCTCTGACTCAGGAGTTTCACATCTTCTATCAACATCCATGAAACTGTGGCAGACTAATTTGTTTGCTTGGAAGTAGGGTAAACTTTCATACTCTTCACAGTTCTTGACAAAGAAGAAGAAATATACTTCCAAAGTGGGGAGGAAGAAAAGGTCCCAAGTAATTGACTTTTATGAAAATTACACATTGCCCCTTGCTTTAGCTACCACGGAGATTTAATTCAACAATCGATCACTTATCCAACATCATCAAAGAATGAGATATCCTATATAAATTAGTTTTCTGGAAAACTAAGATTGGTCCTTTTGGGTCCAAGCATTTTTTTTAAAATAACTTTCCTGGATGGATTTCTTTTTATTGGATATTTTATAATTCTCTACTTTTTAACATTTAACACAGTAGTTTAAGTTTATTTAAATTTATCTTTAAATAACTCAATATTATCCTTATAATCATTAATATTATAGCAGGCTGTATGGTGACTTCTCCCCAGGAATTAAAAAGCATGTACAGTCCAAAATCCTTTATCTATAACTCTTGGGGCCAAATATGTTTCACATCTCAGAAGTTTTCAGATTTTTAAAGGCAACATGGTGTGTAGACTATATATTACACATGTACCCACTCTGGGTTCTGGGGCAGAGTCTTATACCCAAACATAAAGTCACACTAGGTGGGTTAAGACCACAAATGTCTGAACTCAGTCCCATCAGACTGTGCTGCTAAATGAGTTAAGAAAAAACTTTCAGTATTTAGAGTTTGGGGGATTTCAGAAATACAAATAAGGGATTGTGTACCTGTTTTATGTTTGGTGGTCTGTCCCTTCTCTAGGCTTTCAGAGTTCAGTTGTCTGATGCTTTTAGGTGTTGTTGTTTTTGCACTATTCACCGTTCACCATTCACCATTGCATAACAGTTTTCAATCCCTAAAAAATTCCACTTCTTATTTGCTGCTTCTAATCTGTAGCCATTGTATTTTTTAAAAGAGTAGCCCTTTGAAACCAGTTAGATCATATCAACCCTTGTTCAAAATCCCTCAGAGCCTTCCCATCTCACTCAGACCAATAGTTATGGACCTGACAGTGTCCCATAAGACCTTACTCAACTCCCCCCTTCCCCCCTGTAACCCCGTGCTCTGAACTTGTCTTCTCCCACACTTGTCTCCCACTGGTGAGCACGCTTCACCTCATGGCCCTAGCACCAACTCCTCCCTCTGCCTGGAACACTCTTCCCCATGGACAGCCTTGGATCACCCCATCATTCATTCAGATTTCTGCATGAATTTCACCATATCAGTGAGGGTATCCTGACCACCTCGTCCCAAATAAAATAGCACACGTGCACACACACACAAATACACACCACGCCCCTCTATCCCTCTTATTCTGCTTTATTTTTCTTCACTGTACTTACCACACTCCAACCTGCCATAAGAATTTGTATTACTTGTGTATTGTCTTCCCTTTCCCCAACTAGGAGATAAGCTCTGAGAAAGCAGAGTTTGCTTTAATTATTGCTATAGCCTTGTGAGAATCCCTACATTGTATCTGAGGTAGTTTGAGTAGCTTCCTGTTCCTTGCAACCAAGAAGCCTTGCTAAGAATCAAGCCAAATGAATCTTCCAGGAGAAAGTAAAAATTCTACTGTAGTCTGTGCAAGTGAAGTGACTCAAGACTATGGGCATGGCCAGGAGGAGCCCCTTCCCCTTTTGCCACCATGCCCCACTGCAACGTCCATCATAAACACTTAAGTCAGTGAGGACTGAAAGACCAGATGGTAGGTGCAGAGCAAAAGCTTGGGTGTCAGAAGATCTGAGTTTGAACCCCAGTTCTGCCACTTTGGGCCTCTGTAACCCTTGATTTGAAATAAACTATCAACATAAGTCTGCTTTCTCACAAAAACGGATTGAAAAGAAAAGAAAGAAGAAAAGAAAAGAAAAAAAAGGAAAGGAAAGGAAAGGAAAGAAAGGAAAGGAAAGGAAACGAAAGGAAAGGAAACGAAAGGAAAGGAAAGGAGAAAAGAAAAGGGCTAATGCAAACTATTTATTAGAGAAATATTTCTCCATCATCTGCCCAAGAACAGTGCCTGGGATATAGTAAGTGCTCAGTACACATCTGTTGAATAAATGAGTGAGAGACTATGGGATGGCCTGTGTCAAAATATGAGTAAATGAACTCTCTTGAAGATTCTTAAAGGGGTGAGTTCACATGCCTAGATTGGGGGATACTGGTCTTGACTGTTGCCATACATACTATTTTGCTTACTTTACAGAAGTAAAGTCTGGAAGTAAATTGATATTTGTTCTGCTTTGCTAGAGCTTCCACTATGCAAAATACCAGAAATGGATTGGCTTTTATAAAAGAAATTTATTAGGTTACAAATTTACAGTTCCAAGGCCATAAAAGCATCCAAACTAAGGCATCAACAAGAGGATACCTTCACTGAAGGAAGTCCAATGACATCCAGAACACCTCTGTCAGCTGGGAAAGCATGTGGCTGGTGTCTGCTCGTCCTTTGCTCCCGGATTGTGTTCCAAAATGGCTTTCTCCAAAATGTCTTTGGGCTCCTCCCTCACAGCTCCTGTGTGACTTTGCTTCTTTCTCCCAAGGCATTTCTCTCTAAGCATCTGGAGGTTGTCTCTTAGCTTCTCCAGGGCAAACTCTGTGCTTTATCTCTTAGCTTAGCATCTCCAAACTTCCTTCTGTCCACATCTTCAAGCATCTCCAAGTGTCAGCATCAGTGCCTGTGTTGACTCCTGGCTCTCTTAAATACTCCAGTGAACTAATCAAGACCCACTCTGAATGGTGGGGTCCAACCTCTATGGAAATAATTCAATCAGAGGTTTCACCCTAATCAACAACTCATCAGTCGGCTCCAACAAGATGGCATTAAATTTCTGGGGGACATAATATATCCAAACCAGCACAATACTGTAACTTTTTATCACAACTTTTTGTACAATTGTCCTGCTTGGAATAAAATAGATTAACTACCAAACTGAGAAAGAGTGGGACCTGAATTGGAGATAAACACTACATTTCCTGGTTCTACCCCATTCAAGAACTAGAAATTCAGGAATTTGAATAATCTTGTTTGCTAACCCCTGTTTAGGCTCAGGCTTTTTTAATTTTTACATCTACCAATTTCTCATTCTCATTTGCTTTTCATACTCAATAGATATTAGATGAAGCAGCAATGTATTCTGAAACAAAAGTCAGAACATGCAGTCTAGTCTATTAAGTATAAATAAAATAATGGAGAAAATAGAAGACAACCTTGAAATTCTGTCTCTTCCAGGAAATCTGGACCCTATTTACGGTCAACACGCAATTAAAGCAAAGAGGAAGGGAAGAAACAGAGCTAATATGAATTGAGTGATAATGTGTTCACTTAATCCTTGTAACAAAACTTATGAGGTAGAAACTGGCATTTCCATTTTACAGATAAGGACACTGAGGTAACTTGCCCATGTCCCACTTAAGCAGGAAAAGGATGGGAACCCAGCTCCACGTGACTCTAAGGATGGTGCATTGTCTCTGCATCACAACTCCCCAGGTATGGGGGCCATTAAACCTCTAGGTGGTCAAAATAAGAGGTGATGTGGATAAGGCAATGGGAATTTTCTGTTTCTCTAATATATAGTTTTCATTAGCAACTTGTGATGGTTAGGTTCATGTGTCAACTTGGCCAGGTGATGGTACCCAGGTCTCTGGTCAAGCAAGCACTGGCCTAACTGTTACTGCAAGGACATTTGTGGCTGATTAATAAATCAGAAGGCTGGTTTTTTAAATCATCAGTCAATTGACTACAGCTGTGACTGATTACATCAACAAAGAGTGTGTCTTTCACAATGAGAGAATGCGATCAGCTGGATTTAATCCAATCAGTTGGAGACTTTTAAGCAAGACAGATAGAGGACCTTTGCTTCTTCTTCAGCTATCCAGCAGGCATTTCCTGAGGAGTTCATCAAACACGTTCATTGAAGTTGTCAGTTCACTGAAAGAGGAGTTCATTGAACATCTTCATTGGAGTTGCCAGTTTGCTGCCTGCCCTATGGAATTTGGACTCATGCATGTAACCCAGAGTTACATGAGACACTTTTATAAAAGCTAATATTTATAGATATCTCTTGTTCATTCTGTTTCCCTAGAGGACTCTAATACACTTCCCCTCCCCCTTTTTATTTTTAGATCTATTTCTGTAAGAAAGCAGACTCATATTGACAGATTACTTCAAAGCAAGGGTAAGAGAGGCCCAAAAGTGGCCAAACTGGGGTTCAAACTCAGAGTTTTTGGCACACAAGCTTTTGCTCTGCACCCACCATCCAGTCTTTCAGTACTCATTGACTTAAGTGTTTGCATGGGTGTTTCAGTGTGAGCATGGTGGCAAAAGGGGAAGGGGTTCCTATTGGCCATGCCCATAGCCTGAATTACTTCACGTTCATAGACTGTAATAAGAGTTTGTACTTTCCCCTGGAAGATTTATTTGGCTTGACTCTAACCAAGGCTCCTGGTTACAAGGAATGGTAAGACTGAAACGAGCTCAAATAAAATGTAGATACTCTTATACAGCTACAGCCAGAAATCTCAGGGAGATTGTGGACAGGAAAATCTCAGGGAGCCCAGATACAATCAAGGACTCGGTGGAAACTGGAAAATCAAAAACCAAGGTGTCTTGCTTTTGCCATCTCTCTCATGCTCCCATCTCAGCATTTTTTCCATGTAATTTCCTCATCAATTCCCTGAAGATTTGTCCCTCTTCCTTTCATTATTTCTTGCCATCATTCCTTCCCTACCCTTTGGCTTGCACAAGGCGTTGTCTTGCTATGATACACAGCGCGCCTCCAATTACACTTGGCCTCACAGCTCCAGAGACACCACAAACTGAATACAATTCCCAGGCCTCTTAAGTCAGATACTCAAGATACTTGTCCTGTCTGGTTACTAGCCAGACAATAAATTGGCTGGGTTCCAGTTGAATGTCCATCTCAGCTTCAATCAGGACCAAGAGCGAGTGTTTCATGGTACAAACACGTCTTTCTAGGCATGTATCTTCAACAGGAACAGTCTCCAGAGAAAGGAACGATGAGCCAGGAAAGTCATGAGCCGAAGCATGCTGATACAATTTCAGATAAATTTTGCTGCTGAAAGCAAGTTCTCAGTTTTTCCTCTTTAAAATATTCAGAAGATTGTGAGACACTTGAAATCAGTGACTGTATTTTATCTTTTGTCTGACTCAGAATCTCGAACAATGCCTGGCACATTATGGGTATTTAATAAATGTGGGAGAAAGGAAGGAAAGGAGGGAGGGAGGAATGGATCTCCCTTTACTTATTTAAACACTGTCCTAAAGATTTTCCGTAACTACTCATGTTTTGTGAACACACAGGAAAAACAGACATTTCTAACTCTGTCACTTTAAAGAAACAGATGAACTTATCCATGTTTCTCTTTATCCACAGCTTGAGGGAGAAATCCAGGAGTGAACTAAAGCAATAAATAAACACTGAAGGGCTTGGATAAAGTGTAGCATTTTAATGCAGTTTCCAAAATGTGTACTACATAATTTGGAATGGAATACCTAAGAGGCCCAACTGAACTGTTTAACATAGATTGCTGTTGTGTTATTACTAAAATAGCTCATACAGATGCTCTTTGTGTAGTCACCCTAAATGAAGTATTTTGAATGAGTTGCCATGGTTGTATGATCTGTATGTATGACTAAATGTACAAAAAAGTAGACAGGGCCCCAAATGAAATGTGAGTTATGAGGATGCTAACAATAAAAGCCTGCCCTAAAGCAATGATAGATGCTTTGGAAACATTTTGTGTGTGGAGGGGGGGAGTGTTTGGAGAACATAGGGTTTGAAGTATCACCACTGTTGTTAATTTTTATTGAATTGTTTTCCAAATAATTTTCAAAGACCTAGTGTAGCTTTGAGGCAGGTCCACACAGGTGAATTCAGGTAAAAGTGGAAACAGATTGAACTTGAACAGACAAGTATGGAGATCAAAATTTCATAACAGACCCTACCACCAAATAAAAGTATGACAGGCCAACTTAATAATTTCAGGGCATTTAAATCAGAAATGCCATTTGTGGGTCTTGACTTTCAGAGCTGCAAGGGTAAGTGGACAGGTTTCCATTGTGCAGCTAAAAATTCTATGTAGTCACTAGGGCAAAACTCTTTTCTGACACCTTCCATGTTAGCACGTGGACAAACATGACAACCCACATAATCAGATATTGCTACACCCTCTATTTCAAAGACTTGGTGTATCAGCGATGGTGTTTTCTGAATGCCAATTCACAGTGCAGTGCTGAGAAAGCCACATAAAAATTTCCTGGGAAGTTGGTTAAAACTCAGAGATTCTGATTCTGCCATGGACCCCTGGAATACGTATTTTTAAAAGTTTCCCTAGTGACTCTCAAGTATGATCAAATTTAAAACCCACTGGTGTAGATTTTCCACATTGAAATTTAATTAGATTGCTGTGTTTTATTATTATTCCATTTCTTGCTATGTTGGGGGCTATTCATCTAGATTTGAAGGCTGCGTTTAATGGCACCCCAAATACTGACCAAGTGGATAAAGGAAGGAGGGAAGGAAGGAAGGAAGGATCATAAAATGTTCACTGTTTCTGCTAAGCTGCATGGTAAATCTTGGGAGAGAAACACTGGGTCATGTAAAGGCAGGTGAGCTATAAGTACTGGGACTGGTGTGGAGACCCAGCCCATTCTTGAATGAGCAGAACACCAGACCTTTTGGAGCATCCTCCCCATACACACTATCAGTGTGTTTGTTGGTGGGGGGAGGCATGGCAGATTGAGGGGATAAGTGCAGAGCCAGAGGAGAGGAAAGCAAGGGTTACACAGAACACATTTATGCACTCATTCAATAAACATTTGTTGAACAACTATTATGTGCCAGGCATTGAACTAAGCACTAGAGTGTGCTAAGCAAGAACTGACACAATCCCTGCCCACATGGTGCTGACTTAGTGGCAAAATTTTGGAGGCAATTGCCTGAAGTTCTTCCTCTTGCCCTGATCCCTGGAGGCACTTTTCTTTTTCCTCCTCTACTCTCCAGTTTGAGCCTTTTCTCTTAGCTTTCTAGATCCTTTCAAGAGCAGGGCCTTCTCTTGACTGGGCTCCAATCTGATCTCCACCCTTTTGACCTCAGGGAGAAGCTCAGCCTTACTACTATCATTCACCTTGCATTTTAGTCATTGTCCCCTGAGCTCTGCCACAGAGAATCACTACCAAGCCTTTCCTCTGTCACCATCCTCCCTGAGGCAAGCTGCTGCTTTCATTGAATTTTTTCACTGAATTTGTTGAAGAGCACATTCTGTCTCTTCATTCCCATCCTTATGTTTTTTTTTTTTTTTCTGTTTCCTCCTGAGTCTGCACCAGAGGATTTTCTGGAGCGCTGCCTCTACAGCTACTCTGCTTGATCAGTTTATCAGAACTGAGCAGCTCTCCTAGCTTCCCAGCTATGCTGGTTTGGATGTATTATGTCACCCAAAATGCCATGTTCTTCAGTGCAATCTTGTGGGGGCAGACATATTAGTGTTGATTAGTTGGAACCTATTGATTGTTTCCATGGAGATGTGACTCAATCCCTGGGCAAGATCTTTGGTTGGATAATTTCCATGGAGGTGTTACCCCACCCATTCACAGGGCAGGTCTGAATTAAATCACTGGAGCCATACAAAAGAGCTGACAAACAGAAGGAACTCAGTGCTACAGCTAAGAGACATTTTGAAGATGGTCATTGCAAGCAGATGCTGACATTTTGGAGAATGTCATTTTGAAATGCAACTTGGGAGCAAGCAGACACCAGCTATGTGCCTTCCAAGCTAACAGAAGTTTTCGGGGAACACCAATGGCCTTTCTTCAGTGAAGGTACCCTATTGTTGATGCCTTACCTTGGACACTTTATGGCCTTAAGACTGTAACTTTGTAACCAAATAAACTCCCCTTATGAAAGCCAATCCATTTCTGGTATTTTGCAAAATGGCAGCATTAGCAAACTGGAACACCAGCACTGGCCTACCCATCATGGGTTCAGCTGGCTCTGTCTGGGAGCACCCCCCTTGGCAGCTTCACCATATTCCTTTCTCAGAAGTTTGTATTTAGCTCAAATTCAAATCATCAGGCTGAAAGCCCTGGATCTTACTCAGGAAAACCCCTCATGGTCTTTTGTAAAAAAAAAAAAAAAAAAAACAAACAAAAATTAACGCCTCAAGTCCACATGCTATTTTCTTGCATCCACACCCTGCCCTGACTCCCCCTCTGTTCTGGATCAGCTGTGGGAGTAACCCATGCTCCATTAGGTTAAGCAGCCCATTCTGGGGGATGCAGTCTTAACAGTCCTCTCCAAGGTACTGTGTTTTATACAGAAGACCAGCTCTGCTACCCTACTCGTAGCTCACTGCACCAGGAATTAGACCTGAGCAGAGAGTAGCTCACTGGGCTAGGTACATGGTGGCAAACCACTTCTAAAGTCTCTTGGCTCTACCTTTCTGTGCAAACTCTGGTTCCACACTAGAGGCAGCAAGTTGACATAATCAAATTCTCCAAGACCTGAAAGGAGGGGAAATCAATAGCTTTCGTGTCAGAAAAGGAGGAGAGATGAGTAAAGAGAATAAAAGGGGAAGAGGAAGAGGAAAGAACCTATAGGAGGAGGGTTAAGTCTCGACGGGGTGAGGGGTCAGTGGTGAAGCGGCAGAGACCAGCCATTGCTGAGCGACTTAGCCTTTTAAACTGTGTGTGGCACTGTGAGGTGCCTACTCTGTCTCCACACTGAAAGCTTTAGTAAAGTCAGCTAGGCCCACATATACTTTGTGCAAGTGGTTATTTATTCGTTTGTTTTGTTTGTCAGAGCCTAAAGGGGGTGATTGCAATGCCAGGATGAACTCCCTGCAGGATAAAGATTGTGTGGGAGCAACATGAACTTCCTCAGGGATCCATAACAAACTTGGGAGGGCTTTGGGATTCCAAGGCCATGAGATTAGGGGGATCCAATAATTTTTACCAAGCTCTCCAGAAGGGAGGCCACAGTTGACACTTATATTTATATATGCATATTAAATTACTTACCTCAGTCTATAACAAACAAGAACTGGAAGGATTTCTGGGGGTGGTAGGATGGATAAAAATAAATTGTGCAGAAGGTGAGCTTTGTAGGAGAAAAGGAACATTGCTTACAAAGAACAAGGGTGTTTTGAGATGGTGAATGGTATCTATAAGGACTCAGGGACTGCAGTGGGCAAGTTGTGTGACTAAAGGGTGGCAGTTTAGGAAGGCATTCACACTGAAGGAAGATTTTTCTTGCTGCTTTGGGTCACAGATATGTATTGTTCTGTCAGACAAGCATCCCCTCCTGCCCCCTTTCTGGGAACTGCTCCCCGTTACCCTAACTCCATCCATATGGTTTTCATGGGCAGCAGTGTTTCTCAGGACCCCACCCCTCTCCTGGTCAATGTCAAGCCCAGTCAATGGGTGGTCCTGGTTCCTGTGATGTGGCTGCTCAGGCTTCTGGCTTGCTGAGACAGAGGAGGATGTTGAGAGAGGAGCAGGGACAAGGAAGAGAGATTCCTGGTAGCTTCTACATCAGGATTCCATTTATTCCTAAGACCCTACACTTCTGCTGTCTTTAGGGTTTGGGCACCCCACACTCCTAAGTTAGTTGCCACTTGCACCCAAATGAATGCTACCTCATGCACTCCATATGAGCTCCTGGGGAAAGAAAAGGGAAGAGTCTAGTGGCAGCAGGAAGCCTGGCCAGGACACAGGTACAAGTAGTCTGGACTTGATGTGACTGGGATCTTCACCATAGCTGTGACAATGGGAATGAGCAAATCCAAGTGGCATTAGGTGGGGGTGAGGGAACCGAGCTGTAGGAAGTGATGATAGAATAGAGAGTTTCTGAGCATTGGGAGTACTCATCATGTAACATTTTCTTGCAACACCTTGTCAGCTGCAGTGATTTTATACAGTGATGGGTATAACAACTTCAGTACTAACCCAGTACTTTCTGGGACAGGACTCAACCACGAAAGGTGTCAGAAAGGCAGTGGCTATAACTGAGACCCGAGAAAGGTACACTTAACCCAAAGAATAGACCTGGCTTTTTTGAAAAGCAAACCAAGCAATTCAGCTATGAACTTTCCAGCAAATCCTATTCTCTCCAAAAGAAAGGGCAGCGGCAAACCTCCACAGGAAGCTCTAGGGGCTGTTCCCTGCAGGCCCTGGACTTGATCTGAAGCATCTGGCATCCAAGGAAAGCTGATCAACTGAGAGCGAAGTCCTGGAGGGGTGCCATGACAATAAGAGCCAAGAATGTGTCCAGACTTTGAGAAACATCACAGCACATAAAACAACAGTCTGTGTTTTCTTACTACCTATACAAATATTTGCAGATCCTTCCACGGTGATCTAGGCTGATGATAAGCTTTTGGGAAATTTATAAATAAAGTAGCTATATACACAAAACTTTTCTTTCACAGGTCTTTCCTTGAACTAAGATTCCTGATGTTAATTATTTAGAAATATAAGAGGAAGTCTCTTGGAACAAAGATTGCCTCAAGAACCTTTTTATTTTTTTAGATTAGGGAAAAGTTTACATTTAATCCTATCATTTCCATGACATGCGACCTCTGATTTCATCATCTCTCAGTAACTCCAGGACCTCCAAAGAAACTGTCTGTGCTTAACAAAAGTAATTCAATGCATAGCAGAGGTAAATAAGTTAGTACTTCAACCTCCTGGCAATCATTTTCAAAGTTCAGACATTTAAGTTCCTGCATTGTGAAAGATGGGGGAAAAGCTGAATCAGTCAGGATAGGCTATATGTTACGCTGCAGTAACAAAAGACACCAAAAACCTTAGTGGCTTAAATGAAAGTTCATTTCTTATTCATGCTTCATACTGCACACAGATCAGCAGAGGGCACCACTCACCATCATAAGGGTCCCAGCCTGACAAATCAACCGCCATCTCTAACTGCTGATTGTGGTGCCAGAGGGAAAGAGAAGTGTGGTGTCCATCACACAGGGTCTAAATGCTTGCACCCAGAAATTACACATCTCACTTCACTCACATTTCATCAGCCACAGTAAGTCACATGGCCACACCTACCTCCAAGGGAACAGTGAAGTAAAACAATACCATGTGCTCGGAATAAGAGTGAACCAGAAATAGTGAAAAGCACTAATGACTACCACAGTACCCGTTTTCAATCTAAACAATGAACCATGTGGTACTAATTGTAAATGAAAAGAACATTTAAAAGGGGGCCTAAAATAGTTGAAAAGATTTCATAGAAGAGCTGAATCAAAGTTGGACTTCAGGAAAGGGCAAGATTTGGATAGACTGTGAGGAAGGCATGAGTTACAAAATGAGGATAGTATGGCAAAACGCTCAGAGGTGGAAATGAACTCGGGCATTTGCAGAAGATATGAGGAAACTGGCCTGGCTTCCCAGTGCTCCCAGGACCCTCATCCTCCACACATCTTCTGAGTAGCTTTGGGCTCCCTGGGTACACAGTAGCACAGAATATATAGTTTAATCTGACTCACAGAATACTAGAAAAATGTAATGTCATGATACATATTTGCATAATAAAAGTAGGGATTCTGACTTTCAACATATGTGTAAATTTGTACATATGTTCCAACCTCCTCCCAATTCTGCACTTCCCTAATCATCATGATAACATATTGTAAGTTGTTAGGACCTACAATAGTTAGGACATTTATAAAAAGAGGTAGCAGGGACATAGCATTTGATGATTTTCTTCCAGTACTCATCTCTTTGTACAGCTCTTACAAAGGATAGTGCCTACCAGGTTGCAGTGTGACAATCCTGTGTTAACACGTGTACACACAAACTCCTAGAAATAAGTAATGACACTTAAATCTGTGCCCCTATCAAAACTTAGCATACACTCATAATTTAAATTAACTCCTAGAAGAAAGAGAAGAAAAGCAAAGAATCCCATCTGGCTGTATCACTGTACCCTACACACAAAGAGAAGCTACAAATATGCCCCAAGGCAAAAAGAATTGCAGAAAACCACTAGTCCCTATCTTTAGACAAGAAACTACAGATTGTTAAAAAAGCTTTTATAAATCATTAAGGCTTTAACCTGGAAGAAAACAGAGTAAAAAGGCAAAGCAAGATTTATTTTTAAATGCTTTGTCCCTTAAGCTGAGTACTTAGTGCAGCTCATGGTTTTCTGTTTGAATATCCACATTTCAGGTCTTCCCAGTTTACAGTAGAAAGTTCAGGTTTCAGGAATTAGAAAATAAGGTTAGATAAATATGGACCAGATTATGGTAATTCCTCAACATCTGGCAAAGGAGTAGACCTTATTGAGATGCAACAGGGAGCCACTATAGATTTTTGACAGAAGAATGACATAATGAAAGCCCTGGCTTGGGCAGATTAATCTGGAAGCAGTATGCAAGCAGATTGGAAGAAGAGAAACTGGAGTCAGAGAGATCTCATAGGAAGACAACACAGTCATTTTATTTCAGTGGTGACTGCAGTCTAACCAGAGAAATCAGAGAACTTCATGTAAAGAAATCTTGGTCAAAGAACAGATTTAGAAATTGAAGGCAAGTAAAAGATGACTCCAGGCTTTCCAACCTGAGAAACTGGAGGGTGGAATGACTGACAGAAATGGAAAAGTAGGAAGGGGGTAGGAAAGGGATAGGAGAATGTCTACAATTTATAACTTAGATTTATATCTTCAATTGCCCTGAGATTTATGAGAGTGTATATGTTCATTATTCAGGAGAACATATGACATTGAATAAAGATATTCATGCATCAATGACTAAAAGTAGATTTCTCTAATTCTCTAGTACTGGGATATTCACACTAGAGCATAAAAGTGCTCTAGAAAAAGACAGACTAGCTAAGCAGAGCACTTCCTCAAACTCAATCCAGTCAGAAGTTGTAGCAGAACCTCAAAGGCAACCCTTCACCTAGTGATATCCTAATAATCACTCAAAATTCCAGCATCAGGTCTTCCTTGAAGTATATCCTCAGCTTCTTCACACTATGTACTTAATTGTATTATACTACTCCCATTATATTATTATTTGTTTATAGATCTGAAGTAGATGGTAGTTCTTAGTAGCTGTGGTGGTTTTAAGCCTCATGAAAAACATGCTTTAAACTTAATCCATTCCTGTGGGTGTGAATCCATTGTAAGTAGGACTTTGTGATGAGGTAACTTCAGTTAAGGTGTGACCTACCTCAATCACGATGGATCTTAATCCTGTTACTGGAATCTTTTATAAGAGGAATGAAATTCAGACAAATAAGAGAGGAAGCCACAGGGAACGGCCAGATATTGAAATTTAACAAAACCCAGAAGAGAACAGAGAGGCCAGGAGAGGCAGAGGAGCTAAGCACCAAGGATCAACAGCAGCCAGACCCAGAGCTCTACAGACTTCAGGGAGAAAGTATCACACTGATGATACCTTGATTTGGACTTCTGTCATAGCCTCAGAACTGTGAACTAATAAATTCCCACTGTTTAACCCAACCCATTTCATGGTATTTGCTTGAGCAGCCCAGGAAACTAAAACAGTGGCCAAAGACTCTGTCTTATTCATCTGTATATCCATAATGGGAGTAAATGCACATAGTAAGCACATAATATGTAGTTGTTGAATGAGTGAATAAAGAATAAGTGAATGAATGAAAACAGAGTTGATAAAATTTAAGATTCTGGTTATGATGAACTAACTTGTTACAGACCAACCCTCCCACTTACTATGACTAGAAAGCTTAATAAACTACACAAAAATATTTCTTTGAGGGCAATGGAGAGCAAGATGGACAGGACTTGAGGGGCTAAGATACAGGAGAGAAAGAAATTACATTGTTGAGCTGACATTCTGTACCACTTTTCCTCTGAAGCATTTGCTAATTTATTAACAATGTGCATCAAAAGGAAAAAAAATCAAGAAGAAAGTGGCAGCAAAGAAAATCAGTTGAGCAGACTTCACAGCAGTCTCACAAGATTGTACCCAAAAATTAAAATTCAGAGCTACCAAGACACCTAGCACTCAAGGATCCAGGATCCCAGAAAGAAGGAATGCAGGGAGAAGTGAACCTGCCATTCACCATGCTTTTCCCCTAAGGCACTTATTGATTTATAAGTAGTGTCTAAGAGAATGAGAAGCTCCTCAGAGCTTTCAGTAGTTTCATGGTGCTGTGAAGATAAAAATTGGAAGTCAAGGCCCAACAAGGCTTTCAGCAGGGATACCGGAACTGCTACACCTTGGGATACAGGTGAATCACAAATAAACCAATCCTCACATAGCTTCTCATCACTTCAATCCCACACTGAATTTAGGTGACCAGTCCTTAATCGGGAAGCAAAAATACTGTCACTTTAGAGGAAGACAATTTCATCCAGGGCGTCCGTAATTTTTTTCATATACAATTTCATATATGATGCTGTGTTCATTCAAAAATACCAAGCATACTAGGAAAGAAGATCACATGACTAAAGACCAAAGAGATAACAGAAACAGACACACAAATGATCCAGGTATTAGAGTTACCAGATATGGAATTTAAGATAACTGTTATCAATAAGTTCAGAAAATATATGGAAAGATGGAAAATTTCACCAGAGAACTGGAATCTATAAAAAATCTATTGGCTATTCTAGAACTGAAAAATAATAACTAAATTACAAACTCAATAGATGATTTTAATGGCAGATTAACCCAAAAGAAGAGAAGATTAGTGGATTGAAGACAACTTAGTAGAAAATACCCAGACTAAATCAAAAAGGAAAAAAGAATGGACAACACTGAAAAGAACAAAAGTCATATGAGACAGGGTAAAAAGATCTAACATCTATGTGGCTGGAATCCTAAAAGGAAAATAAAAAGAAAATGAAACCACAGCAATGTCTGAAAATACAGTAGCCAAGAATTTTCCAAAATTGATGAAATACCTCCATCTCAGATTCAGGAAACCCGATGATTCCCACATAGGATAAATTTTGAATAGCCACACCTAAGCATATAAAACTTCTGAAGACTGAATGATTTAATTGGTTGATAAACTGACAAATTTCACTTACAGTAGTCTTTTAATGAATGAAATTGAAATCAACATTTCTGGAATGAACCTTATTTCTTATTTTTAACATTCAGAAGTATGACTGCCTAAAAAGTTTTCAAATTTGTTCCTAAAAAATATCTCATGATTTCTTGTTACATCAGAGCATGTTTTAAACTTATGAGCCACAGCCAGCTTCTCTCATTTTTCATGATCAGTCTTTTCCATTCAAATCTCTGCGGTAACAGAAGTTCTGTAAAATATTCAGCAGAGATCCTTTTGGCTAAGTGAACATAATTTAAACAAGAGAACAAAAACATAAGCTGATTTTCTACAAGTGCCTTGAGCATCCCTTAATGGATTGATCCAAAAAATGTGAGATAATTTGTCTGCAAGGGAAGATGAAATGGCTCAGAGAAAGTAAAAAGTGTGTTCTCAGATTACATGTATATTATAATTCAAGAAAATTAAAATAATAACAATAATAATTTAGTTCCAGGTGTATTTGCTCTAACAATAAAGAGTAATGAAGATTTTTAAATTATTTCATGTGACGTTTCATGGTCTTAGAGGAAATGCAGAACATTATTCCCATTTTAAACTAATCTAATGAATATTGCCTGATCATGTAACTCTCACAAAACAATTAATCATAAGAGCTAACTCTTTTCTTCTCTAGGGCATCTATAATTCAGATTTTCAAAGAGGATATTGGTCCTCCTCTCCGATTTGATTATAACTCATCACTTTACTCATTTCATATGAAGATGAGAAGCGTATGTAAGATCGACAGCAGACAAGATGATATATGTTTCCAAAACAACTAGGGCTAACCCCCCTTATTCAGTCAGATGAGTAATTTGGAAGAACACCATGACTCTACAGAAGACTGCTGTGAAAGTGTGTACATACACAATTGTTGGTAATGTGACAGTTTTGTCACAAAACTTTTGTGTTTTTCTTAAGATTAAGATTCAGATCAATGTTCTCATCTTCTCCAAAGAATGAGCCAGTTTGCCTACATGATTGCCAAGTAAATCTTAAGTCTCTTTCAATTTTAGTGAAAAATAGAATTCTATAGTTCCTTTTTTTTTTTATCCCAAAGGGGAACACGTAGAGTACCAATGCTGAGTATTGGATGTTTTCAGTAGAACTCGACACAGTTCATAATAGCATGTCTATTTCCAGAAAATGAATTACTTCACCTATCCCCTGTGAAAAGGAAATTATGACTAATACTTTGAATTCTTTCTTAAGCAAATGAGTTACATTTATGGAATGTGAAACCCAAAATAGAATGGAGCTTTAGGAGTCTGGGACAGAAGAGCAGCACCCCCTCTTCCCCCACTTTAAGAACTGAACTCTGAGCAAATGTTCATCCCAAATCCCAACACCAAGCCATCCATGGGCATTTCTTGGGTTGCTCCAGGAGGCTCAAGCACAAAGTAAGTACTTGGGTTTGCACCACTCAGAGCATACAGTCCACACACTCAAGGAGTTTACAGACCAGCAGGGGAAGGAATTTACAGAAAATTAAATGTGAGACACAGAGAACGTTTACTACAACATCCATTCACCATAATGATAAAACATGGTCCTCTATTAGTCTCCAGCCTCACAGTGAAAATCCTTTATCCTGTCATTAGAGTTCAGTTCTGCATGCATCTCTGCCAATTATTTCCTACGTAACCTGACTACCAAGTAATAAAACAAGGAACTGAACTTATACATCCAAATAGCTCAAAGTAATCAAGTTGGGAAGCTTTATACGGCTGTATATTTAGGCCAGCAAGGCTGGCATCACCCAAAAGAGTCAAACCAAGATTGTCACCATGATGCCCTTGTTAAAATGGGACAGGCCTCTGGGAAGGGGAGGAGGCCCAGCGGACGCAGCTCTGAGGTTAAGGGGATAACCTTGGGGAGACAGGCACAATCAGGGAGGCAGAGTGGAGTGGGAAACCCATTTTACTGGGTCCCAAGAGTCATGGTGAATGTGGACTTACCTTTCCTCATTTTGCTTCCTTCAGTCTCTCCTATCTTTTTTTTTTTAAGTTGTTATTGGGGACTTTTTAAAAAGAGACATTCAGGGTAAATACTAGTGGCAGTCCTCAATTGGCCCAAATGCCACCACTATTTGTCTAACATATGCCTGCAGTTTTATACAGTTGTGGATGTAGAGGAATTGCAGAAAGTGATTTACATTCTAAACTAATCTGTTGTTCAGAAGAAGGCTTATGAGTAAAAGATACCCAACCATTTAGGAACATTTTTCTATAATCCCATATTCAGTTAAGAATAAAATAAGTCTAGCACACTTAGATTTTTCAAAAATAAAGAATCGTTTGCTTAGAGTCATATGGAGTGTTAGAGTTATGAGGAAACTCAAAGAGAGTATAATTTAATTCCATCCATTATTTTGCACAATCAGAAACCAAGGCTAGAAATATAAAGTAACATATCTAAGTTGTAACAGAGCCGATGAGAGGTAGGGATGAGTTTTGAAACCAGACAGTTTTCCCAAGCCTTACTTATCATGGGAATGTTACTTTTAAAAAGTTATGTATGTATATGCCACCAAGAGGAAAGTTGGAGGTCAAAAGATGGGAATGCATAAAACTGAATCCTATGGTGGGCAATGTCCATGATTAACTGTACAAATATTAGAAATCTCTTCCATGAACCAGAACAAATGTATGACAATACAATTAGAAGTTAATAATAGAGGGGCATATAGGGAAAATACGTAAACTATTGCAAACTATATACTACAGTTAGTAGTATTTCAACATTCTTTCATAAACAGTAACAAATGTACTATACTAACACTACGAGTCAACAATTGAGGGGGGTTGGTTAGGGATAGGGGAGATTTGAGTTTCCTTTTCTTTCTTTCTTTTTTTTTTTTTTTTTCCTTTTTTCGTCTTTGGCTTTGTTTCTTGTCTGGAGTAATGAAAAGGTTCTAAAAATTTAACAAAAATTAAGCTTGGTGATGGATGCACAGCTGTATGAGGGTACCAGGGGCAACTGATTATACACTTTGGATCTTTGGATAATTGTATAGTATGTGAACAATAACAATAAAAAAATTATGTATGTACATAATTTTAAAAGATACTACAGCTAAAGCTATACTGAAATGGCATCCTACTGCACCATCCCTTCCCTTTCCCAATTCCTACTCTCCTAAGGTAACTACTTTCAAGTCTTGTGTAAGTTTTTGGTTTTTTCTCAAGTTACTAATCACCTCATTTTCCTCTTTACTTAGTTTTCAATTTTCCTACAGAAAAAAAAAAAATCTCTTCTGACATTCAGACATGTCAAGTATTCTCTCAACTTCCTTTTCTGCATGGAGATATCCCTCCCAAAGTCTTCCTCCTTGCTGCTCCATTCTGGACCGTTCCTACGAAGGCCTACCGCATAGCTGTCCCCCAAGACCTCCCTTCCACTCCATCCAGTGATCCCTTCACCTCAGTTCCGTATCAGAAAACACTGCCTGTATCCAGTGCCTTCCTCTCCTTACTGTACTCCCTCATTCTGGTGGAGAGCATTCTCCAGAGCTAGTGCATGGGAAGTGATTTTTTTTTTTTTTTTTTTTTGAGACCTCGCATGTATTCTCATACATGATTGATAGTTTGGCTTGTTATAAAAATCTAGATGACAAATTATTTTTCCCTCTAACTTGAAAAGGCAACTTTCCACTGGCTTCCAGCTTCTGGAGTTGCTCTTGAGAAGATGATGCCATATTGATTCTCAACCCTTTTATACATGACTTCTTCTCCCTTTCCCCTCCTTTCTCTCTCACTGCCCCCTCTCTCAGTATCTCTGTCTGTCTTTCAAACTCTCCTCCTCTTTGCCCATCTTTTTCTCTACTTCTCTTTCAATCTCTGTCAATCCTAAACTCTCCCCCTCTCTTTCTATCTCTCAATCTATCACCCTCTCTCTCTCTTTCAATTTATCCCTCAATCTTCTCTGTACCTCTCTTAATTTCTTTTAATCCTTCTCAATCTCTCTCTCTTTTCCTCTCCCACTCTCAATCTCTCTCTCTCTGCCTCTGTCTTTCTGTCTCTCTCTCAAGATTCTCTTCATTCTGGCTGTTCTGAAACCGCAAAACTGCACCTAGTCATGGGCCTTTATTCATTTATTATGTTAAGTACTCAGTATGAACTTTTAATCTGGACAGTCATGTTTTTCAGTTCTGGAAATTTTTCTTGATTTATTTTATTTATTTATTTTTTTCATCTGTTTTTTCCTCCTGAAAAGTCAATTATTTGGACCTTCTGACTTCTAGTTTTTAATTTTTGTTCTCTCTCATTTTTCCTCTCCTTTTCTTTCTTTTTTACTTTCTTGGATATTTGTCAACTTCATCTTCTAATTTTTAATTTCCATGATCATATGTTTAAATATCTAAATCCCTTTTCTTATTCTGCTTGATTTTTTCTATAGCATCCTATACTTACATGCATGCAATATCTTCTCTTATTGCTCTGAAGTCATTCATTACATTTGATTTTTAAGTTTTTTTCTATACTCCACATTGTCTATTTCTTCTATTACCCTTTCTTTCTGTTTGAGACTATTGCACTCATTTAAAGGCTTTATATAAATGCTTAGTTATTCTTGGCTGTCTGTCATATTTATGAATAAGAGCTGAAAAATAAAATTTTAATTTAGGGCAGGGCTTATAGACATAGGTTTCATTGTAGAATAATCAAATGTTTCACTGGAGCCCCAAATACCAGTATTTAAAGTATTTCATCTTCAGCCTTGTCCACATAGAGGAATCCTCCAATCTCCTGCCTAGGGTATGCCTGAATGGGGGAAGAGGTTGCCAGTTCTATGTCAGTATTTGATTTTCACTTTATCCATTTTAAAATTTAATGTAATTCCACCACATCCTCACCCCTCACCTATGCTTGATGTCCCCAAATCCAGAACCTGTATGGGTCAATATCACCATAAACTAAACCTCCCACCTTCTCCCAGAATGAGGAAGGCATTATTATCAGGTTATATAATGGAAAAAGCAATCAGAAGCCTAATTCTCCTTTCAAAGACCTGCCATCAATATTCCCACTTTTCTACCCTTTTTGCATCCTGACCTAATGCCTCTAATTCCTGAGTTCTTCCAGTGTTCTGTGACAGGAATAAGTTTGCCCTTTATTCATCTACTTTCTATCTAGAGGTTTAGGTAGCAGCTGTCTCTGGGATTTAAACCTTTTATTTTTCCTCATTTTTCTTTCCAGCTTCCAAAGTTATGGCTTCCCCTGGCTACAGAAATATCCTCTCTTTTTCTTTTAATTGCTGTGGGTTTATGGTTTGTTTTTCCTTTGCTATCATTTTAGTAGGATTTCCTAAGGAAGAAAATATAAACAATGTATTCAAACATCTTCATTTAACTGGAAGTCCACTACTATTTATTTTTAATATATGTTATATTACTACTAGATGTTTTGTGTCTTAAATTATAACTGGAGCAAAGTGGGAAGAGAGGGAGAGAGAAAGGGGGTAGTGGAACAAAGGAAAAGAGAAAATAGAACATAAAGAGATAAAGGAGAGAAGGAAGAGTGAGAGTGGAATTGGATTCAGGTGTGATCCAGACTGGCACTGGCATTCAGAAAGGACCAATATGGTGAGTGGAACCTGCAAGGAAAAGATGCACAAGGCTATTCAGGTGCGAGGAGACATCATGGGGGTCTAAAAAATGTTTTTGGTTCAGAATAAGCATTGAGCTGGCACCCAGTGGCACAGGGAGCTGGGCTCCGACCTTTGGGATAAGGTGTGAAAGGAACTAGGAATAGCATCAGGTGCTGTGTTAGTCTAGGTCCTCCTAGAAGCATGTGCCAAGATGGGATTAAACTTGCAGAATGGGGACGGAGTGAAAAGAAATAGGAAGGAAGATACATATAGCTGGGAGAGCCATTAACCCACAAGGCAAGCTTGACATTGAGTGAAGCAGAGAGGGAGAGAAACTTGGGTGGAAGTGTCCTAGACTGCTGTGCAGTCTAAGGAAGGTTCACCAAAGTCACCGGGGATCCTTGAATCAAAGTCACAGGACCAAGTCCTGTACCTCCCAAGAAAGCATCTGTCTTAGTGTCCCTGTGCTCTCTGTTATTGACCAGGAGCAGACCGTGCAAGGTAAGAATTTGGTACAAACACAGCAATGAATTTCAAGGTCCAGCAGCTCGGCCCTCAGTCCTTTCCACTCTCCATTGTAGGATGGATGCCAGGAGAGTCTCAAAGCCACCACCAGAGCCAGCTAGGAAGTTTGGGATTTAAGGGCACAGCCAGGAAAGCCAAATTACCATCATCATAACAATCTTGGCTGTGGTTTATTAGGCACTTGTATGTCATGTGCCAGGACTTGTGTTAGGCACATCCCATACATGAGAGAAGATATATTATCTGCTGTTTACAATCCCACTGCCTGCTAAGAAGGGCAGATCCAAGGAGGATCTTTCACTGAGCAAAGTGAAGCATATGAGGATGCAAGACTGAAGAAGTCAAGGAGTCCCTATTGCTCTGAGTCATAAAAGGGAGAGATGCAAGGAGAACAAGGAGGAAACTCCAGGAGGTGGAATAGCCTGCACCCAGTGCAGCTGTATAGGCACGTGGGGAAAGGAAGACAGGAAGAGGGAGCAGGAAGTCAAGGAGAAAATGGGAAATTGGGTGAGAATCAAATACCCTAATGGGGCTTTGGCTGTAGTGCTGTATTATGTGTGTTCACTAAGTCTTCAATAAAATCTACATACTTGGCTTCTGGTTTCGGCAATGTTCTCAATATAACAACCTGAAACTCTCCTCTGTAACAAATAATTTATGCCACTCACAAATGCTTTATAGAATTGTATTTCTTTCTATTTTGTGCGGAATCTTGTTATTCTAAGGACTGAATAGGAAATTGAGAAGAAACTCAGTCTTACAAACTTGGACAATATATTAGGCACTTGGGGAATGCTTGGTAGGTGGACATATGGGTACCTATAGTTTGTGCCAGCCACATCTGACACCAAGTGAGGGCAGAAAGAAATTCTCATTACCCTCTGAACCCAAAACCACCCCCTTCCTATGGTCAGAAACAAACAATATTTTCTGTCCTTGACCCAGAATGACTCAAACGTCTAACTGATTTGTAGGTTCTTAACCATGAAGGGATCTAGCCAAGGCAGGGACTGGCACTCTTAGTTTTAGATGACAAAGATAATTTCACAGAAAAAGTACAGAGTAGGAATGAGGAATCTTTTTGTATGCAGGCCTGTATTACTTAAGGTTCTCTAGAGAAACAGAATCAACAAGAGATATCTAAATAATAAATTTTATAAAAGTGTCTTCTGCAACTGTGGGGATGCACAAGTCCAAATTCCATAGGGCAGGCAGCAAACTGGCAACTCCAACGAAGGTGTTCAATGAACTCCTCGGGCAAGGAACTGGCAACTTCAATGAACTCCTCAGGAAGTGCTTTGCTGGCTAGCTGAAGAAATGAAGTTCCTCTATCTCTCTTGCTTAAAAGTCTTCAACTGATTGGATTACATCCAGCTGACTGCATTCTCTCATAGTGGAAGACACGCCCTTCATTGATGTAAATGTAATCAGTCACAGCTGTAGCCAACTGACTGGTGATTTAATAAACCAACCCTTCTGGTTTATTAACTAGCCACAGATGTCCTTGCAGTAATGGTTACGCTAGTGCTTGCTTGACCAGAGACCTGGGTACCATCACCTGGCCAAGTTGATACATAAACAAGTTGATACATCACAAGGCCACTCTGAGTTTATTCATATTCTTGTCAAGCAAGAGAGAGGCTGCTAAGAATAGTCTCAACATCTTGAGAAGCAACTCAAAGAGGAGTTTTTATGGGGCTGGGTCTGTATTTAGGGTTAAAATTCAGATCTGAGGAAAGGTTTTCAAAGGTGGGGAACAAGTAAAGATTGGATAAAACAGGTAAGTGGAAATCCCTTTTACAGGGATTTTACAGGGGCACAGAGAAGAATTTTTCCAGCAAGTTGTTTAGTGGAACATCATCTAGTCTTACATTTCCAGAGCAAGTTGTGACAATGGAACTGGTCTGCTTTTGTAAATTTCTACCTCTTGTTTATTCAATTCTCAGCTCTCAAACTCAATAGATGAGTTATTCAGTACATTAAACTAAGCCAAAGTCAGAACTGGTTAATTTAAAGATAAATTCAAAAAGCAATATCTAGACAGAATGCAACAGAGTCAACATTAGAAAATATTAAAGTGAGGTTAAGAGATATGGAAGCAGTATGGAAGAGAACATACAGAAGAGACAAAACACAAAGATACAGCTGAGTTTTCCAGAACTGATAAAAGGCACAAATCCATTTTATAGGAAGTACAACTAAGATAAATAATAAAAATGTCACACCTAAACACAATGCCATGAAACAAGTCAAAGTGACAGAAAACAAAAATCAACATCAAAGAAAAGGCAATTAAACTAACAGACAACTTTTCAGCCACAACAGTGGAAGCTTGAAGACAAAGAATACCTAAAATCTTTATTTGAAATTTTTATTCTTACAGGAAAACAAAACATACCTCTGAATGGGCATGAGGCTGATAAGCTCCTGGAAGTTCTCTTTACTCCTGATAACTTTCAAGCACTGCTGGGGTGCCGAATAAATTCTGGTGAAGAGGTTCTGAGAAAGCACTTTGAGACAACAGAAGTTAACATGTTCTGTTTGAAAACACAGCAGAAATAGATGCTAGTGATATGTGAGAGCTGCATTTGGGAAGAAACTCTCAGGGAAGTTAGAGACTCACACATCTTTTTCATTGTCATAGATGACGTGGTGGTCATGGCAGGGGAAGAGTACCTGCAGGTGCCGGTGAGGTCTGTGGCTGAATTTCATAAACTGAGAGAGGAATTTGTGGGCTTCCTGCCTTATGAAGCTGATGCAGAAATTCGGGCTGTGAAATTTCATACTACAATAACTGAGAAGTGGGGGCTAAACATGGAGTACTGTCGTGGGCAGCACTGTGTTCAGTGGATTTTCTTCCAAGATGAAAGTTGTTGCTTCTAGACTTCTAGAGAAATATCCCCAAGCTATCTACACATTGCTCTTTCTGTGCCTTAAATATGTGGTTAGCAAAATCAGTGCCTGTTATGGGAATATCTATTACACTGGGGACCACTGAGAAAGTTTCTTCTTTTTTCCATCGATCACCACAACTATTGTTGAAACTTGACAATATAATTTCAGTCCTTTTTCAGATCAGTGAAGAAAGGGGTAATGAACTGAAGGCAATTTGCCATTCTCAATGCACAGAAAGGCATGATGCTTTTGAAATTTTAGTGGAACTCCTGCAAGCACTTGTTTTATGTTTAGATCGTATAAATAGTGATACAAATATTAGATGGAATAACTGCATAGCTGGCCAAGCATTTGTACTCTGTAGTGCAGTAACAGACATTGATTTCATTGTTACCATTGTTGTTCTTAAGACTGTCCATTGTTGTTCTTAAGACTGTCCTATCTTTTACAAGAGCCTTTGGGAAAAATCTCCAGGGACAAACTTCTGATATCTTCTTTGCAGCCAGCAGCTTGACTGCAGTGCTACATTCACTAAATGAAGTTATAGAAAATATTGAATTTTATCATGAATTTTTGTTTGAGGAAGCCACAAATTTGGCAACCAAACTTGATATTCACATGAAACTCCCTGGCAAATTCTACAGAGCTCAGCAAGGTAACCTGGAATCTCAATTAACCTCTGAGAGTTACTAAAAATAAACCCTAAGCATTCCAACAGTGGAGCACATTATTCAGGAACTTAAAGACATATTCTCAAAACAGCACCTCAAAGCTCTTCAATGCTTATCACTGGTCCCCTCTGTCATGGGACAGTTCAAATGCAATACATCAGAGGAACACCATGCTGACATGTACAGAAGTGACTTCCCAATCCTGACACACTGTCAGCCGAGCTTCATTGTAGGAGAATCAAGTGGAAACACAGAGGGAAAGATATAGAGCTTCCACTGACCATTTATGAAGCCCTCCATCTGCCTGACATCAAGTTTTTCCCTAACATTTCTGCTTTGTTGAAGGTCTTGTGCATTCTTCCTGTAACGAAGGTTGAGAATGAATGCTATGAAAATGGATGAAAGCGTCTCAAAGCCTACCTGAGGAACACTTTGACAGACCAAAGTTTAGGTAACTTGGCTTTGCTTAACATAAATTTTGATATAAACATGATCTGGATTTAATGGTGGACACATATATCAAAACTCTATACAACTAAGTCAGAGCTTCCTACAGGTAATTTAGAAACCACTGAAAATACTTAAGAGACTTTTAGAATAGGTTTTCTCTTACATTTGGAGGAAAAGTTGTAAGGTGTATGTAGACTGCTTAATCACTGACTATCTTTGCCTATAGGTCTTCCATTGAATACATAAGTCATTAATAATCTACCTATTTAAAGGGCCCCTGTGTGAACTCTCATGCTTTGAAGACCCATCTGTTCTTCCAGAAGACAGCATGGAAAGTGCCACATTTCATTTCTGCGTGATCTCTGTTAGTGGCAGTCTGGAATTATTTTATTTAAGTCATTTTAGACACATTAATCATCACTGTGGATCCAATTGTCAAGTTATCAGTCCAGTTATCAATATTTTGAAGAAATAAATTTTGAGGAAGTGTGGAAGGAAGGAATGAATTTTGTAAAATGTTACAATGAAGCTCACTATTGACCATTAACTAGAAGGACTTTTAAGTATGTTGTTAAAAATCTGTATTGGACAGTTAAGGGAATTACCAGAGAGTGAGAGAAACTGACTTCGCCAAACAAGGATTTCAGTGTAGATTTTGTCTTTATCAAATGAACCTAAAGGAACAAGTTACAGTTAAAGTCCTAATGCCTTTTTCCACATCTGGTTGTTGCTGTTTACATTCCTTTATTGAGCCTATGACTTCATAAGCTTTTTAGCAGCTATGTATTGAACATTACTATTTCATGATCAAGACAGAATCAGAGGCCATGGATACCGACAGCTGATTTGTCTGATTTCTTCTATTTCCATGACTATATCTACTGCCTCATCTTGATTTATAAGCAGAACTTGGAAAGCCTACAAAAATAAGTGTTTTGTGGTTTATCTAAGAATAATACAGAAAATATTGCTCTTATTTTTGGTGAAGAAAATCAATTTTGTAGTTTACTTCACTCTAAATAAAACGTGAATTTTGTTTTAAAAATCACATAGTTTAAAAGAAACATTTTAAATAAAAATGTTTAAATTTTGTGATAAAAAGGGCCAGAACTAAAATAATGGACAATAATAGCATGCAAATTAGGAAGGAGAAACTGGTTTTAAAGAGATTATATTGTTCAACAAGTGGGTTAAAAGTTTAAGATATTGATTAATTTTAGACTTTGTTAAGTATATACGGTAAAAGTTCAACTTTAACCACTAACAGAATAAAAAAAGAATTTATAACTTCCAAACAAGGAGAAAAGATGGAATGAGGCAAACAAACAAAAGCAAAACAAAAAAAAACAAAAAAAAAAACCTCAATAAATCCAAACAAAGGCAATAAAAGAGAAAAACTAGACAGAGAAAATTAGTAGACTTAGATGATTTCAACAACACAGTTAAAAGCTTGGTTTAAAGGGCATATACAGAAGCTTACTATCAATATGTAAAGAGTGAATATACATTCTTCTCAAGTACACATGGAATATGTTTAAATTACCAACATATCAAACAATAAAACAACTCTCAAGAAATTTCAAAGAATTGGTAAAAATACAGATCATAATTTCTGACCAGTTGGAATCATTAGAGCTCAATAGTAAATAAATGGATATTTAAAATCCCCAAACATTTGGAAATTTGGAAACATTCTTCTAAATAAATCATAGGTTAAAGAAGAAATTATAATAAAAATTTAAAATATTTATAACTCAGTAATAAGATACTATACAGCAAAACTTGAGGGATGAGGCAAAAATAGTGTTCTGAGGGAATCACACAGCTGTAATGTATGTATTAAAAAATAAGAAAGACTGAAAACTAATGAATTAAGTATCCAACTTTAGAAATAAGTAAAGAACAGCAGAATAAACCCAAATAAAGTTGAAGGAAGGATACAAAAAATATGAGAAAAATAAGAAAAGCAATAGAAAACAAAGACACAGTAGAGAAAATCAAAAGACAAAAGCTGGTTAAAAAAAAAAACTAATAAGAAGCACAAACCTGTGGCAAAATAAATTAGTGAGAAAGTGGAGGAGGCACAAATAAACAATATTAGGAATTAGGAAGGAAATATAATTTCAGATAGAGGAGAGAGTTAAAAGATAATAAGCCAATGCAATGAAAACTTGGACAAAATGGACAAATTCCTAGAAAAATGTAACTTAACCAAAGCTGACTCAAGAGTAAATGGAAGAAGATAATAAAATAAATAAATAAATAAATAAAAATTAAAAATAAATAAAAAATAAATTTAAAAAAAGAGTAAATGGAAGACTCAAATAGTCCTATAACTATTACAAAAATTGAATCCATAGGTTAAAAAAAAAAGAAAATAACAGATCCAGAAAACTTACAGGCAAGTCCTACCAAACCTTCAAAGAACAGATCCTTCAATTCTCCTCTTTCAGAGACAGGAAAAAGTAGAGACATTTCTCAATTCTTTCTATAAAGACAGCATATTTTGATATGAAGATAAAGATGGGGCAAGAAAGGGAAAGGTCAATCTTTCTCATAATATTCATGTTAACATCTCAAAAAGGGAGCAAATCAAATCCAGCAATGTGTAAGTGAGATGAAGACATCATACTTAAGTGGAGTTTTTCTCAGGAAATCAAGAGTGATTTAACACTAAAAATTCTATAAATATAATTTGCCATATTAAGAGATCATGAGAGAGAGAGAGATGAAGAGAAAGAGGGAGGAAGGAAAGAAGGAAAGAGAGATATCATCTAAATAAATGTGGAAACAGCATCTGATAAAAATTCAATGCTGATTTAAAATAAACATTCAAGTAAACCAGGAATGGAAGAGAACTTCCTTAACCAAATAAAGGGTATCTATACTCGAAACCTATAGAAAACATAATTCTGAATGATCAAACATTAGAAGCATCTCCTTTAAACTCAGAAACAAGGCAAGGAGCACACTATCAACCCTTTAATTAACATATACTGGAAACCCTAGCCAATAAGAGAAGGAAAAGCTATCCATCTTTGTAGTCACACCAGACCTTTTCCTATTCTTCAAATATAGCATACTTTATTGTAGCTCTATAGTTTTGTAGTCTGTATCCTCTACCTGGAATGCCTGTCTTCTCTTCCCTCAAGATCTAGACTATATGCTACCTCCTGCCTGAATCCTACTCCTGCAAGACAAAATAAACCAGTTCCTTGTTAACAGTCTTCACAAAGTTGGTGCACTAGGAAGGGAATGTGGACTTTCTAGATTAGTGAGCTCGGAGTTTACCCACTGTTGCCACCAGTGCTGCCACTTTATTCACTCTAGCCCAAATTTGTTCACTTTGGAAAATCTGAGTCTCTGATATAGAAAGAAGCTACATTAAATTCCATTTGCCTATCTTCCATTTTAAATGGATCTTTTTCCTATGCCTGATTTTTAAATGCATTTTATTGTGAACTTTAACATCTATACAAAACACTGATAAGTTTCAAAGTACAATTTAACAAGTAGTTAGCAAATTTCAAAGAATATCATGGGTCATAGTTCCCTAACTTCAGCTATTTCCATTATTGTAAAATATAACATGCATACAGAAAGGTGTTAACTTTCAATGTACAGCTCAACAAGCAGTTATATAGGTAACTTCAAAAATTGTTATGTTACAGTTTCACAATTTCAGTTCTTTCATATTATGCAATTTAGGATATATACAGAAAGGAAACAATTTTCAAAGCACAATTCAATCAATAGCTATAGAGCAAATTTCAAAGGATGTTATAGGTTACAGTTGTACCATGTCCTTTACCTTCTTCCAGCTATTCTAACACCCCAGCATCTAAAAATGTATATATATTTATATAAAGTTTCAGTATTCACAGACCTTCGTTAAATCTTATCTTGTTTGTTGCTACCCCTTCCTCTTCCTTAGTATCTTTCTCCATCTTCAGGAGTGTCAGTGAGTACCCTAACTTGTTCATATTGAAAGGGGGTGTCATCAGTATGGGGAAAGGGGCTGCATGTAATAGATGTTCTTAAAGAAGCTGTTGCTTCTGGATTTTAGGACTTGTCTGGCATAGGAACACTGGTGGATTTAGGTTTCTGAGAGATAAAACTTAGTGACTGAATATTTTATAGAATCTCAGGTAGGGACCTGGGTATTTGGGGACTACTTTTGGTAAGGGCATGGCATATTGTAGCCATTTGGGATGTCTAGCTGCAGCTTGCATAAGAGAAACCTCCAGGATACCCTCTTTGACTCG
Source organism: Choloepus didactylus (assembly GCF_015220235.1). Taxonomy (NCBI): domain Eukaryota; kingdom Metazoa; phylum Chordata; class Mammalia; order Pilosa; family Megalonychidae; genus Choloepus; species Choloepus didactylus. Next base: position 12,786,931 of record NC_051308.1, on the reverse strand, counting down.
ATTTGGGATCTCTCAGCCACTGTGACCTCAGCTTGTTACCTTTCTTTTTTGTCCCCTCTTTTGGTCAAGTAGACATTTTCAATCCCTCACTGCCAGGGCCTGGCTCATTCCTGGGTGTCATGTCCCATGTCGTCAGGGAGATTCATTCCCCTGGGAGTCATTACCCTCATGTGTGGGAGGTTAAAAAATTTATTTGTTGACTGAGCTTTGAGAGAGAAAAGCCACATCTGAGCAACAAAAGAGGTTCCCTGGAGGTGCCTCTTAGACATAATTATAGGAGGGCTCAGCCTCCCATTTACAACCCTAAGTTTCACAAGTGGAAGCCTCAAGTCGAAGGCTTGATTTATTAAGTAGTGGGGTCCTAATTTCACTTGATATATATTCTATCCCAAGCTAAATGGTCAGTTTCTTAGATTGTCTTCACTTAGTTGTACAATCCTCACCACTCTCAACTTTAAACAATTATAACATAATACATCCCACAGCTCATATAAGCTGCAAATTATTCATCCCTAGTACTAGTGTAGTGTTGGTAAGATATTTCTATTAAACATAGTCCTTAATATGTAATGGGTAGTTTTCCATATACCACTGTCTTACTAACCCTCTGCATCAGTGTCATACCATATAAGTATATCATGCTAACACTTATCTAGGTTTGTGGTGCTACTCTGTGGGTTACATGCCTTTAAACAACCATTTACAAACATGTTTGCCTTCAGTGAATCACTGATACTTATAATCCCATTAACAAGCCATAGTCACAGCTAACTACTCCCATACCCTTAAGGTCACCCTCATTATCGTATCTGTACATATTAGATTAACGGTACCCCTTCACTACGTTCTAAGTCCCTTATAGTCTACATTATAAGACACATATTTTACATTTTCCATGGCGTTCACATTAGTGGTAACATACAGTAGCTCTTCTTTTGTTTCTGGCTTATTTCACTCCGCATTATGTCTTCAGGGTTCATCCGTGTTGTAATATGTTTCATGACCTCATTCCTTCTTACTGCTGCATAGTATTCCATGATATACATATACCACATTTTGTTTACCCACTCATCTGTTGAAGGACATTTGGATTGTTTCCATCTCTTGGTAACTGTAAACAATGTCACTGTGAACATCAGTGTGCAAATATGTTTGTGTCACTGCTTTCAGATCTTCTGAGTATATACCAAGAAGTGAAATTGCTGGATCATAGGGTTAACTCTAAAACTAGTTTTCTGAGGAATTGCCAAACTGTCTTCTAGAGTGGCTATACCATTATATAGTCCCACCAGCAATGAGTAAGAGTTCCAATTTCTCCACATCCTCTCCAGCATTTGTAGTTTCCTGTTTTCCTGTTTGCTTAATTGCAGCCATTCTCATAGGTGTGAAATGGTATCTCATTGTGATCTTGATTTACATCTCCCTAATAGCTAGTGAAGATGAACATTTTTTTCATGTTTTTTAGCCATTTGTATTTCCTCTTTGGAGAAATGTCTTTTCATATCTTTTGTCCATTTTATAATTGGGCAGTTTGTACTATTGTCATTCAGTTGTAGGATTTCTTTATATACGCAAGATACCAGTCTCTTATCAGATACATTGTTTCCAAATATGTTCTCCCACTGCATTGATTGCCTCTTCACCTTTTTGACAAGTTCCTTTGAGGTACACAAGTTTTTGATATTGAGGAGTTCCCATTTATCTATTTTTTCTTTCATTGCTTGTGCTTTGGGTATAAGGTCTAAGAAGCGACCTCCTAATACTAGGTCTTGAGGATGTTTCCCTACATTGTCTTCCAGGAGATTTATGATACTATCTCTTATATTGAGGTCTTTGATCCACTTTGAGTTAATTTTTTATAGGGTGTGAGGTAGGGGGTCCTCTTTCATTCTTTTGGATATGGATATCCAGTTCTCCCAGCCCCATTTGTTGAAGAAACTGTTCTGTCCCAGTTCAGCGGATTTGGGGGCCTTATCAAAAATCAGTGTACCATGGGTCTGGGGGTCTATTTCTGAATTCTCGATCTGATTCCATTGATCAACATGCCTATCTTTGTGCCAATACCATGCTGTTTTGACTACTGAGGCTTTATAGAAGACTTCAAAGTCAGGAAGTGTAAGTACTTCCACTTTGTATTTCTTTTTTAGAATGTTTTTAGCAAATTGAGGGCCCTTTCCCTTCCACATAAATTTGATAACTAGTTTTCTCAAAGTAGGTTGTTGGAATTTTGATTGGAATTGCATTGATTCTGTAGATCAGTTTGGGTAGGATTGACATCTTAATGACATTTAGCCTTCCTATCCATGAACGCAGAATATCTTTCCATCTCTTTAGGTCCCCTTTTATTTTTTTTAGTAAATGTATGTAATTTTCTGTGTAGAGGTCTTTTACATCCTTGGTTAAGTTTATCCCTAGGTACTAGATTTTTTTAGTTGCTATTGTAAGTGGAATTTTTTTCTTGAGTGTCTCTTCTGTTAGGTCATTTCTGGCGTATAAGCGCATTACTGACTTAAGTAGATTAATCTTATATCCTGCCACTTTGCTGAATTTGTTTATTAGCTCAAGTAACTGTGTTGTCAATTTCTCAGGGTTTTCCAAATATTAGATCAGATCATCTGCAAATAATGAGTTTGTTTTTTTTTTTTAACTTCTTCCTTTCTAACATGGATGCCTTTTATTTCTTTGTCTTCCTGGGTTGATCTGGCTAGAACTTCTATCACAATGTTGAATAATATGGTGACAGTGGGTATCCTTGTCTCATTCCTGATCTTAGAGGGAAGGCTTTCAGTCTCTTCACCATTAAGTACTATGCTGGCTGTGGATTTTCATATATGCCCTTTGTCAAATTGAGGAAGTTTCCTTCAATTCCTACCTTTTGAAGTGCTTTTATCAAAAAAGGATGCTGAATTTTGTCAAATGATTTTTCAGTATCCATTGAGGTGATCATTTGATTTTTCCCTTTTGATTTCTTAATGTGTTATATTATATTGATTTTATTCCATTGAGCCACCCTTGCATGCCTGGGATGAACCTTACTTGGTCATCATGTATGTTTTCTTAATGTGTCATTGGATTTGATTTGCAAGTATTTTCTTGAGAATTTTTGCATTTATATTCATTAGGGAGATTGGCCTGTAGTTTCCTTTCTTGTAGCATCTTTATCTGGTTTTGGTATTAGAGTGATGTTGGCTTCATAAAATTAGTTAGGTAGTTTGCTCAGAAATTTCTTCAATTTTCTGAGCGAGTTTGAGGAGGACTGATGTCAGTTCTTGTTGGAAAGTTTTATAGAATTCCCCTGTAAAGCCATTTGGCCCTGACTTTTACTTGTAGGAAGCTTTTTGATGACTGATTGGATCTCTTTACTTATGATTGGTTTGTTAAGGTCTTATATTTCTTCTCTGGTCACTCTAGATTGTTCATGTGTTTCCAGGAAATTATCCATTTCCTCTAAATTGTCTAGTTCATTGATGTACAGTTGTTCATAGTATCCTCTTATGATTTTTTAAATTTCTTCAAGATTCACAGTAATGTCCCCCCTCCCATTTATTATTTTGTTTATTTGGGTCTTCTCTCTTTTTGACTTTGTCAGTCTAGCTAAGGGTTTGTCAATCTTGCTGATATTTTTCAAAGAACAAACTTTTGGTTTTATTTATTCGCTCTATTGTTTTTTTGTTCTCCATATCATTTATTTCTGCTTTAATCCTTGTTATTTCTTTTCTTCTACTTGCTTTAGGATTAGATGGCTGTTCATTTTCTATATTCTTCAGTTGTTCCATTAGTTCCTTGATTTTAGCTCTTTCTTCCTTTTTAATGTATGCATTTAGAGCTATAAATTTCCCCTCAATACTGCCTTCACTACATCCATAAATTTTGATATGTTGTGTTCTTGTTTTCATTCATCTCTAGATATTTAGCAATTTCTCTTGCAATTTCTTCTTTGACTGACTGATTGTTTAGGAGTATGTTGTTTAACCTCCAGGTATTTGTGAATGCTCTAGATCTTTGATGGTTATTGACTTCTAGCTGCATTCCATGTGGTCAGAGAATGTCTTTTGAATAATTTCAATCTTTTTAAATTTACTGAGGCTTGTTTTATGCCCTAGCGTATAATCTATCCTGGAAAAACAAGTTCCATGAGCACTAGGGAAGAATGTATTTCCTGGTAATTTGGGATGTAATGCTCTATATACGTCTGTTAAGTCTAATACATTTATCACATTGTTTAGGTTCTCAATTTCCGTATTGGTCCTCTGTCTGATTGATCTATCTATAGGACAAAGTGTTGTGTTGAAGTCTCCCATGATTATTGTGGAAACATCTATTGCTTCCTTCAGTTTTGCCAATTTTGTCTCATAAACTTTGGAGCACTTGATTGGGTGCATAAATATTTATGATTGTTATTTCTTCTTGGTGAATTGTCCCTTTTATTAGTATAGAGCATCTTCCTTTGTCTCTTATGACATCCTTGGATTTAAAGTCTATTTTATCTGATATTCTTATTGCTACCCCTGCTTTCTTTTGGCTATAGCTTGCAAGGAATATTTTCTTCCAGCCTTTCACTTTCAGTCTCTTTGTGTTGCTGGGTCTAAGACCAGTCTCTTGTAAACTACCTATTGATGCTTCATATTTTCTAATCCATTCTGCCAATCTATATCTTTTAATTGGAGACTTTAATACTCTTACATTCAATGTTATTACTGTGAAGGCAGTTCTTGAATCAGCCATCTTATCCTTTGGTTTTTATTTGTCAGATCTATTTTTTCCCTCTCTCTCTTTATTTTCTTTAAGGTATCTTTACTAACACTCTTCAGTTCTGTGCCCTTCTCTAGGCCTCTCTTTCATGTCTTTTATTCTCAGCCAGTAAAGTTTCCTTTAGTATTTCTTTTAGGGCAGGTCTCTTGTTAACAAATTCTTCCAGCATTTGTTTGTCTGTGAAAATTTTAAGCTATCCCTCAATTTTGAAGGAGAACTTTGCTGAATAAAGAATTCTTGGCTTGCAATTGTTCTCTTTCAGAATTTTAAATATATCATACCACTACCTTCTCACCCCCATGGTGCCCACTGAGTAGTCAGCATGTAGTCTTGTGTTGTTTCCCTTGTATATGGTGAATTGCTTCTCCCTTGCTGACGTCAGAACTTTCTCCTTCTCTTCAGCATTTGATAATCTGATCAGAATATGTCTTAGAGTGGGTTTATTTGGATTTATTCTACTTGGAGTTTGTTGGGCATCTTTGATTTGCATATTTATGTCATTTGGAAGGGTTGGGAAGTTTTCCCCAACAATTTCTTTGAATAATCTTCCCAGCCCTTTACCCTTCTCTTTGTCTTCTGGAGCATGATGATTCTTAATATTTGCATGCTCCATGTTATCCATCATTTCCCTGAGATACAATAAATTTTTTTTTATTTTTTTCACCATTCATTCTTTTGTGGTTTCACATTCCATCATTCTGTCTTTGAGTTTGTAAATTCATTCCTCTACCTCTTCAAATCTGCTGTGACGTGTCTCAAGAATATTTTTAATTTGATCAACAGTATCTTATTTCCATAAGATCTGCTATTTTTTTTATTTACTCTTGCAAATTCTTCTTTATGTCCTTTTTGTCCTGAGCCATGACATTGAC